>NC_081338.1:4804901-5476642 GCF_022539665.2 Daphnia carinata
GGCATTCATCAGTTTGACAGAAGATGGATCGATCGGCAAAGATTTCAAAACGTTTTGCTTGCTGGGTGTGCTGCGAAAATTGCCATATACCGCACTGTGTAGAGACTGATGTAAATTAGACACGCCTACCTGACAACTAACATATCGCAGATGGTTCGTTTTGAAATTCCCGAAATTTCGCATCGTTTTATTCGTTGCGTGTTGGGTAGAAGTGGGCGATGTCTGATGATTCATCGCACATGGCGCAAAATACGCCTGAAATTACAATGATGGATTGCAGTAGCCAAGGAAAGAGAAAACTGAAACGCGAAAAATTGGCTTTTAAAATAGGGGAAATGTTCAATACTCTGAGCACGACAGCTGTGTGCCATTGGCGGGGCCCATCCTTGTTTAGCTTATCAATTTTAACAACATGTAGCCCCTTCAGACAGGTATGGTATTTACTTAAACATAATCTTTTTCCTATCACGAGAGAGAGACCCCATTTTTTTTTCTTTCTGAAAGGCTGAATAACAAGTCGACATAATAGCTGCGTTGTTAACTCACGACAAAATTCAATTGTGACTCTTGTCGGGATAGATAAGACCCTACACTCCCGGAGCCATGTGGGTGGGCGCGTGTGTGTGTGTGTGTGCGCGTCTAGCAATCGATTCCCCGCGATTCTTTACATCCAAATGAAGAAAGGCGGTCATCTCAACGTATTGAGTTCGTTAAAAAAGAAATTGTCACACAAAACAGAATTCTTTCAACTCGTTATTTTCTACATCCTTGTCCAGGATTTCTCGTAGCCCGCTTTTTAATTGGTAATCATGTATACCCCCGTCTCCTGACTGACGATAGAACTGTTTGAAGTGGAACAGCATCCACTGGGTGAAGGCAATTTCCACTTGGAAAAAAGAAACCGACAACACAAGTCTCGAAGGAGATTATGATGTGACACTTTGCCGATGCAGGAACGACGGCGTTCCTCCCCCAAGGAGGCAATCATCTCGGTATTACGGCCTCATAAGAAATAATTGATGTAGTGAAACGATAAGACCGAAGAAGGAGGCATTCAGGCGGATCTTCTACCAACACAAAAAAAAAACGGCCAGTCTAATAAACCCCCCTCCGAATATTCCCGCGGATATAGGCGCGTTTCATCCTATTTTGTGCGGATCGACATGCGCACTTGCTCACTATCACGATATGATTTGGTTGGCTTACCCCTTGTCTCACCGGAGATGTTGGGTTCAATTCAGTACATCCAGAGCGAACGGTCCGAGATGGACTACCTGGTGCTGATGGATATTCATCCAGCAAACGGAACCGATTGGCCGGAATTGCCGCTTCAGCCATGGTATCGATATAATGTGTGGGTAAGTGGAGCTCTTTGCACAGTGTACGGCCTCGTCTTCTGCGCCGGACTAATAGGTAACATAATACTATTAAAGCGATTACATCGAAAACTATTAGCTCTTGTCATACCTTTTTTTTTTCTTTGAATGACAAGTGATCCTCTTTTGTTTTTCAGGGAATATCCTTGTGGCCGTAGTGGTTTTGCGTGGAAGTCGGACTATGCGCCGATGCGTCACAAATTTATTCCTGGTCAATTTGGCCTTTGCAGACCTCCTCGTTGTGCTGGCTTGTCTGCCCTTTACGCTCGTGGCTCACCTTATCTACCGTAAGTATCAAAAGAAATGAGCTTTTCTTTATTTGGAGTGGGAGTTGTTTGGCTTGCACGCATCACGACGTTCGAATATATTTAAGACGAATCGATGATGTTTGCCCAGTAACTAGAAGAATTTGATGGATGGACAGTGGACGTGCTTTCTCATTTTTTTATTTTTTTTATTTGGCCAGTCCTTTCAGTTTGAAATTGAAAAGAAAATAGGTAAGCAAAGATTACCAGTTTAGATGCTGCGGGCAGTGCATACAGAGATATCCTATGATGTCAAGCAGTCGTCTATTATTCAAATCGATGAGACGGTCAAATGCTTTTCTAAAAACGAAAAAGAAACCACTTTCATGTTGTAAAATGGGATTCAAAACTCACCCGAGAGGACAGAAAGCGCCTACAGGTCTTCTCCTTAAATCTGACCCTTTGCTACATCAAAAAACAGCCTAGATGTTGAAATACGATCCGAATTTCAATATCGACTTTAAGGACGTTATTATAGTAGTATCCCTTTTCGTTGGGACACGCGCGCAATCTGTTGATTGAATTTGTGCTTCAAAAGCCTCTTCCTACTGCATAATGTCAACGTTTGTGTCATTGGTTATTTTTCGAGGACAGCTTGGGTGTTGGGCTCCTTCATTTGCAAACTGGTGCCCTACCTGCAAGGCGTGAGCGTTTGCGCTTCAGTCTACACGTTAGTTGCCATTGCTGTTGAGCGTTACTGGTCCATCTCGTCGCCGTGGAAGAAGCGCTTGAGCTCCAGGTGTTGCCGCATCATTATCGGATTCATCTGGATCGGTTCCGCCATCATCACTCTACCGTGGCTCATCGTCTTTCGGCAGGATTACGTTTCAGACACGCTGGTTAGGGCTCGAAAAAGCTGCATGTTCATTAAGGCCATGCGAAGAGATGAAAATAATCAATTTCGATGCCACAGGTCTGCACGGAGAAATGGCCGGATCCGTTGATGGGCGACGCCTATTACGCTGTGGCGCACTTGACCTTGTGCTACGTCTTGCCGCTCGTCGTCATCGCCGCTTGTTACGCTTTAATTTGTCGTCAAATTTGGTGTCGTCAAATACCTGGCAGCAGTGAACAAGGTCTCAATTACCGACATCGATGTCATCATTATAATAATAGGCGGCGGCACAATGGCGTGGGAGGCCGTCTCAAATTGCATCGAGCCAAAATCAGGGCCCTGAGGATGTTGGCCATCGTCGTTGCCGCTTTCGCGCTGTCCTGGTTCCCGCTCTACGCCACATTCACGCGCCTCAAGTTCACGAAGGCAATGAGCGAAGGTGAGGCTGAATTCTGGGAAATGCTCATCCCCGTGGCTCAGTGGCTGAGCAGTGCCAACAGTTGTGTCAATCCGTTGTTGTACCATTTTCTGGACCCCAAATTCCGGTCCGGATTCAAACAATTGCTTTGCTCGGACAGCGTTGCCGCGGGCGAGGCGGGTCAAGATGGGCGTCAACAAAGGCATCACAATTACTTGAATGCCGCAGCCACGGCTACCCCTGAAGCTTTCTGTCCAGCACTGCGTGCCCGTTTCCACAACATCCAGCCCAGCTCGCAGACGACGGCTCACCAGCAACAATACGGAAATGAGTGGGTGTAGTATAATACACAATTTTTTTCTATTCACATGCCAAACATTTTTTTTCCTGTGGGCGAAAACAAAAAAAAACAAAATAAATAAAAAAAAAAAGAAACAGAAAAAAAATAAAAGCACATTTTTCATCACATCAGATTTTTCTTGGGAAACTTGGGGACAATGGAATCGAACTTAATTTATGTATTACCGACACCTCTCTTCGGTATACTGGAGAGAAACGACTAGACTTGTGCTTTTTTTTTTGGCATTTTCCACAAAATTAGCATAATTCTGTCGTTGCGAGTTGCAACGACGCCAAACAAACATTCAATTTTAGTGGGGAATCACACATGGCACAGACAATATGGGCGGGGCAAATTTATGCCATTTGTTGTGCAGATTGAAGTGATCGATAAAAGAGCGAAGCAAAAACATAAAAAAAAAAAAAGGAAATTTTTTTGGTTACTTGCTGTTATGCATCACGAGCGGAATACCAAAGACCAGATTGAGTATACTCTGGCCAACCAAAGCTAAAGATTTGGCGAAGGGTGTCATCAAAGATACGTCCCGATGGGAGGTCTCTTTTTTGGCATTGTTGCCGCGTGCCTTGCCGGATGTTTCTTCGCTGGCCGTGCTGGCAGCAGGGCCGATGAAAGTGTACATGTAACACGCTGGAACAGCTGACGTGGTCGTGATTTTGTGCATGACCCTCGAAGGTAGAGACGCCGTGTCGTTGGCATTCAGCAGATACGATCGAGTTCCATTCTCGATCGATAATTCCACCTGGCCCTCCAGCACTTGAATGGTCGCATTCGTCACACCTTCCGGCACGTAATTGTCCATAGACAGTCCTGCAAGGTAAAAAAAAAAAATGGTAAAGGGTGTGGTCAGCATTCCGTAAACGGAATTTTTTTTTTTTTTTTTTGGTTAAAATCTTACCGGGGAAATCGGCCACGAAGGCAACACGGGACGAATCTGACCAATTGAAGACGGTACGTTCCAGCTGAGTCAGTTGCTGACGCCATGCTGATAGTTCGGTAAGCAAAGGCATCAGCCAGGGCGTAGGACGAAAAGGCGACCACTCGGCCTCCAGTAAATTGACGCGTGGATCAATCAATCTCTGCTGGAAGCGGCCGTTTAGAGAACGCCAGACATCGACGTAAATGGCCACATCTGTCATGTTGACTGCCTCGAGGCGATCTTTGACGCAATGAGCGTACTGATAAACCTTTTCAAGCACATCAGACACGAAATGAAGGAAATTACCATATCCTATATGGGCACTAATGTAATGATTAAAAACCTACCATGTCTGCATGGCCAACCCATTTGTCGTTCCTTACAAACACCTACGTAAACGCAGGTAAAACATACAAATTTCTGAATGTCGACAGATGAGCTGATAAGCGTTACTACAACTTATCGTTAGCGCGTCACAGCAATAAATATAATGCGTGATCTCACACTGTACAATGTCAATGCATCCCTCTTTTGTCCGTACCTCAGTGTCAAGATAGTTGACTCGTCCAGTGGTTTTGTCTTTGACCGTGACCACGACGTGCATCGTCTCCCATGCGTGTACCATCATGTCCCACGAGTAGCCGTACAAGCCGTTGGTCCAGTTGTTGTATCCCTGTTGTTGTAACATTAACCGGGTTTAATCGTACTGCATTTTTTGTAATTTATGGTCTGTTATTCAATTCTTTAAAATGGAAATACCTGAGTGATAGAGTGCGACCAAGGAAGGACCAATTGTGTTACGACGTACAAACCCATCAAAGTGATTTTAAAAGCTGAATATTTGCCGCCGTTTTCTCTAGTGGTGGCAATCTTCGTCGTATCTGGAAGACATCTGCGCAACAGCCCGGGGCATTTAGCGATCCACCGCTTAGGCCAATCGTCATCACAAAAAACAGGTAACGTGGCCAGGCAAACGTAAGGAAACATCCCTAAAAAAAAGAAAAAAAAAAAAGAAAAGAAGAGTTGTTTAAGACAGTGATAAAAAAATAAAAAAATAAGAATTAAAAGATGTTCTTCGCGATGTACCAAAAAGGGAGGATCGTACCTATCGTAAAAAGCTGCGAGTTCATCAAGTGGAATGAAGCGGCAAAAAATAAAGCCAAGGGCCGTGATTTCGGCCAGAGAAGCCAAAAGCCAACGGTCAGGTCCAATACGAATCCACCAAGATGCACCATGTAGTACTCGATATTTTCTTCAGTCAAAAAGATCCTGCAATCAAATATCGCAGTTTTTACAGTGAATGATTATATATGGTGTTACTGACTATATAAATGTTTAGCCCTGGTAATAAAATACTTGAAAGGTGTGAAAACCCAATGTCTGCCAAGGTTCCTCATAGAGTAGCCCCCAAGCCACTCGGGATCCATCTTCTTGACACCAGCATAAAAATAGAGCAGGAATACTTGGAATCTTACTAGAATGTAGTTCCAATTTGGCACAGGTTTGTTCCTGATATCTGAGTTGATATATGCATCAATTGAACTGTAAAATGATTAACATTTGTTTCAGCACACCACCGACAATCAATCGATAAAACACTTCATTGCGTACCAATAGTGATGGGCTGAAGAAAAGAATAAGAGTATTGACAGCAGGCCGTAAAGATAGGAATGATTATTCCACGAGGTTTTGTCCAATATCAGCACATACCAGTAAGGTAGGATAAAGCTGAGACAGCTAAACTTGAAATTGTAGCCCACCATTATCCCACAAGCCCCTGTCAATAAAAAGGAATCGTTGAGAAGCCAAACAGGTTTACAGCGCTTGAAGCGAATAATGGCAGCGTAACTCACCCAACCACATCAGCAGATAAAGCAGACACATCCATTGGAATGTGAGTGGCTTGACAAAATCAAATAAAGGGAAATGGCATTGTGTGAAATCCCCAAACCTGTGGTCAACTTCAGCAAAGCCCCGCTCAAAATGGATATCGACAGCCATAAGAAACCCTGCCACGAAAAGAAAAAACATCACTAGCACATTCAAGTAAATCATGAGCCAGAAGATACATATGGGCATGTGAATGAAACTTACCAAAGAGTATACGAGTCACAGCCAAATTGGAAGGATCTTTTAATCGCCATGCATCGTGATGGCATTTGTCTAAAATCACTCCGAGTTTGTTGATGATAGTTCTTGGAGCAGTCATCTTCTTGTCGAATACTTTGTGCGGTCGTAATAAAAGTAGGAAAAGGGAACTAGGGAATTCGGGTTATAAAGGGAAGAAGAAGGTGTAAAACACCGAAAAAAGAAGAGAAGTGATGGACAGCTTGTTTACGACCAACCAACCATGGCGCCATGCGTGAAAGGCGGAGTTTCCTACAAAAAACAACAATCAATAAAAACATTCGTCATTTCACATACGAATCGATACAAACCCACGATTCTTTACATCATATCGATAGTTAATTTACAAATAAAAAAAAAACACAAGAAGGCGCAAAAAAAAAAGGGAAAATAAACACACAAAAAATCATCCCTACTTCTTCATCGCTAATTGCCTATCCTGCTGAGAGCTGTTTGACTAACGCGTATGGCATTTCCGGCGTTAACTTGTTTGCAAAAAAAAAAAAAAAAAAAAAAAAAAAAAAGATGTTGATAGCAAAGAGGTGTTAGAAAAAAATCGGCCTCTGCGCCCATCTTTTTTCTTTTCCATTTTCGACATGTCAAAAAACAAAAATAATAAAATTAACGAGCAGAAGGATGAGTTCTCTTTGAATGGCGCGATGTTTTTTCTCTCAAACCTAAAAAAAAAAAAAGGAAAACACCAAACATTTTTTGGTGAAAAAAAAGTGGGGGGAGAAGAATCCAAGAATAGAGAAGGCAGCCAACGGAAAAAGTGAGAGCTTGTGAAGCTCGTGAAGCGGTAAATAGGCAAAAGGTGGTACAGAAAAAAAAAAAAAAAAAATAGAAAATTCCTCCTCCTCTCCCGAACCTGAAGAGAGAGGACCTTTAATCATATAATCCGGGCAAAAGAGAGAGAGAGAGAGAAAAAGGAAACTTTCTTTCGTGCAGATTGAAGAATAAGAAGAAAGAGAGAAAAAAAAAAAAGAGTTGGAGGAACGAACTCCAGTGTGAGAGAGAATTCGTTAAAGGGGATTGGTGGATGACGGGTCACGTGATTAGCCGTGACGTCACGAAATGGAGGGCCTGCGACTTTTCGCAGCCATTTCAACGTGTCAGGTTGACATTAAAGGATTTTTGATGAGTCGAATGGATGTGTGTCGCCGGGGAGAATCGATTGACATCCAATTCCGGCCGGATTTGAGCTCTTGATCGTCGGAAAAGGCGGGAAATCCGCACAGGTGCAGCATGGCAAGGCCGAACCCGAGCGTCGTCCCGACACGACACACACAACTCCCCACCTCCCCTTCTCCCGTTCTATGAGCAAAGGCGCTTAACCGGTATTCTCTTTCTCTCTCTCTCTCTCTACGTGTGTGTGTGTGTGTGTGTGTGTATAACCTCTCCTAGCCCAAACGACGAGGAACCAACAGTTTGGGAGGGAGCCAGTCGCGGGAGCTCGCGCTTATCGCTTGCACCTACCCCAGAAAAAGTCTTCGTGTTCTTTTATTTTATTTTATTTTTTTTTTTGTTTCTTCTCCCTAGTGAGCACGAGAAAGAAAACAAAAATTTCTATCGTTAAAAAACAACATTTTGTTCCCAGCCTTATTTTCGATTAAAGAAAAAATCTCACCCGTAATATGGACGTGTAAAAACGAAGTGGCGCGTCATCAGTGAGGCTCTATAGGGTCCCTCCTTTTTTGTGTGTGTGTGTGTGTTGGCAAAATCTTTTTTAAAAACATCCGCAACGATGCGATGATGGTGATTGGATCGGTTGTCGTCGGGCGTGATGAGTTCTCGACTCTGATCTCACCCGACAGCCCGGTAACAATAAGTTGATGTTAGTGAGTGTGCCAGTGTGTTGACAACAACAACGAAGCAAAAAAAAAAAAACAAAACAAGGACGTTGTGTGTTGGGGGAACATCCACGACGACACAGCTGTGCGTGCGTTCATCTGAAAGACAGGAGGGCAGTCGAGTGTAAAAAAACGAAAGAGAAATAATAAAAAAAAACAAAACATAATTTTTACCCTTTGCTGTCGTGATGGCCGTGCTGTAATTATATCAGACCGCGTGTGAATTTGTCAACTGGAAATTGTTTGGGCAACAAGGAAAACCTCGGGTAAGTTTATCTTGATATTTGGCCATTTGAATCCCACGTCGTTCGCTAAGAAAATGAAAGGAGAAAAGATTAGCAATAAAGGAATAAATTCGATTGAATTAAAAAGTAAAAATTGCAGCGTGAGGTCCACGTGAAATTCTTGCTCATTCGTTTTACATGCACATTTTTAAGAAATATCTAGAAATGCCCGTTTTCTATTTCAAAAAGAGTCTCAATTTTGACATGCCGCTAGATGGCACAAGACCCAGATTTCTACAATTCCAACTATTCTAATATACACTGCTACCTCTTAGGCCCCCCCCCCCACACACACACACACCCAGAAACATCTTTATTTCGGGACTGTTGTCGTTGGAAGCGAAAAAAAACACGATACGACACACACACACACACACATCCCCCCGCTAGATGGGCCGTCCGCTAAGCCTCTCTTTAAAGACCCTTCTTGAAACGTTTCTTTTTGCCCGGCTGACTTCGTTTTTTTCTCTCTACATCACGTGTTATATTCACACACGCACAAAAAAAAAAAAAAAGGTTAAAACTTGATGACAAGTCAAGAGTGATGAGGTATAATGGATGAGGTCTCTGACGGTGTGGCTCTGGGGCCTCTTTTAAAAGCTTAAAGAGCTCTATAACTATATAACTCTTCGAGATGCACTGCACGCTAGGGGGCAAACTACAAAAAACTGTGTAAATGGTTAAGATAAAAAAAAAAAAAAAAAAAAGGGGAAATTAAAAAAAAAATTATATGGAAATCCTTTTTTTTTTTTTTTTTTTTTTGATGGGGGGTTTCGACAATCTAACCGTTTTTGATTGCATAATGAAAGATGTTTTCTCTCTCCCTCCTGTAAATACGTAATCACGTACAGCCCTTTTGGGCAAGAGGCAATCACATTCTTCATTATTCAAATAAAAGAGACGACGTTGTGTGTAGAGAGAAGAAACATTGATTTGTATAATGACTTACCAAAGATAGATAGCATTTCCTCGGCACTGTTGGTTTATACTGGGGCTCCAAGTTGATTGACACGTTTCGATAGGACGGAATGTTCTTGGCATACGAAATTCAGAAATGTGAGATTGAATTTCAACGATTTTCGGTAGTCGTTCCAGAAATGATGCGTCCTTGGTGTGCGACCACCTATAGTGCCAAGGCGCCGTCCATGCTAATTACTGTTAACCGATGTCAAACAGCCATTTTTTTTTTACCTGGATAAAAATAAAAATTCCAAAAGTGAAATTTAAAATGCACAAAAAAAAAAAAAACTAAATTAAACAAGAAACCTGATTTAACAATCGAAATAGATTTTTTTTTTGTTGCTCAATCGAAACCGCCACCCACAGACAAAAATTACATTATCCATCTATTTTTTTTTTTTGTTTGTTGTTGTTTGCACTCTAAAGTACAAAAATTCGTTCGCGGTGGGCCTTGGGTTTAAGTTTAAAAGAGAAAGTTTTTTTTTTTTTTGTTGAAATTATTAAGAGAAAATACATTTTTTTTTTTTGCTCGGGAGGTACCTCAGTGCCATGACGGGTGAGCCACTTTTCCATCAAATAATTGAAGATTTTCTTGGAACAGGCTGTTCTTTTCCTCTTTTTTTTTCCCTTCATTTTGGCATTGGAATAAAAGGAGTCGAAAACAATGGATTTACGCAAACTGCAAAAGCCAAAAAAAAAAAAAAAAAAAAAAAAATTATAATTTAAAAAAGTTTATGGCCGAGCTTTATGGCGGTCACGATTTATCCCGCCCGTTACCTCCTCCTTTTTTTCTTCTTCTCCCCCTTCAGTCCACTGGCTTGCAGCACACGGTAGTTGTGAAGGAAGATTTATTTATTTGCATTTGGTTTTTAACACCAAAAGAAGAAGGGAGGAAAAAAAAAAAAAAAAAAACCTGGGAAAAAAAGAAAAAAATTATTATTGAAAATGATGGCACTTGAAAATCCTATTTATCGTTTTCTTCGGAAAATCCTTAAAAGGAAATATTAAAAAATGTTTGTCTTTAAAAAAAAAAAATTCCGTTTTCTTTTCTTTACAAAAACTATTATGATGAATATTATTTGCATTTTAAATAAAGCTCACCTTTTTTCTTTGGCCTCTTCTCATTTTGTCCTGGAACGCGTGATAATACGAAACCGCCGTATTCCACCACCCCTGTGAATTTAGCGCTATCGTGTTACTTCCGGCTCTCTTTTCGAGTACCCTTCGTCAACCCTACGCCATGAACCAACACAAATATTAAGCTACAACAAACACGTACCCCGCAAAATAAAATTAGAAAGAACAAGAGAGAGAAAAAAAAAAAAAAAAAGAGGAGGGATTTCATTTTAAACGGGCGTTGTAAGTATTAAATACGTCTAGTTAAGATACAGACCGGTTTCGAAAGAAAAATCTCTTTCATTTTGATGTCTGGATAAATCACGTATGGGTGGACGAAAAATTCCAGCGTGAATTGGCATATTAGATAATAATAATTTAAAAAAAAAAAGGGGGGGGGATGCGGCCATCGCTATTGGCGCTTTTTTTTTCGAATTTTAAAAGAGTGTCTAGTCAGAAAATGTTGTTGCTGAATGCTATTGTTGTGTGATTAATCAAGGCGTGACTCGAATTACCAACAGGTTTCCCCCCCCTCTTTCCCCCCTCGTTTTTATTTCAAATAAAAAATGATTATTGTTCTATTCTTTTTTTTTTTTTTTTTTTTTTTGTCTCTTCTTCTTCTTGTCGATCGCGTCCGCGCCCTCATCAGCTGGACTTTTGGGCGTTGGAAGCTTCGATTAAATGACGCTTGTTTTTTGTTTTTTTTTCTTTTTCTCTCTATCACAAGAGAATATTATTGGGATTGGATAAGGACAACGCCCAAAAGTTCGAAAGCTGTGTGTGTGTGTGTACCCACCCGGAAACCCTTTTCTTTTTTATTTTTGAAAAACGCATTTGAAATTGGGAATCGGTTAAAAAAAAAAAAAAAAAAAAAAAAAAAAAGGGAGGAGGGGGACATTTACCAGCCTATTAAGTCTATTGTATCAAAATGCCAATCACTCGATAACAAGGCAATCAAATGATGTCCCTATTGATGAGCCATCTATAGGCAGGCGCGGGAAAACGTTTTGAATGGCACACAATTTCGCGGTATTTTTGTTTTTCCCCCTCAACAAATAAATATTGGAATTGAGTAAAACCAAGAAGAAAACTGAACGACACGCAACGTTAAAGTCGGACATTTGAAAAAAAAAAAAAAAAAAAAAGAAAAAAAAGAAAAAAAAAAGGATGGGGGGTGACAGTGACAGACTGGTGAGACCTTATATGGAATTAGGATCGAGATAAGGGCCGGCGCAACACACACATCCGCAGCAGAAGCAGCATTCCCCTATTTTGGAAACAGCAGCAAACCGAAATCCCCCATTTCGAAGACGAAACAAAACTTTCCTTTAGAATTTTTCGAACGAAAAAGAAAAAAAACAAGTGGTGGTTTTAGGTTTAGGTCATTTAGCGGTCGCTTCGCTTGTAATGGAATTATTATCTCCTTTCTCATCGATTTGAATCTTTTTAGGATAAAAAAACAAAACAAAAAACAAAAAACGGGACAACATGCCTCAATTGTGGAAGAGCGGCAAGCCGGCCGCGGCCGCTTCAACGTCGAGCAATCAACAACAAGGATCAGCGATGAGCCCGCCAGCCAAAGGATTTTTCATATGCCCGCCAAAATTGGTTTTGGGCGAAGGGGGAGGCGATACGCCGTCGTCGGCATCGAGCAGCAACGGCTTTTTCAGTTTCCCATCGTCGCCGCCATCGTCGCCCACATCGCCAACGCATCACCAACATCCCCCCAAATACGATCAACTCCTCAATGAATTACGACGCGCTCAGGTAAACGTCGTGTCTCCCAAAGGAATTTCTGATGATCGGTCTTTTTCTTTTCGAAAAAAAAAATCCAATAAACGAACGCAACAAAACGATGTTGACCGTTCCAGGTCAAAAAAAAAAATAAATAAATAAATAAAATAAAACAAAAGAGAAAAGGGATGAGCTGCTTTGTTTTTGCTGGACATTGCCTTTTAGAGAACCCAGTTGATTAGCTCTTTCTACCTGCCTCGTTTTGAAAACAAAAAATGTGTGTTCACAAGGCATTATTCAAATGAGAACAAATCTCTTGCCTCTCTCGTTCATTGAAAGAGGAGAGAGGAAAACAAAAAATATTTGATCTGTAGTCCGTTCGCATCTTTTGTTTGTTTTTTTTTTTTCCTACTTTTGAGAGGGGAAAGAGATTTCTGACGTGTTTCCCTTCGTTTCGGATGATTAGGAAAGGAGGGGTCGATTGCAAAACGACGCGCCAATGGGCGTGTCCAGTCAACCACTTGAACCGGCTGCGGCGACGGCCGCCACCGCGTCCACCGTCCTTTTGAAAAATGCGCCGCTCGAAACAATGCTGTTGCGCCGAACGATAAGATCGCCAGAGCCACCTAGCGGCACCTACGTCAATCATTTCAATAGCAGCGGAGCGGCGGGATTCGCTCAGCGTTTGGATCCCGTTGGATCCAAATCGCCACGGATGACTAACAAAGCCGGTAAAATAAAACGACGAATCGTTTAATTACATAACACGGGATTGAATAAACTTTTTTTTTTGTCTTTTCTTTTTTCTTTTTTTAGCTCCGAAAAAAGTTCGATTCCTGGAAGATGGGACAGGCAATTTGCATACGAGCGTCTTTGGCGGATCGGCTGAATCGATTGGCTCCCTGTTAGATTCCCATTCGCAAGAATTGAATCAATCAGGTGGGACGGACGACATCGACAGTTTGATATCGTCGCTCATCAGTTACTCGGACGCGACCGATCATCGATTGGCCGATGAAAAAACGCAAGCAAAGACGGCCAACGGAACGGCTAAACATCACAACAACGGGACGGACGGCCTGGATTTTAAAGAGCTACGCACAAGCGCGCAGGAAGAGGACGCCCGCCAAAATTTAAACGAATCTACGACATCATCGTCCGGCGATGACGGACACCAGCAGCAACAAGCGGAAAAGGCAACGTTGCATCAGACCCGTACGGGAGTGTTGGACAACTTCCTGGACATCTTTCGATGCGGCAATGCGGAGGTGGTCGATCAGAGGCAGACGGTGGTTCACCTCGAGCCGGACGATCCCAATTCCGTCGATTCGGGCAGCGTTCTTTCCGAGCTGGATTTCGAAGAGACATCGTCCACCATCACCGACATCGATTCCAACAAGACCTTCAGTCTCCACAGCCCAGACAATTCCGTTTCCGATCACAGGTACACTTCCGCCTTTTTTTTTTTTTTTTCAAATTTCCCGCCCATAAAAAAAATTCAAATTTTTTTTTTTTGATTGAAAAGAATCGACGATTGGTCGCAAGTGAGCGATCTGCTCGAGCGCAGCTTACAAGAGATCCGGCAAATGGAAGAAGACACCAACAAATCGCATCCGGTGGACAGCAAATCGAGCGAGAAGAGCAAACGAGAGCCGCTCTACGAGCTGATTGGCTGGAAGCGGAACCCTCCCCTCGTTCAGCTGGACTTACGCGGTTCCAAGCCATTCCCGCTCCCATCCACCCCATCCGCACCGGCCCCACCGCAAGACTCATCTCCCCCGCGATCGCCTTCCCCCTTACCCCTGCCTCCGCCAACACCCCCACCCGTCGAAACGGACGTTTGGATCCCTCGGCAAGATTGGGTGCCCCCGGCTGCGCCTACACCTGCGCCGATGGTCAAACAAGCCGATAAAGTTTGGATCCGCCGGCCAACGCTTTCCGTTGCCACCCATAGTCACAACAGCAACAACAAAGAAAGTGCGCCTGTCCGGAAGAATCCGGCGACGGAAGAGGCCAACTCCATTTACGGCCGACTGTGGGAGACGTCCAGTTCGCCCAACAACAGCAGCCGGAGCAGCAGTTGCAGCGCGGAAGCGGAGGAAAAGCCAACATCCAGCACGGAAGCGGAATTAACGGGTAAGTCTCTCACATTTCTCTTTAGAAATAAAACAATTAAATTAACCCCACCCCGACCCGCGCAGCCATCCGTTCGATGGCTAGAAAAGCCCGACTGGAACATTGGCGGCTAACTGGAATGTCCAGCAGTTCGCCGGTAGAGGAAGGAACGACGCAGTTAAACAACAGCAATCCTTCCATCGTTATCGAACCTTCATCTTCATCTCCCAGTCCGGCCTATTTAAGTTCCCTGCCGCTATTTAATCATCGCGCAATTAAGACGGGCATCCAGCTGACGTGGCCACCTCCGCCTTTACCGCAATCGCCATCGTCTTCAGCTACGGCCACTCCGGTAACGCCTACCCTTCCGCCCCTCCCAGCCACGTCGAGCGATGGCTGCCAGCATCTGCACGCGCCGCACGGCCCATCGCACAACGGACACTCGCCGAAATGTTTCGGCCATCAACGCATTTTCCAATGGCCCATTCCGGCTCTGAAACTTGCCAACAAACGGCCAAAACAAGCCGCCCAACCGCAACAGGAGAACGCGACGCATCCATCGGCCGGAATGGAGCAAAAAAAAGAGACGGGCAAACCTTCGTGGAGGCCGGCAAAGCCAGCCAATTTGGAAGAGGCTCAAGATTGGTACTGGACGGAAGAATTCCCTTTGGCCGCCGGCCTGGAGCCTGGCACGGGTAACATGTCGGCCTGGTTTCACGCTGCTATTTCACGCTGGGAAGCCGAACGAAGGCTGACCAACCAGCCGGCAGGCGCTTTCCTGGCCCGTTTGACGGAACGCCTATGGGGCTACGCTATTTCTGTTCGGAATCCTTCCGGAAATGTTTCGCATTTCTTGATCGACGCCGGAGAAAAACGTTGCCATAAAAAGTACACGCTTCTTGGCTCAACCGATCCGCCTCACAAAAGTTTACGTAAGTTTAATCGATTATTTAAAAACACAAACTTCGTTCGCTTCGTAACGCCCCTCATTTTTCGAAAATTAAAAGGTGAGTTGATTCAGTACTATGGCAAACACGCCCTGACGCCCGACGGATCAGAGAAGTTGCTCTTCCCTTGCCCGCAAGAAAGTTCGGTCGCTTTTCCAGGGCCAGCATCGCCCAATATCAATGGCTCTTCGCCGAGCCGATTGATCAAATCAACTTGATTGGGAAACAATTTGCCTCAAACAAAAAAATTATTGTTATCTTTGCAAAGCTTTTCTTCAAATCGTGTGGTTTTTTCTAAAGAAAAAGCTGGATCTACCACACGTCCTACACTATATTCTCTTCTCCCGCGTCTCCCTCCTCCCAAACGAAAAGAAAAAGCAAAAAAAAAAAAACAACATATATTTACATAAACACCTATCTACTATTGACCCCAAACTCCCCTCCTCACCAAAACAAGGTTGTGCTGCTATATAAATACCTGTATGATAGCAATTTGCATGCTGAATAAAAGATGGATTCTATACTCACAAACTTTCTGAGTCATATTCCTGTGTTGCCGTCTGGTTGTATATTATGCAAATGTAGTCAATCTAGCTCGTAATATGACATTGGTCCCTTTGTGTCACAATCCTGCCAGATGACAGCTGGAATCTGATATCTACACAGTTGACGATAAACATAGAAAGAGAGAGGTTTAATGATGGAAGCAAGGCAAATTATTTACATTTTTTTATACAGACAGTTATGACTCACTGTTTTGCAAACTTGGTGGTGCACTCAGTCAACTCGACCAACTTAGATAAAAATGCTTTCACATGGAGATCAAATCCCCTCAGAGCATGTCTCCTGCAGTCCCAAACAAAGAGCGAATAGGTCAGCGGCATTCATTCTATTTAGATATCAATTACACACAACCGGTTATTAAAACACCGACCGTAAAACGTGCAAAGGTTTTCGGTGCAGCGCTAAATCAAGGTCGGGGCAACGTGCAGAGAACATTGCATATCACAACTAATTACCTAAGCATGGCCATAGTTGGACGAAAGACATCAAAGAATGAAAATGTTTCATGTTCGTGAATGACGATGAAGGCTTTGAAGAAGGATAAATCTTGCTACGCTTTCGTTAACACATCATTCAACCCGAGCTGACATTTATATCTCAACTCGAATCAAAAAAGCAGCACCATTGCCAAATGCACATTATTTTTTTCAAGGTTTCTAAGAAATGAATTTGAAAATAAACCCCTTCAAACCGATTCTCATCAATTTGAATTTTCGTAAAAAAAACACGAGAATCTGCAATTTATCAATATCGTAATCAGATTGATTTCAAAGTGTCAACATGATCGCATATATAGCAACACTTTGTGGATCGTGCAGACGTCATGCTGAAACACGCCATGACGACCATGACAAGAAAACCCGAATTCATCGTGATCTTATCATGCATTTTTTTTAAAAGGTAACAAAACGAACCAATATTAGAACAAAAGCTAACTTTTACTTCCATTCGATTTGACCGGTCCTCCCCTGGTTTGCACACGCGAGCTGCCGGCTGCACGCACATGGAAACAAGAACTTCTTTTTTTCAAACTGGAAGATCAAGTGCCCGAGGCAAAGTTGATATTTGATAAGAAAAGTTAAGCAACAAAACCAAGAAAAAGAAATCCCCGAAAAGAGCCAACACAATTCAAGACGGTCTTTGGCCTTGGCTTTGAGCTTCTTCGATGCAAACGAGAAAATGCGTGTTCAGTGGCCAACGACGGACGTGAGGCACTACACAAGTTACTCCGATCATGGTCGCCGCCATTTTCCTTGGCCTGATATTGTTGGGTCTCGTGATCATTTTGCTGGTGTTTTCGCAATGTCGACGACCTGCAAACATTCCACCAGGTGATAAAATTAAAATATAATACCTACTATAAATATATTTTGATCCATTTTGATCATTGCCACATTCATAATTATTTCTATAATTCTGATAACAAACATGGCTGACGGCAAAATGCGAGATTTTGCCAAAATTTAGAAGCAAAAAAAAAAACAAAACAAAACTGGAATGGAAGAAGTGTTGATGAGCAATATGATTACTAATATGCAAGTTTTGAAAACAAAAAGGACCAAGAGGCTTGCCGGTGGTCGGTTACATCCCGTTTTTGAAGAAACATGATGCCAAACCTTACAAGGCGTTGATCAAACTGAGCCAAACGTATGGCCCCGTGACCGGATTTTACATGGGACCGAGTTTAACAGTCGCCGTGTGTGGCTACGAAGCCGTCAAAGAGGCTCTCAACAATGATGACTTGAACGGACGACCCGATACGTTTGCAAGACGCGAACGAACGTTCGGCAAGAGACTTGGTATGTGTCTGATTTTATGTTGTTGAAGCAAGAGAATTTTAAAATTTATGTTACGTTCCAAATGGACAGGTTTCATGTTTGTCGATGGCGATTTCTTTCGCGAGCAACGACGGTTCGCGTTACGTCACCTGAGGGATCTTGGCTTCGGACGGACATCTGCCGAAGAAATGATACATGAAGAGATTCGTGAATTGATCCGTTTACTTGGTGAACAGGCGGGTTCTGATCCTGAAGGTGTGGTAGACTTCCAGTCCGGCACTTTCAATCGCAATGTCCTCAATATTTTGTGGGCTCTAATTGGAGGTGAGCGGTTCAGAGGAGACGACGCCCGTCTCACAACCCTGCTGGATATGGTCGATTTTTTTAATCGTAGTTTTAAGCCCCAAACGGCCAGCATTGCCGTACCTGCTTTCCTCTTACGTCTTTTCCCTTCATTACGGAAAATTTTGGGCATCCGCAACGACATCTTTGAGCCTTTGCAAAACTTCATACGGGTATGCAAATGACTTGCAAATTTTTCTTTCATTACTAATCATTTTGAAAATTCAGGGAACGATTGAAGAACATGCTAGGACTCGTTCGGAGGAAGACGCTCCTCGTGATTACATCGATGTCTTCCTGAAAGAAATGGAGAAACAACAAACGGATCAGAATGCAAATACGACCTTCAACAGTAATTGATTTAAATTCTATTCAAAATCGAGATTTTATCTTAAATACTATCATCATTTCGTAGTTGAGCAACTAATATCGTCAATCATTGACCTATTTCTTGCTGGATCGGAGACTAGCAGCAATGCCATAGGTACGACAAATACTAAAATTGCACTAATCATACTATTTCAACGTCTCACTGGAATGAATTGAACAACATTGAAGGTTTCGCCCTACTTTACCTGGTCCATTATCCGGACGTTCAGCGCAAGATGCAAGCCGAATTGGATCAAATTTGCGGCAATGCCCTTCCGTCCCTTGCGCATCGACCCAGGTAAGACAAGACGCATTTAACTCTCTTTCCTTTCTTAGAAATCAAACAGAATTCTAACAGTTTGGTGTACACTGAGGCTGTCCTCATCGAAACACTTCGTCTGGCCAATGTGGCGCCTTTGACCTTGATGCATTGCGCCGCAAAAGACACCCAACTCCGAGGATTCAACATCCCCAAGGTACTCATCACCATGCTATTAATAGTCGACCTCTGGAAAATGAAAAACTCACGCCATTAATTTTTATTCTTAAATCTCAGGACACTCTCGTGCTGATTAATGTTTACTCCACCCATATGGACGAAACGTATTGGGTCGATCCTGAAGTGTTTCGTCCCGAAAGGCATTTAGATGCTGATGGTCTTAAACTGAAAAAATCGGAGAGACTCATCCCCTTCGGCTTAGGTAATAAAGAAGAGAATGTTATGATAGTTTCCCATTTCCTACTCCCTCCACCGGGGGGGGGGAGGTATATATGGACATTTGTCATTGGTTAACTGCTGTCGTTGGGTGTACCAGGTAAACGGCAGTGTTTGGGTGAACCATTGGCTCGAAATAGTTTCTTCCTTTTTACGACGGCGCTGGTTAAAGCGTTCCAGTTGAAAGCCATTCCGGATCGTCCTCTGCCGACGCTGGAGCCGCTGACTGGCGTCACCAACGTATACCAAGGATTCCAAGCCATCGTAACGCCTCGCCTTTAAAGAAAAAACCCATAACTCGACAGACGTCTACGACTTTTAAGTGAAAAGGACGCCAGCATTTTCAGCGCATCATCACTCAACTCGATGGCGTCTATTCGTTTTCTCCTTCCCAACGAGAGAAAACACATTTTCCAATTTTGTAATACATTTTTTTGGATAGGAGAAGACTGAAAAGAAGAAATACAAGACTTTTAGGTATTTACATGATAAATTCAACTTATTGACGGCCCGATTCTACATACCTTTAGCCAAGTGATTGATTGTTTCGAGATCCTGCGATCCGCGTTGCGAAATCCTTTTTATAACTGAACGAAACGGACGTATTCAAATATAGCACAACTGGTCAATACCAGTTGTCTCACATTGAAAATTCTAGAACTTTGTTCGACAGTCATTAGCTATGCCCTTCCTTAATAGGGGAATATATTTTTAGTACATTTTCTTCTTCCTGGAATTGTTTGAGAAACTTGTAATCTATTCTTGCCCACCCTGTTACAAGAGTGGCGACCTTTGTTCCCATTCTTTTTTGTCTGGGGAGGTTTCTTTCGATTTTTTTAGCGCCTTTTGAACACACCCAAGTCGGGCCCACAACCCGCCAATAGACAGGAAACGTACACGTGTCTTAATAGTTTAAAAAAACATTAAAAGACGTCCACTATTTTCTCTTTCATAACAACATGGGAGTTTAGAAACAATAAGAGATATGAAAAAAAAAGAACTGGAAGCCGAGCCCATCCGTTTTCACAATCAAATTGAACGTCAGATTTCTCTTCTTAGTGGAAGTGATAACAAATGGGCGACAATATCAATTTCACAACTGGCTATCAAGATGCTTTTTTTGGAAGACAAACGACTGGAACAGGATATACCCTACGTACCCGGTTGGAGAAGTTTCAAAACCGTGGAGGATTAGCGACGCTCGTGCCCGTCTGATAATCAATGGCCTTTTGGAACAATTTTGTTGTATGCGTTTCGAGACAAGACAAGCTGTAAACGTACACAAACACGAGCCTCAATCATCCACCGTAATCTGCACACGAAAAAAACACGCACACACTATCCTTCTTTTTTTTTTCAATGGAATTGTGTGGGTGTTTCCAGTCCGTTTTAAAAACACTTTTCTTTCTCCCCACCGACGAAATAGAATTATTTTAAAAATAGAATTTTCTCCTTTTTACTTTGTTGTTGTTCTTTTTAAGATGATAACTCTTCGTCGTCTTCACCTAAGTCGTCCAATTCATCGTCTTCATCGTCACTGACCTGAAATAAAATTATACATCGTCATTCTTTTTCCAAGAAATAGGATGAATTCAAAACTAAGGAGGATACCGTTTGTCCAAGGGTTTTCAATCTATCCTTGTATTTCTGCACCTTTCCATCCTGGTCGGCTAAAAGAACCAGCAAATCTTCTTGGTCTTTCTTCACTCTTTCAATTTCATCCTTCAGTTCAGCGTTTTCTGCAATTGAAACTGACAAGCAATGCTTCGTTTCAGCTAATTCGGCTTCCATCGCGTCTAGCTGACTACGAACAGCTTTGAGTTCGGGTTCCACTGTGTTAGCTGACGACGTCGATTCCGGCCGGAAGAAGGAGCAAACCTGGACATCCTCATGAATCGAAGAATGGATGAAAAAATAAGCATTCTGATTAATTCTTTTGGAAATGAAATAGCTGGAAATACTTCATGCGTAGTAAAGCTATCCATAATGGAAGCAGATTGAGTAGAAGCAAATTCGACGGCCAGGCCAACTCCTCCGTTCTACATGCAACGGAGAATATGGTTTTGCAATCAATCATTGTCATAAGCATGCCCCTTCGTATTGCACGTGCATCCAATAGATACTCACGACTGGCATTGCCAAATCTTTGGCGGATTCTTGCTGTTCCAGCTGCCCTTGAAGCCTCTCATTATCTAAACGCAAAGCTTCCAGTTGTTTCATCAGCTTCTCAGTCGACGGCTCGGATTGAGACGAAGGCTCTGATTCATCAATGATGACGTTGTTGTTTCTCTGAGCTTTAAGCAAAGTATTTTGGTCTTGCAGATGGTGCAAATTGACATTCAATTCTTCAATTTTGCTCTACGTGAATCATAGATAAATCCAGGAACAGATTACTTTTAAATGGAGGCTATTTTTGTGACACATTCTACCTGAGCAGCAATGTGATCTCCCTCCAAGGCGGCTAATCGCTGCCTCAGGTGCTGGATCTGACCATCTTGTTCTCGGATGACGTCCTTGTATTTAGCGACAGCTTTTAATTCCGACTCGGTTGGGGATTCGGCTCCTTTGGGACTCGTAGGCGGAGCAACGGCTTTGGCAATGACACTCTCGAGTGCTATTAATAGACACAAGTTTAGTATCCGACGAAAAATCCAATCTATTTCGGTCAGAGATACCTTTGTAGAGGCGACAAAATTCGTGGTCAAACTGGATGTCAGCTGTGGTATTAATCCGAATTTGGGGATGTTTAAGGGCTTTGCTGTAAACTTCGTGTTTGGCAATCTCGGCTAGTTTATCTACAAACGTTTCGACTCCGATTCGTTTGGTTATCAATTGACACAGGGATTCCTATGCATCATTACACACACTTTCAATTAAAAGAATACGTTCAGAAAACAATGGATAAAATACCTTGGAAAAGTTGCTATTTGAATCGTTGTTGTACACCACACAAAGTCCTAGGAGGAACGCACACAAGCTCTGTACCAGCACCTCTTGATCGTCGTGCTCATTGGAAGCCACCTATATAAGCGAAGCTATTATTCCAGAACAGAATGAGGTAATGTCACGTTTGATTACTAGAGCGGTCAAGAATGCTATTGCATTGGGCAGTTTTAGAAATTGAGCCACAGCGTTGGGGCTATCGGCCAGCCAAGTTGAAAGAAGGGTGAGGATACCCAGTCGAGTTTGCAGCTTGCCACCCTACATAAACAATGAAAATAATTTAAAACATAATGTTTTATAATAGGACAGTTTTACCATTTGGAGTATATTAAAAGCTTGTTGTAGCAGAGAGACGGGTGGAGCATCTTTTGCAATTGCCAAGTGTACCCTTAGTAATAACTCTTTGTTGTTGATATTGCCGACAAGAGCGTGAGACAATGCTACGGAAGAAAGCCAGTGGGAAAGGCAATCTGTCGAAAAGAGTCCACCACACAATAACTGGCCAGCCGAAATATTCTGCATCGCTGAGAAAAACAATGAAAAATGAACCATGCTAACGGTTAAAGTCACTTTCTCTATCTATCTTACCTTCTGCCGATGTAGGGAGAAGAGCCTGTATGATCTGGCCTTGACTAATATCATTCTTATAAAGGAAACACTCGAAACAATAGAGAACGGCTGTTCGCAGTGGCACCGGTTGTTTTTCGTTGACCATAGACATGAGTAAGACGACCAAGGCTGTTCGCGGGGGTGACGATGAGGCCATTACTTGGCCAAAAAATTCTTGATTATTTCGGCAGCCGCGTATCGATTCGCCGACCGTGCAGATTATTTCGCTGAGGATTTCGGCCGGAACGCCAGGCGTCATGAGAAGGGCGCACAATTCCATAAGCAGACCGCAGTCAAACACATTTTTCTGAGCTGGGGACACCACCTGAGTTGCGTTGGCGGGTGAGACCAACGTTCTCACCACCTGAACCGTACCGGTTTATCGATGTGTTTTCAATAATTTTCGTATTTTGGAAATCGTGTACAAATACCTGAAGCATGGAATGTACGTTGCTAATCTTTTGCGTTGACCAACTGTGCCCTGGGTCACTCTCTGATGAAGGCTGACATGATTTGAAGAACGGAGTTATTTGTTTCATGCAAGATTCTGTAAAACAGATATTTAATATCATTTGTTTTAGATGGTTATTATGGGAATCATTCATGTAATTATACCTTCTCGAAAGACGGTTTGGTTGGAGGCGTTACGTTTGAGGAGATTGAGCATGAGCTGCAGCGAGTCATCTACCACGATACCGCCATCACTGTAACCCTCGCTACGAACTACTTGGAAGAGTTGATCGAAACCACGTTCATAGGCAATAATATTTTGAATATTAGCATTGCTCTTGGTTAACTGGATAAGAAGTAGTAAGGCCTCGTTGCGTACGAAATCCCGACTATCGCTGAGGATATCGATCAATTTGGCTACTCCCATTGGACAGGCTAAAACGATTTCCTGCATCTCTTTTGACCTACAAATGAATATGAGTCAATGAGTGCCGTGGTATGATACTTATTGTAGATTATGTTGAAATACTTGTTGTTCAAGAGGTTCATGAGAAGACGAATGGCTGGAAGTCTGACATGAAAATCATATTCATCCAGTAATGTGATGACACTGGTGACATTCTCTGATTTTTTGAGAAATATTTCAGTGAACTGTTCTCCAACCGGGGCACCAACACCCTCTTCATCAAAAACTTCTGAAGAAGTTACATTGCATAGTGTTTCCAGGACAAAACTGGAAGTTTCTAAATCTGGATCACTAATAAGCACTGCAATCAAGGCATCCAAACCGTGGGCACCAACTTCCAAACGATACTTTTTTGAAAGAGCTTTGATGGCCCTGCAGGCATCCCGTCTATCTTCCAACAGAGTTGAAGAAGTAACCCTTTCAACCAGTCGCAGCACCTGATCAACAAAAGAAACATTTTGACTATGTACTGTACAATTTTTCAATCTTTTCTTTCTCTGTGTCTTCTGGTCTTCGCCAGCTATCTAATTTTAGATGCCATAGCTATGTTTCACGAAAATCGGTCAAGGACAATACTTAAAGTGACTGAAGCTCATTAGCTCCAATTTATTTACCGTATCGGCTGGGGACGGTTCAGCTTCCGGCTGACTTATGACCGATTTAAAGCCAAAGAAATAATCCATCACGCGTTTTAGGTAGTATTGTGTTATTTATTTACTTTCACGATCCGGGAGAAACCGTAAGTTACACGTCATTTATATATTATTGCATGGCCTTTTGCAGACGACTGATTGTTCCAAGTATCGATCGCGAAATTTACGCGATTATTAATTATTTAAATGTAGTTTTCATAAATTTAAATTCTGCCAGTACGATTTAAGGCATTTTAAAATGAAATTGTTGGTAAATTTTTAGAATTGTACAATTTCCTTAATCATAATTTTTAATGTATTTTATTTTCTCATAGCCTTTTTGTCTGCTAAAACGAGCATTGCCAGATTGCCAAATCGAATCTGCTTTTTCAGTTTCAAGCCGGCAAATCGGACGCGAGGAGGGAGTTTTGAATGGGTTTCGTTTGACAGATCGCAGATTTGCCAGGTATCGGGTGTGCGGCTCGAGGTCACATTCGATCCTTTCGTAGAATTCTTGGCTAATTTGAAATGTATATCCCATCACGCGCTGAGGATATCCTTTCGATCCGTGCCGCGTCTAATATTTAACGTATATAATGCTATACTTGACATCCTGTCGATCGATCGAGGGGAAGAACGGGTTAGGTTACTGGCTACACGAGGTCTTTTTCAGGTAAAACAAAGAGAACGATATTAAAAAGAACCGTGAGAGGACCAACCGGTTTTGGTGGTGATAGGGCTATGAAATGAATGTATTTAGCAGTTTGGTGACTTTTTTTGTTTTGTTTTGTTTTCCATGTCGACCTTCACGGACAAATTGTGTGAGAAGTGTCAAACGGGATATCACGCCTAAGGCTTTTCCCTTGTCCTTTCTCTTGTATTTCTTTGTTGTTTATACAGAAAACTTGAGTCTTTTAAATCCCCTTTCTGAAAAGACTAGAAATACCTGCTTGTAGCGGTCGCTTTTCCAGTACATGGTCCATCTGTTCTTTTTTGCATCTACTTAGCCAACTGCAGGAAACAGACACTAAATCCCAAACCGATCTCTGGAAATGGATAGAACGTTTCAGGGTCTGTTAGAAAAGGGACAAAATATCTCGGGGAACAAGGCCAAAAAAAGAAGTTCTTTGTTACCGAATTATTGATTCTTACTTGTCTCTGCCTACCTTTCTTATTTTATTTTCCTATGCGTAATCCATTTCTTTCTTTCTCTATCTCCTTTCGCATCCGGCTGGCAGTTGGTTGGGTTGCGAATTCTCCCTGCCATGCACATCCAGCACCACAGAATTTTAAAAAACAATTTATAGACAATGTCGCTGGATGGCTATTGGCTGCACACGGTTGGCTTTTAATGCTGTTGCCATCCGAAGCCTACGTGACGTCGAACAGGGAAACCAGGAACTCCCTCCTTCTTTCCAACCCCAGGATATAATGGTTTTATACTTTTATTTTTCGAAATTGCTTTTTGCCCTTTGTTCGTCATGCCAAAACGTTATCATAGCCTCTTTGTTCATTCAAGATTTTTCTGGAACCGGTGAAATAAAAGCGAAAGTCATTGAAATAAAGTTTTAAAAAAAAAATGGCTGATGCAAGTGATAACGGAAATTTCTTCCGAAAAAAAACGACAATTCCCAAGACAAAGAAAAGAGGTTGGGAAAAAAAATCAAATAAAAAGATGAAGTAAATATGTGGGGTGATTGCGTGTGACGTCACGACGGGCTTGTTGCTGAGGGCCGTCAGGGCAATACCAATACCCCCATTACCCTGGCAAACCCTCCCGGACAAAGAAACTAACGTCAAAGTTCACCATAGATAAAGTGGTGTTCCCCCTAGCGTTCGATGAAAAATATCCACTACAGAAGCGCCATGTTGCGAGTGTTGCCTGAAATATATTGCCAAATTAAATATTATTAGGAATTACACTTTATTGGCACTTATTACATGTTAATTTAAAGGAAAAGCCTAACGTATGATGTAAAATTAATTTTCATTAATTTTAATCAACTTTCATCGTGATTTAAGATATTTATTCGATGAAAAATAAGAAATATAGGAGGCTCTGCAGTAGGCATAAAGGCTTCAGTTTAGTCTGCTAGAAAGCCTAGTGTTGCAACTTGAAACGTCTCGTGTGGTCGATGCTAAGGTAGCAACTAGAGAACAAGGGCCTTGTTCTCTCAGTCGGTGGGCAACATTCACGTTGAAAAGGCTGTGCAACTTTGCAGTCGCCATCATTCGCCCTTGTTCTTTCAGCACACAAAGAACCGGCCCACTTTTTCTCCCTTTATTGTCTTGAAAATTTCACAAAGCAAAAAGTTCTTTGCACTATTTCCCTAGTTTTTTAAAGTAATTCCACATCCTCATTACCCAGCACGTTATTAAATTCGCCGGATTTCTTGTTTTTTTTCTCAATCGTGACGTCTGAAATTCCGCCAACCTTAAAGAAAATGGAGGTTATGCCGCTACCAGTAACTCTTGATTTTACTGAAGGTAAGCAAATTTTCTCTTCCTCATTAAGAAAAAAGAAGTCATGTCTTTAGTTGATTGTGTGAGAAAGACGGCTCACGAATTCTAACAAAGAAACCCTAACCTACCGGCTTTGTCGCCCGACCGTTCGTACGTGCTAGAAAACCGTTGGAGAGAAAGTCACGTTTCTCATTTACCGGTTTCTTTTTTTTTCTTTTAGCATTAACTTCATGTATCTATTTAGTTCACCCAGATAACAAGAATTTGTTTAATTGAAATATATGGGCGATTTTTGTTCCCAAATTTAAGATGAACTGTGACCTTGACTCGTGCCGAGTTCGGACCTGTCTTTGTTTCCCCTCCTCCTCTCTTGGGGTTCCCATGGTCTCGTGCCCATTAACCATAGACAGATAGAAACCTTATGATCCTTTGTGTTAAGGACACACGTAGATTGCCATACAATTTGTACTTAATCAACAATCATTTGTCTTTTGCAGATGTGTGGAACTTGAGCTTAGAAGATGCAGAGGAGCAGACGGCAAGGGACGTTCTTGCAGAATTATTAGCTGCAGAATTGCGACAAGTATGTATTTTCAATCTCTCTACATTAAGATATAATTCTAGCAAGTTTATTAACATTGTGTGTTTCAACCTGACAGGCTCGGGCCAGGTATCGCTTATCCAATGGCCAGCAGCAGCGAGCACCCAATGAAATCTTGTTGCCGGCCGGTATACTCCAGTCTATCGCCAGGGATATTCTCATCGCTTCAGTTGACGAGCCCTGCGGTATTAGGTAAGAGGCGCCCTATATATTAAAGCTCCTAGCAAACAAATTACTAACTAGTCCCTATCTTTGTCCTTTGATTTCGCAGGGGATGCATGGTGTTTATTGATTTTGAAGAGCCCAACAGCCGCAATAACGAAGATCGGAAGCAGCGGATTGGCGCAGTCAAATGCCATCCGTACACGGTCAATACTTTTGAATTGTACCTGACGCTCCGTCCACACTCTTCTTGGACTTCTAAGCTTCCACTTTTCCTCCAGTAAGTTTCACAATTTTTTTAATATCTTGTCATTCTCTATAATTTACTAATGAAATTGCCATTTATGGATGAAATTAGGAATTTGGCTTACCGTTCCACAATGGTCATCAGTCAAGACTACTCTCTGGTGAAGCGCAAACTCTTCCGCTCATCTAGTCAGTAGAGGAAGACAGAAAAGAAAAATAATTATTGAAAAAAAAAGGGGCAGCTCCTAAAGAGGAAGGGATCGTCTGCGTGCGATTTATCTCGAAAGGAAGTTGGAAAGATGACTAGTACGACGACGAGCAATCTCTTTGCACAGAGGGGTGTGCCACCCACTACCACATTATTATTATTATTACTATTAATATTTTCTTCGGGAAGTTGTCTTTCAAATTGGAACAAAGGTAAAAAGATAAAAAAAAAAAATATGATATTGTGTATGTGTCATGTATAGAGTTCTACAGAGAAAAATACTGTGTTACTACGTGCTGAAAATTTATGTTTAAAGACGAAAAGAAACTAAGAAAAAAGAAAACAAAAAGAAGAGTTCATCATCCCATACATTTCTACTCGATAGCAATCTATTTGTCGTCCATGTGTGTGGGTTAAAATCTTTTTCTTTTGCCCAAAAAAGAAGGAAAATAGCATTTTTTTTTGTGCACCCAATGTTCCAGCAACAGCAATATGTTTATTTCCATGATACTTGTATACACCACCACTACAGGCTTTTGTTTTTTTCTCCCGCTGATGTGCTCCTGGAGGGTGCCGTGGATACCACAGTGATGTTGTGATGGTGCGTTTGTATTTTGTACTGTTCTTTTTTCCCTTTTATCCCTTTCGTCTTGTTGCTCTAGAACTCTCACGTACTCAACCTTACACATATACACTCTTTAGATTTATATCGTGATGGTATGATGGTGATGATCTTTGTTTTTGTATTCCCTTCTTATTATAGCCCTTGTCGATGTTTTCCTGAACAAAGTTATGATGGATGTGAAAAAGACAAAAAGAAAAGACCAAAAAAAGAAAAAAGAAAAAAAATACAGTCAAGTCATGATGCAATGATCTAAAAAAAAAAGTCGTTCCTCTTTTTCTGTATGTGTTTCATATTTTCACGAGGTGTTTTGAGTGCACGTGTGCTCGGCTGAAAAACGTGTTTATCTAAATTTGAACACTTCTCCAACACGCGCTCCGAACGGGAGTGATGAAACTGAGCAGGGCAAAAACGGAATAGTTGAACCCATGCCCAGTGCAATATCGGACGTGACACATATTGCTCGAAACTCGAGTTCCCCGTCCCCTCTTAAAATTGCGTGTTTCCACTTGCGTCAATGTTACTTTTAGCAGATGGGATGCGTGTGTGTGGACGCGAATAACAAACGGTTCAAAGGACATGATTGTGTCGTGCGCACAAAAACGTGGACTTTGTTGGCAGACAAAGTTCAGTATCTTTTATTTATTACTTGCCTTTTTTTTTCCTGATTGATTAAAATAAAATTGGCTATCAGTCAAGCAGGGCTTTCTTTTATTTTCTTTTTACCTCGAGAGTAAGAAAGCGGGACACGTGTAGCCCTCGCCTAGAAAGAAAAAAGTTGTTCTTTTTTGGAAAGTCGCCGGGACACGCAAAAGCCAAAATGGATATAGCCAAACGAATGAATGTGTGTGTGTGTGTGTGTATGTATATTTAAAGGGACAGAGAACCAGAATGAACTAGAAAGGACTAGTTGGGGCAGTCAGCATTTTGTTACCAAGCGCGCATATGGCATTGTTTTTCTCATTGCAATGGGTCATTAACGACACGAGGAGAGGAAAACCATGCAAGAGGAAGGAAAGGAAAGACTAAATATAACAAAGGACATTTCACATAGTACATTCACCGTTTTTGGACCAAGTTTTCTTATTTTTTTTTGTGGCTTTATCTAATTTTCAAAACCATTTAAAGAAACATTTATTTACTTAAAAATCACTACTTTTTAATGCGCTACAGCGCTAATAATGAATAATAAATTTATACACATCGAAAATATATTAATATTAATGGCAATGCTGGGAGTAAATTTAGCAGACGAATGCTTGATGTTTTTCAATTATTTCCGTTCATGCTACTAGGAGGTTAAGTACTGTCACGTGCAATGAAAGGAAAGTGGATTTGATGTTACTTATATTATGAATCCGGCAAAGAAATTCAAAGGAAAAAACTTGCAAACTAAACCAGCGCTGTCAAACCGACAATGGCAAGTGACAGATTTAGTACAACCTCAGTTTAACTCAAACTACACAACAGATGAATTCCTGCGCGCAGCGGCGGACGCATGGTCTTTGACAGAGAGACAGGATAAACAAATCCAAGTAGCCGAAACGAAATGTCTTGTGTATAAATATCCATTCAACTGTTGTCAGCTCAGAAATTTTGTCGAAGATGATAGTTTTCTTCATCAACTTAAACACGAGCTCTTATCATTGAATTTCCATGATAAAAGCAATGATTTGTACAAGTTCCGCCAGTCTCAAGATCTCAAGAAAGTTACCACTGCAGCTGTATCAGCTTTGAAGAAATTCCTTTACTCAGATTTCAGGCAGTGGCTCATCCAAGTCACCGGAATTGAATTAAATGCAACAATGGATATGAGTTGTGCCCAATACAACCATACAGGTTAGCTCAAGCAAAGAAACATCCATTACTTTGCAAACCTAAAGCTTTGCTTATTCATAGATGTCTTGCTTTGCCATGATGATGAACTGGAAGGCAGACGGATTGCTTACATTCTGTACTTGGTTGATGAAGATTGGAACCTGGCAGATGGAGGGAACTTGGATTTGTACAGTGTGGATGACAACAAGCAACCAGACAAGATAGTAACTTCTTTGGTCCCTATTTGGAACAGTCTGGCTTTCTTTGCTGTCACGCCAACCTCATTCCATCAGGTATTTCTAAACCGAGATCATTTATTAGAACTGGGAATGTATGTAAGTGTTGTTGGCAGGTATCTGAAGTACTAGCAGCAGGTAGCAACAAATGCCGCTTATCTGTAAGTGGCTGGTTTCACGGAAAACCCTTCAAACGACCTCCTCCATTTGTCGAACCTGTTAAACATTTATCAAAACCAGAAGATATGGACGTGAGTGTTGCTAAAACCAGAATATGTGAATAAACTGTAAATACCGAATGAATTTCGAATCCAGGAAGATGACTTCTACACCTGGATCAGCCCGGCCTATCTGGATCCTTCCACTCAAGCGGAGACGTCCAGTCAACTTTCGGCGACAAGTCAGAAATCCAGCTACAGGAGTTCATTCAACCCGACAAGTATGGAGAATTATGCGAAGCTTTGCACTCACTGAATGTGTCGAGTTGGAAAACGCAAGGTCCAGCCAACAAACGCCATTATGAAATCACCGAATCTACCTCAGCAACTATGTTGAATGAAGCCAGAAAGTTTTTCCAGTCAGAGGCTTTCTTTTTAGTGCTATCAAACCTCACGGGCTTAAAATTGCATCGACTGGCGTCAACGCCCAGCAGTAGTGAAAACGAAAGTTCATCTGATGAAAGTATAAATATTCATTCACCTCCTTTTGCATATTTTTCTAACAACCACCTCAAACTTGTTTTCTAAGAACCGAGCAATGGAACATCAAAATCTAAAAAGGGGTCGTCGAATGATATCGACCCCTGTTGCAGACTTCAGGTATGAAAATGAGATTTTTCGTTCCGAGTTTTTTCATTTTCGCACGTGGAGGTTTAGGTCTCGCGATGGCAAACCGGTTGTTACACCATGTTAAGCGACGAAGACGCGGACGGAAGTGAATACGCGCTGGATGTGTGGTTCTTTCTATCAGCGGATCATTGGCAACTGGCCCATGGCGGACAAGTTTCTTACATTGCCAGAGGCGAAGATGAAGAGGTTTTTTAATGATAATATTTTTCGATTATTTCTCTTACACTACATTTCAATTTTTGCTTTCAAGTTGCTTACAATCTGCCCATCAAACAACTGTTTGGCACTTGTTTATCGCGATTAAGACGATGCGTTTCGTCACACGTATAAACTCCCTCAGGTATTAACCAAAGATTTCAAATCAAACTAAAAGGCATTAACGGAATACTTTTGTTTGCGTCAGTGGCGATCTTAAACATTTCACCATCAATGGAGTTTATTATGACCGACCACCTAATAGAGAATGACGCTTTGCTTTCGAAGTTTAAGCAAATACATTTCTTCCATGCAATCAGTATTCATGGCATGTACAAAGCTGACAGTCTTTCTGTGGCCTTATTGGCTTATCGTGTGCAAGGTAAAATCCGTTCAAGGTATCGCACAGAATTTCAGTAACATAGAAGATAAGATTGCCAGAAGAGGTTGCCTAAGGTTGCATACGGGTACAGTCATAAATGTATTAAAGAATCCACAAACGGACGGATTTCACTACAAAGATAATGAAGGAAATGCGTCATCAGACTTTGCACGTACACGTCATAATTGGATAGACTATTGTGTCAATATCCGGTTCTCGATCTACCTTTGGCCCTTTCCCTTTGAAACACCTGCCCACGAATAGATTGTTTGCTGAATCAACTCAGAAATTTCTAACCGAAAAACGTTTGATTCCTCATTTTTTAAAAATTGGATCTATCGTTTGAACAGGATTTTAAATGGCTTCACTTTGACCTCATCTTAATGAGAACAGATCAATTTCTGACGATTAACAGAGGTGTATTTCACAATTTCAAAAAATTAGAAGCCAATTAATTTTTGGTGTTCCATTTTTCGTCGATTTCCTTAAGAAATTTCTGCAGTTTATCTCGATCGAAAAATAAAATTTTTAACCAAATGATTGGCATGCAAAATAGGCAAAACCAAAATTGCAACAAATCTGATGATAAATTATTTACAATTATACAGCCGTAATTACAATCTCCGTCTCAATGACATTCTGCGTTGGGAAATGTCCGGCGTTGGAGACTTTGATCTTTTATTTGATTTTCTAAGCTTCGTGTTGTCTAACGGAAGCGCGGGAATGCCGCTTTTTTCGTCATCAAACAAGTCATTTGATGACTCATCAACTGGACTATAGCACGTCGGCGATGTGGAATTATGGTCACTTGATCCAGTCGTCGACAACGTGATAGTTTGACCGCCGATTGATAGGCAACTACTGTCTTTAGAACATCCAGATTCCATGGGATCCGGGATTGAATTGTTGGAAGATGGTGGTCTGGAACTGTCGCAATCAGGACCAGATGTTTCCGACGACGACACCGCACATGCTCCACCCGGCTCATCATTATCACTACTGTCGGATAAACATATCATCTCAAAGACTTTTGGTGGCACATATATTTCAGTCACCTCGTCTTCACTGTTATGTTCTTCTTTTAGAGGCTCACTTTTAACCTGAACGGGCGTTGGCTCTGCAGGCAAAGACGGGACCGCCAATGTTGGACGCTGTCGAATTTCATTGATTAGGCGCTCGTAACTCTCTTTGTTGTTCTTTAGATACTGAAGATTTTCTTCTTCGATTTTTCCAATATCATTTGTTTTGATTTTTGCAGGAGCATAACGCAATTCGTTGGCTAATCGACGGCTTTCTGCTTCTTCTTGTTCAAATATAGCTTTCAGTTCCTCAACGGGTCTTGGATCTGTGGCGTCACATTCGGAGTTGTAAAGGATTGTAAATTTTTTATGTCGATTAATCAAAGTAGTTTTGTCACCCGATGCATTCAGCCCTAACTCTCTGAGCTTTTTTCTCAACTCTTGATCCTTCATCAGATTATATATCAGCTTTGGCATGGGCTTCCTCTTGGCAGGTTTAGTCTTTTCCAAGCAAGAGTCCAGGTGTACATTTATGAGAGACTCTCTCATATATATATTACACACTGGACAAGGAACTTCTTTCATACTTTTTGGGGTCTTTTGTGACTGTTGATATACACTAGCTCTTGCTGTAGGTTTCCTGGATTGACTACATGAAGCCATTGGAGATTGCTGAGTATCCGCAGCAGGTAGTGGTAATGAGAAAGAATATGTAGGGGTGTTTTGGTCCAGGCCTTCAGCTGCTTTATCACCTGCTTGTGGGAGTTGTGATGGAAAGCTGGGTATGAGAAGATCTGAACTCATTTTAGGAGGTCCTTCACCATGTAACACAGAGCCACTTGTAGATGAAGAACATGGTAGAATATTGTCTGTTGTGGTTCCTACATGATGATTGTCATCCAACTGTTCATCTCCAGTGTTGGGTATTTTCTCAATAAGAGCTTGTAAAACTTAGTTTTTTACTGACTGAAAACATTTCATGATTACTTCAAGACATCGATTAGGACGCAACATCCCATCAGAAATGTCAATAAAACATTTAGGACAACTATTCTTCAAGCTTATGTTATTCCTGATGCATCGTGAGCAAACTGACAATTAAAGAAAAACATTACACAAATTACTCTTTAAAGTTTCTAAGAAAAAATATAAATAGTATTACAATTGTGTGAACAAGTGGTATCACAGGATTCTTCATATAATTGTAGCAAATCGGACAATGAAGACGATCGTCTATATCTTTGAGCTGTGGTAATTCTTTCGGCCAAGCTAAAGGAATGTCTTCAGAATTTAATGAATCTCCCATTTTAAAAAATAATTTTTTACGATTAGCCTTTCAAGTTCTGTATACATCTGATCCCGCCATCACGTTACGTTGTCAAGTTGCATTTGTTTCAAGAGCAATGTTGCCAATATTAATTTCCGGCTCAAGAATTTTTTGATTTGAATGTTACACCATGGTTACACTTCACGAATCCAGCTGAGATCCGTATCAAGTTGTTCTGAAGTAGTTAAATCTGAAAGCGAACAGGAGATGGTAAGAACCTAGCTTTCAATAGATATTATAGTATTTTGTGTGCAATGTGGTCAGAAAACTTGGGTTTTTGAAATGTCACTATGCTTTTCAGACTGTAAATCAGAATGTGATTGTGGCATTATTTGGGTAAGTTAGTTTGGAAGTTTTGTTTTATTTTCAATCTGCTCTTCCCTTAAGTTTTGATGCTTGATCTAGATTATATTGGCATTGTGTTTCTTATGAATATCTCCATCATTAGCTCTTTCGCTTCATGTTCACATCACCATCAGGTTTGGGACTTGGTTTTGATTCTTCCACTACAATAAAATTTTTTTTTTATTTAGCTTCATACGACAGGAAATAAGTCTGTGCTTCTCAAAAACCAGTTTCTTTGATACTTGTAGAAGGTTTAAATGTTGGTGTCCGAGGTTTCATCAGCAGCTAATTCAGCCAACTCAGCAAAAGCTAGAACACTCAAGTGGTCCTTGCAGGTAAATTCAGTAGTGATACCTGTTATTGGTATCACTATTATTATTGTATATGAGTTACTATAATTCATACCTTTGCTTAAATAGTTATTTCCATTTAACTTGGGGTACCCAATAGCTAGGCATAACCCAATTCATTTTTAGTCATTTCTTTCTAATCAAATTATTCTGTGGATACAGTCTTTGAAGATGGATTCAGTTATTCCTGAATGTGTTACATGAAAGCCACAACCTTTAGACTAATATCAATCATATACATGGCTTTTATTAATGCATTTACTCCTATTCTTTTCAGGTTTCTTGATATCAACACAACTATACGGGCAACCCATGCCTTTTTTGCCCGTATTGTCGCAGTAAACCTGATTTGACCTAGACCGCAAATAGCGACGTACATCCAGCCCGCACTTAGCTGTGTTGAAAGCCGCCTGACGCCCTGTCCCAATTCAACACCTGATGAACCCCATTTTTTTATATGGAACGTTATTTGGGTTTATCTTAAAAAGGAGGTACCGTATACAGGCAGTATATAGACGATTAAAGGTCGCATATTTTCGTGCTAAGAAGTTTCGTAATATTTTGTAAAGGTTACTCTCGCCAACCAATAGGTATCGGTTGAAGGTGGAAAAACCTGTTTTCTATGTAGCAGTTGAATAGCATATTGTACTTCACAAATTGATCTTGACAATTTCAAAATATCATTCTGTCATTCAAGTACAACCCACTACAAATACCGGAAAGGTTAGGACGACCGATAGGATTCTACAAAGCAATGTGAAAGAAGTGTGAAACCTGCCATTCAAACTCTAAATGTTCGGTCTCGTGGATTGGCAAGTTTCACATGTCTAATATTCTGCTTTGTTCATAGTTATTAATTGATCTCCAAAGATCTTATTTGCATTTATCTAACCATTATTTTTTAAACTGTTTTAATTAGGTGAAGCTGATTTCATTGACAAAATTTGCAGACAAACGTGCTTCTGTACTCGGCCCCTAACCTACTCCCAAACGTATCCGGCTCGTCCTCGACATTTTTCAAAAAATTCGCCGGTATGAAAAGCACCCGAAGCGACGATGTTGATGCGGACGTCTCCGGTCCATGGGATAGTACCGTTTTAGTCACGAGAAGTTCACCAGCCCGTCCTAGCATTTAATCATCGGGAAAAGACAACCTAGCGCAAAAGAAACTTCATATATTTAATGGGGTGAGTACGTAGCAATCCGTGGCAGAGGCTGATAAAAAAAGGCGTATTGTTATATCACGTGACCGATGCCGTGAATTGTTTGACGCTTACTTGCTATGGCCACGTGATTGCACCATTTGTTGTTTGACTTGTTGCAGCTTTTCATTTTCTAAGGTTGACGTAAGCTCCATAATTAGTTGTGTAAATAACTCAACCGCTTTTATTATCTACTATGCACTCTAAGCAATTAACCACTTTATCTTCTTGAAATATAGGGCAGAGTACTCGATCGAGTAGGAGGCGGTTGATTACATAATTTTGCCGTCACTCAAACGTGAAGAGGTTTATTTGGAAGGGCGGGGATTAGACGCGTTCCCTCTCGATAGCCTTGTACTACACAACTAATGTGAAGTGAGTGACAGGTACTCAATCAGCATGCCCTGTGGTGAACTGAACTGGATAGCTAGTTTGAATGAACAAGATATTACCTGTAGCTATTTAACTAATATCCTGTTTTTATATTTTTTTATTGTTAAACCACAATTTTCACTTAGAGATAAAATATCATGATCAGCATCATGGACAATTGATGATTGGCATACAAAATGAACTGACGTCATCACGATCCCTACGGTAACTATTAAATAGAAATGTTTTAAAGATATTTTCGTAATGGAATCCTTCAGTTGGGACACCCGATCACGAGCTCCAAGGATGCACCTGCACGATCTAACAGGAAATTAACTTCCGTACTAAATCCATGACGAAAAGTAGGTCGCTGGGACAAACGCCGGATACCACGATCTCAACACGCACTCGTCCAGCCCTTGGAAAGAACTAACTGAATCGTCTGAATTTTCTAACGGCATACCTCCTGTCCAGGGAATTGATGCCGGGCATTGGACCATCTCGATAACCTAAGCAACCCATTGTCTATTGAACAGCGAGAAATCGAAACCAACGGGCAAAACTGGGAAGGTAATGCCATTTCTTTTTAGACAGGTAGTTTAACTTAACGATAATCTTTAACAAAGTAACATTTAATATGTATTAAGAGCAACAGGGGCTTCATGGAACTGAATAGTTTATTTCGTTAATGAAACAGCCAAAAGCTCGCTGTGAGATATTTAACCTAATATCCTATTATCTCATTCGGGAAAAAGTCTGTTCTTACCTTGAGGAAAAACTGGAAAACGTCGGTAGACTGCGGAATATTAATTAGAATTCTGAGAAGCCGCTATATTTTATTCAGTGACGTTATATTTAATCTGACATTCGCTTGGTAAAAGCTCATTTGGAATAATAAGAAGGATAACCTCCACCAAGCTCAAGTTGAATTTTTCATGGCTACGCACTTCCGTATCCTTGAAATTCCAACTTCAAAATTTAACGATGCATCGCACACTAAAAGAAAATTTTTTTTTTAAGTTATAAAAACTTATTGAATTATAATTATAAATTTACCAATCTCCCTTTTTCATCAGGTCTACAGCATCATTGATGGACTCGATCGGCAAAGTATGGGTGATGAGTTCATCGACCATCAACTGTTTGGACAGGTAGTCCTCAACCAATTTGGGAACTTGATCTCGGCTTTTCCAACCTGTTAATGAGCCAAAAACATCTTCTACCAAGGAATTCTTCCATGTGGTATGTATTTTTTTTTTATTACCTCCAAAATAAGTCCCGTTGACACTTTTCCCAGCGATAAATTGATACGCGTTGAAAGGAACTTCTTCGCTTAGCGGTGCTAATCCGATCAGGGTCAAAACACCTCCGCCACCCTTGCATGCCGCAAAAGCTGCTTTCTGCAGTTAGGTTCAATAAACTTTTTGTTTATTAAGGAATGGAATAGACATTTTCGTAGAACAAATCCACCATGCAGCTCGCGATTCCGCAGCATTCCAGAGCGTGGTCCAGTCCTCCATTCGTCATTTTAACCAGTACTTTTTCGATAGGCTCTTCATGGTCTTTTGGATTAACAAATTCCGTAATTCCAAACATTTTTCCTTAACAATTTGGGTAGAAAAGTACTTTGAAATTCCCTTGCCATTTGAAATTATATGTCCCGTAATTTTACCTATTTCAGCTTTAGTTGGATTTATATCTACTCCGATAATCCTTGCTGCTCCGGCTTTCTTTGCTCCCATAGCTGCAGCGAGTCCCACTCCACCCAATCCCCAAATGGCCACAGTCGATCCAGGCCGTACTTTAGCGGTATTGAGGGCTGCACCGTATCCGGTGGCAATGGCACAGCCGATCAAGCAAACTTTATCTAGTGGCGCAGTGGGATCGATCTATTTGCAAAAAATAGATTAGAAATCATTTTATTTTTAATCGAAAAGATAAACAAAAACCTTGGAGATGTTGGTCTCATTGACGACTGTATACTCGGCGAACGTCGAACACCCCTGTTAAATTAAATTAGAATTATGCTGTTGGATAAATTTTTATTAATGAAAGATTTACCATGTTGTGCTTCACTACTTGGCCATTGCAGGTGAACCTGGACGTTCCATCGCTCAAAAATCCGGCCATCTATAGGACATTATTGGATCGCTCTAATCATTCGGTACGTGTGGCTTTATCAAAACAAAAAACAAATAATACCTGTAACATTGCGTCTTTTGTACATATGTTTGTGTAGGTCGACTTGCAGTTGTCACACTCGTAACATTGAGGCGTATATAGCGGGATAACGTGATCGCCTATCAGAGATTGATAGCAAGAAAAACCACGACACGAAGAGATTTTGAATCAATACCTGGAGCTACGCTTGTCACCCCTGGGCCTACACTTTCAACAATTCCTGCACCTTCGTGGCCCAAAATGCAAGGGAATACTTGAGGACCAGCTCCCCCTCGGATGAAAAATAAATCGCTGTGACACACCCCGGATGCGACGATTCTAACGCGAACTTCCCCAGCCTTGGGGACGGCTACTTGGACTGTCTCCATTTTGAATGGCTCGCCAATTGCCCACGTAACTGCAGCTCGACATTCAATAATCTGTTGGAGAAAGAAATTTTGCACATCGAAAAGCAGACGAATTGTCTTGGAAAGTATATTTTATTTACCTGACCAGTTGTCGTGTAATCCATTTTTTTTTTTAGGTTTAAAGTTAACAGCTGATGTCTGCTTCGTCTGGATTGGTACGCTGCGGCCTTGGAACTGAAAGATGCTTTTTTTTTTATCTTCCTGTGTTGCGTCGTAGCTGCCCTGAGGTTTAACTATCGAATTCGGTATGTGAACTTATACGATTGTAAACAGGACTTGTATAATAACAACGCCCCCCGGGCGATCCCTTGAAAATTCTTAGGGAAGGTTAATGACAACCCATAATGTTAACACTTTCCCGAAAAAGGATACAGTAAAAATCTAGAAAGGTATTTATTTTGTTTTTCTCATCATCTGTGTATTTTTTATTTCTTTTTTTTTTAATTATTTTTATTTTTCTTTAGCCTCGTGTATCGTCGCCGGCGAACGACTTATGTTGTTATTTGACAACTACAGAGGGCTCAGAGCAAATGATCTAAATCAATTGAAACTGGAAACAAAATTTAAAAAAAAAACCATTAGAAGGGAAAGAGAAAATTAGAGGGAAAAAAATGGATAGACGAAAAACATGGTCGCGAAAACAAAAAAAGAAATGAAAATGGTCCTGAAAACATTATACGATCAAAGGTCGTGTGACTGTCCACCATTGGCAATTCGAAGAATGTTATGACGGGCGGTAGTTGAGGTTAGAAGAAAAAGAAAAAAAGTGCTACACGAGTATAGACACTTGTTTGATATTTCCCTTTGAAAAAAAATTTACCTATTTTTAAAAAATACTGACGATTCAAAAGTTTTGTTTTGTTAAAAAAAAAGGGGGGGGGGTGAGGTGAAAGGTAGGGAAAAATCAGATGAGGCGACACAAAAGAACGAAATAGTTTTGAGCATTATTTACACAGAAGGGAGAAGACATGAGGGGGGGGAAAAAGAGCTGCAAAAAGTATTTCTTTCGGGGGAGGAGGAGGATTTGGCTACTTTTTTCGTTATTTACAAAATTCGCTCGGAGTTTAGGACAAAAAGGATAGGATTCTAGCTATAACTGTTAAGAGTGAGGTGTGTGTGTGTGTGGTTTATTCTTCTCTTCCAAAACAGGCACAAGATCGTCCCAAAAATCTTAAACTTTTCAGCGTTTTTCCTTCTGTTTTTGAAAAAATTGCTGGTCTATTCATCTACGCATCGTCCTTTTTAGTTGTCCTCGTCTTTTATCGTGTCCACCACACACATGCTCTCATCGGCGAGATCAAGTAAGTTCTGGCTATGCTCGTGCCCAACTCTCACGTACACTTAGATGAAGGGCGGGGTAATGGAAAATTTGACGTTGAAAACCTTTTTTTTTTAGTAATTATTAATTTTTCGTTGAGAGAAGGAAAAGGAAGGAGATGTTGGGTCGAGTGTCTATGTGTGTGTGTGTGTGTTTTTCAGTTCGATTAGCGCGGCCGGCCCTTGTTTCGCCGGCCGGGCAGTCATTCCCAGTTGTGAGGTGATGGTGGAAGTTCGGAAGGATGGGCCACCGTCGAACTGGCAAAGCTCTTGTAGGCCGCTGATTGAGGATTGATGCAGAGCGGCACTTGACTACTCATCAGCTGATCCATGATGAACTTGTGCAACTTTTCTGTAAAATAATTCAATTCATTAGGTACTCCGTACGATTGGAAAGATACGAATTAAGTTCCTAACCGCGGACTTGATGGGTGGAGGTGAGCTCGCGTTCCCAATGATCCTCGAACGGTTGGACGGCAGATGGTTCCAAATCGGAAGCGTAACGGCGAACGGCCACGGAACCCGGTTGGCTGGCCGTTTGGCAGCAACGGCACATGCACGAATGAAAACGGAGTCTGCCCTCGTCCAAATAGGGATGTGCCAGAGCGTCGATGACATTGATTCGTTTTTCTGGATTAAAAACGAGCATCTGGCTGAGAAGATGGACGGCCTCGTGTGTGGCTTGGGACGATAATGTGTACAAAGCTGCCAATGAAGGTGGTTTAGCTGGACGACGGATCATGTGTTTCCGGGCAGCTTCACATGCACTCGACATGTCCTCCACATTCGGTGTGCCCAGCAGATCCGTAATAAGTTCCAACTGCTGGATGGGAGTCTGAGCTTGGAAAAGGATGCGACGTCCGAGTAGTTCTCCAAAGATGCAACCTATGGACCAGACATCAACTGCCGAGCTGTAATGGCGGGCACCCATCAAGATTTCCGGAGCACGGTAGTATTGCGTCACTACCTCCTGCGTCATCGCCTTGTTAGCGTCCGCCTCTTCCACACGAGCTAATCCGAAATCACATATCTGCAAAAAACGAATAACAAGATTAACAAAGTTTGTCAACAACATCCGCATACGACGTTATGGAAGCCATACTTTGAGCAAACAATTGCTGTTGACCAAGAGATTGCCAGGTTTAATGTCACGGTGGAGGATTCTTGCCGAATGCAAATATTTCAATCCTATTGGGTAAGAGAAAATTGAGTAACAACTAAAAATTTTTTTATTATCCAGTTATTTACCTCGCAGAATCTGGTAGAGAAAGACTTTAATATGATCTGTTGATAGGTGTTGTGGTGAGACGATAATCTTGTGCAAGTCACTCTGCATCAATTCCGTAATGACGTATCTAATCATGAAGCAATCACGATAATCAGTCAGCTGTAAATCGATATCGTTGAGGATGAAACTCTGCCGTTACTACCCCTTGGAAAAGGGTGAATGGACCCCAAAACAGCAGCTGGTGGAGGGGTCGCAACGAGGGTTGACTCCCCCTCTACGTACGTATACATTTCTCTTTTTTTTTTTTCTCTACCCCCGCTTTGTGGGAGCCTTTTAAACTCCCCCTCAACATGTCAGAATGATGAAGGAGAGAGAAAAAGCGGAATGGAATGATGGTTCTTCTTTTCGTCCGAAAAAAGAGACCAGAGCAACACGAGGGTTCATGGCCTCTTTTGTCTATTCCCCCCTCTCCATCCGCCTCCCCTTCCTACACCCAACAGACATTTTCCAAAATTTGTTTCATCCCCCAGCGGCTGTAAAATACTTACATCTCTTGGAAAAAGTCGATGTGCGGAGGCTGTAAAATGTCCAGAGCGGATAACACCTGCAAGACCACGTCGAAAGGAAAAATCGTTTTAAAATTCATTTGAAACCATACGAATACTGGTATTAGAAAATGTTGTACATTATCATGTTTGAAGAAGCAGAGCATCTTGAGCTCTCGAAAGACCCGTTTGGAAGAAACCAGCGACTGAAACACGTTGGGCATCTTTTTGAGAGCGACGCGTTTGCCATCGCGCGGATCTGTCACCGACCTGTCAAAAACATAAATCGCTTTATGAATATACAGTTTTTGATGATTGCCCTCTTTCCCCCAACTCTCCGTTACACGGTCTCGAAAACAATGTTTTTCTTGACCAGAATCCTTGACCTGTTGTGTGACCTTTTTAAAAAAAACCCTGTTGAAAGATGGAAACCACAACCACCATTCCCAAAATCAAAACAACAAAGGGTCCAGGTGCATCAAGCTCTTTCTCTCCCCCCTCATCCAACCCCACCTGCCCTCTTTGTTACTAGAAAATGTTTTTCTCATGGACCTTTAACTAAAAAATCTACTGGTCTTTAAACTTGCGATAGGCAAACGAAAAATAACAATCAACTGTTGCGCAGTTATAATCGAGTTGCTGCTTTCTTATCTCGTGTTTCGTCTAGCCGATAGTGAATGCGAAGGAGGGGAGTTATGTCACTCACGATGACGTCAGTCCAGTCTCTTTTCTCTTCAGTACCGCTAACGCTTCTTTTTTTTGTGGGTTTCTATGTCAAGAGAAAACCAGCGAGAGAAAGAGAACCCCCTTATTTTTTTGCTGTCTTACTAGACCATTCTCAACTCTCGCTACTTCCGCACTCATTTCAAAACCGACCCCACCATCACAATCTCTCTTTTTTTTTATTCCTCAACATCTCTAGTTAAGAGCGGAAAAAGACATTTGTCCTAGGGGCTTGAAAGAAGGGTGGCAGCACAAGACAAGAAAAAGGGGCAGCCCCAAATGTAGCAGGTCTAGTTCTATAACAAAGACCAAACAACTTTTCTGCTTCCGTCAGGACAAAAACAATCCAGCATCTTTTCTATTCGGAACACAATCGCCCACATCAACCTTGAGCTGGTTCATGAATCCCGTTGATATTTTTTTCCCCTTTTTGTAGAGTTTTATCGAGCCGCCTCCAGCATCTCGACTAACACACTCTTCAAATCAAGAAAAATGAGGTCACTGGGCTCTCCCATCACGGCCGCTTTCCCTTGACATTCCCACTTCCCTGTTTTTAACTTCTTGTCCAAGAGAAAACGAGTAGAAAGAGAGAGAGCTGTGGCCGACTAAGAAAAAATCGCTTAGTACCGCATTCCAATCCTATATTGTAGTATGCAGCAAGGAGGATGGAAATGATAGAAATGAAACATTATCAATTGCCAAAAGAAACGTACCAGACGACTCCGAATGCGCCGTAACCTATGGGTCTGTCTGGTTGGGCTTCCTGAGCTGGCTGTTGAGAATTGCTGCCATTGTTGCTGCTGGAATGATGTTGTTGAGGCTGTTGGGGATGATGACTGTTGGCCGGGTAAAATCCAGATGCAGCTTGAGTTAATCCTTGATTGTGGGCTGCTGCTGCTGCGGCTGCAGCAGCGGCAGCAAGAATAGCATGCTGGGAGTGGGAGGCTGGAGCTGCCGCACTGTGGTAGGCTTGCATGCCTAGTCCAGCTGACATGGCTGCAGGATCGTTGAAATTTCCACCTCTTCCGTTTGCTGATTGCTGCTGTCGGGCACTGGGCCCTAACAAAGCCATCGGCATGAGTACTCCAGCCACTCCTCGCTGCTGCAGACCTGGATGTTCCTGAGGAGCTATGGTGGTAGTTGTTTGGCAAGCCTTGGTAGATTAATTTACACGGCCAGCCTATGTCAATTTAGCCTATATATGGAAACAAGAAAAACCAGTTTAGCAAAAACAGACAATGAAGACAGACAGTGCAAAGTGTTCGACTTTATGAACTGTTGGGTAACTTTCGCTAGAGAACGCCAGTCCCATATCGTCACGACTAGTCACTGCTAACACCATTTCATGACTTGAAAAACTACGTTGATAAAATTGGGGTCATATGAAAACCAATCGTGGGCTGTTTTTGTTTTAACGGAACAAATCAACCAGGATGGAAAACGAGATGCAGATATCGGGAGAGATCGCAAAATGAATTAAAAAAAATTTCTCTTGTTTTTGACCCAAGGGTAGAAAGCAGACGTGCAACAAATGTTTCAATGCGCATGCGCGCATTGCCAGTTCTAAGGATATGTTTTTTTCTACTTCCTAACAGGATTTGACAGCTTTGTTGCATTAAAATTAATGTGACAAACTGAAACTTACTGCTTGATTATTGTAAAGGGTAACAAAAAAAAACAGCAAATGCCAAGCTGTTTCTTAAAAGGCAATCTCTTGTGATGTGTGTGTTGCAAGTCGAGTAAGGCAAACACAAAGAGGGAGAAGAACAAAGAGCTTTTTTTTCTCACACACAACCCCTAATCCAACGCCCGCTCACACATACACCACGTATACACACACTCACACACACAGACACACTCTAGGGGGTGGAGAAATGGCTCAACGTTCGTTGGTTATTTATTCGATGATACGCGATTGTGTAGACCCGTCCACTTCGGATCACGGTCAGAGCCAGACTGAGTTGCCTCGAAATTTTGTCTTCCGTTCCACACACCAAGCAAAGAGAGAAGAGAAAACCCACGCCGCGCTCTGGAAGCAGCAGCTGCCAGCTTTCACCCTATCCATTTCTTTTATGCGTATCTTCCCTGTGATACTTGGGATTTGTCTGGTAAAAAGAACTAAAAATATATTTTCACATATGTGTGCAACACATAAAATATGATTTCACATCGCTGTTATATTTTGGAAATGAAATGTTACTACTTGAATTAAATGCCATGCTTATTTAATAAGAATAATAAATATTTTTAACATGTTTTTCATATGCGAACAGAGCCATCTAGCGATGCGAATATACTTTGGCATCATCACGCTCGGGGTTTCACCTAATGTTGACGCATCTAACGAATGATCACGACCTGGGCTTGTCTGATTCATCTAGATTACACTATACATTCATTTCTCTTCTTGATAATGATACAGAACGGATACCTTTTCCATCCAATTCCGTCTTCTAAATGGGGAACTTTCGACAGTTTCTTTTACGCCACCTGTTGGTCAATACAAAAAAACGCCCTACAAAACGAGGATAAAGAAAGTCACACAATGGACGGCATGTAATTTATACAGAAGATAATAACTGAACATCGATTCACCAGTAAAAGAGAGAGTTCTTTTTAGATGCTCGATTATACTATAGTGGTAATGAGTTTAGTATTTTTTTTTTCTCAGTTGCCATACAGAAGCTTTCACTTGATGCGGCCTACCCACCGTTTTCTCCTTCCGCAAAGATTGTTACACGTACCCACAACTCCACCAGTTTTCTCCGCATCTGTTGCGCCACTCTGATTTTTCATATCTTATTTTTATTTTTTGTTAGCAAGGCAGTCGTATGTTGCCGTAGTCACTCCAAAGTCAAAGTTGCTAATAGTAGTTGTGCTTTCCTACATAAGTTAATTCTAATAGAAGACATTATCTTTTCGTGTCGGATCGTCGATTGATTAGACGATCCGACGCTAGGTTTGCTGCTGTCTGTGTGTATGTGTTTCTTCTGCCACCCCAAAAGGACTGCCCATAAAAGGAGACAAACAAAAGGTAGCAAAAGAAGTGACCAAGGGGAAAAAAACTTGTGTAATCTTTTGAAAGCTTGGTCACATCTAGTTGAATTGTTTGACTGAAAGGGGTTGCAAATCAGTAGTGAGGGGCGTAGATTTAAAAAATAATAATTCAATCTATCAAACTGTCAGTCGTACGTTGTGTGTCTAACACAGCAGTCTAAACATACAACACCACACACTGCCTACAGACTACGTGCTGCCAAGGGATGTGCTATTGAACAAAAAGGATTCTCCATGAGAGCATGTGTATGCTAGCTGAGAGCGATCTAGATGGTGGTGATGGCTGCATACCCCCAGAATACTCTCCATGTTAACAATGAAGATGAAGCCTCTCCAGGAGGCACATGCAAGAAAACTGACCTTCAACAACACCTTCAGGTTTTTATTTGAAACTTATCCCATATACACTGTCAACGTAATCTAAGATCTTATTGTTTTTTTCGTTGCAGTTTATGTTTGCTCTTCTTCCACAAGACCATGTCTTGAAAGAAGTTGTTCGTCTGGAGTCAACCCACCAGGGAAGGGTTCGTTATCTGGCAGTTGTTGCCTATGCAGGAAGCCAACCTGATGATGAAGAAGCATGTGGTAAATAAGAAAATATGTGCTAATTGATTCACTATAATAGAAATGGAAATATGGCTTTTTTTCTAGTACTTGGTTTCGACTGGATTGGAGAGAAGACAACACTGGGTTTGGTACTTTGCATCTATGCAGATGCGGGACTCACACTAGATGGCGATGGCGGTTTCAGTTTGTGTTCCGGTGGTAGTCAGCATGTTTTCAAGCCGGTCAGCGTTCACGTCCTCTGGGCCGTCATTCAAAGTCTACACAAAGCCTGTGACCGGGCCCAAAAGTACAACCACTACCCCGGAGGAGGAACCCACAGATGGGTAGAGTCCTACCGCATAACTTCGGATCGATCGTGCCTCAACGAATGGAATTACCTGCCAGATGTTGAGTCGAGACGCCCAGCATCACCACAGGATCAGAAAGCGGACCGCGAACGACTGATACGCTCTACGCTCAAAGAAGTGATGATGACATTAGATTTGGACGATGTTACGTCAGTAGACATTCGTCGACGCGTCGAAGAAGAATTGAAGATGGATCTGACAGATCAAAAGTCTTTCCTGGATCAAGAGATGCTTACCATTCTGGGGCAAATGGACGGAGCCAGTCGTATATTTGACGACCTTTTTCTTGGTTCAGAATGGAATGCTTCGAATTTGGAAGAACTCGAGAGAAACGGGATCGGGCACATACTCAACGTGACCCGGGAAATTGATAACTTTTTCCCGGATCAATTTGATTACCTCAATATCCGTGTTTATGACGACGAAGCCACCGAGCTGCTCAAACATTGGGATCGGACTTACAAATACATCAGACGAGCTCTTGAAGATGGTTCCAAGGTGCTTGTACACTGCAAAATGGGCGTCAGTCGTTCCGCTTCCGTAGTCATAGCCTACGCAATGAAACAGTGGAATTGGGATTTGCCTCAAGCACTGAAACACGTCAAGGACAGGCGAGCATGCGTCAAACCCAACACTAGTTTCATGCAACAACTTGAAACTTATGCTGGAATCCTTGACGCTTCTCGACAACGCCACAATAAACTTTGGCGATCAAAATCAGAAACTAACCTGGCAGCAAAAGTGAGTCCAGCATACTCTGCTCGGCGACAGCGACCTACGCAGGATAAGGAACATAAACAACAACAATCGGGCAATGTCGTAGGGTCGAGTGTACCTAATTCACCTGTCAGACAACAACAACAACAAATCAGCATGACAACAGAATTGCAGGTCGATTCTGTTGATCAGCAGCAAGAAAAACCTACTGAAAAGGATTCGCCTATGGATACACTGGACTTGTTGGAAGGAGATCTTGGACGACCCAAGTCTTGGTCACCTGACGACAGCCTGGCCGAGTCTTATTTCCCGTCTCAGCCGGAAGCTCCAGAAACTGAGCTTCAAGAATCGGCGGCCAACCCGACCGTTTGCGTCAGTCTTCGAGTTCCTTGCTCTAACGGCCGGACGTACAGTGTGTCGCAGAATCGTGCGGTTAAACTTGAGTCGAGTCCACCGCCACCACCTCCGCCGCCCCCGGCAAATTTCTTCTTTGAACCATCGGAATTGAGCTTAAACTTTGATTCAGTTGAGTCGATGAACGGGGTAATGCTAGATGTTCCAGGCGAATCCAGTACTGATCCCGATGTGCCACCAACTGAACCTCATTTTGCCAGTCTTCCTCGGGTCGGCAGTGTCAAGGATCGAATATACGAATTAGAAGCTGCTGCATCCGTACTTCCTGGAAGCCCTGTACTAAGCAGTCGGCCAACGGGGCTCGTTTTGAATTTGAAAAATCCTTGGCATTTTGGAAGCAGCAATATCAGTCCGCTGACTGATCCGATTGTAGTTGAAGCTTTATCGATACTGCCAGGTATCCAATCGAAACCAGTGCCGACTACCAGTGCTACCAATGGCCGCAAACGACCTGAACAGGAAGTCAAAATTTTTGATGTGTTTTCTGATCGTGTGGATCGCGCTTTTGAACGTGAAGAACGACGCCAATCGGATGGATCTATCCCGCGTGAATCACCGATGCGACAACGGTCATGGGGTGCAACCGAGACTCGATCTCGAGTTGTCCCTTTAACGAATCCTCGTCCTGATTCCCCAACAGGAATGTCCAGTTACTCCAGCGACCCATCACTTCCAACCATCCCGTCCGAAGAACAACAAGATTCCTTGCTTTTAAACGAATGCAGTCGAGGTCTAGTTCGGATGCAACGAGAGGCATTGGAAAAAGCCAACAATGGACCTTCGTATCAACCGCAGCAACGAAGAAGCCTTCCGGATGAATCAGTTTCCAGTACCTTGCTATTCAGCCGGAGCACCTCGGATACATCATCGACTGAGGGAATTAGCGTTATGCGGCTGCGTAAAGCTCTGGAAGCCAAAGCCACATGCCCACTTACCGGATCGTTTGCTCCTACTCCAACAGTCCTGGTTGCACTGGCTGCGGCGGCTTCATCGCAAAGCACCCAAACAAGTCCCACTCGGCAAAGGTTACCTGTCGCAAGGGAAAGACTACGCAAACGTAGTCTCAGCCTGGAACGGATGACCTATCCTTCTGGTAAATGAGTTATTATATTTTTATTGATATCAGTTGTTGAATTTTTTTGTAGCTCAAGGTCCTCAGGATGCGAACAATGCAGCCCAAGAAGTCCCTGAAGAGGTAGATTTGAATGTCAAACTTCTTGTCGGTCGCTTTGAAACACCTCACCGACCAGTTAAGAAGATGGAACGGCCTCGTGGCTGGTCCGAAAGCAGTTTGAACACTCCCAGTCATCCTCGGCCAAACATCGTTCCACAACGCCGTTCTCTAGCCGCTAAGCCTCCAGTTCCAAATGATCCTTTCATCCCCATGGCTCAATTACCACGCCCTGCCGTCAAAGAGCGGAAACTCTACCAAGGTAAGACGCACCCGCTTGATCGACTGACAGCTGGGGCCCGCCAACAGAAGCTCGTCGCACAACCCGTCTTCGGTACCATGTGACCCGGTTTGCGCCATTCTATCTTTTTTTTTCTATCTTGTCTTCATTCGTGCCCCTTCCCGTTCCCCCTCCCCCCCTTTTTTTTTAAATTTTTAACCTTATTATTTAAAAATTTACGTAAAACAAAAAAGAATTCGTTTCAAAACAGCTGGCAAGTCCAGGTGATGTGATATGATCCCTCTATCTTTTTTCCCCTTTTCTTGCTAGTCAACTCTGCCTCCATTTCTATCCTTCTTAACTCGCCTCCTTTTCGCTCTTCAGTTATTTTTTTTTTGTCCAATATCACTGAGATTAATTTGCTATTTTTCACCTATCGCCCTGTCGTCGTAAATGTTGTTGTACGCATTATTATATATACTGAAGGGTACGTCTGTTGTAAAATAACGAATAAATCATACAATACATTTCAACCATTTTTTTTTTCAAATCAAGGTATTGTATTTCTTTTATTATTTTTAAATTTTTAATTCCACAAAAACGTTATTCAGGTGTGTGCCGAACGAGAAACAAGGACTACCTCCACCCCAGCAAAGGATTTTTGTTCCGTCTTTCTCCTCTTCGTCTAGCTGGGCGTTAAAGCTGGCGAGAATAACCGGCTGCTTGATATCCTGGATCTATGAAGATAAAGAAATATTGATGGACCAACTAATTCCAGGTAAACGTACAATCATAATCTTACCGGTAACTTATATTCGACACACGTCCATTTTAATAGATCGATAACGCAGACGCCAGGTGAGCTCGTGTGGCAGGTGGAAATTCCACCAACGAGTATCAGTCGATTATCAGCTGTAACAAGGGCCTGATGTGAGTAACGGGGAATAGGTGACGGCCCATGCCATTCAGGTTCTATCCATTGCTGTTGGCTACTGTTACCCGTATCTGAAACAAGCAGCTGTGGCCGGGACGCCATTTCCGACTTGTCTAAACCGCCTGAAATCACGATCAAGTTTTGCCAGTAGGATGCGGTGGCAGAATGGCGGCCTGATGGCAATGACACGAAAAGTTCCCATTTGATGGATGGTGTTTCGATGTTTGAAACCGGAAGGACCCGCATCACCCAACAATCAGTTAAGAGATTGTTTTGTTGTCCACAACCGCCGCCAACGAAGATGCCGCATGGAGGTATTATGGATGATGCATGACGCCACCGAGGCTCAGGCCATCCGTTTTCGAGTTGGCCTTCCAGCCATTCTATTTCATTGTTCTTTACGTTGATAAAGCCTACGTCTCCCAACGCCATTGCAGGGTGTGTCCGGCCACCATAGATAACAAGCCTGGAGATGGGCTCGAGTAAATGAAGCGAGTGGTACATTCTTGCTAGTCGTTTGTTTTTCAATTGTGATTCGATTGTTCCATCCCGATGGACACGGATCAAATTGTCTAATCTTCCATGCCCTTGTGGCCGGGCACCAAATCCGCCCACTATCCACATGCCACCATCGACCAAACTAGGACATCCGGCTTGGCCATAACGCTGGATCAAGGACTCTCTGAGTTGCCAACTTATGAGGTTGGAAGGTACAAAAAGGTGATCTTTGATTTCTTGCTTTTTGGGAGGTAGAGGTGTTGTACAAATTCCTAAACTATAACTTATTAACGTTCGTTCTTCGTGGAATTGAGCAAGAAAGCAAACCTTTTGCTGCCGTCAATATAATGTAATGAGAGCACTTTTCATTGAAACCTTCATATTCGTCAAAAGTTTCAAGTTTCCGCATACGATTCAACTCATCAGAAGATACAAGCTGATGAGCGAATTCGTTGATATCGTAAATTTCACAGGAAGACCAACCCTGTTTAAAGACAATTATAATGAGATAACTTGTTAGTCCCGGACAACTGTACAGTTAATTACCCTATGAAGATAACGATTTCTTTGGCATTCCTGGTTAGGATAAATGGGTAAGCTAAGCAAAGGTATGCTTAGTTGGATAAAATGTTGCTGCATCACTCGCCCAAAACCATCACTCGGTCGAATTTGTTCGTAAACTGCAAAGACGGCGTTCAAGAACGTGTCCGCGCACCATTCAATCAATTTGCTAGAACTATTTGCAAATTTACCTTTTTTCAGGTAGTTCCTTTTTTTCAAATTATTTGAATTAATGTAACTCTGTATACCTGGTTTCATCCATGTATGTGATGGCACATTCAGAAATGAGTAAAGTAGGTAAGAGCGGATTCAGTGATAGACTCTCAAATAGTAGTTTAGTCAGTGATGGAAGATTTCTCAAATCTGCTGCTACAAGATGATAGGTTCCTTCAGCAGCCAGTTCTGAACAAGAAGGATGGTTCTTGATTAACTGCCATTTGTTTGCCACCACATCTGGGAAATCAATTTCAACATACTGGCATTGTTTGTGACCGAGTTGTCTCAGCATGAAGAAGGATGTATCAAATCCAGCACCAAAGGAGATTATCTGCAGAATATCAAATGTCACTGGTTGGTGAAAATAAGTAAAATGTACATTAAATTATTAAAAGATCCTAGTGATTGATTACCTGACACTTTGGATGTTGAGAGAGGAACTTGTTAAAGATGTAGTGAATGGCTTTGGCACGTACATAGTAGCCCCGGTGAATAAGAGAAGATCTCTTAACTGGTTTTTGGGCAAAACAAGAAATGAAGGAATCTGTATAGTAACCAGCTGTGACTGTTGATAGTTTCGAAGCGATGCTCCAATCGTTGGAGCCTTGAACCTGATGCGATGTATCAGCAGCAACAAAAAAAATAAGGCTTTGTTGACAGTGGTTGTATACGGTCAAATGGCATTCGAGTGTGGTTGCCTGACAAGTTTCACGGTTAATTTACCTGTACGTCAGAAGAACTCATTCTTGTGGCACACAACTGTAGTAATTGTTTTCTACTACAGCAGTCTTCAAACAGCTGTAGTAATCAGAGGTACTGTTAACCCGGTTTTCATCGGTTGGTGCTGCACGAATTTGTTTTGCCAAGTTGATTTTCAAGTCTAACTAGATCTTGATATGCAGCTCCCTGTAAAGTTTTCCAACAGAAAATTGTGCAACCCGCCCAATAAGCAGACCCGCTCCCAGCGGAAAAAATAAGAAGTTTCGTTCTCTGTTCGTGGAAAACCAACGACATTACCTGAAAACGTATTAATTTGATTAATAAAATTAACCAAGTCTTGAAAATCTATGCCATTTAATGAAAATCATAATTTTAAACCAGAGAAATCAGTGATTGTTCAAATCAAGTTATGACAAATTAAATTATCTTCCACAAGATGGCGGAGCAATAGAATGGTACTAATCGTTCATTGGCTTATCGCGTAAGAAAAGGGGTTGAAGTAGTGTGGAGGAACTGCTTCTGGTACGGACGTGGCCCTGTTATGTTTCAAAAGGGAGTTGGCTTACCGACATATCTGTACACTGTACCTGGTCTCGCGCGGAGCTTTGCTGAACCTGGCAACCATGAAATTCTTCAATAACCTAAAGATGGAGTAGTTATTGCAGATGTGTCAAAAACCATAGTCATCCCATAGCCGACTAGCAAAATATTAAACTCTCAATAACATTTTTGGGCGGCGCCTTAATTATTTGTGTGTTCACTCGTCGAAAAGCCGCAGTTTCTTCTAGTGAATTTTGACCAAGGAATCGCCCCCGCCTACCGCTCCTCCTCGAGGAGAGGACAATGAGAATGGTGTTGTCACAGCGCCAAAAAGAAGAATTGTGCGTTATAAGAATTCTTATATTTTTGGAGTTCTTCTTACAGACTTGTTTCAATTTTGTTTTTCAGGAATAGAGCAATTGCTGACTACTTACTTTCCAGTGGCCACGTAGATTCTCTTGAAGCCTTCAAGAGAGAAGCAGACATCAGTGGAGATGTTGACAAAAAGTATACTGGGTTGTTGGAAAAAAAATGGACATCGGTTGTCAGGCTTCAGAAACGGGTACAGGAGTGTGCACAAGACTTATTATTTTGGAAACCATTTAACATCTGTATTTTGCAGGTGATGGAGCTAGAAGCCAAATTGGCTGAAGCTGAAAAAGAGTTTATTGCTGGGGCACCCACAAGGGAAAAACGAAGCCCAGCAGAGTGGATTCCCAGAGCTCCAGAGAAGTACATTTTGTCTGGTCATCGGGCACCAGTTACTAAGGTAACATTTGTGACAACATTGATTCTTTAAAATTTAGATTATTCCAAACACTGCTTGTGACTCTGGCAGGTGGTGTTTCATCCGGTTTTCAGTGTTTTCGTTTCGGCTAGTGAAGATGCAACTATTAAATTATGGGATTTCGAAACGGGTGACTTCGAACGCACGCTCAAGGGCCACACTGACTCGGTGCAGGACGTAACCTTTGACTCGAACGGGAAAATGCTTGGTAAAAATACTTAAAAATAAGAAGAACACGGTATGTTACTTCATCATGGTCCTTTGTTTGCAGCCTCTTGCAGCGCTGACATGTCGGTCAAGTTGTGGGATTTCAATACGTTCGAGTGCACCAAAACGTTGCAGGGTCATGACCATAACGTAAGCAGCGTCACCTTTCTCCCTACGGGCGATTTTCTCGTCTCGTCCAGTCGTGATAAAACCATAAAAATCTGGGAAGTGGCAACGGGGTGAGTTGTTTATCAAGTTTAATTGGAATCCGGGTCTTATTCGGCACACCCGTTTTATTGCTCAAACATGACCAGGTATTGTGTCAAGACCCTTTCAGGACACCGAGAATGGGTGCGACAGATCAGGGTGTCACCTGACGGTCTTTTACTCGCCTCTTGTTCCAACGATCAAACCGTCCGCATATGGCTCCTTTCATCTAAAGAATGCAAGGTACTCATATCCTTTTTGTTCTAGTGTGTACATACAGCAATACTCCTTTCCGCCGGCTCATCACTCACACCTACACACACACACACGCGAAGAATTCAATTCTATGATAATCTCTAGATGGAAATGCGAGAGCACGAGCACGTCGTTGAGTGCGTAGCATGGGCTCCCGAATCTGCTACAGCAGCTATCCAAGAAGCCACCGCTTTGGCGGCCTCCTCGTCGAATTCCGCACCGAGCGAGAACCATAAAAAATCCAATCTCACGGGCCCATTTTTGGCATCGGGGTCGCGGGATAAAACCATCAAGATCTGGGACGTATCGACTGGCCTCTGCGTGCTGACGTTGACTGGGCACGACAATTGGGTGCGGGGCCTGGTCTTCCATCCGGGTGGCAAGTACTTGCTCAGCGCCGCTGATGACAAGACGCTTCGCGTATGGGATCTTCGTCACAGGCGGTGCCTCAAAACTCTCGAAGCTCACCAACACTTTTGCACGTCTCTGGGTATCTATTAAAAACACGCATCTTTCGTATTTATTCAACCCGTCTTTTCTCTCATTTTATCGATTTCACCATTAGATCTCCATCGTACGGCGCCCTATGTCGTGACGGGCAGTGTCGATCAGACGGTCAAAGTCTGGGAATGTCGCTGAAAAACAAAAGCACGCAAAGAGAAGAAGAAAAACCAGCGCTAACAAAACAAATACCGATAAACCAGATAAAAAGCTATCAAACTAATGCGGTTATTTCATAGAACCCTTAAATATTTTCTTTTTTTTGCATTCTTTAACTCTCTAAAAATTAAAACAAACAAAAAAAAAAGACATTCACCACTCTTCTTCTTCTGTGAAGTGTAAAAATCCTCCTTCAGTTCTTCTTCACAAAACATCCTCCTTTTTTGCAGCAGCAGCAACACAAAGCCGGGCAGGGCGCGGTGTTCCCACCAGTGTGCCATTGTTGGTTCTATTTAAAAAAAAAAACAACAAAAACAAACAAAAAAAAAATGGAAAATTGGAAAGAAAAATATCTACACCCTCAATAGGAACAGAGATCGATCCAGAGTGGATTTTTTTGTTTTCATTCTTGCTTGAAAGCTGACGCACTTGTATCCTCTCTCGAATAACGGCGCACTATACAACTTCTTCTCCAACAAAAACAAACACATCAGTAATGTCGTGCATCTTTTACACAGCCTTTCAGAATAGGTCAAAAGAAAGTGTGTTTCATTCCTCCCTTCCGCGCTCCCTTCCATTTTGTTTTGTTTTGTAAAATTTTTCCCTTCACACCCGGGCCTGTACATGCTATCTCTTTAATTTTTCACTCTTCTTAATTTTTTCTTTTGTTCCAGCACATGAAGGAATAACGGGGAAAATTCTTTCTTTCATTTTCATGCCATCATCGTTTGTTAAACGTGTAAAAATCACGAAACCTTTTATTTTTTTTTTATTTTTTTGTAGTTACATTAATTTTTTTTTTTGAAAACCTCCCGGTTGTATCTTCTGTTCTGTTTTTTCTTTCTTTAGGTGCGCCTGGAAAAATTATATTTAATTATAATTTTTTTTGTTTTTTCCTCCTTTTCATCGCCTTTTCGTCTGACCCTCCGCCTTTTTCCTACTCCCTCCTTGATTATTATAATTATAACGATTATTATTTTGTGGTTAAATTGTTTAGTTATCATCTCATTTACCTTAACTCAAATTCAATGTTTTTTTTTTCCTTGTTGCCGCTGCTGCTGTCCTTTCGGTAATACATCCACAATGTGGCAATGGTGTCGATAAAGAGGCCTGATTTTGAAATCCAAAACAGGCGATTCCTGGCTAATAGAATTGAAAATCTTTTTATTGTTATTTTTATCTCCCTTTTTTTTTATAAGTAGGTACAATCAAATAATTGAAGAGGTTTCCGGGTTATGTTTAAATGAAGAGTAGAAATGTTTCAAGCGTCAAGTGGAATGGCCTGTGAGTACGTGACTGGATACAAAACATTTTTGCGCCGAGTTTCTTTTGAAAATCGTCAAGTCTTCGTCACCATCGTCGACTTTAACGGCGCACGTGCGCATCCTAGAGACAACCGAGGAAGGATCGATAAGCTCCTCCCCTTTTTTTTCTACATTGACTTGATTTCACTTGATCCTCTTTTCCCAAGTAAAAAGCCTCAGTTGGAGATCTTAGCCTTTTCGATGCTCGTCACTCGACGAACCGACTTTTAGAAACAAGAAGGAGTGAAATCAGTCGTTCACCGCAACTCCGCATCTGCATCATGGATCTCACACGGAGAAGGACCAACTGCAAACCGGCTGGAGAAATGAATATTGCCACTTGCTTCGTAACTATTTCCTTCCTCCTGTGTCATCTGTCCTCCTTTCCGGCCGCTGTAATGGGTAAGTACTTTCAAAAAGCATTTTATTTAAATTGGAAATTCAGTGAATCGTGAACGAAATCAATCGATGACAACCGCTCGATAGGGTTGGCCCGCAAAATATGGTTCGTATTTATTAGCGTGATTTCGAGTTGTGTGCCGGAAACCTGGCGTTAGTTTTGAATTTTGCGGAAGGAAAGAACAACGATCGAAGCGGGAGATCATGGTAAGGGATTTACTGGCGTGACGTGAAACGGCAACCAATGAACAGCATCTCATCTTTTGAAATGTTAAAACGGGGAGGACCTCAAAGGCGCGTTTCATGTTGCATGGTACGCGACGAGGGAACTGAAACAAATTTCCTCAGAGTATAGTTTTGTAATTTAATACGGCAGACACGGAGAGAGCTGGAAGCAAAATGTTCGGGGAGGGGGTTACGTTTCCAAGAAAACTTGTGATCCAAGTGACGCATGGCCATATAAGCCGCGGCCGGATTCGACCGACCACCATGAAAGTAGCAAAACAATCGATTTATCATTTGTATTATTTCCTTTTTTTTTGTTTGGGCTTTTATAACGTGCAGTATTGTATTTGTAGGTGCCCCGCAAAACAAAAACATTGCTGGATCGATTCTGACCATGGCGGCGGATGACTTGATCCAGCCGTCTGCCAGTTGGCTTCTTGACCGGTCCAAACAATCCGGCAGCTGGGGGGTAGATACGCCACGAGCACTCCTTGCCCTGTTGCGGGTCAGTGCTGATCGTTCCGGCTCTACGACGTCTGTCAACTGGGATGCCAATAGTGTGCAAGGATTGATCCTGCGACAACAATTTGATATTCAGCTTCTCCTTTTTCTCCTCAGGTTTTTTTTTTTTGCCTTTCTTCTCCATAATTGAACGAGTTGCATTTTATCCAATCTATTATGAATGGTGCATAAAATTGAACTTTTATTCTTTCGCTCCCCGATCAAAAGGAATCAAGGATCAACTCCGCAGCAGGAACAAGCAAACACCCTGGAGCCAAGTCGCAGTCTTTTTGCACTAACTTTAACAGCCATGTGCCGCAACCCGAGGGATTTCTATGGACATGATATCCTCGGTAAAAAGTTTTCTTTCGCCTCCAGCTGGCTACAGATATAAAAAGATCATAACGAGTTACTATTTAATATCCCTTTTTTTTTCATGCAGCGCCCATTATGGCCCTGGAGGAAGACCACGATGGAGCCCTTTTGCAGCCTTTCACGTTCGCCTTTAATGCTCTGGCCGTTTGTGCCGGAGGCGGGCATCTCAAGCGGCGTCACGTAGTCAAGCTTCTCGAGTCCATCAATCAGTCGCCTTCCGAGACGCACAACATTGGTAAACAATCCTATTTACTTCACCCCCCTCAAGATCTATCGAATGTATATTGGTCATTAACTTTCGCTTAATTCCATCTCGCCGTCAAAACTTAATCATGATGTATGGCGTGTTAGCTCCGGGTGTGTTTCTTTTTTAGGTCAACAAAAGTTTTATGTTTTTCTTTTTTCGTTTGGTTTGATGTATTAGATTTACTGGCCATGGTCGTTTTGGCTACGTCTTGTCTGTACGAGAGCAGCCCAAAGTATCGCCATCTACAAGATTTTCTGGAACAGCCGTTGAAAATGATCGCAGCCCAACAACAAACGGATGGTTCATTCGAACATAACGTTGCAACAACAGCGTTGGCTATCCAAGCTTTGAAAATCCCTGGCCAACTGCTCAACGAGCAAACATCATCCAAACCAATAAGTTTGCCCGCATGGAGGCCAGACTTGACTGTCGACTGGCTCAGGAGCCAACAAAAGTCAGATGGCTCTTTTGGCGATTTGTTTACGACTAGCGAAGTTTTGCTGGCATTGGCAACCCAACCTGGTTATGGTTTCCTTTACAGTCAGTGCTCTAACCTTAATCAAACCGCTCAGCTGAACACGACCACTACTGAGAGCCCTTCAACTATTCCTTCAACCATTCCATCTGCAGGGCCATTAGGCGGCGATCCTTCTCAAAAGATTCGTTTCACTTACGTCGTAAACTGAAAATACTCTTGTCTTTAAAAAAAAAATGCAGTCTTGATTATGTATACTTTGTAGATATGGATCGGCCAAAATCGATCAGAGATTCATGCGATTCAATTGACGATCCCAGTCAACAGTTCTTTCTACGAGGCCATGAAAATCGCAGCCGAAGCCGATCCCCATTTTGAATTCTCTGCTTCTATCTGGCCAAACGGACATTATATACACACTATTGGAGGTCACCGGGATCAGTATATTGGTTTTCATTTTTGGCTCCTCTTTCGTATGCCATTCATGCCGGATCCTGCCAATCCGCCTTCGGTTATTGCGCCACATTACGTCGCACCAGCAGGTTTTTCTTTTTTCAAAATAAGTGTTCTACAATTTTAGTTGAAATTTCATTTTTGTTGCTTTAGGTGTCGATGATTTATACCCACAAAATGGGGATTATTTTCTTTTCTGGTACAAGGACGTCTAAATATTCTTTTGGTGTTTCGTAACCCTCGTTGCGTCGTCTGCCATCTTGTTTAGAATTCTAGCAGAAGCACGAGAATCACTATGGCTTACACAATTTGATATCGTATTACCGTTCTCATTAGAACATTTTCATAATTAGACGTTAAAATGTCTCGTTTCATTTCAAAGACTTTTCTCGGTAGACGTCATCCAATTAATATTGACGCCCATACACATGCCATAGCCTAAAAGATGTCTTGCAAAATAATACACAATGTGGAATCAGTCCCTTCTGGAAAACAAGCAAGGATAAAGCTTGTTATTCATATTATTAAGCTTTTCTGTCGTGAAAGTTTGTTCGGGTGGTGTTGCACGCTCTTCTACGATGCATGTATACATCAGCAGGGTTGGCAATTACAGAAAGCCTGTATGTTACCTTTCAACCTTCATCAATGTGAGTTCATTGTCTACTTTTGGGTAATATCAAACTTGATTCTTTTTGTTACTTTTGGACTTTCTTTACAGGTGCAATGTAGAATAACAGTACCGTTCATTAAATAAGAGCCATCTAAATGATTTACGTGAATTTTGTTGTCATAAAATGTTGGGAATCCTCATTTGGGTTGTCTCTTCAACAAGTCCATTAGGAACCATTAATTATTAAATGAAAAAGTCATCTTAATTAAAAATGTAACTGAAATGAGGCTCATATACTTACGTACGTGTTGCATTATTTAATGTCTCGTTGTCATTGGCCAACGTATATAATCGGGATTGTTCTTAGACCACCAATTATCTTGATTATTCATATCTCTTTTAATGAATAATCTTTTCATTTAGGCCGTCTATTATGAAAATAAAGCAGCTTCTTGATAGGAATGTAATCGAAGGCGTAAGCCAACTGCAGTCGGCAGGCATACGTGGTTTGTACGAATTGGTATTACATTTCATTTTCAATGCCCGCCTTTAGCTTTTTCAGGACTTTCATCATGACAGCCTTGAAGATCGGTGACAGACGATGTGTTCACTGAAAGCCCAGCCCTAGCAAAACATCATCTGAACGCAGGACTAAATATCCCTTGTCGAAATTGGTTACGAAATGCTGGAAATGGACCATAGATTCTTCCATTAAGTATTTGTTTTCGACATTTTTATCTTCATTTTCATATAAACGCAACGAATGATTTTGTTTGTGTGTCTTCTTTCCAAGGTCTGGAATGTATCAAGAGTTATACTGATAAACATCGGGCATGAAATGGATCAATTTTCTCGCAGTCAACAGTTCATAAAGTTCCATCCGGCTCCAGGGCCTAGAGCCGAAATATCACTGAGAAATATTTACACAGTCGTTTTATAAAGGTTATCTTTGAAGTCAAACGGCCTACCCCTGTTGAATATTTCCGTTTCCATAGGCAATTAAGAGGACTCACAGCGCTATGGATGCCAGTTTTCCAGCCTTTGACCGTATCCTTCGAAAGCATATAAAGGCATGAGTTTTCATGTGAAGAGCTTCATTCTCAAGCAGATCGATGGTCACCATGAAGTTGTTTTTCGTTTTGTGCTTCGCAACTTTGGCAGCAGCTACCAACTATCCTGCTCCACCACCCAAATCATCGCAACAAACTCCCTGCAGCCAGAGACAGAATCTTGATTGGGTGCGACAGAATGCCGAGAACCTGCTCTACCTGGAATATATGCGACGACAGGCATCGACAAACGACGAATGGCAATCGCAAATGGAAAGCAACGAGTACCAAACACGCCTAAACGAACTGCGTTCCATGAACGGAGGATGTGGCATGCCCCCAATGGAAGAAACGCCCATTTGTGGCGAATCCATGCCCTGTGGAAATAACGGCTGCAACTCTAATTGTGAATTTTATGGACAGAAAATTGCCGCGTTCCAGGCTGAGCTAAAACGTCAACGGCTCATGATCCAGCGTCTTTATTCACAGATCCTCGTCCTCTCGCAAAACGACAACTCGTGTGGATGTAAGCTGTGTCTTAAATCTCGATGTTTTAAAGTTTTAAATTCAACCATCTTCGATTAGCTTGTGGTGGACCTTCTCCGTGCGAAAGTCCTTGTGGAACATCTCCCTGTGAGACACCTTGCAACACTCCTAGGCCAAGTTGCGGTTCTTGCCAGCCACCAGCCATTCCAGGTCGTCCTGGTATAGGATATCCAGGACCCCAGGGTCCTCCGGGACCACCTGGCCCTCCAGGACCTCCGGCTTGCGAAGCTCCTGGAACAATGGGACCTAGGGGTCCACCTGGTATTTGACTAGAAGCTTCAAAAATTATGGAAAAATCATATTTCATTATCCGATGGTTGTCTCTTTAGGTCCACCCGGAAGAGATGGAACTCCTGGCCGTAACGGAATGGATGGTGAGCCGGGCACTTGCTCTTGCAATGATGGTGAGCCAGGAACTCCTGGAAAACCTGGTGACGACGGCCGACCTGGCCCTCCAGGTCCACCAGGAATTCCGGGTAATCCTGGCATGACGAACTCTTGCGTGACGCCACCGTGCCAACCAATTGTTCAAGTACCGCAGGTTCCAGTAAGCTGCTGCGGTGGTTCGCTGAACTGCAACGCTCCCGTAATACTATGCTAATTTAATCATTTTTTTTGTTAAAGAAAACAATTAACACGTTGCTTATGTTTTACGTAGTGTCCGTATCCTTGCCAATCGCCGCCATGTTATTATCCGCCACCAGCTCCTTGCGTCACCAACGATTGCAACCCTTATACAACGAAGACCAACTACATGATTGGTTGATTGCAAAAGCATTAGCACAGAGTAGCCCTCGTATTCCATTATCCTGCATAGAACTGGTAAAACCCGAAATAGTTTTACTCATTATTCATTTGGGTTTGATTAATCACTTACTTGTTTTAGCTGCTAATCAAAAATGATTATTAGAACTTGATTTGATTTTAGCCATTCCGTGTAAAACAGTGAATGTCATCCTGTATAGCTTATTCTTTTGTAGCCAGGTCCATCTGTGGTAAGACTAATACAACATCCTTTTTCTAACAACAATTAAAAAATTACAGAAATATTATGCTAATTGGTGGATCGAGAGAAAACTTTGGAGATTTTTCAGGCCTTACCAGAATTTCGGATCTTCTACCAAAGTTGGGTAAAATGACACAGCAATGGTCTCACTTTTCGGTTCCGGCTAGCGCATCTTACAGCCAATTCAAGGTAATTAATTGTTTAATTACAAACTAATGTTTTTAGGAGACGGGCTGTTTCCCAATTTCATCGTATGGTAAGATACAATCATATTTTTTTCAAAGTTGTCCACAGAGTTCAAAGGGTTTCTTTCGTAGACAAAATGTGGGACGAAATAGTCCAATTGCTACACGCCTTCGTGTTGTGAAAAGAACCTAACAGGGCTCATACTGCGCAGCGTGCTGATTGGATAAATTATGGAAAGATAAACATTGATTTCCATGTTTTCATTTTTAAAAAATGAGACAGGCCAGAATAGGTATTAGATTTCATTAAAACCGCCTTCAGACTCTTTAATTCCAAAATTTGTAATCGTGACAGGCCTGACGAAGACAGTTCCAGACGATACGAAAGCATTTCCGTTTCGGTTTCTGTGTCCACGATGAAGAAATCTCATCATTGTGTATACACACATGCCTCTTCTGGAGGCCGTTTTCATCGTGCGAGGTATTACGTTGATCCCATATGTTTATGGCTTCTTAACTATACAGACGGAACGCTCTACATCGACAAATGTTGTTATTTGTTTTCAAATCCAAGGCCGGACGTGAAATAAGAGCACAAGTGTTTGATGATAAACACAAATATGAAGCGGGTCAACAGTTCGACGGGATCATTTTAGCTCTACAATATTGTAGAGGTTATCTAGAGGAAGGGCAAGCGCGTGCGATGGCGGCGGTCATGTTGGACTTTCCAGAAACCTTTGGGCAAACCGTATGCCACGTGTCGCCTCGTGTCCATCAATCCTTCAAAAGCTGCGTGTTACATTGAGGAAGGCTTTAGTCAGTGCGAACGGATCACCGTCGCTATGAAGTGTTTTCTAATTTTGTGCCTGGTGGCGTTGGCATCCGCCACCTCCTATTATCCTCCTCCGCCGCCCAAATCATCGCAGCAAATTCCCTGCAATCAGAGGCAGGACGTGAATTGGGTCCGCCAGAATGCCGAGAACTTGCTCTACTTGGAATACATGCGGAAGCAGGCCTCCAGTAATGATGATTGGCAGTCCCAATTGGAATCCGACGACTATCAGTCACGTCTGAATGAATTACGTTCCATGAACGAAGGCTGTGAAATGCCTCAGATCGAAATGCCTAGTTGTGGAGAATCCATTTCCTGCGGAACTACAAGTTGTAACACGAATTGCGAATTCTACGGGCAGAAGATTGCTGTTTTGCAGGCCGAACTTAAACGCCAAAGACTTATGATCCAGCGTCTTTATTCTCAAGTTCTCGTCCTGTCGCAATCCGGCAGTTCATGTGACCGTAAGTATTTGGACATTATCCTTTTTAATTGAATCATTTGATGTTCCCCATATTGGATTTTAATTAAATGTCCTGACCTAAAGTTTTGATCTTTGGATGCCCCGCCTAGACGGCGCTATTTCTTCTACAATTTGCAGAAAAATATGGCCGTCTAGAATTACGGTCGGCATTTTTTTATCTTACACAAGATCGAAATGTTTGTTTGATTCTTTGACCTCCCACAACCAGTCACTTCTATTAAAAGCGCAAATGATTTTTATTTGTTGATATTTAGGTTCATACGAAACCTGCAGTCCTCCTTCGTGCCAGACACCTTGCAACCCCCCTCCCTCTTGCCAGACACCTTGCAACATTCCTGGCCCAAGTTGTAATACTTGCACTTCACCAGTTTACGGCCCACCAGGACCTCCTGGTCCTCCGGGACCTCCAGCGTGTGAAACACCAGGAGGAGCTGGGCCCATGGGCCCCCCTGGTAATAAATCGGATTAACACAAACAAAAAGATACCCGACGATACATTGACTTTCTCTGTTTAGGTCCGCCCGGAAGGGACGGAAATCCCGGCATGCCTGGTAATGATGGCGACCCTGGTAGTTGCTCTTGTAGTGATGGCGAACCAGGAACTCCGGGCAGACCAGGCAAACCAGGCAATGACGGCCCACGTGGACCTAGAGGCGAACCAGGCACCCCAGGTGTTCCTGGTGTCCCAGGTACTCCTGCAAGCCCTTGCGAAACCCCAACTCCAACATCTCCTCCATGTAGGCCACCGCCATCGCCACCACAAATTCCGCCACCACAGATTCCAGTTAGCTGCTGCGGTGGAACGCCAACTTGCAACCAACCGGTAAAATTAAGCATATTAATTGATCAACAGTTTCAAGATTACTTTTCTTCATCTAGTGCCCATACCCATGCCAATCGCCTCCGTGCTTTTATCCACCAACTCAAACTCCACCTTTGTGTTGTGGTGGACCGGTCGGCTCTTCGTGCGGTTCCGTTTGCCCACCTCAAGTCGGATGCCAGCAAAAGAACGGGCCGTGCTATTACGGAACTCCTCTTACGTCATTCACGGGACCTTCCCCGTGCAATGCTCCTACCGGTTGTAACACGGGTTATCCCATCAAGTCACAGTACATGTACGGTTAAAACCGAATACCTGACGGTAGGTAGTATCGTTAATGATGCTAGTGGGAAGATTTTTATGTTGATGGGCTTTACTGTGTTCGTCCTTTCTTATTACTAGACTTAAAACAACAACAAAATAATAATAATCCAACTTTCAGCATACTTTAATTCCACTTTCTTCGATTATGGTTAACCATCGAACTTGCAACATCGCTCACAATTAGTAGACTACTGATTTCGTTGCTCATTTCCTCATTTTTCCTTAAATAGTAACACGACAATCACTCCTTGGGGTTACTTCCTCGATACAAATACAAATAAAGAAAAGTTTAACGTTGGTTGAGTTTTATTTCTTTGTTTGCAAGTGAAACAAAACAAGGTAGGTATATCAGCTGTTTGCAGACGAATCTTTGTTCACTGGAAAATGACTGCAGCAACATGGAGGCAGTGAGAATGTCTTTCGCGAGGTAAAATATTCTTATAATTATTCAATTATAATCCGTTAATGATCAACGTAACATATTAGATGCATTGTTTGATAACATTAGAGCAATTTGCGTTATGGGAGAATTTGATACCATGCGATTTCGTATCCTAAAGATTCTGTGATGTTGTTCATGGCGGGCATTTTCCCCTTGAACCAAGGATTGTATTTGGAATCGAAACGTATCATTCCTGCGTCTTCTATTGATTTGATGATATCGAATTTCCAGTAAAAATCATATAAATCTGTGTTGCGAGACAGGTGGAATTCGACACCCAGTTGTCTCACTTTGGCAAGCATTCCTGAACGAATAATGTCGGGAATGACTTCCCACTCGGCCGATTCAATGTCTATTTTGAGGTAATCGATATTTACATCTGCATGTTGGTTTTTTTCTTTTAGCACGGAGTAAATAGATGAAAGAGTTTTCAGATCCCACCCTCTCATGTCAACTTCGTCCTTCCCGGAGAGGCCGAAATTATAAAATGTGACACCTAAACTGTGTTGGTGGTTTCCAGTGTTCATCGACGGATCGAATGCAAACACTTTACAGCCATAACTTTCCATAGCTTCGTCGAAAGACCATTCGTTGTTAATGCCGAACGAATAAACAATGCAACTACCCGCTTTGGGCGCCACTTCTGTATCAAGACATACAGCTTTTTGGCCGTCAAATCCACTTGGGTTTTTCAGCATTTTACCTCCAAAATCGTGTGAAAGTTTACACGACGTTTGATTAGTCCACATCAGGTATTCAATAATCTGTTCAGGTGTCAAAGAGTTGATATTTACTGTTTTCCAATCGATTTTGACATTAACAGATTCATCAGGCAAGAAGAAGCGTACGTAGGGCTGGTAATCCAGGACTGATGAAACATCTTTATGTCGTGTTGCAATCAGTGCCATAACAACGAGGAGGACAAACGAAAATAAGACAACGAAGAGACATCTACCCCGCAGAAATAACAGTGCCATTTGGTAAACAACAGATACCTCCAGTTCCTGCCCTCGTTGACGTGTGAGTATACCGTTTATGACTTAAATTGCACTAGAGTCTTTGCGTTGACATATCGCAAGACGTACTATAAAAGGCTTTAGCTTTTTTTTCTTATCGCATCAGAACGTTGCTGTTATCGTGTTACTATCTTAGGTTAACGAAGAGCTCCTTATCTCGATTGTTTAATCTTTTAATTACTCTGTTTTAACTCCAGTTGGCCGGAAAGTTAAATATTCCAGTTGGGTTTATCGAATTCCCGCTAATGGGTGTTTATGCATTACTTTGAAGATGTACATTCCATTTCTAAGGTATAGACGTCGTGTTTTTCTAATGTACAAGTTTATTAGCCCCGAAAATGCAGGGAGAATTCCTCCTTGTATAAATATTTGAAAATGGGGATGTTGGGCTGGACTTTGTACATGACACGCGGGAGAAAGGCAGGCGGCCGAGGGTTATTTTCATTTTCGAAAACTTCGGTATAAGATCAGGAATTCTTCTCAAAATAAAGTTTAGCTGTTGGAGCTTTTTTCCCGTTAACAAAGGAAGGGGAAAAAACGCTTTTCTTTCATGTTCATTGTAAATATTTATATATCCTAGACCTTCACGGAACCCATTCTAGAAGGTATTTTCAGAGTTTACCCCGGTAGCAACCGAAAAAAGCCACCCTCACCGACTGTCGTTAATTGTTTACCGAAATACAGATGGCCGGAAAAAGGGGAAAAACGACTGGTAACATTTTGGATTCGAAAAGAAGATCAAGTCACGAAGTAACCAACAGTTCACGCGGCCAGTTCTCTGGATGTCTTCGTGCAAGACGGAAGCAACTTGAACTCGACCCAAACAAAATGCACCGTCCTCTCTCCATTCAAAAGGTCGTACTGATCGTTTTAATTATTTGTCTTATACAGGTTCAAGCACAAACGTTACGAGATCCAGCTGGGGATCTAGGTGAAACCGGCCAACAATGTCCCAGCAGCTTCGTTAACAAAGATCTGAGCTGGTTCAGACAAAATGCTCAAACTTTGCTCTTTATGGAACATCTCCAGCAACGAGCTGCTCAAGAAAACTTGTTCAACTGGTCCAGAGAGCAAGGATCAGAACAATATCGATCTCGTCTACGTAATTTAGAAGATCAGTTTGTAATGCCCGAAGAAATTCCCGACGATTGTTACGAACAAATGCCAATCCCGCAAAAGATTGCGCAACGCATCTCTTACCTGGAAGATCGTCTGGAAGGTTGCGGAGCTGCACAAGCGCAGCCCTGCCCTTACAGCGAAGTTAACGTTGGCGGATTCGGTTCCGGTATGGCCCTGCGTCGTTTGTCCGTCATTCAAGCGGAACTTATGCGTCAAAGGAATGTCATTCGCTTCATGAGAATGCGTCTGATGGACATTAATCGACAATGTGAAGGTAATTGACATTTAAAATCTTTCCCAGAATCCCTGAAGTACAATTTTTTTTTTAATGATTTGGCTTAGATTTTATGGCGGTTCCCAACAGGAACTACATGAACGATTGCTCCGGTGGAATGGTCGAAGAAGAAAGAGAGGTACCCTCTAAATAAATTTAGCTTAAGCTATTTAACCAATTAAGAAATTTTTTTGTATGAAATTTTTCCCGTTAATTGCTGAAAATAGACCGGTTGTATGATGGGACCCCCTGGTCCACCAGGTCCTGAGGGTAAGTTAATATCCCATAATGGTACTCCGTGAGCTTAACTTATTTCATTTGACAGGACCCCCAGGACCACCGGGTCTAGAAGGACCTGTTGGACCACAAGGTAAAATAAATCTCGTAATTGAATGTGTTGATTGGTACATTATCCAATTTTAAATTGCTATTAGGACTACCGGGTTTGAATGGTTTACCTGGTGAGATGGGTCTTAGAGGGGAACCTGGTAGTCCAGCCGAATGCAATTCCGCACAACCGTGCGGACAACCCATGCAACCAATTCAGCCACCCATGGTATTATTTATTAAAACCTTGAGAATTTAAGCGTATTAATTGACATAACATTTGCTTTCATTAGATTCCATTCCACTCCCCGCCACTCATGTGTAACCAGCCGCCGTGCAATGCGCCCAAAGTTCAGCCCTTCTATCCGAATCCTTGTCAAAACAAACCAAATTGTTCGCCATTTTATCCGTTCACTGTCAATCCTTATTCAGCAATACCATCATATGCTGCTTCATGGCCTTCTTTTCCTTCTTACAGTCCTTCCCCTGTTTATTCATCGCCTTCCTATACTTCGCAAACATCAGCTTCTTCATCCTTGCCTTCATTGTCATCGCTCCCATCCAATTATCCAGTTTACGACCCTTCGAATCGCCAGGACACCTCTGCATCGCCTACCGTTGCACCCAAGACATCGGAGTCGTTGAATAGTTCAAAGGATGAAGAAGAGTCTTCAAACGGTTCATCCGAAATATTTTGAATCGCCATTTTTTCAAACGCAAGCCTTGGCTTTCACGTCGAAGACTGCCTCCGCACGCTTTTCTTTTTAATACTAAATATTCAAATCCCAACTAAATAGGGGGGGGGGGGGGGATCTTGGGATTTGAGAAGGTAACTTAGTGATTCAAAAAATGTAGTATTTGCAATGAAACGATTTTTCAAACACCTGTGGTTTATTTTTTTCATGTAATTGTTGTTGAATTTTATATAGTTAGAATGCATGCTTTTGGTTGATTGCCAAAGCTTGCGAAAAGAAAAGCAAGCAATTAAGATGTAACTTAAACGTTTTCGTCACGTTCACAACGAGCGTGACCCGAGACGTAGTTATCGACGATGAAAGTTCTTCCCTCCGGGCAAGGTCCACGGGTATTGGAGCGGTAGCAGCCAGCGGGACCGTGAAAATTTCCGTTCCAGTAGAAATGCTTGCCGTCGATTTGATCTACCGGGCAAGGACTAATGCGGCAATCCATTTCACGTCGGGTAGATGGCACTAGCCACATTCCTTTATTACAGGGCCCACGAATGTAGGGTTGATAACATTGGTTATCACCCGTGTAAACCAGGTGCTTTTTATTTAGACAGATACATGAGCCTAAATTGTGATTGAAGCCGATTAAAACTTGATCGTCACCGCATTCGTCAGCCAACCAATTCCTACATAGCGACGGATAAAAACGGCAAGACATGTTAACATTTCGAACGTGACATTAGAGCAGTAGAATTTTGATTATTAATCATTCTGTTTACATACCCTGTGGATTTTGAAGTGGGGCGACACATTTTCGTGATGGGATGAAAACGATAATTGGATGGATATCCACTACAAGGTTGCTTCGTCGATTTCAAGTTGCATCTGCCAACTGAGGTGGTAGCTGCAGTTTCTTCATTGACACTTAACATGCAACCCCTCCAAGGAAAGCTGGACAAGGCAGAGCAATGTGTTGAGGCTTCCAAAGTGTCATTACTGATGTCTTCAACCAGGATCTCGTTCGGCTGGCAGGGACCCCGTCTTCCGGCCAGACAGTAGAATTGTTTGCCACACCTTTATTAAGTGCATTGATAAATGTTTGGTGTTAAAACGTTTGACAATTGATCCGGAAGTGACAGCAACCTTCCTCTCAAAAAAACGTTGAGTCACGTAGCACATTATTAGTGAAACAGAGCTTGCTTATCTCTAATTCAGAAGACTAATGGCTGCCGTCTCCCAGCTGGCAACGTGTTGCCAAGGTGTGGCACCAGTTGACGTTAAGTCTATGGCATAGCTGTTAGCTGATAAGAAATATTCGAAACCCATAACATTTCAAAGAAATTTAAGAAACGAGGTGCGTATATATGTTGAAAATAGTATGGGTTTGTTCCGGTTCTTGTTAGTACTTTGACAGTTGACACGTCAAATAATAAAAGCTTTCGTTGAGAGAACAAGCGATTTGAATGATTTCTTCCCTTGTTCTTCATGACTCACCTTTGTTTTTTTATGTATGTTTATACAACAGGAAATTGTTTATTTAAAAAAATAAAAAGGCATAAAAATATGTCTAGTTAGTGATTTAAGTTGATGCAATGTAAATACTAATTGCAACTTTGCAAGCTGAAGAAAAGCATTTCATGAGCTAAAAATAAAAGACATTACAACGCTGCGTTTCGCGGTCACCTATGCACGGTGTTTCTTGTTCAGTTTAAGAGTTACTTCCACAGTTCAACGTATTAATTCCAAGACTCTTATTCTACAATCAGATTGGTAACTGATATTTTTTGTTTACAATTCGACACCTGAACAAATTCTTACTTCCAATTATGTAAAAACAAATCACATTAGAATATAAAATGAGGCTACTTAGTACTTACACTTGAATAGACACCAACTTGGGATGGGGCTCCTCTGTACCTATGGTGCTAGCACTGAAGTCTGTCATTCCAGTTGAAAAAGCTTCTCCTTCTGTTTCTTCCCATATAGAAGTTTGGAGGATTGCTTCAGACTGAGTACTAAGCTGACTTGGATCTTCAGTTGAACTCGAGATGTTTTCCTGTATACCAAGGGTGATAGTACTGTGTTCTGTTTTAGATGATTCAGCCAGGCTTGTTGACACCTCCAGAGTGGTTTCCTTGTCACTGCTTTCATGTCCCTTTGTAACAGAGGAGTCAGTTGGCATTATTGATGTCCCATCAGTAATTTCTTCTTTCTTAGTTGTCTCCGTTTGTTCTGTAAGGTCTGTAAATTGCAGAATAGCAGTTGTCTCGTGTGGCAAATTATTAATAGGTAGCTCAGTATTTGTTTCAACAGGTGTTGAAATAGCACCATCCCCACTACCTACAATAGTTTCTTCTTCCCAAGTTGTCTCCATTAGTCCTGTAAGGTCTGTAAATTGTAGAATAGCAGTTGTCTCTTGTGGCAAATTACTAATATGCAGCTCAGTATTTGTTTCAACAGGTGTTGAAATAGCACCATCCCCGCTACCTACAATAGTTTCTTCTTCCCAAGTTGTCTCCATTAGTCCTGTAAGGTCTGTAAATTGTAGAATAGCAGTTGTCTCTTGTGGCAAATTACTAATATGCAGCTCAGTATTTGTTTCAACAGGTGTTGAAATAGCGCCATTCCCACTATTTTCAAAAATTTCAGATCCACTACCTTCCTGGGGCCCTACACCACTACCCTCGTCTTCACTGTCTGTACCGTTAGATATTGGCTTCAACGCGTTCAAAATGGATCCAGAGTTCTTTTTTTCAACAAAACGTTTTTCCACAATCTTAGGTTGATCAACGAAGAAGAATTCTTCGATGGGATTAGCATTCGCAGAGCAAATAAGCAACATCTGCATAACGAAACTGAGAGCCATAGCGGCAGTCAACACAACTTTAATAGTAAATACCATTCTAACGTATTGTTTTGTAATTATTTAACAATGTAAGCAGAAACTAAAATTAATTGCTGTCAACTGTCAGTCGCGGCAGCTGTCGAACTGATTAAACCGTTTCTCTACGTTACCCGTTTATTTTATTTGTCTTTATTTTCAGGATTGCAATCAATGATAAGGCTATCGCCAGGTGATATAAACTTCCGTTTGTGCATACTGTATTAGCTGACGTTTACAAGATTGGCGCTCCCTGAAATTGCGTAGCTTCGATAATATTCCGGTGAGTAAGCTACTTCCTGTCGTAACTTAAGCGTTTGATTGTATTAGTCATTCACAAACGAAGGCAGTGATAAAATATGGGATTAACGCTTGTGAAACAAATTGCATCGGAATTTCCTAATGGCGAAACTTCGGGAATTGAATATATGAAAAAGGTAGCACACTTCACATCAGCGTGGTTGATTTCTTCTTGTTAGCCAATTAGCCAATTATGTTCTCCTTTCAGGTACAATTGGAAATGTATTCCCCCATTCCGCTTCCTTCTTCGGGCGCACATCCGCTTCCAGATCCTGCCCCACTTCCAGGTCCTGCTCCACTTCCAGACCCACTTCCACCGGTAAGCTCCAAGCCTCGAGCATCTTTTTCAGTTTCCATTTCAGTATCGTCGAAAATAACCTCTAATCTGGGGTCTTCATCTAACACCATTGTTATCTTCTTACGAGCGTCGATATGGTAAACAGTGGGCTCGTCAGAAAAGAAGAAATCATCGGTGGGGTAATCCACTGCAGAGCAAATTAACAAAAGGCTCGTCACAACTATCACAACGGCGATGTGCATATCAGTATTCGCATTCGCCATTTTCTGGTCGTAAACCGGTCTAACTTTTTTCCCTTGTTCCTTTCACAGGTATTGTTCAGCTTCGAAATGGATTTGTTACCAACGATACTGATTCACACTAACGTTGCAACTGATTGGCCCATTGCATTATATTTCAACTGTTTTCCTATTTTGAAGAATAGAATTGCTGATAACACTAAACGGGTAACGATCAACTTGTCTATCTTTATATTTGCGTTGCCCATCTAATCTGAATTAATGCAGTAGAAAAGCGTGGGTTGCAACGTATCGCTCGAGCCCCGTTTTGTTTTATCGCCTTCCTCATCGGGACCTATACCTTGCTTATGAACTACAATCTCTGGCGGCGATGAAGCAACCTTGTTGAGGCAACGTTGTGAAATTAGAGTTCGAGATGGAGTTGATAGTTTACATTAAAAACTCAATCGTAAGGACATAATAATGTACCAGCCAAAAGTCTTATCGAAACATTGGGAGAGCAGGTAGGCGAGAATTGTTTTTAGATAGTAAAGTTACCCACATACTTGTATTATTTATTTAGTATGAACGAGCGCAGACGCAATATCTAATCTTAAAGATTATGGCCCTGGTCGGAAATAAATCGTGGTGAGCAATACCGGTGCCTGACGAAATATACAAGGAGCAGCTTATTCAGGTATTATGTCTTTGTACACAAAAGACAAAAAAATGAGGTCGCTTTGAAATTATCCCTTGGAATGTGAAACTAGTCTAGAAGAAAAAACCAAATGCATTGGTCTTTGCACTCCCTCATATAAATGTGTGGCATACCAGCTAGCCACGTCAAAATTTTATTTTTTAATTTTCACGTTGGGCAGCAGGTGGGAGGGGTCTCACAAGCTTTCACACCTGGGCGTTTAGTTCCGTGTTTTTTCTCGTAAGCCATGTCTCGTTTTGTTTGGGATATCTCTATACGGTCCCGTGAGTTATCTGGCGGTACGTGATTTTCGACTCCCCCTCCCTATGCTTATTTGAATAGACTATCTAGTGGTTTGAATGTTGTAGAGGTGACCGGCTCTTTTTGTCTCATTCTCCGTTTCCCCCTATAGCAATAATCTACCTCATAGTCGTGTCTGTAGAGGACAAAGTACACTCGATTGCTTATTCTATTTTACATCGCTGTTTTCTCATACGTTATATTCGCATATTTTCCTTTCAAATTAGATGGCGAAACTTTGGTGGTGCGTCGTGGTGATTCTAGTGTCGTTTGCAGTCCTGGCTGAAGCATCGTCAACGACAAGGAAGCCCAAGTCGCGCAAAGCTTCATTAAATAGGAATTTAGCGCAACAACCCAGCAGTTCTAGAAGAGTTCCATCGAGTAGTTCGGCCAGAAAACCTTCCAGTTCTCAACGATCATTGCCGTCGCCCATAGCTGCCACCAACGATTTAACTTCTGGTGTCAGACGGAATCCCGCATCGCTTCAGTCATCTCAGGATTTGGGATTTGAAGCCAGTCCAGTTGATCGTTCTCGCCTCAAGGACGATATGTCTGCATTAGGTTTGAATCTAAATCCGGAAGATAACAACATTAACGTTATGGGACCATTGGATGCTGGAAGAAGACCTCCACAGCGTCCTCCAGCACCCCGTCCAAATCAACAACGTCCCAATTCTTATAACGACTATGAAGATATGCTCTTTGATGAATATGACCAGCCGTTGCAAGACAACAAACTTTTAGCTGAAACGTCGTCGTCTACTTCTGGAAAATTTCTCAAATCAGAAGTGTAAACGGACCTTGTAAAATGCATTTTTTTTATTATTTCCGGCTTTGATGTTACTGCATTGTTTCAGATGCGGCCGGAAATTTTTCTGCCAGCGAGGTAACCGAGGCCCTTGCCATCGCAACGAAGTTTTCGTTCCTCAGGTGAACGATTCGAGTTTGGCAATAACTCGTCCGTCGTGCGGCAATTTGGTATCGTATCCCTGGAACGGTTGCATGTCAGCTGGAAAAGTCGGAGTGGCAGCAGCAAATTCCGTAATGAGTGGCGGATGTGCCGTTCGCTTTCCACAAAGGTCTCATGTTTTTACGCAATAACATCAGCTAAATTACCTTTTCTTTAATTTTATAAAAGGCCTTGCTATGGATACCCACCCAATTATCGTTTTTACGACGAGTCTAAGCGTTGCTATCCTGTCTCCATGGGGTATCAATTTAAAAACATGTTACGATGGAAAATTTGAAAATAGGGTAATCTTCATTCCTTTTACAGGTGGGAGACTGGTATGACGAATTCAGGCCCGTGCCCGTTAAATAAAGTATTCACTGATATTGATGGAACAAATGGCATGTGTCAATGCCGCGATCGTAATCAGCTCTTATTCAAGGGAGACGATAGGTGCCACCGTATCTATGCCAAGGTATTTTTTTTTTCTTGTCTAGATCTTTTAATGGCAAGCGGTATGTCCTTGATGTTCTCCTTATCGAAACACTTGCTTACACTTTTTTTATATGTATAAATTGTGTTATTTATGATATAGGGTCCTTGTGATCATGGTCAATGGCTTGAGCCGGATACCAACGGCTATGGCACCTGCCGCTCCTCGCCTTGCCCGGAAAGCAAGTGTGACGGGCGCCACATATACTGGAAGTCAACACCAAACTCCGAAGGCGGTTGTTATAAGTCATTCACACGTGGGCCTTGCAGACGTGGTAGTTATTTCCTCGTTGAGGATTATGGCACTCGAAGGGGTCGATGTGTTTCTCAATTTGGATCGTCGTTCAATCCAATGAATCCTTACGTCCTTCCGCCACGCTATCCCATGATGAGAAACCCTTACGACATGATGTATTCTAACAACGTGGTGAGTCCGTGGTCGAAATTTGGCATGTATCCGCCGTTTGGCATGCAGGAAGAATATGGCGGAGATGACTATGATGACATTTCCAGTCTTGATTACTAAACTAGAAAACTTTTACAGAACCATTCACATGGTTTTGTCTCTTTAATTCCATATAAAAAAATTCAACCGCAAATTGTTTTATCCGCCATACGTTACAATAGAAAATGTTTAGTGTATGTAGTCAAATTCATAATTCGTTAACCAATAATGAGTTTAAAGTAAATGTAATTTTCACCTTGAAAGCTTGAATAGGGATATGTTAATTCTGCTTATGTGGCAACACACAGACGTCCATCTTCAAATGTTCGACAGTTTTTAAAGTAGATTTTCCAATATGAGAGGAAGATTGCAAGCAAAATCTGAACGTTTTGTAGTAGCGTTGTTCGTATTTCGAAGTGTTGATGACGCATTTCATTTTGATTAGACATTCATGTTAGGGAAACATAGCTCAAGGTTGCCTAGTGATATTTAGCATGTTACATTTCAAGTCCTGCTTGATGGCACACAGGGGTGATGAATTGTTATATAGTATTTGCAGTGTTTTGCAACAAGATATAAACTGTAAAATCTGTGCAGATGACCATCAAGTGCTGCATCACCACAATCAAGACAAGGTAAAACAAAACTGTAAAGCATCACTAAGCAATAATGAATCACTTACCTCATTCCAACAGTAATTTGAGGAAATATAAAGGCATAGTTGAATGTAGTAAAGCCTAAATTGAAGAGTAAGATTGTCCAAGGCCACAGAGTCCTGACATCAAAACAAAAGGTATGCAACAAGATGGCTTTGCACTTTACATCCTCTTAAGTATTTCCAGCTACTCGTGGTTTCTTACATTTGTTTCTTACTGTGATTTCAATCAGATAATTATTCAAATAGGCACACATATATGTTTTTTACCTTAAGCTATTCATAGTAGAAAATTTCAGTAAAGACAAAAAGAACTTAACGACAAGAATTTCAATAAGATATAGTCAAGAAATGGATGGTCAAAACAACTGTCTGTATTCTCACTTCTCTTCTCGTTGAGACAGTATCTGTAAATGTCTAGGGTGCTGGCTGTCCACCTAGAAAACGAATATGAATCGAAATCATGTAGTTTGCCAAATTTAGATTTTAATAAAAAAAACGGAATATAACTTGATTCTAAGCCCAAAATGAACTTGACTTTTTACTTTTTCATTGAATTTCAAATCCAAATCATGTATTTTATAATAGGTTTCTAAAATAAAATAAAAAAGAAAAGTCGGGCTTATTTTGTCGGACTTATTTTTTATCTGGCTCTTTTTCAATTTTGTAACATCAAAGTATTGCTCGTCATCATGCATGAAGATTGGGTTAATGGATGAGCATGGAATTGTGATGCTGGAAATCTGTGGTTCAAACCTCACCAGAATGACAGAATAGAGGATCTTTATATATGAAGTTTCTGTTTACTGACGTTCTAACGATCTTTCATAAACGATTTAATAAGTTAGCTACTGGCTCCAAACGCATTCAATATTTTGACATGGGCAAATAATTTGTATATGGTTAATGGAAAAATGTCGATTAGAAAAACGCTTCTTTTCAATTTTTGCTTAATTTCAATTTAATATTACAGATGTTATTGCAAATGTGAACAAGTTCCCTTTAATTTACTGGCAAACGGGGAAACTAATGTTGTGTGACTCGTGGATATTCGGTTGAGCACCGGCGTGGTATGCCGAAGGTTTTGTGTTCTAATCCCAAACGAGTCCTTGTAAAATTCAAAAGTTCAATAAAGCAATTCTATGGTTTAAAATTTATGCAGATTGACTTATTGTCCAGAATTTATGTTGAACAGTGTACAAGCGAAAAATTAACTAGTTATTAACTAAATTTCCAAGACCATACAAATAAAACTTTTCTCTGTAAGGCGAGTATAATTATTCCTATTCGGTAAAAGACCCATTTGAACGATATTTTCATTTATGTTGCTTGCAATCTAGAATTCTCTGGATATGTTGTGTCGTTCGTTAAAATCGCCCATTTCTTTTTTAGATTTAAGATTTTCGATCTCGATCTGGCAACGTCGCGGGTAAGAATTGGTCTGAAGTCCTTCATTCACCATTTTGGATGTAGCCTTCGTCACGAATCATCTTCTGACGTATTGTCCGGTCTTTTGCAACTTAAATACGCCTTCTTTTCTTGTAATTCTTTGGCCCCACAGACTCTGCACTGACCAACAAAGAAAATGCATTTCCATCTTACTTTGTCCAAATTTAACGTACTCGTCATTTAATTGATCTTAGAAAACATTTTGTCGTACGCACGAATGCCTAAATTGATTGATGAAATGCGTTTTCTTTTGGCGTAAAATTTTTTCACTAGTATGGTAAACATTTAATCCATTCTTGCTTACTGAAGACTTTGTCAAAATTTTTAATCTTTGTAATTTTGATGTTGTATCTCTTGCCTACGTCAGGAAATAGGGTACAGTAATTGCATGGCCCATTATGAGTCTGCCGTCTGACCTATACACATGTAATGGGAAACGTTTGGCCTTATTATAGCTTTAGTATTACGAAAGAATTTATTCATTTATTTTTTTTTTGCTTCAGGTATTGGAACAACTAATTACATGGAGGTTTTTGAGTCAAGGGACTTGAGTTGTCAGCAATTGGTTGAAAAGAACATCAATGAGTAAGAATGAAAATAAATAATCCTTAACATTTCAACTCTTTTGTTTTAGTATATTGGCAAATATAGGATCACAATTTTTTTCTCCATTCAACTTCAGAATCCTGGGTTGCTCACTGTTTATGGAACATACTTGTCTAATCAGGCCAAAAGTACAACAAATCTATCCACATCGAACATGGAACTGATTAAAGTATTGTACATGGAAATGTTTGAAGGTGGAGTATTTTGTCTATCCTATATCATTTACTAATTGTCCTTGAATAGGTTAGACTATTAAGGTTCTAGATTTGCTTTTGGGCAGTACAGTTATTTACCATTCGAAGTTAACACTTTGCGTCTTGGGTAGTGAAAGAACGTTGTGCTGCGTTCAAACATTAGAAAGTCCAGCAGCTACAAGTGGTTCATTGTTTGTCCTTCTGATAAAGCAGAGATTGCCAATGTTCGAACTAACTTTTATAACGCTAGCTTACGTAGTATGTGATCCTTTGGCGATGCATTGGCTTTTCTTATTACTTGTTTTTTGTACTTACGTAACAATTGTGCCCATTTTGGAACACATTTTAAAGACGTCGTTCTGTTTCATCATTTTTTTCGGTAATATCGAATTTAACAAACTAGTGATTGCAAAAGTCGAATTTTTGGAAATGTGTTTAAAAAAATACTGGCTAATAGTTCTGAACGATTTTGTATATTTGTTATTGTTCCACGTCGTGTGATGAATTTGCTATTTTATCTTTTGGTCGTAAACATTGGAGGGAAAGAAGCCGTTGCTAATTAAGTAGAATTTTGTTCACTGGCAGACAAACTGCTGCGTTATCTTTGAAGGCAGAGCCCGAATAGTTTGTTTACAAATTGCACAAGGAAAGTTGCGAGAAATAGGGCATCTTAAGGTATTGCGCTGTTAGAATGAGTGTCACCTCAGTTTCTTCCACCTAAATCTTACCCGTAATACATTGTGAGAATACTAATAAATACTTTTTTTTTTCTTTTCAGATGGAATGGGTTCGATGTATGTTGGAGTAATGTTCCAGAAAGCAGCATTCCAGGGGCAAGAATATAAGTTGAAAGGCTGATCAACACATGTATTGTTCAACGTGTTTTCTTTGCACCTTGGTGAATTTGAATTAAATTGGAAATTGAAAGTTATTGAACTAATTTTCCAATCAGTTAGATGGAATTTGTGGAAGTTACCGAAATGTCAGGACGGAGTAATACGCAAAATTTGGAGTCGAAAAGTGTTTTTAAGTGGTGAATACTTAGAACGTCTGTTTCCACTTCCAGAAGTTTTAAGGCTTGGAACATTACAAAGGCTGTGGATGGTGGAATTTGCATTGCAAGTCAAAATCTTGTGTTGTTGCCTGTCGACCATTAAGTAACGGTTCGAGCTAGTGTGACTTAAAAATGATTGCTTCTTAGATACTAAAAATAAATACACAAAGATATAATTGGAATTGGTTTTGTATTATCCCACCTCCACCCACAATTCCACCACGTTTTACATTACAAGTTATTTAATACATACATTGCACATTATACAATACAATACATACATACATACATAAACACTTAAGCTAACCCGTTGGCTGCCAAGCCATTACAACCCGTAGGTTGCTCTCTACAGTTGCTACCATCGCTTCAGATGGAAGACGATGCAAGGGGGACTTGTCTTTCGACAAGTCCGGGCTGACTTGACGGTGGAGGCCTTTATGGGAATGCACACCCCGGGTTACTCCACCATCAAATCCACAAAGAGAAGGCCCTGCTGGTGCATTGCCTAAATGCGCCCGAAGGCGCAGGCGACTGCCCTACCCCAATAGGTGATCAACCTAGGGGTAGAACAGCGCCGCCGGTCCCTACAACTACAAAAAAAAATGGGAGAAAAATGGGTGGCAGCCAACGGGTTAGCTTAGAATACACTACACGACAATACAAAATAAAAAAACTATACCAAAAAAACGCGCGGCTCCACGATGACGGGGATGAGGCGAAGACAAGGGCGACCAAAGGCGATGCAGCAACGGCGATTAGCTCGATGACGGAAGACAGCAAAGGCGACGACGGCGAGACGAGGAAGGCGATGACGGAAGACAGCAAAGGCGACGACGGCGAGACGAGGAAGGCGATGACGGCGAGACGAGGAAGACGATGACGGCGAGACGAGGAAGGCGATGACGGCGAGACGAGGAAGGCGATGACGACGAGACGAGAAAGGCGATGACGACGAGACGAGAAAGGCGATGACGACGAGACGAGAAAGGCGATGACGACGAGACGAGGAAGGCGATGACGACGAGACGAGGAAGGCGATGACGACGAGACGAGGGAGGCGATGACGACGAGACGAGGAAGACGAGGAAGGCGATGACGGCGAGACGAGGAAGGCGATGACAGCGAGACGATGATGTCGATGACGGCGAGACGAGGAAGGCGATGACGGCGAGACGAGGAAGGCGATGACGGCGAGACGAGGAAGGCGATGACGGCGAGACGATGATGGCGATGACGGCGAGACGATGACGGCGAGACGATGACAGCGATGACGGCGAGACGATGACGGCGAGACGATGACAGCGATGACGATGAGACGATGACGGCGAGAAGCGGACGGCGGTGATGGCGAGAAGCGGACGGCGGTGATGGCGAGAAGCGGACGGCGGTGATGGCGAGAAGCGGACGGCGGTGAGGCACGATCAGCTGGATGATGATGAGTAGAAAATTAGGTTTGGAACTGGATTCATTTCTTTTTCATTACCAATCTGTAAAAAAAAAGGTGAAAATCAGATGAAAGAACAAGAGCATAATCATGGCCATCTGCAATGAAAAACTTTTGTAAAAAACGAAAAACAAATAAAATTCATCAAAGAGAAAGAAATACACTACATGACAATCAAAAAAGTCTATTGGCAACCTACTTGCAACAGTAATATTTAACAAACCAATGTGTTATTGAACTTTTTACATTGAGTAAAGATTCTGAAAGTCTAGCGGAAAAATCTGCTACATATAAGTTGTATGGGGAACTAAAAGGTGAAAAACATTACTAATTCCATTAGTCCACTTCAACGTAAATGTGCAACTACCATACATCTCAAATAATAAGAGAACACCCAGTAAGCTTGAGTTTGCAAATCACCCACTAGAACCTTATGAGTCAATTGACAATCTGTTGCGAGGGACTCATTTGAAACCAATGCTCCCATGGTAAAATTTACAAGTATTTAAATTTGCCTTCTATGCTCTGGAGAGAAATTCAGTGACAAATAACGTAAAACTGAAACTAAAGATTAAATTTCACAAGAACATAAGAGATGAAGCACTTTTTCTTGGTTGCAATCTGAGTCCAACTTTCCTATGGTTTGTTAACGAGCAGCCATCTAGCTATTCTAACTTTTAAGCTAAAAACTTATGTCAGCCTTAGATTTACGGTCATTTTAAACTTACTTGTTACTAAAAACGCACGAAAACAACGATGGAATACACAAAATTAACGAAGCAAAGGCTGTTGGGACGTTTAGTCCGCCATGACAGCCATAGCAGACGACAGTCTCCTGCAATCCTTTACATTGAATCATAAATAATAAACAAATACTGAATTTTACTAGTATCGAACTCGAGACCTTCCTGTTACCAGCATAGCACTCTAACCATCTAGCCTAACATGCCAGTATTGGGGGATTGAAGCCTTGATTTGTGGCGTGCGACGCCTATGCTCAACCATAGAGCCCTGAGTCTTATAAATCAGTTAACTATTTTTCCATGTCTTTTGAAGGAAACCTATATGCACTTGTAATAATATTGTTGTGCGTCCCAACGCAATTTAATATTTCCGTCTCGGAATGTCATCTATAAATACAATAGAATGATTCATTTTTTGGACAAAGATACGAAGATTGATATCCGAATGTTGAACAACTTATAAAAAAGGAATTTTTGGTAAGTTTTATTGAAAAAGTTTTGCGTCAACTAAGGTAGAGGAACACACTTTCTTTTCGGGACCAAAGACTTCCAATTATCGTCATTTGTTTTGGTATCCAGCCTCATTCATAATCTTTTGAATGTGAGTTGGTTGTAAGATTTTTGCTTATACACTTACTTCATCCAGTAAATCCTTTTCGCATTTTTCTTCCGAACTCTTACCAGGACATTGTAGGGTTTAGAATAAATATCCTACCTAGTTTAGTGAAATTCCTTCCCTGTGGAAATGAAAATTATAAATGTGGGTTTCTTATATACAGCGTTCTATTTAATAACAAACCTTGTTTCTCAGCTGTCAAATCAGCCATAACAAATTTCTTTCCCAAACACTCCGTACAAGTACAACAGGTTTATGAAGCTTCATATCTAATATCTATAAACCTAAGTCCATACCTCCCTTCGCTTTTGTTCGCTCAATTTTGCTTCTTCGGGAAAATTCATCAACAGGGGTTCGACATTTTCTATGCATCTACGGTTTTGGTTCTGCACGATGTACGATGCCGTTTTGAATTGTTCAAAACGACGACTAAGTACTTTATAACAAACGAATGAATTTCTCCTTTACCCTGTCACTTCCTTACCTCCGTAGTCTACTCTTCTATGACCATAACAAACTCTCGCAGCTCTTGAAGATGCTAGTTTTAGTCCGGAGACCAAGAGGGCCGCTCGTGATAACCTTTGACTCAGTAAGCTGTAATTAGAGTCACCGTCAGCTACAATAAAAGTGACGTACGTCTTTAAAAAGTATTAATATACGCGAAAATTAGTTATTTGTTTACCTCGCGTCGACAACTGGTTGAAGGGAATGAAAGCAGCCATTTTTAAATAAAAATCTTGAAAATGTTTGCAGATTTCCTTTAAAATGATGAAAACTTTGGTATTGCAGACGTTCTACGTGTCGATACGTTACTGCGATTAGAATACATTTGTTCATCACCAATCGTCCTCTAATCTCTTGCAAGCTTCAAATTTTACAATTTTTAGTGTAACAGAAAAAAAAAACTAATTCAGACTAGAAGCTTTTCATCACCAATTGGCTTACAGCAGTTCCACGTTGTCCCATAATCCGAAAGCTTCGCACCTCGCAATTCCGAATTGTCACTAATACAAGTTAGATTAGTTGTCCTAAATGCCTCGTGAACATTATGAATATCAAATATTTACTAGTTCTCCAAAAAAATCAAGCTGCCAAATATATCAGGTTCTAGAAAAGAAAGATTGTGCCATTGAAACTATATGATAAAGATTCACAGAAGATATTCAATATTTTTAGTATAATACATTACCATTAGGTAAGTCGTTTTTCCATAGATGTTGGACAATATTCTGACATTATGTTATCTAGGCACCTCATTTCATTCTCATTCTCTTTCACAAGTCAAAATGAGTTTCACAAAACAGGAAAATGACACACACAAGCCATCTCACGCCAGTTTCGGAATGCCGGAAGCCTCCGGTACACGTTTAACAGCATCGTAAATCGTCTACCATATTACAAGGCTAAATTAAAACCATCTATGAAAGCGTCGGATAACCCTAGTAGAGTTGTTAGTCTGACTGGATGCAAACGATAAAACAAATGGATTAATCCGCAGAACAGTCAGTTATTAGTTAGATATTATAGTTACGTGAACTCAAGGCTCTGGTGTAATAGAAATCGTTATCCACATCCAGATTTTTAGTCTATCCTTCAGTTTTGGCAAGTAAAAGAAAATTTATAAGCCTTAAACTAGATCACCTATCCAAGAATGATGTGTCACACCTTGGACCACCATTGGAGTAAATCTGAAATTTTCTATTGGCCATCACCAAGGCTGAAACAGGTCTAGGAGGGATCTCCTGCAAGATGCTAAACTGTCCTAAATTCATTCACGACTTTTCACTGATCTCTATTTGTTCCAGCGACAGAATGATCCATGCCAAACCGTATGTGGTTTGAAGACCTAATAAAGTAAATGGAACATAAATTTTTGCTATTTGGAGCTTTTTAGTTCAATTGTATAAAGAACATCTTATTTACCGGAAGACCTTCTTGCATCATCTTCCAGCTGGGAAAAACCAAACGCAAGATGTGCGTTGATAGGCACCATCCGGGGAGATACCGTCACACAGTCCCAGGGTTCATAACAGTGAAGTCTATGCGGGGATTGCCTAAGCGTCAGTCAGACATGCGAAATTAAGCATGAAGACTTTGCGCCAAGGCTTGTACATCCCAAAATATGTTATTAAAGATGTCTATGCAGGTCGTATGAGTGCTGTAAATACAGTAAGAAAATTAAACCAGAAACTATTATTGTATTAGGATGACCTACTTGAATTACTTTCAAATGAAAGTAAATGGTTGCAAGGTGATCCAATAAGTCTCTTCAACGCTTTTTAAGTCTGTCCATTCATTTTCCATTGGAGTAATAGTGTCCAGCCTGAGGCATCCTTCTCAACAGGTTTGATGTAAAGAGTTGAATGACTTTGTATCACGTTGGCGACACTGACCGAGATTTTATTACGGTGCGGGACTATTGCGGTTGGCAACTGTAACTGTGGTGCACGTTTGGCCTTATACAAACATCTTGCGTCTCGTTAACACCAACGTCTGCCCTTTTGCAACACTAAAAGCAATTGGAATATTAGGCTAAGGTCAATTAGCTTTTTAAAAAGAGAAAAAAAAAAAGACCTTAAAGTAAACTAGGTGGTTTTATTTCAATCTTATCTTGTTCCACGACCCAACTGAGAAATAAACGAGTCGCATTACTAAAGATAAAAGAAGGGGGAAGAAAACCTGTTAATATATCGGCAAAATGACATGGAGAAAACAATGCAATGAGTTAAAAATACACGTCTAGCGCAAACGCTTTAGATTCCCAATCAAAATAGAATTTCTGCCTTTCTCCTTGTGGAATAGCTATATTCGTTTGACTCGAAAAAATGGACAACCGGCTTAGTTGAGCAATTCAACTGTTAAGCAATTAATTCCAAAGTTGGAAGATCTTCCATATAAGAAACGTGATCTAGTACCGTTTTGTACACCACATTGGAGAAAACCCTTGTTTAAGATTTGTCCATAGATCGGCCCTTCTCCCCCCTTTCTCTCTTTGACGTAACCGGCTCAAATTACAAAGGCTTTGGCTTTTCCTTTTCCCTTCCACTACCTTATTTTTCTAACCTTCTTCGTCCAATTACTTTCCCTTGAAACATACATCTATGAAAAAGCGGCAACTCCCACGTATTGACGGTCATCACTCTCGAATTTTGGTATAAAAAGGTGGGAAGGCTGCGTTTGAAAGTATCAGTTCACCAACTGTTTCAACGAAACGCACACGTGCTCCAACATGAAGGTACGATAACTAAAGCTTTGGAAATTTTAAATACATTTTTCGGTAAAACCCGATAGCTTCCGTGCATCAGTCAATGTTTTGTTAGAGCCTAAAAGACAATTCTTATTTTTTGATAACTTGTATGCTTTATCAAATTCTAGTTCATCATCCTAGTTGCTCTGTTTGCCGCTGCTGCTGCCGATTCCTACAAACCGGCGGAGTATGCTCCCAAATACGAGGTACCCAAATACGAGGCACCAAAGTATGAGGTCCCTAAATACGAGGAGCCAAAATACGAAGCACCAAAGTACGAGGAGCCAAAGTACGAAGCACCAAAGTACGAGGAGCCAAAGTACGAGGAGCCAAAGTATGAGGCACCTAAATACGAGGCACCTAAATACGTAACTCCCAAGTACGAGCTCCTAAATACGTAACCCCCAAGTACGAGGCTCCTAAATACGTAACCCCCAAGTACGAGGCTCCTAAGTACGAGGCTCCTAAGTACGAGGCTCCTAAATACGAGGCTCCTAAATACGAGGCTCCGAAGTACGAGGCTCCTAAGTACGAGGCTCCTAAGTACGAGGCTCCTAAGTACGAGGCTCCTAAGTACGAGGCTCCTAAGTACGAGGCTCCTAAGTACGAGGCTCCTAAATACGAGGCTCCCAAGTACGTAGCCCCCAAGTACGAAGCACCTAAATACGTAACTCCCAAGTACGAGGCTCCCAAGTACGAGGCTCCCAAGTACGAGGCTCCCAAGTACGAATCACCCAAGTACGAATCACCCAAGTACGAATCACCCAAGTACGAATCACCCAAGTACGAATCACCCAAGTACGAGGCTCCCAAGTATGAAACTCCTAAATACGAAGAAGTGAAATACGTAAGTCCGATTTTTAAAGAGTTTTTTAAAATTGCTTTAGTTTTTCTCATCGCAGAACGTCGCAAAATAACTTTCTTTTGCCTTGCAACAGGCCCCCCAGCCATACAGCTTCGGTTATGACGTTAAGGATTCCGAGACCTACAATGACTTTGACCACTCCGAGAAATCTTACGACAAAGTCACCACTGGATCTTACCGTGTTGCTCTCCCCGACGGCCGCACCCAGATCGTCACCTACCGCGCTGATTCCAACGGATACACCGCTGATGTGAAATACGAAGGCGAGGCCAAATACCCCGAATACGAGGAGACACAATACAAGGCACCCGCCTACACCGCCCCAGCCTACAAGGAGCCGGAATACAAAGCACCCGCTTACCCTGCCCCGGCCTACAAGGCTCCCGAATACAAAGCCCCAGCCTACAAGGCTCCCGAATACAAAGCCCCAGCCTACAAAGCTCCCGAATACAAAGCCCCTGCTGCCTACCCTAAATATTAAGTTAACTTCAGTCATGCTGTAAGTTCAACAACGATTATTTAAATAAAGAGAGCTCTTTAGCTATTTCCGCACAAATTTGTGAAACTGACTTTTTTCTCCCCTTAATTTACAAAGAAGCCCAATAGTTGAGACGGTTCTAATTGAAATTTGCCTTAAATTTTTTCCTCTCTTTGGGTAATGGACATTACGCAAGCGAAATTTTAAAGAAATATTGTAGTATTTACGTTAAAAATAGATCAGTGAAGTTACCTGCCAAAACTGCAATATTTCAGTTTGCCTCCGGTGACCGAGCGCAATTTTCTCGCCTCCGATGACCGAGCGCAATTTTCTCGCCTCCGCAAAATCTAAAGCTGCCCATCTCCACTAGCTTTTCGACTCAGCGATAAAATGGATTCGTCTAACTCTCATATCCGCACCTGTTTGGCTATCGGTGATATCCAGGGACACTAAAAATATATTATACCGTTTAATGGCTGATACAAAAACAAAAAAGTTAGACGAAGGAATTACCGAGTTCGTTATTGGCGCATTTGCATCTCCTGAAAGCGCGTAAGATATACGTCCATCTATCGGAAATCTTTAAGAATGACGATCTCTTTCAGTTTGATCCTGGGCTGAAAAAAGTTACATTGTAGCCTTTATCCATATTTTGGTATAGATAACTTATCTCGATTGACTTTGTCGTCCTTTGCCTACATTCGCTGCCCAAAAACCACCAAAATACCAAATGTACCGAGTCAAATACAATACCTTCGATCGTGTTCCTAGTGATGAAGTAGGTATAAACATTTTAGGCATCTGTTTCCCATTCCAATGGCAAAAGGGGCACTGCCATCAGATCCATGGCGCATGGATTCCATACCAGAGTTGAAGAGCCCAACCGTTGAGTAACCAGCAAAAGGCCTAGCAAATAAACATGCAATCAAACCCTATGACGAAATTCAAGAGACTTAAAATTAATCTGAATTTACTAAATTGTTCAGCCCAGTCCATACAAGTGCACACCCGACAATGGGCCGGAGATTGTCCTAAAATAATGGTGACAATAGAAGTATTCTTCGACCTCAATCGCCTTAAACGAGTCTCGTTCGTGACCAAGAAATTGTGCACCAGTTGCAATGACTTGAAGTTCCATAGGAAATTGTTTCCCAAATGCAAAAACAAGATTAAATCTCATCATCCACCTCTTTTCAACAAAATGACTAAAACATGATACTTTTTGCTATCATAATGTTCGTTTGTTTCAGATGGTGCCATTAGAATACAATGTGTCAGTCTGCTGGCTTAATTCAGTTGCTCTGTACAATTATGGCCTGCAGACGCCTGTGGCAGTGATTGTCAATAGACCTCAAACCAAAAGAAGATATCAGAATAGACTTGCAGTGCTTTTGCATTTAACAGAAACCTATGCCAAATAAAAATATTGAAATCAAATAAAGATAATAAATTTAACTTTTAAACATTTCAGTTTATCACTATTATACAGAACCTAAATGTTTGTAGCTTGCAGTATTGTTGATAAGCTAAATAAGTCTCATTCACACTTCATTTTCCATCCATTTCCAGCTACTGTATAGCAGGAACTATTCTGCTCAGTCTAAAAGGCAAATCATCCAGCATAGAAATGAATGCAGAGTGGAATCTGGATGTGAAAAAAAAGTAAGAAAGAAATTATGAATACTTAGCATATTAGTTCAATCAACATACAAAACTAATTAATGAAAAGATTCGTAATTTTGTTGAAAAAGCTTCACCTCCCAAGACGAAAATGCTGTGGAAAAGGCGATTTCTTTGTCTATCGACCCTCGAGCATTCATTGAACGTAACTGACCTAGACAGCTTTACAAGGACCGCGATAAAATGTGGGATAAACAATTGGTCGATAAGGACAATGTTTTTAATTTATTTTAATTTGAATCATTACTTGACATTACCTGAATATCAAGGTTTGGGAATATCATGTTAATGTGCCACACGCCAATTTTCAAACACTCACCGGCTTTAGGGGACTGAAGCAATCGTCGGCTATTTAGTCTACGGTATTTCCCCGTAAACTTTCTTTCTCTCTCGACTATATTTTCTTTCCAGACGGCATTAGTCGTGATTCACGACATTTCAACCCAAGGCCAGCCCTAGAGCTAGTTAAGTTTGTAGGCTATATTTTCCTTCTTAACTGTCCTACATATTTCATAGTGTATGAGCATTGCCAAATACAGAAAGGTAAGTAGAAAATGTAACAATTACTTTCACTTGTTTGTAAGAATAGAAAAACCGTCTGTGTGCCAACATTTTACTTACCCTTCACTGAAGATGATGGATGGAAGTTGACAAAGGTACTTGGGAAAAGTGGTGTCCTAAAAAAAATGACGAAATATACTTTAGCTTAGGTAAGTCACAAAGCTTGTTTAATTTATCTTACATTTTGAGGAACCATAAGCTAGGCTAGACAATGCCCATCTATAGAAGTCTTTCTGATTCCTGAATTACAATCGAAGTGAGAAGATATTATAGTGGGTATTGAAAAAATTGTTAACCTTAACATGGTAACTTGAACTTAATACGAACTTGAAACGTAACATGGTAACTCTAGGCGAAAACTGTATTTCAAACGAAGATTCACCTCACCCACTGAATTGTAATCATTTTTATATGCAAAATCAACAAAGGAATAGCAAATTTATACCTGAATAACGTTGGAATTGTATACTGTGAACATTTTAAATTTTCAAATCGATGAACTATTAGCACGCTGATGAAAGACATGTGGTGGGCCATGGACACCTGGTGGTCAAGTAAAAAAGGGAAAACGCGGGAATTGACTCTGAATAAAAGTAAAATGACATTAACACAATTTTGAAATATACCTGCATTCGTTACTACGTTGATGATTACAAGTAATACTAAAAAGGGCAGAAATATAATCATTTCCTTTAACATCTGAATTATTCTTTAATGAAAAGATTTGAAAAAGAACCTGCCCCGGGTGAGGCTCGAACTCACGACCTTAGGATTATGAGACCTACGCTCTGCCAACTGAGCCACCGAGGCGACATGAACAAGTCAAGCTGAGACGACAAAATCAGGTTTGGCTATAAACGGACAAAACTTACTGTTTTCCGTACAACCGATTAATCAATGCGATTACGCGATACTAAGACAAATAGAGTTTTTCATCACAAAACTACGGTTATTAAGGATCTTGCAACAGTTCTTTATTAGGAATTTGACAATAATGACACACGCTGGTATTCATAAAACAGAATACACCCAAGTAACGCTCATTTCTGCAAACGATGATTGAAAGCTCACAGAAGCAAGAAAATCAAATAACATTCATAACATCAGGAAACACGCAAGAGAAGATTCTCTTCTTACTAGATTAATCCATACATACTAAGCAAAGTAAGTGTGCTTTTACACGAGCATTTTCTTTTTCTACCTCGTTTTTGCATTACATAAACACTAGCTTTGTTCATGCTCTTTTTCCTCTAAAACGCAAAGTGTTTAAATAGGTAAGCTCCCAAAACGAAGAAAAATGCTCATGTAAATGTGCACTAAAACTAACAGAATTTTCAATAAACACTAAATGCAAGAAAACTCGATAATTACCATGGCAACAGGTGGTTAACAGCAAAAACATTTTTGGTGAATTCAAGGAGGATCTCGCTGGGATTGTCTTGGCACCGTAGTAAACCTAGAGTGAGGGGTTGCTGATTCTGGACTAGTTTGCTTATTCTTTGTTCGGCTCGATTCCAAATGTCTTTGCTCCTCAACACGTGATCTGCTTTGGTACCAAAAAAATACTCTGCATGTATACCTGATGCCAGGATGTGAATGCACGTAGAATTTTGGCTATTTATCTTCTCGATTAATTGAGTGGCGTGGACTCTGAAGAAAAATGAAGGTTTTAACGTGCACAGCGAATGCGAAATACCATTCGAATTGCACAACGGGCAAATATAGTCGTAGCTTCTGTCGAGAAAGATGTTTTCGTCGAATTCGTAATCGTCAATGCTTGAACTTCCATCGATAAGCATCCGAATGTTTCGGGCATGGTCCTCACGGCTACAAAGATAGTTTATTACTACGTTTTCAGTCTCGCCGTCCTCCACCGAAGACGCACTAGGTTGCGTTCGAGGCTGCCATACTCGTTCACTGACTGAATCTATGAACTGGTTGTACTGCCACAAACTAAAAAAAGGTAAGATGTTTTATCAGCAACATATTTCACCATGTCCTAGATATTAAAAAATATATTACTGTCTGCATTCGAGGCAAAAGGCGACAATCAAACTTTTCAACCCGACTGGATCATCACTGGCGGGCAAACATGCTTTCGGCAACAATTCACAGATCCGTGCAGTTATCCTAAAACGATCCCCAGGCTGCACGATATTCATTTCCTCCAAATTTTGCAGATATTTTTTGGCGAAATGAGCTTCTTCTACTGCACAAAATATTTTTTCCAAATCCATTTGTGACAAGGGATCCAAAATGACAATGGATTCCATGTCTGATTCTTGACTCATTTCTTCACAACAATTTTCTTGTACAATTTCGACAATGCTATCTGAACTGGAACTTCCACCGCTATCCCGACGTTTCTTTCTAGGAAAACTATCCGTCATTTTACCGGCATTTTTCTTTTCAACCATAGATTCCTTAACAATTTTGCTTTGATTTCCAAAAAGAACTAATTCTTCTTGTTGGCCATTATCGAACGTAACTATCTCCGCAACTTGTTTGTTCTTGGTTTTTTTCGCACGGGCTTTAGCGGTAACGATGATTTGGTCTCCTTTGCTCGGGCGGGTCCGAAATAGAGGGACATCGATACTAGTGTTCATCTGGTTTTCACTTTCGCTCAAGTCGTCCGCCTTTGAACGACAGTTTGTTTTGATTTCAAGCACTTCATTGACGGCACGAAAGGCTGGATGTGGACTGATGCTACGTGAAGCTGAGCGAGTGTCACGGCTATGTTTCTGGAAGGCTGGAGATTGTGACAGGTTTTGACTTTCGCCCTTTTTCACATCAAAAGAGATCGGAGACTCCGCGGGGCTTAAAATCGGCTGTGCATTACGAATTTCGAGCGAGGTTGAAAATGAAGATTCATCTGCATCATTTGATTCCTCCGTGTCACTTTGGAAACGTGGTGGTTTCTGTGTGCTAGCCACTACTTGGCTAAAGGTCATATCTTCCAAGGATGCCAAATTTTGGGACTTAACTAAGGGACGGCTGATCACTGGTGAGCCTTCCATATGTGCAAGTTCATCGAATGCTGGGTCAATTAAACGACGCAAACGTTGTTTTTCCCGCTCATAATCTTGGCGAATGAGTTCTTGCCTTGGAGGTGAGAAGGGATCGAAAAAATCACTTGGGATTTCTTTCATTGCTCTATCGGTTGAGCCTTCGCCAGATGATGCAATGTGATCTATGCGAATAAACAGGAAATCAGACACAAATTTGAAATAAAAATTTAAAAGACAATACCTTTCTGTACATCTGTGGTATCCTTTGCATTTTGGGCAATCGCAGGTTGAATCGGATGAGGAATCGGATCAATAACCATATCAGCGGTTTCAATGGCTGGACTGGATGCAAAATCTTTTCCCGGCTGATTGCCGACGGATTCCTCTCCGATTGGCCGATTTTCAGGTGGGTGTTGTTCCATTTCATCATCTAATTCCATTATGTCTTCTCCAACTTCTAGGGTTCCCATCTGAACCGCTTCTGTTGTAGTTTCTACTTTTTCCAGTCGTTGCGTCAACGATATATGATATCTGGTGTTCAGAGGAAGCACCTCAATGTCGCCTTTAATTTCAAACTGCGTTATGTCGATGCCCGCAGCCATTTGAACAGTAGGCGCAACGTCTCTCAAATAGAGAAACATTTGCGGCTCCAATTTTATAGTGCCAAGTAGATGTTTGGAACAACGGATGCAGATGCGGGAGCAACCTTGGTCAACCACTTGCGTCTGTTGCGAATCATACGGCGCGATATTTGCATCGCTAATTGTGGTAAGTGAGCAACGTGTTCCATCTTCAACCCAAATTGCTACACCATGGTTCTCAGCGAAATAGCTTACGACACGACACGGCAGATTGAAGTTCTCGTTCGGTTTGATATCCTAATAGATGATGTATAAAATCAAACGAGCACTGAAAACTATTTATAAATTACACTTAGGGTAATAGGGTTTCTATTCTTAGCTTCCTCAGTTATTCGCTGCACATCTTTTTGCTGTCGGTATCGTTCCAGTGACCAGTTTTTCAAGTACTTTACATGTTCAACATCCTCTTTTGTGAAAGTGAAACGACCAGCCGAACAGCGAGGTTTTTCTTCATCATTCCATGGAAATACCACCAAGTCATCTTCACGGAAAACACGGAAATCAGTAAGTCCATCTCTTGGTCGGATTTCAGCCCAGGCGCGGTGTAAGCGAATAATATCACCAATTTCAATCTTTGGAAAAGCCGCAAGCGAAGAAGAGAAAACGTGCATACAGTACTCTCGTTGCTTGATCATGTTTTCGTAACATGAAGGATCGACAATGACATACATGCCTTGCCCTTTGCCCTGTTTGCCTTCTTTCGGTTTCTAAAAAGAAAGGTTTCTTTAGTAAAATTCAAACATGTTAACTGCAACATATTTACAAAGATGATTGAATGTATAACTCCATAGAGGTGGCACTTCATTTTCTGTTTCTGTTCCACGGCCATAAATTTTTCAGCATCAAAAAGAGGTGTGTACACATATTGTTCAGATTTAGCATCAACATATGAGCTGAAGTAATTCAAGACTTTCATCCAAGGACCATTTGCTGAAGGAATCATGTGAAATTCTATGTTTTGACTCTTAATTTGGTAAGGGATGTCTATAAAACAAACTTTTATTAAAATATGCCAGTAAAATATGCAGAAAGGAGCTTTTTACGTTGAAAGATGATAAGGCCTTTTCCAACCCCTTTTGTTATGGATTTAACTGTAGCATTATTGTGCCATTCCTCAGCAGATTTGGAATGAAGAGTTAGGAAATATCTAGAACCTACTGTACCATTTTCCGATATTTCATCTATTGTCAATTTATATGATTGTGTGTTGTTGTAATACAGCTGGTTAACCCAAATACCCTGAAAAATAGCAAACGTAAAGCTATATGTATTTAATAATTCAAACTGATGATGACTAAGATATTACCATAAAGATTCCCTTATTTCCTGTTTTGTTGAAATTTATTTGTTTGGACACCAGTGACTTGTCTACTGAAGCAATGATGGATTCAACAGAATGGATTTGCTGTATTACCTCGGGATTTAATGCTTTCAGTGCAGCTTCAAGTGTGATGTAGGCTGCCTGATCAACCTCCAAACAATTAGCACTCATTTCACATACGGATGTTAAAGTGTTTCAGTTTTAAAAAATACAGCTGCCCAACAATTTAAACTATTTGAATTATTCAATAGTTAAACGCTTCCGATCGTAAATTTCGTGCACATGATACATAAAAGCTTGAATTGGTTTGTATTTCTTCTACCTTCCTTTGATTTCTCTGATGCTGTGTTGCCACATTAGAAAAAACATACGACGTTAACGACTAATAATTATAAACATTATTTTTGTAACAAAGACGAATTTATTTAGGCTTTTTGACTTAAATGATTTCCAGTTTAGTTCGAAGAAGTGGACATGTCCACAAACGTCGAATTTTTCAATTTGTTTTTACACACAATACAGAAATGGAAAAGGGGGGAAGGGAGGGAAAAAAACATTGGGCTACGGAATGTACATGTTCAACCAATTTCCCTTCGTGACTCAACATATATACAACAACTTGTGCTACAGATCAAAAACTGATCCACCTGGTCAGACCAGGATGTCTCTAAAAATTTGTGAATTTCAAAGAAAGATGAAGAAAAAGGAAGGAAAAAAAGGTTAGATGGAAATCAATAAGTGGCTTCGTGACCGGTTAATACATGTAAATTTACTCCTTCATCGGTAGACGTATTTCCGTCTTGATAGATTGAGCGACTTGAGAGTACAACAACCCTAAAATGGATTAGGTTTTATCACTATTGAACAAACAATAATAGAAACTCGGTTTACTTGTCTGATCCAAGAAGCCGATATATTCTTGACTGATCGGTAATCTCTTGCGTGACTGTTCCATCGCGGAGTGAACGTCCCTGCATCCCGTGGCGATGGAAAGCCAGAATACTGTCTGACAAGCAAACTAAAGAACAATAAGAAAAGCAGGGTCAATGCACGTTAAAACCGGATACAATGCAAATATCTATGGAAAATCGAGCTAGTTACCAACAGCTTCGATGCGAAAGCTAAATTTGATTGGGGCACTACTTTTCATCGAACGTGTTTTTGTGGCTTGACCTTGCATATCTACCACTTGGACGATTGAGTCGTGTGCTACTAGAATAGACTCTTTATCCAATGGCGTCACGCAGACTACATCCATTGCCTCTCGATTTGGCAAGACGGTGGCTAGACCTAATAGAAAAGCGGTTAGCTTACGTAGAAGTATAACATAAACAGTGATACTACCATCAATATCTTCGGGTACACTGCCATCGTCTAGGAAGGCTTCGGTTGCTGTCAAGCGTACAACGTTAAGACGTAAATCAGACGAATATCCTCTTCGCACCCCAACACACAGAAGCTACAGAACAAAATCGCTAAAATCAGTTACATAAAATAAAAACAAAATTTAAATCTATCTACTCGAGTACACTAAACGTACCGGATATTCCATATCGGGGCTCATCAACATTTCAAATTCCGTCAGTGGATGGGGTAATCGGCATTCATAGTGCTACAATATAAACAAATGAATTCAAAAACGATTAATCAAATGTTCCACGAATGGATACAACAAAACAAAGGGTAATAATAATACCTTAAGAAGCATAAATTTGTTCAGCGGATCGTACCACTGCATCAAAAAGATGCCATTTGGCGTTGCGGCGCAAAGGTAGCGATATCCGTTATACGGATTTTTACCAACGCATGCCCGAAGACAGTTTCTCGTTTCGGGAACACGTTGAGACGGCGACAAGCGACGAGGGACTAGCAAGCGATCAAGAGGGAAGCGATTTCCATGTCGAGCATGAGCTTGACTAAATAGCGCAATTAATTCATGCCGATACAGATGCGGCGTCTTCCCCGATAAGGTCATCAAGACATCTGTTAATTGTAACAAGAAATAAACTTTCGGAAGGATAATCAAATCTTTTTTAAAACTGTTACCTTTAACGACAACCATCCAAATTGTACGACGGGGGTAGAGCAGGTGAACGTAGGCATCGTGTAGCTGATTAAGATTGAGTGTGTAAAGACCCTCCTCGGCAGCAATAAGAATGTGCTGGTCACGCGTTCCTGGGTGGATCCATGTTGCCGTTCCATGAATACCAAGAGGGCAGCCGTTAAATACTTTCGAAAAGCAAGCGCCCATGTGCACTTTGGGAGTGGGTGGAAGACCGTTGCTCGTTAATTTCGGCGATGGTGGTGTACTCTTTTTACGTTCTCGCCTTCTTGGTGGGCGTGCTGGAATAGATGGATCCACTTCCGATGAAACAATAGCGGCTGCACTTGGGCCGCTGTCTAATGGAAGGACTCCTGTAATCGAATGGGGAAAAAATAAAATATTAAAGACCACGACAAGATTTATAGGAAGAGAAACTCAATTGTTGCATTTATTTACCATTGTCTCGTAGCCATTGATCCGCTTCTTCGGCGCCGTCCAATGTTAACGTGGCCGTTTTATCTTCCAATTCAACCGAGGTTATTTCACGCGAAGAAGACATGGGCAATGTTGCTCTGAAATAAAAAGAAAACAATGGCCAATTTAGTTGATTTGTTAGTTTAAACAATATGGAAAAGGGGCTACAGATATCAACAACCATGACCTAAGGCGGTAATGTGAACAATGAAACGATGTGGTATACTTACTGTGACGAGTAGGGATCCAACGGAGGACTAGCTGTTGCCAAGCCTCTGATTAGACGCAAGCGAAAGTGAAGAACCCCAAAGCAGACAAGGAGAGGCAGAGCAAAGAGAAGAATGCACAATTAGATTAGATCCTTGGCCATCCCCTTAACCGACACAATCTTTGAATTACAGAACTCAAAGTTAATTTCGTCATTTTTAGTAATTCAATGCATAAACCATATACAAGTGCGTGAGGTGGAAAGTCTTACAACTAATGTAAGACTAGATATTGATCATGAAAACATTTCTTTTCAAAACTAATATTCACTCAACTTTTAACAATTTTATGTTTATCGTTTAAAAGTTGCCACCAGTGAAAAAATTGTGAGGATCGGAGGATCGTGTGTTTGTTTTTGGATTCTTTTACCTTGACTTGAGCTCCTCCTCAATGTTCTGCAATAATGTCCTAAACAATTGCCAAGAGCTTCAATAGATTTTGGCCTTGGTTGCATAACATCCCCCTCCCCCCAAAATAGAACATTTACTGAACCAAGCAATTAACTGAAATAACCAGACGACCCACAATGTTTTCGTGGCCAACGATATCTCATCAAGAAACGAAATCCAATTAGGGTTCACTGTACCTGTGCAGTTCTTCATTTGCGGCGTCATTGTCCATCCAGGCTGATGCGACATCATAATGGTGGGCTGCTCCATTGGAATTGGGCCACGGCTCTTCGGCCGGCGAACCGGATGCGGAAGCGCCAGAGGGATCGAGTACTACGTCATCTTCTAAAATTTTTGTACCGATAAATAAATTTTTGTTTTGTCTCGCCTGGGAACGAAAAGAGAACGGCTTTCACACGCAAAAAAAAGCTCTTACTAAATAATTCCGATTTCGTTCGTTTGGACGCAATGCGTTGCGGAGCTGCGCCAATGGCCAAGTCTTCATCAGCCTCGGTCAAGCTATCCGAACGCAGGGGAGTGTGTGGGCTTTGTACCTGTTGTAATAATTCCATGGCCAACCGACGGTTCAAATGGTTTCCTAGGCACAAAAAGAAATAAATAATCTTTTTCAAAATTTAAACAACAAATCAAATTCATTCTATACCTTGAAGAAACGAATGTTGTAAGAGGCGAACTGCTGGTGGTCGCTTTTTAGGATTCTTCGTTAATGCAACTTTAACAAAGTTATGGAAGTCTGCAGACCATTTGGCTTTCTCTTTTAGAACAGGCGGCTTGAAACCACTTTTGGACATGAGGAAAAGAGCCCTCATTGGATGCAAATCGAACATGGGTGGCTGCAATTCTGCTAATTCAATGGCAGTAATACCCACAGCCCAAATGTCACACTGTTGATCATAGCCACCCTTTCTCTCGACGGCCGCCACCTTTTTATTGCGTGTTTGGGATAAGTTGAAGTTATATCTCAGGAATTTGAATACAAAATCACCTCCGGCGCCATCCAATACGGTGTCCCAATAAAGGACCTACGCTTCCCCAAAGTTGCAGTGATTTGAGCGGAGACCCCAAAGTCAGCTAATTTTACATCACCATTATCCGTTAAAAGGATATTGGCCCCCTGTTTTTTTTTTTTTGAGAAAATTATTAGCATTTTTGTTGCATTTTTGGTTTTGTCACATGAAAAGGACAGGGAAATGCTTGCCTTAACATCTCTGTGCATTTTCCCCCGGGAATGGAGATAAGCTAATCCCTGTAATGTTTCTTTGCACATTACAGCAATTTGGCTTTCCGATAATGCGCCTGATACTGTATTAGAAACAAAATAAAGTGATTACTTTAAATGGTAGTTGTGTCACAAAACATTTCCACTTACTGTGGTAGATATCTTGCAGTGATCCACCACCACAATACTCCATGCAGATCCACAATTTATCTCTCCGTAAGTAGCTCCCATAGTAAGCTACAATATTGGGGTGCTGGCAGTCTTTCATCATCAAAATTTCTTGTTGAATGATAGTAAAATCATCCCCTAGAAAGGCGAAGAAAAATGACTCAGAGATGACCTAAAGATGCATGAGTTGCATTTTTGTACCTGGCTCTAGCTTAATTACTTTGATAGCAGCCCATTCACTTGTCGCCAATCTTTTAGCCTAACGAAAAGCAAAATCAAAATAAATATATATTGAATCACAGTAGAGAAGCAATGTGAAAAACCAGGAAGTGGCAACTGATTGAAGGGATTTAAGCTGTACAGGATGTAAAAATTTGATAATAAAACTTGTACTGTACTTTATAGACATCACCATATGTGCCGCTACCTAAATGCCCCACAGACAACAAAAAAGATGTTGATAAATATCTGGTAGTCCAATTTTATAACCTGGTGTCTAATGATAATAAATTTGTTTACCTATCCGCTGAACCAGTTCATATTCATCTTGAGGATTCCTCCGACTAATGCCTGGCGATGCTGATCCACTCATTTTGTACGAAAGCAGAAGTGTTCACTTCATTGATTTGATTTCACTTGCAGAGCCGTGGAACCACACACACAGACGATGATGTTGAACGATTTTGCAAGCGTAAACCAACGCAAGCAACTATTAACTTATAACGGGTACGCCGATAGTAAATATGACACGGAAGACAAAAAACTGATTTTACAACTATCATTTACAAGAAAAAACAAGGAAGAGCGAAAAAATAATAGTTATCGCTCTCAGACATTTCTCTCTCTATAGACACTGTAGACTGTTCGTATGTCTGCCTTTCTGTCGGATGAATCAAGAAATATGCGTTTACGCTGCCATCTGACGTTGCCACTCTACAACATATCCTTATTTTGTTTCACAGATGTGCCAACACCTAAGTGTCTGCTAGACTATTTCTGTTTGCGATCGGCACAAATACTTGACCACCGAAGTGTATATAAAGTGTATTTATATGTAACAAACTGCGGCGCACTGTCAACAAATGTAATGGCAAGCGATACAGTCTCACACATACAGATTGCCCAGCTTACCCAAGTTGCCTAGAGGCAGGCTCACATACGACTCACGGGCGCCGACGCCCAACGTGAAAGTCAACACACACATTCACTCCAGATGCGTACTGCCTTCGTCAGCACGTCAATAACAGCGGTTACCTTCCCTCTATAGAAAATTGAGCTAATTCTATGCACAATATGATTGATTCTTGTCGATAACCCTCAAGCAATTTCGTTGCAATAACTTGTTCGAAATGATGGATCCTTCGTTGATGGCAGAATCTCAACAGCTGGGTGTTTGTACATTTTTTTTTTCATCTCGACCATTTAGGGATAGTAAGCAAATAGTAACCTCCATAATCTCCTCGTGAAAATCTCTATGCCAGTAACTTGCATACTGATGAATGGACCAGCTAAATGCGATTCAAGGGTGCAAATAACTACAATTTCGACACAAGGCCCATTAAAAAGCTACTGCAATCAGTCAAATAGATCAACATGTAATTGGCCTTCAAGAATACTTTCCACAATTGCTACGGCCGCCGCCCGTTCAAATAATTGAGCTAGGGGCGTGAGCCTGAAACGGCTATGCTGACGTAATGAAGAGGCCATGGCAGCCATAATGTGGACGCAAAAAATGGACATCTACGTCAGCAGGAAGTTTTGTACATTATTGTTTGACGGGTAACACGACTAGATGTCAAAATCCTAAATGGTGGTGCTTTAATGCAAGACTAAAAATAGAATATGAGTTATTATTATGTGGGCTGATGATCCAGTTGCTGGGTAGCTACTGCCGAGTTACCCGTCTCCTCCACTGGCGCCACCCTTCGCGAACATCAACAAAACGTCAATCGCTGCTAAAAGTACAAACAAATACCTCAGACTTACGTGGTCTGTGCTTCTTCGCTGCTACTCGGCCGAAATTGAATGCCACTGTTGATGATGAGTCGAGCAACTGAATATTCGGCGGACGAACGGTCGGCAATGAGACCTGCGAGTTGAGGACGGCAACACTGGTAATGGATACAGCAAAGGAGGAAGACGGACGAGCAAAAAATACTGGCTGGTACGGTAAACAGAAAAAGAATAATATTTCGATCCTGTTCCGGGTTGTGGTCTATGACGGCCACTGTCACATCACCGCGGCTGCTCAAGTGGCAAGGTATCAACGATCCAATGACGCCAGCAGTTCGATGAAACTCGGCGCAGTCGACCGTGTAACCGCAACCGCGAACGTTGACCATAAGACGGACATTGACAGCTTCAAACAAGGACGGCAGATCGGTGTTGTTTCTTTCATCAACGAGCTGCTGGCTTCTAAGTTCATCCATCAGCTGAACGTACTGACGTCGTGAATGGTCACGCTGCAATTCAAACAGCGGATTGTCCGATCGATTGGCGATGAACTTTTGTTGAAAAGATGTTTATTTTGAGTTGCCCAGCTGACGGCCCAGTTGGTAGATCTTTTCAACCGACTGGCCAGCTCCATTTCAGGTGTATCCAATCGAATCCAGCGGCTCGTGTTGGCCGATTCAAGTACCTCCCACGGCAATCTGCTAATATTAGCAAAGAGCTGAACGCATCTAAAAAGCTCACCTGAAATGTTTGAAACCGCAAGTGATCAAAATTCGATGAATAACCGAAGAAAAAAAACATACCTGTACATCCTTGACGACATGACGTCCACGTGCAAGCATCGTTGCCTTTAACTGAACCATCGGGATTCCTTGAATGATGAATCTGTATGTCAGTAGTGAGACAGATGACTGGTTTGGAACCAAACGTCCTCCAAATGGATTCCAAGGCCGGATCGACAGCCAGCGGGAAAGCGATAATGAGTACAGTCAAGCTGAAGATTCCGGCTAGCCACAATGTCGTCCTCAATAGCCAGAACGCGAGCCGATGAATGTTCTCTCCTGATCAACGAAGCAACTGATCAAACAGGGAAAAAAAGGGACGGAAATTGTGCCAATCACTTACGCCGTAGAGAGCTCTGTCTTTTCATCGATGCTTTTGCCGCTTGAAGGCGGAGTTGCATGATCTTTTGGCGATGGACGGGATCGAGCGTAGGAACGGTTGTCGAAACCACTTCTGTTTGCGGCTTATTCGCCGATGGACCTGTTTTGCGGAAACTGCCGTTCGGCGGCAATCGTGGAGCTCTTCCGGACATGACCGATCCTTCGTGAGAAGCGGAAAGTGTATGTTGAGATTGTGACACGGCTGGTGATAATAACGACATCCTCGAAGGAATACTAGGAGAAAGAAGGTGATGATGTGGTGATGAACACGGTGATGTTACTCCTGCGCCGCTCACCACTTCCGTCCCGCTGAAGTCGGCCATGTCAACTGGGCTATATTTCTGCCAGTCGACACACAACGGTAGAGAGTGTAGTACTCTGCTAATACCAATTCCAGCCATGTCCATTATTCCGGAACCCGCGATGCACAAGATGAAACCTACTGTCTATACGTATACGGGCAGACTGACTGAATAATTCAATGGTTTTTCCTCTTCTTGTCACAAGCTTCTTCCCACCTTCTATAGATTTCCAATAAGTCGCCAATGTGTTCGAACATGTGGACAGTCGTTGTTGTCGTACTAGCCGTACACACAGCCACTACTTACTGGATATAGAAACACGAGTACATACATAAACGAGGCTACCAATAGCCTCCTGTCGATATGGCAACGGCTTTTTTCGGATGCAACAGCTCCTCCTCTTGATCTAACCTCATTTTCTCTGCCCTTTATCGCATCTTCGTTGTCTTGCCGACTGGCTTTTTCCTAACGTGACATGTCATTATGGCTCGTGTCGCACGCGTATCCGACTACGTTCACGCTACTCTGACCAGGCAGTCACAGCTGGATCCATTTGTCCGGCATACCATCACGTTACGCTGCTGAACTGTACAACTAAAAGAGAAACAAAACAGAAAGAACAAAAAAACGAAATGAGATAACATAATAATAATAAAAAAATAAACACGGCAATAATCACGAATTAAACATAAATAAAAACAAGTCTTACGTAGAGGGTCAAGGAAGATCACGTCCGCACGGAAAACATGTTAACCTTCAACAAAAGGTTTATCGGACCAGATGAAATCGTGTATAATAAATTGAATTTTGATCGAGTCAATTGCACAGACACGAAAATAGTTCAACTCAATCATTACCGCTCAGGCACACTTTGCGGGACACGAAAACTCAGTTTTAGCAACAATTGCAAAAAACAGGTGAGCGGATTTTAAGTTAAAAAAAAAAAGGAAACATAATTTTTTTTTGTCGACATAATGCGAACGAAATTTGGGGGAGCCTGAGCCGCGATACTTTGGAAACAACTGTGGGTACAAGTTAGCGGTTAGTTTAAGAAATATAACTGGAATCGGTAAAGACGTTTACTGATAATTAAGAACTAATTAAGCGTAACACGCATGGATATTGAAAAAGGTAGCATTCAATCTAATGCCTATATATACAGTAAATAACTCAGAAGCTGCTGCTATCTCGTCCGATATTTCTGCAAGTCAAATGACTAATTGAAAACTAAATTTTGCGTTTGATTTTTTTTGCAATTGTTTCACCTAAAAGAGGGGAAATTTAACGGAAAAAAATAAGAGTTTTGGAATTAGTCGAAATGAAAAAGTTAGTTATGGATCAGTCCTCCAAGTCGTTGACTAAGAAGTGGTGAATGAACATGGACCGTTTGCGTTCCAGGTGAGGCTGATTGGGCGATAAACTTATAGAGGAACCTATAGGATAATTAGGAGGCGGAAGGCGGATCAGTGCGCTTCCGAAAAGCGCCACCAGTGTCTTGGCGTCAAGTCCATTCTTACTGCTATGCAATAAAACCTCCTTTAAGAAACTGATGATGTGTTTGAAAACGTGCTGGTGAGAGAGCGGTAGGCAGCTGTAAACCGCCTTACAAGAAGGGAAAGCACCACATCCATCCAAGGCTTTCTGGGTCAAACTAAACGGAATGATGGGTTCCTTTAAGGTCTCCAAGAAGATAAGCAGCGATTCTGCCACTGAATGGACACTGCCGGGCAGATTGTCGGGTAAACTATCGTCTAACGTTTTCCGGATAGCTGCTATCTCTGATGATAATCCGGGTTGTTCAAACAACCCAGGTGTGTCCATCCCTCGACGATAAAGCTCGTCCAGGAGGAACCTGACGATTAAAAATAATTTATTGATGCGTTCAAAATATAGAAATTAAAAATTACCATAGCTCTTTTGGCACAGCTAACACGGGTTGTTTCGAGTCTGAATCGCTTCCAGGATCTACAGATGGATAAGCGGCCTTTTCCAGCTGACACACAGTTTGAGGCGCTACTTGAGAAATAGGCTGATGCATTTGGATCAAGGCTTCAATCGAACAGCCAAAGCAACTTTTCTGGTACTGGCCGCTAATAGTAATAAAAATGTCTTTGCCGCCGTCTAAATGAAGCACCAATATATCATAGAGTTCATCCAATCCACTGTTGAGACTCCAGGCCGTTCTCTTGTCCACTAATACTTCCAGGGTGATGTAAGAGTTATCCCCCGGCATCAAAAATCCAGTGCAAGGCTCAGCCGATAGCCAAGGTTTGCAGTAATTTGAATCGCGGTGCTTTTTAATAAATTCATACTGGACAGGCACTTGGCCAGTATTAGCTACCGTGAGAATTTTGGAGGCCATTTCATTGAAAGCCACATTTCCAAAGTTAATTTCGGTCGAATCGACGCTAACTTGAGGAAGAAATTCATTTTCCAATTTGTCCAATTTCTTCATGACTTCTTCATAAATCTTTCGGTATCGAACGGTGTCGATTATCTTCACTCCGCAGTCTAACAAGGAGGAGACGGGCTTGTGATCACTCATCCGCAGACCGGGATGGCTGCGGTACTCTTTCACTTGAATATTGTCACCCTTCCAAAGACATCGATCACACCATGCGGGAGCTCGGTTTTTTTCGCTCGTATCCCAATTATCAGTTCCGGGATCATACTTGTAAGAAGGGCGGAATTGAATAGGTCCTTCTTGGTAACCAACGAAAATTTTTCGAGCCACGTGCTGGGCACGGAATTGGTCGTACTGCAATAATGCTTGATAGTTGCTTTGATCTAGCAAATCTTTGACGCGTAAAAGGTCCAAATCGCCAGAAAGCCGGTAATTAAGGTCACCAATCCAAAACACTTGATCGTGGTCCTTGATGGATTTGCTGGGGAAAGTTGTTGAAAATACCAATCGATTACAAATGTCGTGGTAATCTTGATTGCGACGCTCCACTTCCTCAGTGTGAGCGGCCAAATGACTATTAACGAAGCAGAGCGACGAATTATGCAAATCAAGCCGAATCGCCACACCACCCTGTATAATTAAACAACAATTAATCAACAGCCAAAAATAGTATTAATAAAATAACTATTAACGTACTTTATTGCCCATTTTACCCATGAGTCCCGTACCAACAAACTCGGAGGCCACACCCCTCACGTACGCCCAATGTTTCTCCTGGATGAAGACGATCAGCATCATACCGACAAGGCGCACCAACTTGACTTTGCGGTATTTGCCTTTTGGGTGTAGGCCACGTAAGACGGCACGGAGCCACTCATCCTCACGAGGAGTTTCGTTAAACAAGAAAGCCTCTTTGCTCAGATCCAGTTCCTGGAAACCGACAGCGTAAATATCGGGTGGATCATTGTCAACAGCAAGCCAATCAGCAAGGCCGGACGAAGGGGGCTGCCCGTTGACATTGTAAGTCCCTAAAAAGACACTGAACTGACGCAGATCGGTGTAAGCTGTTTCTCGTAAAGCCATTTGATATCGAACGACACTCTCCCTAGCTGCGATGGGTGTGGCTCCGCCTTTGGTAAGAGGATGAGGGGGAAAAAAATGCGATGTAATCCAATATTAGTGTAACGAAAATAATGAAGCTTCATACCAGTAGCTATTGAAGATCGGTGAGCCGTAACATCCGGGCTAGACAATTCCGAATCTGATTTATGGTTCAAGTGAGCCGGAATTGCATCATGGCAGTTTTGAGACGATGGTTGAAGCTCAGTCGCTGCTGATGTTGGTTGTTCGGAATCCGAACCCGTTGCCGATTCCCAAACAAGTTGCGGATTGTAAACTTCCAACCAAGAAAAATTAGGAGGGGCACGTTTCTTGTTGGCCACTAAATGAACAAAGTTAGAGTGAAACCAAATGAACTTGGAAAAACTATTTTACCTTCAGTAGCTTTCACAACTTCGTCCACAAATTTATTGGCTTTAAAACCAGGCAGCATTTCAAAGAGTAAATGCACCTTTTTCCTGGTTAACTTGAGAAAAACATCAGTAGTTACTACATTGGCACTGGCAGTATCTAGTTTTGCATGACAAATACTCTTGGTTTCTATCCCCATTAATAAACAATTTACACAATGTGTTTACCAATTTCACATTTGAATTCTGTATCTAATGGTATAGTCCTTTCAAGATTGAATTCCTCTGCTACATTTTTAGACACTATATAGATGAGTAGAGCACTTTCGGTGGAGTTCTCAACTAGCACAAGTAGACGATTGGTACGAATCCACTCCTGTACAAGACCTGCTTCCAAAGCTTGAAAAAATTGGTTAAGGAATATAATTCAAAAATGAGCGTTTCTTTTATAACAGAATGAATGCTTAAATGAAAAGGATATTGTCACGATTCTGTGCCCAGTAGGCAACTTAGCCTGCAGGGTGACCATCAAACTCTCCATCCCCCCGCCGGTTACACTCATATTCCTTTACGACACTGAGTGGCACTTGAGAACACAGCATGCACACACACACACACAAACAGACATACACACAGGGGGAAAATAACTTTACACGCTAGTGGTTTTTTAAACCCGCAGATTACAATAACGAATAGAATAGTGAAATACGGTGAGCTACTGTCACCACATAAAAGGGAAAGGGAACAGCAGAAGACAATAGCAATCGATCAGGTTTTTCTAGGCGTATATCGATTTTTTAACACCCAAAATTTTCAAGCATAATCAAGTTATGGCCACAAAAAGGTGACCAGGTTTAGAAATACGACGTCGAAGCTCTACGATACGTTTACACAAATCGAATTGTTTTTTTTTAAAGATCATTGGAAATATTTGATGTAATACCTACTGTTACTCACATCTTTCCTACAAACCATCACAGATGGGATAACCAAATAAGTACTAATAAATGCTAGCAAGTTGCAATAAGCGTTTATTGAAGGCACCCTGGTTGAAAGTATAGTAAGCCATGACTTAATTTCACGTCTGGTGATGCGAATAAGCTGGTAGAAACTTGTCATCGTTTACAAAAATATTACCATGGAATTTCGTCATGTTAAAACATCTAACACTCTTTCATTTCATGGAGTGTAAAGGACGTGACTCATATCCTATTATACGGAGACCATGTTTAAAACCTATATGAATTGCAGGTCCAACGGATGACTTTGCTTTTCTTCCTATGTCTTTTAAGAAATATTTGGAGTGATGATGAAACACGCAAAGAACCACAGTTACTTGGCATCGTGAGGCTTCGTTTACTTTTCTTTTCTGTTATTAAAAAATAGAAGATAGACTAATTCGTTTCGCAAAAATCACGTGGTTTCATAGGTGAAAGTATCTGCCATCTATGAACCTGTAGCTTAAACGTTCAGGTAGTCGAACGCTGTGCCGGCCTTATCCTTACTATCCTTACGTTGCTATGCTCGCCTTCTGCTCCTAATTCATTCCGCTACTCTTTTCTTTCGTCTATTCCTCGGTTCTACCAGTGCAAAGATTCCACCATGTCTGATCAAGTAAAAAAATAACCGCTTATTTAAATGTTTTATTTGTATAAACATAGCTGAAGCTTTACTGTTGGAACATAGTAGATTAAAACGTTAACGTTTTCGAAATCGTGCTTTTCTGGGAAATAGTTTCCAAGCCGGTAGTAGATGAGGAGTTATTGCATGTGCTTATCTTTAAGCAAGTTCATAAGTGTTTTGCAAGTCTTGAAATGTTTAACTTAATTTAAGGTTAGAAAAAACAAATCCCAAAGGATTGCAATCAGATCCTTACTTTAATTCTTTTATAATTACTATTAATTTCAAAAGATCTTTTAACAATTTACCTTTTTTCTTTCCCAGGAAGCTGCAGAATTGGTGGTAAGAATATGTTTAACTTAGCAACTTTTAGTATTGATCTCACAGCAATTTTATTTCCTAGGACCCAGCAGTAGTCATCAAGGAAAAGTGTAGCCAAACCAAGGAGTGTGCTGCCCTTTTGGAGAAGTTCAATGCTTGCAATGATCGAGTAGCAAGCAAATCTGCCACCACCGAGACCTGCGTGGAAGAACAAACAGACTTCCTTCATTGTGTAGACCACTGTGTAAGCTCTATTAGACTTTTTGTGAAATTTTTTACCTAAAAAATATTTATTATTTTTTCAGTTGGCTCCCCAGCTATTCAAACATTTGAAGTGAAGTGTTTGTTAGCGCAATACCAATTGTTTATTAGTGTGGTAACAGAAACTGGAAAGCATCGGAATTTAATGATCATCATCTTGGCTGTAGATTATAAATAGCAAATAAAAGTTGCTGTTACATACCTTATAGTCACTTGCTCATTTATGATTTTTCTTGACTATTTTACGACTTACAGAGATAGCAGCCAGTTAACTAATGATCTACCCAGCAAAGTTTTGTCCTAAAAAAATCCAAAATTAAAGCATTGGGCCAGTTTCCGTAGATTTCAACGGTGACGATTCACAACGACTCAAGTCCTCCTTGCATACCGTTACAGCCTACGTGAGGGGCATGCAACGATAACATTTCAATCCGCGCATCCGAAGCTTTTTAGGGTGAGCTTGAACTGAATATGAATGATGTTTTGCTGACCCCCATTTCTACATCCTTATGTCGACCTAGTCACTTCAGTTCCGATTCGTCTAGATGACTTTATCACAAACCTCTTACACCAGTCATAGTTAACGGACGCGTTCGATCACCAGTGGTGATCCATCACCTCCTAGCTCTACAAAGTGTCCAAAGCTTTATACAAGTCCAGCTAGCTATTTCACCTCAAGATAGTTAGGATATCTTGATGGAATTTGCACGCATTCTTCTCGTTTTGACGGCATTGGCCGTCATTGGTAATGAAGCAACACCATTTAGGTTCCCATTAAGAATTCCAACTTCCTTTAGTTCATGGTTACCGTTTACCTTCAACATCACTAAGGATAACACAGATTTGGGTTCGGTTACCTTAAACATCAAACCAAGATTGGGAGGAGAAGTACGTAGATTAACTAATTTTCGCTTGATTTTTGTGAAACTAAATCCTTATTTTAGATTCAGACAACCAAAGTAAAACGAGAAGTCCCAGCTGGAGTAACGAGATTGGATGAAAAGATCGGCCGTCTTAACAGCAAAGAAAATCGTTTGTTTGCCCCGCTTACAGAAAGGTGGGAATTGGGAATACCTTCCGGAGCTAGCCTTTCAGCTGGAGCTATTGCATCTTTGGCCGGGATTATATGGACTGTTATTGCAAGTATGTGAAAAATCTAATATTCAATTTTTCTATCGAAGTTTTCTCCACAAATGTTTTTCACGATTACAGAAAATATAGAGTATAAGAAGGAACACGGAGAACTTAACGGCAAAGATCCAAAAGACGGAGGAAAAACGAAGGAAACAGTACATATCGCCCCGCCCGCTTCTTCTTATGGATCATACAATGTTCCATCGTACGGTTCTGACTACAGTCTTCCACCTCATAAGAAACCGGAAAAAGGATTCGATGCCTTTTTCAAAGGATCTAAAGGCATCAAAGAAATGCAAGCACAAGCCATAAAAGGGCTTTCTAGGCTTGTAGGTCTGAAGGACTTGAATAAGTTACTACACCCAGATCAGAAACCCAAAAAATTTAAAATGAAGAAAAGACCTATGGAACAGCAATACTACGAACAACCTGTATACCACCAACCTTCCTACACCCCACAAGAATATTTGCCACAGCCGCAATACGAACCTTACCCAGCATACGCCCCTCCTCCAGAAGCTCCGGCTTATGCTCCCCCCTCAGAATATGTACCAGCTCCTGTTTACAATCCAGCACCTGAACCAGCTCCTATGTACGCACCTGAACCAGCCCCAGTCTACGCCCCTGCACCTGAACCAGCGCATGCTTATGCACGTGAGCAAGCTCCCGCACCTGAACCAGTACCGGTGTACGCTCCTCCTCCAGCTGAGGCCACTGCTGAAATCAACGCCCTAGTTTCTCCACCGCACGAACCGCCTGCACAATATTCTCCCACAAATAATTTCCCCAATACATTTCCTATGATCGCACCTTCTTCGCGAGAAATCTCTTCACAAAGTAACGCTCAAACATGGAACGAAACTCCCGATCCAGCTCACCAACCCGATGTATCTTCCCTTGAACAGAAGCAACCCGCATCTGATCCTGCCTCAGTTCCAGTTGCACTATTTCATATGATCCCTACGCAAACCGCGCCAACATTCATTTCGATTCAAACTAGCGGTTTCTTGCCAATATACCCTTCTCCTGTTGATCCCTTACCTTTTATGCCATCAGCTAATCACGAAGAAACGGCACAATGGCCAGCAACAGCCGGTGACGTACCTTCATTTGGTGTTCCTCCTTCATTAACACCTTTGTCTCCTCATCCTCCCAGAAGCGCACGAATTGAAGATTCCGAACCCGTAGATCCAACTCTATCCGTGACCGAAGTTAGTAACTTGGAGGTTAGCGAGCCATCTGACGATACCGAGGTTGATGAGTTGATGCAATCCGAAGCGGAAGATAGTCTTGAGCCAGCTGAGCCCTGGACAACTCCTGCATCCATTGTTAGCAACAGCTCAAGCTCTTCTATGTAACTTAACGTAAATCTTATTAGATCCATGACTCTGAAAACTGCAAAAAATAAGTAATTATTAAGTTATTTATTCTATTTGCAATTAAGAGTTAGAGCACCTTACAATCTTAGCAGTTTCATGTGTTTGGCTGGGCTTCCAATACATCTAATATGCAAAGAAAATGTTATTACTTTATTCCGTTCACCAAAATTCAGCCAAGAGTGAAATTACCTGTTTAATAAACAGAAGATATTCCCTCCAAAATTAATGAGGCATCCATTAACTTTTGATTACGACTCGTTTCCAAATTCGGAATGCGTAAAAAATTCGAAAGCTATTTGTGAACTGCCTAGACTTAGGCATTTTTTTTAATTTCCGAATTGCAACCCGGAAAAAGGAACTTGTTGGTCGAATGTCACTGGGTTACAAACGTCAGTCTAGAACGCCGTTATCTGCGCGACGAAGAGCGAAGACACGCAATGCATCTAAATCGTATCCCAGAGCTTACTGACCCGGCGATCATCACCCATACGTGATTAAGAGAGGCTGGTTAATTCCAGTCCTTCCTCAAACCGGAAAACTATTCAACTGTGCTTCGTGGGGATTAACACCATTGCAGGATGTAATGCCAGGCATTCGGTTTTGAACATCCAAGACGAAGGAAACAATAGACTTTGGCTCTCCTGGCTTCAACTTTTGTAAAAAAAAATTCACTTAGGAAAAATTTTGCTCGTATACCTGTGGGCTTTCTTGGTTGCGGTAAAATGGATACAGCTCTTAGCGAAACCAATCGCAAATTAGAAGAAAATGGCACGATTTGGGATAATGTCGGCAACTATGTGGCTATCCTAGGTATCACCTACTTCTTCGTAACCATCCTCCAGGTTTTAACGCGTAAGTTCAAATCAATTACTGTTCTATCAGATAAATAAAAACATTAACTTCAAATCATTTGCTTCTTCTTTAGTGGTGTGGGAGGCGCAGGGAAAGACTGCCAAATCAACTAAATCCGCTACTGCAAGGGAAGAAATTGCAGAACAACAGGCAGCCGAAACAACACGGATCTATGAGGCTCTGGAAAAATTGGCTAAAGTGTCCGTGTCAAACCGTTCTTAATCCCATGCTTATTATCATTGCTCCTTGTTAATACATCTATTTAAATTCACAGTTTGATCTAAGAAATGTCTTTATTAGCCAGAGAGTTACTTGATGTTTTATACCAATCGTTGTTGCTCCCGTAATGAATATGACCTAGAGTTTGATAGACGGCTGAACTGGTAGTCTTCCTCGCCTTGACTTTTTGGGTGGATTTTGCAATGCCTTGGGCACATAAGGTGGAATAAATTCGTCCAATCGTCGCATACCTGGAGCTTTGCCTCCGATTTCAAAGAACCGCACCTTTTTCTCCATTGGCCGCATTTTATGATCAATCTAAAAAAAAAAAAAAACAATTAAGGCCATCATAGCCTATTAATCGAACAATGTTTAAAGAACTTACTTTGTAAATTTTTTCCCAATGGTAAATTTCGTCTTTCAGTACATGGCGTGGTCGATTGGTGTACAGGTATTTGAAATTTGTTTCTATTTTTTGACGCCTGGCGGTATCGCTTACGTTACTAATGTACAATTCGGGGCTCAAGTACGGTCGTAGGTTCACTTGAGGCTCAGCTGGTTTGATCAGGTAGAACTTAATCAAAGATTTAAGAACGTCATCATTGAATCCTACAAAAAACGGGATGAAAACTTTACGTTGTTGATGCATTGCGTCTGTTTTTTTCATACCTTTAACCTGTCCACTTTCTATAACATCAAAGAGCTTCATTTCATTAGTGCTAAAGCACACATTGCGGTGAGGATTGATAGGGCCAGAATGCTTGCCATAAAGAGCGCAAGTATTCAGCTGATACGCAGAAAATGAATAGTACTGTCCGTTGGTGATGATAGTTTGTGTGCTGATTGGATACGTTAATTCAGTGTAGGGTCCAAAACCTTTGAAATATATCACAGTAATATAAAAGTAGCAGAAAAGTAAAAGAACGAGTTACCTAAATAACAAGCTTGTGATAAAGTCCAGGCAAAGGAATGGAGAATAGCTTGAACATGTAATGCCTCTTGATGGTCGGAGGTTGTTAACTGTTCGTCCCGTTGTTTCAGATAACCACGAGATAAATAGGATAGATACCCATGTTGAGCTTCTGTGCCCGGCCAGAATCCTGAGGGGAATCCGGTCGTTATTACTGAATACCTATGTTATTTAAGACTAAGTTACCTGGCACGTTTGTCGCACGGCAATGCTTGTATTTATATCCCATGACGCGTGGATCCAAGTTCCAACTAGGAATGCTCCCCTCCGTACTAAGGCCACTGTTTCTATCAAGTAACTGAGGAAGGGGTTTTGAATGCCTCAGATTCAGGCATGGGGATCCATAATATTGAATAGGCCTGGGAAATTTCATTTTAACAGATGAGCCACTAAAGTTGATTATTCAAATTAATTGTTTCACCTGTCAATGGGTTCATCAACTTTGATTTTTTCATTTAATTTATCATTTTCACGGACTTTTCTTAGCAATTTGTCTGGCTCAATTCCTCCTAGTGACCAAAATGCTTCCAACCGTGGCTTTAAATCAATGTCAGTCAATTGAAGTTCATTATTTAATGGACTGAGAACAGTGACTAGCATTCTATTCAGCAATGGTATGAAATTCCTTGAAAATCTATCCTCTTCAGTTGCCAATGTGTTTGTTTCTCCACGTCGGTTAGTTCTGTATGAAAACAATCATAAAAACTAGTCTACATGCATATTTCTTGGGTACATACCTTTGTTCAACATATTCAAACTCTTGAAGAAGCAAATCATTCAATTTCTCTTTGACAACAGGAATAGACTTTGTTGCAATCTCATCTACATCATTATAGATTGATGGCAGTTCATTCGTGAGGCAAGTCCTAGTGGCAAACTGGGTGAATGGTAGGGCATCATATGAAACAACTCGTTCTTTTAGATGGCAAGCCCACCATCCATAGTATTTGGGTGCATTAAGCTCCAATAGCTTTTCTTCAACCGTTTCTAATTCAGTAATCTTCTTAGCAACTGCTTCAACTTTTCTCTCCCTGACTGCTTCATAACTCAAGTCTAAAATTGGAGGATACACAGGTTTACTTTCATATTCACTTTCACTAGGTTGAAAATAGCTCGATATTCTTCTACATTGCGAGATCAAAGTTCTTTTGGTAGCTTCATTAGCTACCGATAGTTTGTAAGCCATATTTCAAAATTGTCGGTGTGCCACAAGATTCACACGAGCAGGGCTGGTACCCACATGTAAACAGAAAGAAAATGGTCAGCTGCGGGACTACATTGGATTTTATAATTCTTAAAATTGTAACAGTTCAAACTAAAAGTTGCCACAATGTTTTGTATATTTTCTTATATTTAAATATTAGCTTTTTTCATTTTAAAAAATTCATCAAGATATAAATAAAATATTTTACGAAGGAATATGTGAGCAACGCTGTAGTGGCGGTGTTCTATTCAATTCGAACATCGTTTTCGTCGCGTACACTCAGTCGTACTACATTTCTTTCGCACCACATGGTTTGCTGAGTCTTCCACTCACTTCTTAACTTACCATAAAAAATTAGGGTGTAGCTTTAGTAAAGTCATAGTTCTAGCTTCCGAAACAGTCCTATATTATTGCAAGTTATAAGCTAATATGGAAGATTACTTGCCAATTTCTTGCTTAAGGCCAGATTCGAATTTCAAGTTTTTCGTTATCGGCGTCATAATAGCTGCTGAACGACCGAAAGCAACTCCATCAAAATATGGTTGTAGCTCAATTTCAACACCTAATTTATCGTGATTAATTCTAAAACCTGCTTTCCGACTCGATCACCCAAACAGCCACCACTGCTGCCACCAAAAGATACGTTTTCTCTTTTACAATATGTGACGAACACGGAGAATCGATCAATGTTAGCTGTTGGGGCACTGTCGATTACGTCATGCCGTTATCCGACTTGTGTTTCATCGGGGCTCGTGGTAATACAATTATTCTTGTTGAACCCAACCAACAACGATAAAATTATTATTTTTTTTTTCTAGTAAAAATATCCAACCCACGCGTAACCGTTACTGAGGAGAAAAACTTGGGATATTTGCCCGAGGTTACCAGGTGATTTATCTCTGTGTCTTTTTTAGTTTAACATGCCTCTACCTTATTGATGACGACTTAGTGCCTACCAACTACATTTGGATGCGCAAAATTCTTCATGCTTAACCACCTGCGACCTCAGCCATGATTGTTCCATCGCTGACGCCCTTGAATTTGCCTTTCACACTCCGCCACCACAGAAGTATTCATCCAAGAAGGTCCGTATACGCGATTTGATGTTAGATCCAGGTTACTGTGAGGGAGATTTCGTTAATCTGGTGGCTGTGGTACTTGAGGTAAAAGTGTGTTACAAATCTACAAAATTACCATTTTCATGTTTGATTTGATGTTTGATTTTTTTTCCGTACAGGTAGGTCCCATTTTGGATTTCAAGATCAAAGATCGAAAAGTTTGTCGACAAGAAGTCAAATTCGTGGACCAGTCGGACAAGGAATTTTACGTTAACTTGGTTCTGTGGGATTCAGTTTCTCAAGTATTCACCCTGGAATGGAAAGCTGGTGCTACTGGTAATGGCGTACAGTAAAAAAAATAAGTTGATTTAAATATTATGTTCACATTTTTCCTGCTTAAGTCGTCCAATTGACTAACGTGAAGTTACAAGTGGATAAGAACACAAACAGAAGATTTTTATGTACCACATCCCGTAGTATTCTCACCATAGATCCGAATACGGACGAAGGTCATCAATTGGCCAACTATGCTATGGAACTGGATTTGCGGACACTGCTAATTCTTTTTCAACAAGAAAGACTGCCTGAACAATTTTTCCGTAAGTACTTTTTTAACCACAATACGATTTAACACAATGAAAATACCTCGGTTTGCTGTGAAGGCAACAAAGCCATCAAACAAGCAAATGTTGCTGCTCTTGGTAATTTCATTAGCCGAATAAGCCCAGGTGGCCGTGAACAAGCTGTTCTTCATAACGTTATGATTATGACCTTTAATTTGGAACGTGGAATCAGTGCAAAGTGGTAAATTAATTATATTAGCCATAATCCTTTGCTGTTTGTGTGATATTTATATGTCATAGCGGCCTTTGTGGAAGACGCAGTGGATATATCGACATGGATTCTCCGTTGACCCCGATGTGTTTCAACGAAACATGTCGAAATAAAGAACCCCAGCATCAGCTATACTTTGATTTCAGTATTTGCATCGGTGATGCAACCGGAGCAATGAAACGACTACGAATAACTGGCGATTTTGCTGTGAAAATACTAGGACAGGTCACGTATTAAAACATAGCAACTAATAAACCCAAGTGCTTACTTTTCAAACTATTAACAACTGAATTTTTTGCTTACTTTGTTATAGCCGGAGATGCTTTTATCAATGTCAGCTGATGAGAGGGCAGAATTGGTAAATCGTTTTTGGTTCGAGTACTTTGAGATTGGAATTCTGATAGAGCACCGTCACAATGGAACCAAAGAACTGAACGTCATTCACTTGGAACCCATTACCTTTCTGATGCCTTGACACCATTGCCAAATGTTTCATGGTTTTTTTTTTCCATTCTCAGAGTTTGAACAATTTTGATTTAAGTTAGCTCACTACTAATTCTAAAAGTTAAAGAGATAAAAGTCTTCTTTTAAACTTTCCCAACAATAACAAATACATTTTTTTGAAGGGTCATCTAGCTTTAGCAATCGTTATAAGAAGCCACGATCCACCAAAAGCCACGAACAAGATGATTAAAACAGTAAAGGCGTAATAGAGTTTGACATTAGGCGAGTGTGTAACCTGCAAAACGTAAAACTAAGACTAACACAAATTAGAACACAAAAAGCAAGTTCAAAGCAGCTGTACAATCAATCGAGGAGCGTGCCTTTCTTTCACGACTGTTGATTGCTACTTTGAAGCAGCTGGAAGAGTTTCGACTGTTGATTTTGCATAAGAAGTAGTGCCGCATGAAGTCTCTCCATTTCCGCTAGGATCTGGGCGTTGTTCTCTTGTTGTGACCGCTGTTGTCTGTTGTCTTGCACCCGTTGACAAGCACTTTGCACTATCTCCTCATCCAAACGGAATTTTTTCATTCGCTATGATTAATAAGTGAGATTATTAGGCATAACATTATCACGGCCATATAACTCAATTTTACCTGAGTAGGATTATCAATTGGCGCGACTTGGTTGAAGTTGTTACGACGTGGGTACACAGTGAATGTCTTATTTGGCAGGCACTGATAGAACAACACTGCGCTTTCAGCTCGTATGAAACGACGAAGTGATTTGCCACGCATGAGGCTGGACAGCGGACTAAAAGACGGGCAATGCCGACGAATAAAGGCGAAGGGCGGCCAATCAACTAGGAAGTGAAACGGATCTCCCAACAACATGGATTCCAGGTAAGAAATTAACTCAACTCTTGAGACATAGCCAATGGTCTCGGCCTAAGAAAAATTACACAAAATTCATTAATAAATTCGATTAGGTGATTGATCGATACCAAGATACCTTGCTTTGTATGGATTGGGTATCGCTCACAGCCATACCGTTAAGTAAATTCAAAAGAACAATCGTGATGAGAAAGAGAAAGGCCAAAAAGATGATCCTACTGACAAAAGGACTGGCATCGAAAGGCAGGTCGCCATACTCCAGTTCACCCGACATCATGGCAACAACTTTGAGCAGCGAAACGGGAATACTTGCAAAAGCTGTTTCTTTCACTTCTTTGCCATCCACAGGAGCCACAGCGTCGCTACCAAAGACGACGAAAAAGCTCAAACCGAAGCCAATCAACAGGACGGAATACCAGAGAAGTAATCGCAGGAACGTTAGCGACACAGTCGTAAACATGGTAATGAAAATGGAGAGCTGTGGATGCCGGCCAAGTAGAAGTAAACCTTCCGTCCATGCTAACAAGACTGCGATGGCGGAAACATGACGCCAGGGATCTGGATTTTCCCAATGTGCCAATACTGTAACAGTGCATCCAATCATCACCAATTCAATGTAATTTTCAGGACTGAAAAGGTAACGAAGTGGGGCGATGCCCAGCTGGAACAACTCCCGAATCAGAAGAATAGTCATGAATAAGGTCAGCACACACCACAAGATTGCCAATGGTATCTATAATTTATAATTTTTACAAACATTAGTGAAAGTAAAAACTAGGACTTGAACTGATTTATCGTGATTACCCGTTTGGCCTCAGGTTCGTAGCTCGAATAGAGTAGCAAAATGTAGGTGGATAGAACAAGCATAGTCAGTGTGTAAAGCAGGACGTTGACGTAGTAAAAGATGCGGATATTGTGCCATTTAAGCATAAGGAAGCTGGTGATTAACGGATGCTTAAGTAAATACTGGTGCTTCGTTGAAGTACTTAAATGCCACAGAGCTTCGCATTCGGGAAATATTTTCTCCTCTTCTGCAGAAATTCGATAAACGCAAGAATAAAGAAAACGTTTAATCATTAGCAATGATAAGCTACCTTGGGTATTATGAAGGCTTATTGTTTCAACCGCATCATTATGGTTCGTAAACGTTATGCCCGTCTCTGACGGTTGTAACTGTTGGGGAGGGTGCGGCATAGGCCTTGGAGGTGCTAGTAAAGAATAATCAAATGTGATGCTAAAGTTTTGTGATGAGACATCTTCTCCATCTTTTGCTCGGATGCACGAATCGAGGAAAAATTCCAACGTCGATGGCATTATCCTCTTGACAGCTGTCTCTCCAAGATGATTTTTAATACCCAAGTTCGCTCCGCTGCTCAATAACTGCAGCACCGCATCCTCCACGCCTGCAACAATAATCGATGAATCAACAAAGTCCTTCCATAAGATTCAATGGAAAGCCGTAGCAAATGCGATCAATATGACTTTGTTACTATTGGGAAAGGCTATCGGGTGGTAAAGCATGACTTGGTATAAAGATGTATGTTTAACGAAGTATATTCCTTTATTACCAGATAGGGCTGCGTAGTGTAGGGCCGTGTTGCCAACAGCATCCTGGGCATTGACGTTGATGGATGGAATACCGCCCGGGTCGCGCGATGGGGACGACGAGACCAGAATATGAAGACACTGAACGTAACGTGCTTTTTCGTCGACGCTGCTTGTTTCGTGCAGTTTTTGTGCTATTTTATGAAGGGCTGTCTGACCCGTATGCACATGATCAACAGCATCCAGCAGAATGTGAGGATGATACACTAGCATCCTTACAATCTCAGCGTTACCCTAATAAAAGTTGAAAATGCTTAATCAGATCATGCATCATTCATATTGTCATGCAGTCATATTCAAGTTATGTACTTACTTTGAGAACTGCTTCCATTAATGCTGGAATGGAGCTCTTGTTGCTAGTTTGATTTGGATCAACTCTAGCTGCCAAAAGAGAAGACACTGCCCAAGGTATCTGCCATTTACATCTGAAAACATTACAGATTTCATTAAATAGAGCATGTTAATAAGATTTCTCAGATGTATTTTTACTTACGCGTATTGAAGGAGGGTGGGATTGTGCTCTGATGTTGATGTGCTCAAATTCACGCTGGTGCCGACACCACCTGCAACCAAATTAATTGTTTTTTCTTACACACTGACAATGACCTCTGTTTGTGATCCTCATTGTAAAAAAGATTACAGGAATTCAAAATTACATTCAACAAAAGGGGTTCACCAATTTAACTCACTCTAAAGTTATTTGACTTTTAAAATGGCGAACAACAGTATAATAATAGGCTATTGTTAAAGTTAAGCAGTGATCTCATCGTCTGCATTTTGATGATCCGTATCTGATGGATAATGACAGACTAGGTTCTTTTCTTTTCGGTGTAATATAGAGTACCTGCTTGAACAGTGTCTAAAAGAGATTGAAAACGCTCCTGGTTATCATTTCTCAAAGCTTTCCAAAGTTCCGACTCCAAATAATCGCTGTTTATTTCATTTGGATTATTATTAGCTGCAGCTGCACCTTCTTCTTCAGGGAACTCTGACAACACGTCTGGCATTTTCTCCTGAAGTTCCGTAAATATATAGCAATCAATCAATTTCCATTGCTTACTGTACGTATTTCACATACCTCCATTGCTCGGCGGACGTGTTGGTTTATAACAGCACCGGCCTGAAATAATTTCTTAACCACAGGATGCAAGTTTTTGTGAACAGCCAATTCCAGGGGAGTAGCTTCACCATTATCTTGGACGTTTATGTCGATTGCAGGATGAGACAACAGCAGATCGTAATACAACCAACGGAATTCTTCAAATCCGGCTTTATTCCATTGACCTATGAGAATGTGCAATGGTGTCCTGCCTTCTCCATCACGCTGATTGACATTAGCTCCGAATCTTAAAAGAAGCTCCAAACTTTCAGGCCGGTTGTTTCTCATCGCCAAGTGGATAGAGGACACTTTCCGTAATTGATTGAAATCATTCACCTCCGCACCAGCATCCAGCAGAAGTTCTTCGAATGCCAGCAACCCCCTTTGGATAGCCAGCTGAAGACAAGTAACATCGTGCGGGAATTCATGTAGCTTGTTAATCTAAAAATTATACATTTCGTGAATAAATACGATGAAGATGCATCTGTGAAAACACGAAAAATCTAGCACGCCAAAGAACCATTTTATTGTAACATGTTCAAAGTACTCGAATTCCATTGGGCACTTTGCCTGATTCGAATCGTGATCTAGTGTAGGATAAAAGACGCGCCACAGGGGCTCTAGCTGAGGTAAACGGGACCAACTCTTTGAGTTTTTTTTTTTTTTGCATATTGAGCATAACAACGTGACTGGAAGGAACGGCAAATATGAGAGAACCATCTGTTCTCGATGACGACAAAAAATAAGTTTCCATTTCCCTATTCAACATTCTTGAGCAGATACTTAAAAGAGAAAATAATTTCATCGGCCGGCTCGTAAAGTTCCTTGAACCCAACGAAAACATATGTTAGTCTTTGTGCAATTCAAGTGTTTGGTCGTTGGATAAAAATTGTGCTGCTATGTTTGACCTCGTTAGTGTTTATTTACCTATGCTCCTCAGATGTAAACACTAGTCTTCCTTCCGCCTTTTATATACTCATTTACCATATGTGTCGGTGTATTTTGGCTGGAGTGCAACCAACTAAAAGCCTGTCGGGAAAGCAAAACTCATTAACTCGTACAGCAAAGCCTGTCATTAAATAATAGTATATCATCAAGTATAGAGGGGCAAGATCAATCACCGCTAGAGGGGCTTTAACCCATGAAACTGAGCTTTTCGAGTCGTCTGGTTTTAATGGCTGACTGTGACAGGATACGGAGATGGAAAATTACATATACAGGTCATGTCACTTCACAAAATGCCGAGTATTGTACCTCTTTTATTGCCAACACACATTATCGATTGTGTTGTTCCACCTTTCTTTAGTGAAGGGCCGGGTGAGGAGGAAAAAACGTTAAAAAGAATGGCGAAAAAAGAGGCGTCGACTCTTTCAGGCCGCCATATTTGGTACATCAGAATCCGCCCTCGTTATTCGATCTGATATCATCAACGTTTTTAGAATCGCCTACAGACTGAGAACCAAATACGAGAAACATTCATTCCGAGGTAAAAAAAAAAAAAAATCCGTACAGTAAAAGATAAACCTATTCGCTTTTATTTGAACTTTCTGCATGCCTGTGCAACCTTTGACCAAGTCATGCGTGACCAATTATCTGAGGGCAGCACTTTTCCTCGACAAACTCCGGATACACACGAACCCTTCGGCTACGTAATTTTTGTGTTTTTTTTTTTTGTGTGACTCTTCTTTCAGACATTGGAGAGTTGAATTATCGTCAGCAAGAATACGATCACGTTTAGCCAACAAACATCGTTATTTAAAAAAATTTGACAGACGAGAAGAAAAAACTAAGAAACCTCATCCGGTGAAGCAGACGATAAGAGGGTTTTGAACGTTTCAAAATCTTCTTGTTCAATTGCTTGACGTAATTTAACCGAACGATCGGCCGACTTGCTATTCCGTCGTTCCATTATTATTCAAAGGTGCTGTGAGAAAGTCTTGGTCCGGTCAAACGGAAAAAAAAAACACCACCTAAGGAGCTTCTAATGACACAGGTGGCATAGACCATGTAAGCGAGTTTCCGAACAAGTTGAACTGGTTCTCACGGTCACTTTATATCGAACGGAAGAACGGGTTCTAACATCACACAATGGCCAATGGTAATGCAAGTCCGACAGTGTCACCTGTTTTCATCTAATTAGAGTTAACTCTTGATATAGATACAACGGATTCCACTGTAGCACATGTGCTAGACGTGACCACACCTTCCAAAGTACAAATGCCAACACCGGATCGTTACGCAGCACTTTATCCAACAGAGAGCACTCGATCCAGTACACGACCACGCCAGATCACTTTACTCACTGGAGATGGTAAATAAAACCGCGCATGATCGGTTTTCCAGCAACTCCACGATTGCTTTTCTTCTTTCTGGCGATCGTCCACAATCGATAGATTTCGTTCGTATTTTTCGAGGAAATTAGAACCGGACACTGGGAAACACGTTAACATTCAACCGGCTGACGTGTGTGTGAACGGCACAAGGCAGGCAGGAAAAGAAATTAAAGACAGGTCTCGCGCGTGCCGTTCTTTCACGCGCTGCCGATCAACTGAAACCAACAACCGACACTGGTCCTTTCCAAGCACGCTCCGCAATGTTTCTAGTCGTGCTACCTCTATATCATCGACAATGAAATTTCCCGGACCGAAGCGGGAGGAGCAAGACAAACGGTGCACATCCTTTACTTTCGTTCGGAGACTCTCTCGGGATGTGGGATACGAATGGTAAACCTCAAAAATCGATTCTGAAAGAGTAGAGTTATCGATACATAGTTACTGGTAAAGTGAAAGTATGTTAAAATTTAAGTAAAGTTATTATCTAAGTGTGATTTTACAGGCGGTGATAGCGTCCATTCGAACGCAAGGTGGTATTAATAGAATTTTTAGTTCAAGTTTTCTCTTACCTTTCTTTCTTTATTTGAATATTTCATCAATAGATGGCTTTGATTTGTTTACATTTTAGTGGCATGCTATTTATTGGATAAAAAGAATCATAATAGTATAATTGGATCCCTTTATAGTAGAAAAGGAATAAGGTTTACCTAAATTGTGTTCTCGCCCAGGAATTACGAAGAAGAAATTAGCAACATTCGTGGTATATACGTCTATCTAATATCATCAACGTTTTGTTCAGGTCAACGTTTGTGTAATCGCTGTAATCGTGGTGTATGTTCTGTTTCGTTGCAGTTTTCTTCTAGATGCGATTAGGAAACAATCGAATTTTGGTATCTGCTGCATCCATTCTGACCATTTGGAGTGGAATCAACCATTTTTCAGCTATGGCTTGGAGGTCTCATGGCGTAAACAATCGTGATATGGTTTCACACTTGAAACGTAACTTTCCATTCTTTCTACTAAGGCCATTACATAATGTTTTCTTAAATTTATTGGCAGGTAATGGAGTCTTCCATAGTCATGAAGTGGAAGAAGCCATGAACCAAGTGGACAGGAAATATTATTCGGAACACAATCCATATATGGATGCACCCCAGAGTATCGGATATGGAGCAACCATCAGTGCCCCTCACATGGTGGCTATTAAAATTTGTGTGTGTCCTGCATTCCATGTCTCACAAATCTGAGTTGTTTATTTAGCATGGTACTGTTCTGGAAGCACTGAAAGTTCATCTGATAAATGGAACTAGGGCACTTGATGTTGGCTCAGGCTCTGGCTACCTGACTGTCTGTATGGCCTTGATGGTATTGGTGCAGTGTTGATGAATCAAGGAGCCTTTAATTGGTTACACTTCATGTATAGATGGGTGAAAAAGGACGTGTAATTGGAATCGACCATTTAAAAGGGCTAGTGGATTTGTCTTTAGCTAACGTGAAAAAAGACAAAGTCGGGCATAGTCTTCTACAGTCTCAACGCATCAAGCTAATAGGTATGAGACTAAAAAAAACCTTTAAAAACACCAACTGTACCTGTATGTATGAGATAGTCGGAGATGGGCGGTTGGGATACCCTGAAGAAAGCCCGTTTGATGCCATTCACGTTGGAGCTGCGTCACCGTCCTTGCCTTACGCTGTTAGAACTATCGCATATGAACGAAATAGTTAATGATGGCTCACATTTTGTTCTCTTTGTAGCTGATGAATCAGCTAAAACCGGGAGGCCGTCTAATTGTTCCAGTTGGACCTGAAGGAGGCAACCAAACTTTGGAACAAATCGATCGAAAAGAGGATGGCACATTCACGCATAGATCTTTAATGGGCGTCATGTATGTTCCTTTGACTGAGAAGGATCAGCAATGGCCGTATTGAACCAACTTAGAACTCCAAATGAAAGTTCACCAGACGACGTATTGGACTTAAGTATTGTCTTGGCTCGATTAATTAAAAGCTTTCCTGGCTTTACAAAATTTAAACTAATTCCAAATGTTCCAATAAAGAGGCATAAAAATCAAGCGATTCCTTGCCGGTAAATATTGCCAGCCGGATAAACTTGAAAATGTGTTCATTCCATATTTTTCTAAACAAAAAAGATTTCACATTATTTTTTTTATTAAAGCATTTCTCTTCCTCACTACAAACACGTAGTATACATTCCAAGAGAAGTCGAAATTTCTCAGAAGAAAAAGAACACGACGAAGAAATTTGGGCAGCAAATTGCGAGCACTTTTTTTTTGTTCTTTTGTGTTTTCGTTTTAAAGCTAATAAAATCTCTATAACATAAGAGGCAAGTAGTAATACGACAGCACAATTAGGGGGCAAGTAAATATAATTACCAATGACAGTGATAAGCGTAAACTATTTCCCCAAACAAACCAAAAAAGAAACTTACAGAAAAAAATACCCTGTAATGGAAAAGTCTTCAAAACGTAGCTTCTTTTCGTTGTTTTTACGTATAAAACGAAGGTTCCGCACGTAACATACTGAGAATAATTTTAAAGTTAAATCTCATCAAGGCTTTGCACTTTGATTGGCCGAGGGCGAAACAGGTTGGCATTTCAAAGAAAATTAAAACCAAAGAGTTAAAAAGAGTGATCATAAAAAAACACCATAAATTATAAAGACGCTGTCCTCCACACAAAAAATCCCGTTGATTTAATTACAAACCGATATAACGATCTTATTGATTTTTTTTTGTCACACACGAGAAATTCTTTTCCTCTGTGAAGATTGTTTTGTTTAAAAAAATAAAATTTGTTACTCGACACTCCAATTTTGAAACAACACTTCTAACTGTTGTAAATCATACAACGCAATTTGGCCGTCTCGTTCTTGAGATTGGCCAGCTCGAAACGAAGCTTGAGGTTTTCCTGTTCGAGGAATGCGGCGCGGATAGCGATCTCGTCTTCCTTGGCACGTCGGGCGTCACGGGATCTCTTGGCAGCTTCGTTATTCTTTCGTCTTCTTTCCCAGTAAGCTTCATCCTTGATTTCCTCGCCATTCCGTCCGCGTTTTTTGCCTCCACTTCCGTTAGATGAAGAGTGGCCTGAAGTCGTGGCAGCCATAGCGGAGACGGGCATCATTCCTCCACCGGGGGACGTCCCCAGTAAAGACATATCTCCGACGTTATTGTTAATGGCTGGAGATTTGATGCCTCCACTAGGTGCGTGGATGGAATCATTGGCGGAGTGCTCGGAATCGTCATCGTTGCTAATCAGCCGCATATCCGTTACAGAGACCGTTCCACGAATATGAGTCGCTTCAGGTACATCACTGTCATTTCCATTGTGTCCTAGAGACATAACATTTCCTTGTTATTGACTAATCCATTTGGCGTCATATAATAAATATTTAACTTACCGTGAATAGTGTTGTCGTCACTGTCGCCGTTGACGCTGTTGGATCGGCTGTGGCCATTTTCGTTGGTACTTTTGCGTTTGGACTTTGTGGCATTGACTTGAGACAACATTTGACGTCTGAATTCAGCGTAAGCGTCGTTTGAGGCTTGCGTCATGACAGTTTCTTCTCCAGCATTGTGATTTCCAGCCATCGGTAATCCGTAAAGGCCTAATGGAAGACTCATAGGATCGCGAGGGTAAGCTAAAATGGTAAACGAGGAAGCCGTTAAGTTCGATTCGTCGCATTACTTATTGTGATAAAATTTTCTTACCTTTGAAGGGTCTAGGATTTTTGCCACCTTTTCCACCATTTGTAACTGCCGCCAAATTCGACAAAAGCTGGGTGGTGGCCGCCGTAATGGCCGGATCGATTCCGCCATTCACAGCCGCCCGACTGTTTTGTAAAGCTGCAAGCGGTCCATAGATGGCGCTGAGGGCTGCGGGTAAAGGAGACGGAACTTGGGGCATCCGATTAGGCTGTTGAGGCAGCTGGATTTCACGTGGTTGCTGGGCAAGAGGAGATCCGCCTAGCGGACTCTTGGCCGGCATAGGTGGTTCATTGTCCGATTGAGGTGAATTGGAACACAAATCCGATACTCCGCTTTCACTCGAATGACTGGTGGCCGGCATGACCCAGCTGGGCGTAGGGAAATGGCCGTGGAGGCTATGATGTAGCTGATGATGATCGTGACCATTGCTCGGCCTAACAGCAACTTTGGCCGTGATCTTAGGTTCTGGTTTTTTAGCCGAAAAATCCAAAGGTTGATCTTCCCCATCCTCTAATTGGTGTTGGTGGACATCCTCTTCGTCATTATAACGATCGTCCATGTATTCCCCACTTTCAGCTAATAAAATCATAATGAATTGTTAGCAAGTGATTACGTTATGTTTGTATGTGTTTCTATCATTACCTTTGATGGAGACATGATGGTGAGACATCGAAACTCTTTGCTGCTGTTGTTGAATTTGTCCAAAGATGCTGAAACGCACAGGCCGTGGCCGTTCTTCATCATGTTGGGTTTCTTCTCCTCTGCTGGACATTTTCTTTCAATTAAAGAAACCTAAAATTCACGTGTTTAAGTAACATTAGACACAGGACGCTGTGATCGAATGAAATTGGGTGTGTTTACCTTTGGGTGATGTTGGAAACAAGAGTATTCCGTGGTAGAGGAGATGAAAAAGAAAACAAACTATTGAAAATGTGGAATGAAAGATAGTTGAAACAAGTTCTCTCTTTTTTGCGGACCAGATTGCGACTAGCCTGTACGGTTGGCAAAGTTCGACTGACAGAAAAGGTTGCACACACACTCTGGATTTGATGGTTCGAGGTCACTGGTGTGGGCTTGACCTCGTAATGGCTCGAAAAAGGGGGGGGGGAAGGCTTTGGGTGGTGGGTTGTCCCTTCTTCTTTCTCCTAACACATATGTGAGTCTCCTCCCCATCCACCACTCACCCTTTATGTGGTAATGCTTGCCATATAGGGTCAAGCCACATAAAACAGGAGAAAGAAGTGAAAAGACTAGACCACCACCAGATGACCTAAGGTCATCTGGCTCTTTTCTAACCGACTACCCTTGGGGCTTTCTTTTGTCTCTTATGTTTTTTTGTTTTTTTTTTGTGCTCGGGGAAACTAGAGTTTAGCCTTACATTATTGATTAGAAAATTCGACTATCTCAATTTAGTTCTATTACATTAATTGGCGTATTCGATTAGCGCCGTTAGAGGGCTTGAAACTTGTTCTGAGTAAACAGCAACCTCTGCGGGACGAGATTTCTCAGAAAGAGCATGGCTGATACGATGACTCTTGCCTGCAATTATTACGTTGATAAACTGTTTACGTTATTCCCGAGTGTTTTTAAGTAAAACTATAAAGTGAAGTTTGATTCATTTCGTCAGACTATTTCTCTCAGTGCTTTCGATGTTAGTGAAAAGAAAAATCACATCAGAATGATAATTCCAGCAAACTGACGGCCAGACGGTGGTCTCATCTTTCCCAAGCCCGTTTCGCATTATCCTGTAAAAGTAGAAAGAAAAAAAGGAATGGGATGTGCATACTGGGCAACTTTTAATGTCGGAAATCTAACGGAACATTTTCTCTTGTGTACGTCGGATGGGCAGCGAGTGGTCATTGCACGGCGGGGGTGGAAGGTTAACGCAGCATGTCCAGAAGAGAAAAGAAGTTGATGGTCTTTTTCTTTTCTTGAGGGGGTGGAGAAAGAAAGCCAGGAGAAAAGAGGGGCTTTCTTAGTTATTAGAGAAAAAAACGCCGAATGAAAAAAACGAGGTCAGCTCAGGCCAATGACCGAGTCTGCACCGCAGCAATTCAATCCACACAACAAGAATACGTTTTCTGGTTCATCTCTAGCAGATGAAATTCGTCGTCTGACCTCAGGTCGATGACCGGTTTCATCTTCTTTGGCTGCAGGGGGTTTATCAGAAAGAATCAAAGTTTGTTCATCTGCTACGAAACCTCTCGTTATTTGATTGAGATACCAAAAAAAAAAAGGTGTTTGAGTTTTTAAAGCTTTAGCAAAATTGACAATCCGACCGGAAGGTTTGTGTCCACGAGGAAAGAGCATCCAGCAGGTCACCGACCTGTTTCTGAATTGCCCAGCATCTCGCGCGATCTCTGTCGTATTTCTCAGGTGAACACACCGTTGTGTACGTGTTATAGTAACAAAACAAAAATGGCTGACGTGTGTAGAGGTAGAAAGGGTCAGAGATCTCAGGTCATCGGCCCTTGTGCTGTGTAATGAACCAAGTGCGGTGTTTTATAGCCTTTCACATGCTGTCTCAAGAGGAATACCTTGTCACCATAAAAATGACCTAACTTGAAAGAAGAAAGAGAGGTCATCCCAGGTCAATCTTCTATTGTTCTTCCTTCTTTCGACCAGTGTGGGGGATAACACAAAGAGATGCAATGCTTCATCCCACAGATCCAAATGAGATTGGACTATTGGGAACGAAGAGGACGCCATCTACGATGCATCGCGTCGGTGATAACCTGCCACAAACTTCAAGGTAAGAATTTTTTTGATTCAAATAGATAATTCCGACTCAACTATTCCGACGTAAAGAAACTTAAATAACATTTAAATTCTTCAGTGTGGAATGTTTTTATTGCATGCATATTGTTGTTGGTTATTTCCATGCACGCATAAATGACTTTCGCTAATATGAAACTAGTAAAATAGCCCGCGAAATTTTTAAAGCGAACAAAAATTTTTTATATTGGTCTGGATGCACTAAATGGAAAGATGGCGCATTTTTTCTTGCCTTTAAACCATTTTTGTCCTTTCTTTTCGATGGGATTTTTATGGCGGACGGATGCAATTTATGAAATCCGTATCCTCTAAAAGTCAATGACTTCTTAAAATTCCCTTTCTAAATGGAATGGCTAGTATTGGCGAATTCCCAAACGTTGAATGCCATCGCCATCGACGTAAAATCCCAAAATTTCCCAGATTGGACTCTTATTGGGTCTAATTCCTAGGGTAACGCAGATTGCGACGTAACTAACGCCAGTTATATAACATTGCAAACAGGAAATTTTGCACAACAACTTTTTTCTCTTCTTGGAATCTGTTTAGCCAACAACTCTCGACAGTATCCACCCCTATTAGTTTCTTCCAAAAGCCTTATGATGGTTGACCTCATCTCTGATCAGGTCAGCCGTGTCTGCATGGGCGTATCGTAAATCCTGCAGGATTAAAAGCGCCAGAGTAACGAGCCTGTAACGTCCAGATTGTTCAGGGCCCAAAAGGATTCAGTTTCTTTTCCTACTGCCGCTCCTATTGTATTTGAGTAATGATCCTTGATTAACGAACAGCAGTGGGACTCGGCAATGCCCACCTGCCTGAAGATTGTAATCAGGGTCACACGGCAAACAATCAGCTCTTCGGTTACAGTTTTTATAATTCGCACAGACAAACAGCAGGTGATTCCAAAAAGCTCCGAAATCTATTTCAGTTTAAAATTATTTATGGTCCCTCCATAGCCTTCTCCCAATGGGTTATCTTGCATTTAGAGGTTTTCTGAAGAACTTAAGGTAACGCAAGTTACATAAATCACTTGTGCAACGTCTCATTTTTTTTTTGCTGCGTCATTTTTCGTTGGAATCAACAGTTTAACAGAAATCTTGTATACCGAGGAAGGTTTTACCCCAGTGGTACCATGTAACCGGTCCCTGTTTTCCCCAACGGCCCTGGTCTGGGAGGGCAAAATAACGAACTTGTCTTTTTCTTTTTTATCGCCAGTTTAATTTCCGAAATCGTGTGAAAATTGGCTCTAGGGTTTGTTAAATAACTGCACTATGCATGCGTTTCGAACATTACATAAAATTTAAAAATCCCGTAAACAATGCATGAAAACCTCAACGAATTGGGATCAATGTGCGATGAGGAACGTTATGTAACGTTCTGTCATTTAAACTTCTTTTGCAAGCGGCGCAATCAGTTGACCGTTTAAACATTGAATTTAAAGAATTCGTTAATTTCATTGTGTTTCGACACATAGCTGAATTCTAAATAGCCTTTAAACCATTTGTTCTCATCCCCATTTTTATTGAAACGTTGAACTTTATGCAATTGCAAATGAAGTTTGCCGCATGTCATCCATTATAATTGTCAGTTTGGCTTCTCTAGTCTCTCCAGAGGGATGGTAGGGCCAACATTTCTCTTCTATATGCGATGAAACCTCCCATCCAGAAGAAGCCACCATCAAAAATAGAGAGAGAAAAAAAGGGATATAGTATAATGATGGCTATGGGTTGTGTATCGATGCATTCCTCGACTTATTCAGGCCATTTGAGGTCGATTCGCATTGACCTCTTGTGCTGCTGCTAGAAGAAGAAAAACTTTTTTTTTTTAAATAATATTTCCTATATCCTTTTGAGGGCTTATATCTATGCGAAGTTTCCCTTAAACGTGTATAGATCGGATCCTTTTGTCTGGCACCAATGAGTTGTAAGGTTGCGGATAGATTTTTTTTTAATGCACATCAGCAAAAGACCCCCTCAGCCCGGCTCCCTTTTTGAAGTTTTTTAGGTATAGAAACCCTTTTTTCAATTTTTGCAAAAAAACTTTCACCTCGATCACAACAGCAGGCCGCACCTTTTTAAGCCTTTTCCTTGGTCTAATCCTCCCACCTATCTTGCTATGAATAGCAGGTAAAATATAACTTGGTCCTTTTTCTATATACTGCATCACTACGCTTTATATAAGATATTGGCATCATCTTTAATGTTGGGTCGGCTGTTTGAAAATTGAATAGAATCCCCTCGTCAATTTTCAGCAAGTCTAGGAAAACGATGTCGTTCATTTGAACGCGAGATACATGCCAAAATAGATTTCTGCGATTTAATTACTCGTTTTGAAAGATGCCTTACATTGGCTGTGCGGGGGCTTGCTGGCGTTCTTATCTATCGTAAATATAACTGCCATTTAGTGAAAATGTAGATACGTACACATAAACACTTTAAGGGCTGACCAACTGGAATTATTATCTTATCGCCAAGAGGAAAAAAGAAGGAATTATTCATATCAACTTGATGGACATGTCCTCATAGTTCTCGAAGGAATAATATATCTATCGGGTTATACGTAACAATCTAATCGATACATAGAAACTTGTCATTCGTGTCATCAGCAATCCCAATTGAAAAGTGCTAAATGATTTGAAAATTATTCCATATCGTTGACGTAAAATAAGAGAATGAATTCAAAGTGATAGCTGATGGACGGATGTTGTTTATTCACCTCTTAACAAAAAAGCTACACCCAAGTCATACCGTGGCACAGAAAGAGGCGGAAAAGTGTACATTTTGCGGTGCGATCAACAAATCATAACGGGGTCAAACCATCGCTCACAGAACATGTTTTTTTTTATTCTTAAGCCCATCGTATGGCACGTCTGATAATAAAAGGGCACACCAGCTTGCAAAACTTTTGCGATGATGTGACCTGAGTTTGTGTATTCAGCGACCCAAGGTGGAAGAAGGTTAAAGAAGAAAATAGGCATTGTATACAGACACACACACTACAAGTGAGAGGGTTGCAACCGGCTCTTCTTTTCTACATGTTTCCGCAGCCCAGAAAGAGCATATGCACACATATGACCAAACAAGAAGAAGAACGGTGGTACTTAACAGTGGAGGATCAACTTTCCCAGCCGGAGGCTCTGTGACCTCGATTTTACAATACGCCAGTTGACCTAACCTCGTGTCAGGGGGGGAGTCTGCTGCGGCGTTTTCTCTTTTTTTTTTTTTGGCTGTTGGATGATGGAACCAAACCAGCAACAGAAACCATTGGGTGAGAAAAAGGGTCGACCCTAAAAGAGACCCCGGACGCATACAATGAACTGGACACACACACACACACAACCCTTTTTCTTCACCCTCTTCTCTATATTTATCCACTTTTCAGCTTGACCTATTTTACCCACGCGGCTATAATACACACGAGTGTGTATACACGTATGCTTGTATGCATATAATAAGGTTTTAGTGGCATCTTTTTTCTTTCCTATCGCTGAAATTTTGGCACAAGCAAAAATCCGTTGGTTATACGTGTAACCCTATAACGAAGAAGAGCAGCTGCAACTTTCTCAGGTCAAACACACACACACACACAAACCAACAGCGAAAAATAGAAATGAGGATCATCACAATTCGAATGATAAAAATTTTGATTTAAAAGAAACAATTCATAAAGATGTTGAATTATGGCGACTCGGTGACTCCGGACGCCCTTCTTTTTTTTTGTTCCAGGAAGTTGCTCTCACTTGTCAAAATCGTTTCATCCGAGTCGTCGTCTCACCCTTTTTTTTCTCTCATTTTTTTTCTCTTAAACAAAGAAAAGAAAACTCTTGTGTATGGAAATGTACAGTTGTACCACCATCAGCTAGCATTTCCTCCCACAGGATTCTCGAATTACCATGTTCCCGTTATTTTCTCGCTATATTCTTTTGGGTTTTTTTTTCTCAAAGTCGACGTCATGTTTTTCTGCAAAAAGTCTGACTTAAAGTTTCAGATCGCTTTACACACTACTCATTTAGGTCGACTTCCTTGGGCTCAATGTGATATTCATCTGAGTTGCTATCGCGCTATTTATTCCGCATGATGTGATTCGAAAAGAAATATCACCAGCACGGGCCGTTGTTGTTTTTTTTTTTTCTGTTGAATGTCCTTGGTTTTTGGCTGTTGCAAGATCAATTATCCGGACATGTATTAGGACAAGGGTCTAACTTGCCGCCGGAAGTAATGGCAGCAGCTATAGTTTATGCGATGGTCAGCCAAAAAAGTGGTAGCTCGACAGACGATGTAGTATAATCCTTCCTCTCGTCTCTTTGGCAGGTATAAAAAGACACATATGCCTCTCATTCTTTTTTTTTCCGGCTTCCATATTTGTATACATTAAGTAGGGGAGTTTTATATGGGGTTTTATCGATGCGGCTACCAGTCTCCAGAAAATAAAAATAGTTTTTTTTATGACCGACGGGGTTTTATGAAAGTTGCAGCTCAGTTTCGTTAATGTATGAACAAGTATTTGCAATTGATCAACGTTTTGCTTTTTTTTTGTATATATTTAAAGTTGAGGCTACGGGAAAATTTTAGTTCTGTGAAGCCAAGGAGTAAACCTGCATTTGTTTAAATTGTGATTGGACGGAACGCCGAATTATCATCGCCCACCAAATTTATAAAAAAAAATATTAATATTGGGTATTTATTTTGGGAAAAAATCATTATCAGCGACATCTAAGCTACCGTCTAAATTTGTCTACTAGATGGCAGTGGAAAAAGATACAATTTCTAGTCCCTAGATGGCATTGCTAGCACCGCCTTCTAGCAGACGAACTACAAGAGTTTCTTTTTTGTATCTTAAGCAGCCTTCAGTACCGTACTATAGTAGAAAATATAAAAATATTTTTATCCCTAACCTAAAGGCGATAATTATTGGCTTTACCTTGCTATCTATTCCAAAATTATATCTTCTTGAGGAAATAGAGGAATGTTTACGGCCTCTGATGATTTAGGCGGAAACTAAAGGTGTAGCTCTTCTTACATCTCATCCGTATCATTCGAATGTTAACTTAACAGCACTTTTTAAATTCATTAAACTTTATTTTATTTTCAGAAACAGCTCAAGAAAAGGAGATAAATGGCAAATAAACTAGTGCATTGTGGCTTGCTTATTGCCCTCTCCTAGGAGTAAGCCCTTTGGGATCAGGATTTGCTTGATTTGCAAATTCTAAATCCATTCACGTATGTTGTAAAGTTTACAATTAATTTGATTTTAGGGATGAGAATTAGGTAACATTTATAATAAAAAAATTGATGTCAAAATTTTTCCATCTTTTTTTTATGTAAAAATAGAAATAATATGAAATTTTGTATGTTTGAATAACGTAAGTTTCGTTAAAAAATCATGACGTGAAAAGCCTTGTATATTAAATAACCCAGCCTTTGAAATTCCTGTTATTGGGAATGATGGATTACTAGAAGCAAATCATAGAAGGGTATAATTTCATTAGTGCGAGGGAAGAACCTGCCATTTTAAGATTCCGTATCCAAGGTCGCACGTAATCATCCAACGCTTTCATTTTAGTGTAAATCAAAAACGGTGAAAAATTCTGCATCGATTTTTGGAAAACCATTATAATCCCTTTATTGCGAAGTGCTTTATTAACACGCATTCAGAGTAGATTTTCAATTGAATTTGACTACCGAACAAAACCCATTAGCACGTATAACACCTCAGCATGATTTAAGAGGATAAAAAAATCTGTTTGCATTTAAGAACTTATTTTTGTGTTCATCTAGTGATTACGTTTGCGAAGCTTTAGCACTATTCATCACTGTCCCCCAAGAGGCCTTTTGTCTCCTTGAATAGGGGTGTAATTAGTGCTCCGGAGATGTAAACCGTCAATAACAAGAGGCTGGTTTGCAATAACTGCTTGTCAGCGGTTTTTCAGACAAAGCAGAACTCCGTCTTCTCACATGTCATCCATAGATTAGATTGAGTCCACAGTTCAACTGGGACTAAATATTGCGCCTCGTGTTTGGCGACAAGGCCGGATAAATCGTGATGCTATGTTACATAGAGCTGAGTTGAAAACTTATAGGATGCTGACATCGACTGAGATTACTCGGGGGCTGCAAATGTGCTAACAAAGTGGAATGGATAAGGTGTAGCTTGTTCATGAAAGCATTTTAGGAAGATAGTAGAAGGATATGTACAATAAATAAACTGCTTGATAATGAGAGATCTGAAAACATATTCATTTATTCTAATGCTCTGCAATAATTATTGCAGTGTTCAATTACTTTTTCTTAATTACATGGCCAAGATCATGTTTACCTCTAATACACTTGAGTTTGACACCAGGAAGATCTGGGACACGGCCGACGCGTACCAATACAATATTATGTTCCTTAAATGTGAAACATGATGTTAACTTAAACTTCACAGTTGAGAATTGGGAAAAGTACATACTTGAAGATTATGACCTTCCCCAGGGATATATGCACACATCTCTTTGCCATTGCTAAGCCTGACTACCACACACTTTCGGTTGGCTGAATTGGGTTTCTTGGGCTTCCTGATGACTGTTTTTAATACAACTCCTTTTAACATGGGGTTGCCACTCAGAGGGTTTTTCGGTGCTCTGACTTTTTGGTGAGGGCCTTTCAAATGCATCTTTAACAGAAGGTTACTCATCGCCCTTTCTCCTGAAATCAAATAAAGTCTGTTGAAGTTGATTTAAGGACGAATGTTATTCTATTTCGAACCGGTAAACAGCATTTGATTGTATTTTTGTAGGATAGATGAACATCCCTGTGATTGTCTCAGTACTGGGATTGCTGTAAAACAGTTAGAGACAATAAAGACTTATCCTTTATATTAAACTAAACAGAATCTTTTTCGACTTGCCTGTATTTCTACTTGAATTTATTACATTCGAAGTTAGTCTAAAAATATTTTGTAGTATAGAAGTCATTTTTCTTCCGTAATAGCAGACGATATCTTTCTGTATTTTTCGGCGCTAGATGACGTTGTTCGAAATCGATATTTAAGGATCGGTTATCGGAAACGGAACAACAATATAGAATTTGGGGAAAAAATGTGCGTGAGGATAATTCTTAAGTTAAGATTACGTTCCACGCATGGCAGAGTGCACATAAAATTTTCCCGGAACACCTGCTGTGTCTGCCAAATTTTCAGTTTCCGTATTAGTCACTTAATATTTTCTGACGTCATGCAGCTGGCAGGTTGAATACGACGTGGCGATCGAATAACAAGTGATAGAACCTAAATATCTAAAAAGGATTGCTGCCTTTTTCAGTGACTAATAGTCACGTGATTCGCAAGAATGGAGTTCAACTTCACAGGTGTGGAATCTTTAATTTACATTCTTTCTGTAATTAGAAATTTTAGTTAAATTGTGGTTTTCATTACTGGAGTAGAACACCAGCATGTTAGGTATAATCCTCTTAAAGGTGAATGGATTTTGGTGTCACCTCATCGTCTAAAGAGGCCTTGGAGTGGTCAGGTTGAATCAACTCATGAAGACCCAATCCCTCCTTTTGATCCAAACAATCCACTTTGTCCCGGAGTTAAAAGGCCTAATGGTGAGATAAATGCAGAGTATGACTCAACCTTTGTGTTTGAGAATGATTTCCCCGCCCTATTACCTGATATCCCTGAAGCAAGTGGTGCTAGCCAAACAAACGAAGAACTGTTCAAGTTCGAACCTGCTAGGGGAACTTGTCGTGTCATGTGCTTTCATCCCAGATCTGACCTGACAATTCCATTGATGAGCATAGAAGAAATCAAAGCCATAATTCACGAGTATGGGGTCTTTAAAACGTTAGATCTAACAAAACGACAAAATATATCGGAAATGACACACTTTCAGATGGATTAAGCAAGGGACAGAGTTGGGCGTCAAATACGATTGGGTGCAGATATTCGAAAATAAAGGCGCCATAAATGGCTGCTCCAACCCGCATCCGCACTGTCAGATATGGGCATCGTCTTTTATGCCCAACGAGCCGAGGATCAAAGACGTGTACCAGCGGGAATACTACGAAGCGCACGGAAGACCTTTGCTACTCGATTACGTCAATGCCGAGTTGAAGAAGCAGGTATAAAACTTGTTATCAAGTTAACTTGCCAGATTTGCTGTCGATGGCACTGAGGATCACCTAGTATATATATATCCATCGTACCATACTTCCCAGATTCCATGTTATTTGTTCTTTCATGAACTTTGCAGTTGATTGATGTTTTCTTTTTCTTCCTTTGCAGGAGAGGATCGTTGTGCAGAATCATCATTGGTTAGTTGTAGTTCCGTGGTGGGCAACTTGGCCGTACGAGACGCTTTTGGTTCCTCTGCGTCACGTGACACGGATGTGCGGTTAGATCGTTAATCGTTTCCTCCCTTCAACCCCCTCATGGCGCTGCTGCTGCTGCCTCGTCTTTTAAAGCTATGTTATCCTTTATTGGCTTTTTCCTTGCTACTTGTGTGTCTGTGTAATAGATTTGACGTCGGAGGAGATCCACTCATTGGCTGAAATAATGAAACGGCTAACAACAAAGTACGACAATTTGTTCCGAACTTCTTTCCCGTATTCCATGGGGTGGCACGGAGCGCCGACTGGTCGCAAGGCCAACTCCAACAATGAACACTGGCAGTTGCACGCGATGTATTATCCGCCGTTGCTGCGCTCCTCCACCGTCAAGAAATTCATGGTCGGGTAAATATGACGATGAAAAAATCTTTTGTATTTGTTCGACAGTGTCTTGTCAGATTGACTCGAGGCAAACTTGGACGATTGCCAGAAATTCTTGCCACAGACTTTGATGAGGAATTTGCCGTTTTTAATTGGTTTCTTTGGTTGTTTCACACAGGTACGAGATGCTTGGCCAGGCGCAGAGAGATTTAACTGCAGAACAAGCGGCTCAAAAGCTGTTCAGTCAACCGGACGTCCATTACAAAGCCGATGAAAATGTGAAATAGAAAAAAAATCGTCATCGTTTTGTTTGGAGTACAGAACATTGATAGCCACATGAAAAACGGATGCAAGTACTGCTGTGGTTTCCCGCAAAGGAAAAAATAGCTATCCAGTTGCTGGCTGCCTCCTTTTATATCTTATCCGGAAATAAACGGATTGTTTATTGATTGGTTTCAATTATTCGAGAGAAGAGGCCGGGAGGGAGAAAAAAAAAATGAGGAAAAACGAAAGAGAGATTAATCAAGCAATTCTGGCAGTTAGTGACGTCTTTGCAAAGATACGGTTTTGTGTGTTTGTGCCGATGATCGATTTCTTTTCTCTCAGAAGAAAATCCTTCATGGCGGCTGTCTACGATTTCCTATTCTCATGTCATTCTCATGGTTTCATTTGATACACTGGATTATTTACATTTATCGATTCTTTTTTGCCGGCCTTTCTCGGTTCACAGTGTTTTTGCATCTGTCTTGACGGGCCACACAATTCTCCGTGCTACAAATGCAAATCTCCGAAAGAAAAATCAAAGAGGTTGGAAGTTGTGTGCGGTGGGAGGAGCTTGCTCGTTTTCTTTTTATTTGACAATCCAGCAAAGCTCTCAATAATATTTCAACGTGAGCCACTCTTGCTAGATTTGCCGAATAATAAAGCCAGAACCAGATGGCAACCAGTTATTCGTTTGTGTAATAAAAAAAAAGTATGGCTTTGGTTGGTGGATTGACATGTTTTTGTGTTGATGGGGAAGGCCGTTGTGATTGTCGCATGAGCTGTTGATGGATCGGGCAATAGTCACGTGGATTCCGGTTTTCGGCCTTGAATAATAATATCACGAGCTTCGTGAGGTTCCATCGGCCGTAACGTCTGACTCACGTCGTGTTTTTTAGTCAACGTTCCGATGTCGCAATATGCTCATATTTATTGCTACCAGGTGGCTCTGCACGCATCAGCGCCACTGGGCATGTGCAGTTGGCTTCTACAGGCTGGGCCTGCGAGACAATAAACCTAGCCACCCTTTGATTCGAAGAGACGAGTCTCGTTCGGTCGTGGCTTTGGCAAACACACATCAAAATATCGTGAAGAGTTGCAAAAAAAAAAAGGGGTAGTGCTTGGCTAGCTTTCTCCTGGGTTTTTCCACACAATTTTTTTGACGTTTTTCCAGTTTGGAAGGAAAAGAAATATTTCCTCCCAGTCAGCCATTGTACTGTGAGTTTCTGGTGTGTGTGTGTCTGTGTCAACAAAAAGAGATAATTCCATATTGTGTGTGGTAATCTGTTGGCAAACCATCGTTCGGTTCTACATGTGTTTTGGGGGTGTCTTTTCACAGCAGCAGCTTCTCAGGTGGATGAACTCTGAGGTAAGCCGAATTACATTACAAGTCAAACACTAGGAATTTCTAGTTGTTCACAAGGAAAATGTCTATTTGTGTACGTGCCCTTTGTGGAAGGTGAAAAAACTTGCGTCACGTATGAAACTTGGCCACTCGACTAAACTAAGCACCAACTTTTTCCAGTCTCCCAAATTCATTAATTAACATGTGGGCCAGCAGACAGGAAATGAGACATTACGCACAAAAAGAAGAATAAACAGGCCGTCACGACTGTATCTTTCAATTGGCACACAGTGTGTGGATGCATTCACGTATCAAGTAGCAACCCGCTCTCAACATAATTTGATTTCTCTCGTCGTCAAAGTGTCAATGAATTCCATTTGTCTCTGCAGATGTTTTGCCTACGTAAAAGAAGAAAGAAAAGTACATCCATCAGCGGTTTTTCTTGCTCTCTTCAAGTAAACATAGCTCTTTATTCTAAGCTTCAGCAAGGACGAATGAGAATGGAAGGGGATGTAGAATATCCGCAGTGTGCGTGTCCCCGATAAGTCCCGAAAAAGCCACCACTACTTACGTTCGAAGGAGAAGGGGATCTGGCTGACCGTAAGAATCTCCTGAAACTTCCTTTTTCAAAAGATTCAGCCTCAAGGCGAATTGAATTGAGTTTTCTTTTTTTCCCCTCAAAATATTCAGTCATCTTTTTGTATGCGTACATCAAGTTTTATTGGCGTAGTGCTTGTATGCGACAAATGAAGAAACTTGTCCTATAATTACATTTCCTATCAACATAATCCTTCACTCGAGACCAAGTTTTGAGTCATCCGTCTAGCTTTTCTTGGGTGCCCCCGCCCACATTTCTCCTGTATGTGATCTCGGTCATCATTTACGTAATTGGCTGCTGCCAATCCCTCGTCAGTAGTGGTGGATTTTGTTGATTTATTATTTTCTCCTTTAAAGAAAAAAGATTTTCTGAAAATTATTGACGTTTTTTCTTCTGTTGGCGCGCTGCTTGCGCGTGTTTGACAGGCAACTCCATCGGGAGGACTTGGTCGTGTCAACAACTTACAACAACCAAACTACTAACAACCATGTCGTTACGCCCACCATTACCGCAACGATGGATTCTGGTCTTATTGTTGGCCATCTTGTCCGTTCAGCAATGCCAGGCCAGCACACTCACCGGCAGCAACATTTGCACACGTCAAGAAAAGTAAGAAAACATTAAAATTCACAATCATTTGCATAGGTCACACCTTCAAAAACTGTTTGATGTCTTGAATGTAGTCGCTTTTAAGGGGGAAACGGGGGATTGAGATGCATCTATTTAAGCATTTTTGGCATGCATCAGCCATTCGAGTGTCCCCTGTGGAGAGGATGGGGATAGATAGAAGAGTGTAGAGGCTTGAATGGTAATAAGGATCAAGTCCCGCAGCCTTCGTGAGTTTTTGATGGTTTTTCGGGGATTTGCTGTCGCTCGAGCGTGACACTGTTGATCAGTGATGTAGTCAATCGTGTGAGATTCATTTCTGCAGATCCATCAATCAAGGAGGATTCATCCAATCGAGTGCCACGATGATTGCCTTTTCTTAGCTCGTTCTTAATCGATTGATTTTGTTTTGTTTTTTCTTTTTAGATATTTCGTGACGGTCAAGATCTCCTTCTTGCAGCCGTACAAAGTGCGCACCTTCACCACCTGCCTGGCTTTTCCTCCGTGGTGTTCACGCTACACCGTCCACAATAAAGTGGCGTTCAAAACCGAGGTAAAAAATTTAAAATCTATATGTTTAACCCATCCGGAACGATGTTTCGTATATCCGTTGGAAAGTCCTTTCCTTTTAGATAAATGTTTGTCCAGTCTCTTTGGACGGATGGTCGATACGCGTGTGCGTTAGTGGAATAGCCAAACACTAAAAACTTTTTGCTCGTTCCGTCCGACTTTCTGATGATTTCCCGGTCGTTACAAATTGGACGATGTGCAACTTTTTCCCAATTCCAAAGTCCAGTTTTTTAAATGAATCGATCTCAAGTTGAGGAGTCACAAGATTTTCAAAGACTCGCCTTGCAAACTTGTTCCAGTTCCTTTTTTTTTCTTTCTTGAAATATGAAATTTGATTTCCTTTTTTTTATATTTTATTTACGCTTTGAAATATTGATCATGACATTCCCCCTTTTTTATTCAAGTCTGTAGAAAAGATGCGTGTCTTGGAGGATTGTTGTTCAGGTTACGCTCGAACGGCTGACAATAGCAGCTGCGTTCCCATTTGTGGCCAGCAATGCCTGCACGGAACTTGGTAAGGAAATGCTAAAGAAAAATTTATGATTTATCATTTCCTTTTGATTTTCATTTACTTTCTTCTTTTTTCACCGATGACCATTGAAAATAAAATAAAAGCGTGGGACCGGACAACTGCAAATGCGAGCCAGGATATGGCGGACCTACATGCAACATTGGTATGCTATGCAGCTCTCTTTTATTCGATTATGTATTTCTTGTTTGGTCAGATCCAGTTGTTGCGGTTATTTTCCCCTTTGCGCACTTAAAAAAAAAAACAACTTAACCACAATGAATTTTTGTTGTTGCTCTCTTTTTTCCCAGCTTGCCCGGAGCACAAATGGGGACCCAATTGCAGCAATAGTTGTCCGTGTCTCAATGGAGCCAAATGTGATCCAGTCAACGGCAGCTGCACTTGCACGGCGGGCTGGAAGGGACAACATTGTGATTATCCATGCCCTAAAAACTATTACGGCCAATCCTGCTCGCTAAAGTGCCAGGTAAATAGCAATAATATTATATTTGCTTTCCATTTGCTGATTATTCTGGTTTTTTTTTTTTTTTCGCAGTGCAAGAATCAAGCCTATTGTGATCCAGTTTCAGGAGCATGCGCATGTCAACCCGGATGGAATGGGCCATTGTAATCATGATAAATCTTAATAGTATCTAATAATAAAGCAATAACATTCCTTTCTTTTTTTGTTTTTGTAGATGCGACGAACCTTGTCCAGACGGGACTCACGGACAGAACTGTGCGTCCAGTTGTCGGTGTCAGAACGGCGGCACGTGTAGCCCCATCGACGGCAAATGTTTCTGTACCAGCGGATGGACGGTAATGAAAAATTGCCCTCGTCTTCTTCTTTTTTTTTTCTTTTACTATCCTCGTTATTTCTCTATTTTTTATTATTTTTCTTTTTGTTTTGCCCTTTCCGGTTGCTGCTGCAGGGTGAAGTGTGCGCCAATCCCTGCCCGGATGGCACTTGGGGTTCGCAGTGCTCTCAGCGCTGTTCCTGTCACAACAACGCTCGCTGCGACCACATTAACGGAACCTGCCACTGCTTGCCCGGCTACCGAGGCGATCAAGTAAAATTCTTCGTACTAAAATCATTAAATCTTAGTGCCCATAAAGTCTGACAAAACTTTCGTCCCGCCCCACAAAAAAAGCAAATTATAATCACGTCGTAATCATCCGGGCTTTGGCATTGATCCCCTTACTAGTCGGGACAAAAGAGACCCGTATCTCGTCAAATAGTTTTCTTATTTCCTCATTTTTTGGTTTATTTCTGACAGTGTCAAGAACAATGCGCACCAGGAATGTACGGAAAGAACTGCGAAACTCCATGCAAGGTTTGGTGCTTATATAATCTTTTTTTTTTATTAAAGATTGTGACGTCAGACACACGTAAAAAACGTTGATTTTAATCATAAATTAATAATGATTTTTTTAACGTGACAGTGTTTGAATGGAGCCATTTGCAACATCACGAACGGTTCGTGTGCATGTACCGAAGGCTGGACTGGCCCCGATTGCAGCCAAAGGGCATGTCCTGACAAGCTATATGGCCCAGGATGCACTCAGATCTGTCCGTGCTCCTCCAATAATACTGAATTGTAAGTGGATTGTTCTCTTCTCGATTGTTATGTATTCCCCATCTTCTTTTTTTTTTATATTTCTACCCCCACTCTGTTGTTCGCCTTCATCTCATTGTTGTCAAATTCACTTTGCTGTAGGTGCCATCCGTGGACAGGAGAATGCATTTGCAAGCCCGGCTGGGACGGTCAAACGTGCTCAAGACCCTGCCCGACCTACACTTTCGGACTGGGCTGTCGAAACGTCTGCACTTGCAAGAACGATGCTCACTGCGATCCCGTCAACGGCACCTGCGTCTGTCTGTCCGGTATTGATCCAGCGTGCACGCACAAACGTATCAACTTTCCTTCGTCGCTCTCTTTTGTTTTCGCTTTGTTTATTTTGTTGTGTGTGTGACGTACGAGTTTGAACAAACTCGCCTTCCATTTTCTATCTCTAGCGTTTCATCTTTTGAAAAAGAATGGCCTTTTTTTTTTCCTATTTCCCAGGTTATATTGGCAATGATTGTCAAGATCAGTGTCCCGAGGGTTTTTACGGACACAATTGCACCAATGCCTGCGCTTGTGAAAACGGAGGCAACTGCTCCAATACGGACGGACAATGCAAATGTCCCACCGGATGGTCCGGTCTCTTGTGCGAATCTCCATGCAGGGCCGGCTTTTATGGCGAGAATTGTAAGGAGCAATGCCACTGTAAGAACGGAGCGTCTTGCCATCACGTGACGGGTTTTTTTGTTTTTTTTTAAATTTTATTGTTTAAAATAATAACCTCCATAATTGAAATCCGTTCGGCAATACAGGTGAATGTTCGTGCAGCGCCGGATTTAAGGACGACGCATGCAATGCCACCTGTCCAGAAGGCCGTTTCGGTTTGAATTGCGAGGAGACCTGTGAATGTCAGAAAGGAACAACGAAGGCATGCGACCCGGTGACGGGCGAGTGCCTCTGTCACGCCAATTACCGCGGCGTCCGTTGCGAGACTCAGTGCCCCAAAGGTCGATACGGGCCCGAATGCCGCTCCATTTGCCACTGTGAGAATGACGGATCGTGCAACACTCTCGGCGATTGTTACTGTCAACGCGGCTGGACAGGTGAATTATGTGAGGATCGCTGCGAGACAGGTATTTTTACAAACAAATGTGACAGCCTATCATTTCCATTATTTATTTAATTTAAAATAAATAGGTTTTTATGGAAAGAAATGCCGGCAACGTTGTCCGCCCTGCGTCAATGGTAAAAATCGATATTTAATTTATTTCCGCCTATTATTTTTGACCGGTTTTTTTTTTTTTTTCTTTTTCAAGGTAACGGCAATTGCAATGCGGTTGATGGACGTTGTTCTTGCCAGCCCGGTTACCTCGGAATTCGATGCGAAGAGCCTTGCCCTAAAGGTATTTCGCCCCATTTTCTCCATATCAATCGAAAATTGATTTAATCGTATTTTTTTTTTTTTAAAGGAATGTATGGAGAAGGCTGTCAAAAGAAATGTAATCGTTGCAAAAACGGTGCGGAATGTCATCACGTCAGTGGCGAATGCCGTTGTCTTCCCGGCTGGAAAGGAGAAGATTGTTCTGTCCCTTGTCCGGCCAATACTTGGGGTATTGCTTGCGCTCAACGATGCACATGTCTGCATAATGGAACTTGCCGACCCAACGACGGCCAGTGTCGCTGTCACGACGGTTGGATGGGTCCTCAATGCAACGAAAGTAAAACAAAAAACAAAAATTGTACACTTGACATAGATTTATTCTGACAATCACGCCCTTTCAATTAATAGTTTGCCCTGAAGGCTATTACGGTCAGCATTGCATGAGTCATTGCCAGGTAAATTTGAATTGATTGAATGTTTTTGGATTAATTAATTGAAAATGCGATTTGGATAGTGTCCGAATGATAATTTCATCTGCCATCCGGCCAGCGGTTGCGTGTGTCGCGAAGGATTCCGGGGTGATCAATGCGACATTGCCATTTATTCGCCAGTGAGTGACAAGAGTCAATTAGGCGAGCCAATCGTGCCCGTCAATCACGGCGGCCTTATTGGCGGTCTCATCGTCTCCATTTTGCTGATCGTCATCGTTATCGGGGCTCTCGTCTACTACCGCCGACGTATTTCTCATTTGAAATCGGAACTGGCTCACGTCCAGTACATCGCCGATCCCAGTTCGGCTCCCGGTACGTTCTTCTATTTTTTTTTTTATTTGCCCAGTCATTGAATGATGGCAAGAGTCGAGTGGCTCTACGTGTTTATTTTATTTGTTTTTCTTTTCAACTTCTTCTAGAGCTCTACTCTTCTCAAAGTGGCATTGTTGACACCAATTGTTTGCCGGCCAAGAAAGGCTCGTCCTTTTTTTAAAATTCTTATTCCCTTTTTTTTTTTAAGTCCCTTCTCTTTCTACCAATCCAAACCAGTTTGTCTTTTTTTTTTTTTTTTTTTTTTAAGTGCAACTATCCTTTTAGCAGATTTAGAAAAAAAAAATGTTTGATGGTTAACTTTCAACTAGTTGACGGATGGGTAAGAATTTGTTTTTAGTGGGTTGTTTCTTTTTGAGTGGCTTCAACATTTTTCGTTTTCGGGTATGCGGATTTTATGATTTTTCGCTTTCGCGCGCGTGTTTTTTTCTTTCTTAATTGAAAAGAGAAAGCAGACAAAAATAATTGTATCCATTCTGCGACAGATCGTCATCATTTCGACAATCCAGTGTATTGTTATCCGACGGGCGGTGCGAATGGAATGGCAGGAGCGACTGGAGCCGTTGGCGGTTTGAATAACACGCGCATACGTAACGATCTCGGATGCTCTTCCGGAACGAAAAGCAATCTGACCAATTTGGAGCGAGCCAAATTGGGCTCGCTTGAAGATGACTGTTCAGAAGGTATTGACTTTTTTTTTTTTTTTTTTTTTTTTTTAAACTCATTAAACTTTTGGGTGGAGGGCAAATAAAATAATGATAATTCTTTTGTAAGGAGCTTACGGTGGATCAGTGTCGAGCACGGCCGAGCTGTACAAGAACCGCGAAGCTGACATGGCCAATCCCAACTTGCACAACTTCAACATTTACCACACGATCGACGAGGAGAAGGTCTCCAAGAGCGTCGAGCACCTCTACGACGAGATCAAACACAAGAACAAAGATTACGGTACGTTTCTTTTGACGTTTGGCACGATTTTGCAATGCCCGTACCAGACTAACTTGTTTCTCGTCGTAACATTTTAACATTGTGGTGTGAGACATTCTTCTTGATTCTTGTTTTTCTATCTTGTGGTATGCTGACTGGATTTGCAGATTCCAGTTTACAGGTAAAAATTGGGTGTGTGTTTAAAAATATTTCCTTGGTTTCTGATTTATGTAGGTGACCCTGTTTCTGTTCTTATTTTTGGTGTATACTCATTTATTTTTCAATTTTGACATAGTCGACGAGGCGTACGACCGACTGGACGATTCACGACCACTTACAGAGGTCCGGCCGCAATATTTGCGGATCGCTTCCGGATCGCTGGGTTCTCTGGGAGGCCTGGGATCCTCTCACTCCGTCTTTCCCACCAGCATCACCGCCTCTACCCTCTCCGCCTCCGCCGCCGGCGATCAGGCGACAACACCGCTCTCGCTATCAGTAGGAGGAGGAGGTTTCCGCTCGGATGGAGGTCGATCTTCTTCTCCATCACCGTCGTTCTCGACCACTTCGTCTCTCAGTCTCGATAGTGCCAAAGTCTAGCAAAAAAAAGTGACAACTTACGAAATCAATTGAAAAAAAATGGGGGAAATCATATTTGCACTCAATCATTTTGGAAGGCAATTGATTACATGTTTTTCTTTAGGTGAGTTTTTAATTTGATGGAGTTTAAATGTCCTACCATCTCACTTTTTATCTAGTTCTTTTGAGTTTTTGAGCACTCGTGTCTGGAGGGATCTCTTCTATTGTAAGTCCATCTCCTAGAGTTTTTATTTCTTTTTATTGTGTTTTTATTGTTTCACTTTTTCTTTTAATCGTGTCAAATGAATGCACATAACCGTCAATCCAAATGTAATTTTTGTCTTCCCCATTTTTATTTACAAACTAAACGAAACAAAAACGATTATAAATGCAAACTGTCTAATGGCAGATGTCTTTTATTGAAACAAGATGTCGGTGCCCACGTATGTGTGATAGCGTGTGTTTCTCATGAAGTATTACATTGTTCAGAAAGTTTTTACTATCCAACATAACGAAAAGGCAAGAAACGATTGGCGATAGAAATTGGTGAAACTATTGCCCTTCTATTTGACGTGAATGCATCGGTGTGTGAATATACCTGTGTACATGCCTCATTTGGTCCCCACTCCACATTTCCAAACCGTAACGTTATATTCTCTTTTGTTTTCCGGATCTACGTGAAAGTATAAAAGCCGTTTTGTTTCCCCGTGTACATTTTCTGTTGAAAAAGAGAGAAATATGATGCTCATCAATACACACATAAAAGATGGATCGATATCATTTTCGCTATCATACCAATATTTGCATAACGGAAATGTAGATTTCCAATCGTTCATTTTCTACGTAATGATGGAATGCTGCGTCGTAGTTTTCTGTGTCTCGTTTCCCGTTAGTGTTTTGGTGTGGTTTTCTAGGTCACTAAATTAAACGAAAAAAAGAATAACGAACCGAACCTAACGAGCCACACAGTCTCATCTGATGCACAGGTGTAATATTATTGAACGAGCGGAAGTGTCGGTACTTCCGTTGGCTATTCGAAAATGCAACAGTGCCTCCCCCTCACCTGAGAACATAAAGGTGAAATAACGTGTAACATACAGTATGAGAAACAGTTATACCATACGTTTCGCCCATCAGCACCCCATTTCGCTGTCGTAACGTGCAGACAATAACACGACGGCGTGCCATGATTCTCCGTCGTAGAGACACCGTTTTGTAATTGAACTAGTGCGTGCTTGTCCTTTCCAGTGACGGGGGTTGGCACGAATTTTATTTTTCCAAGTTTTATTTCCTGTCTGTTCCACACGGTATATCGATTGCTTTGATAATGTTACCGGTTGTACGATCTACCACGCGTGTAAAGCTGCACACGAGGTCGTCAGCCAGCACAATTGCGAAAACTTTCATGGACCACGTTTAGTTATTAGCCTAGCAGTCGACATGCGCGTTGAGACGTATTTTCTAAAGAAATATTTAATTTATTCATTATCGTAGTTTTTTGCTTTAAAAAAAAAATAGAATTTTTTTTTGTATTTGTTAATACCTTGAGGTGAGTCTTATTGCGTCCTATTTCTTTTCCAGATAAATAATTAAATAGAAAAAAAAGTGGGGAGAAAGTCAAAAGTTGGTACTCTTTGTCGTCGTCTGCAAGATCAAGATAAGCTCCTCCCACATTTTATCCCCCGCCATTGCGTTGTGCTGTTCGTGTCCATCGACTTTCCACCGAACCTTCAAGGCATCGTTCCCGAAAGAGGAAGACGAAACGAATAGTTAAAAAATGGTGGAAAAGGGAGTAGAACGAAGACGAGGAAGAATGTAATACGAAGGCCCCTTTTTTTTTCTCTCTTTGGCAAACGCACGCGCACGACCCACACGTCCCCCCCTCCACCATAGTAAAGTCAGGTAAAACTCTTGCCGAGTGCCAGTGGCTGTCTTGCTGCCTCCCCTGACACAACCAACAACTTTCGTGTGTCTGGTAGTGGCTGTGTGTGCATTTTGAAAGAACTCTTTTTTTGAAACTCTTTTAAAGTTTTTTTCCCCTTCGTTGAAAAGAATCATAGTTTTTGAAAAAGTTTGTGAAAAAGAAGAGTTTTCTACAAGTTAGTGCAGTGCAGTGATTCTTTGTTGGGGCGGTCTATTCGAAAAGGTATGGCCCAAACATCTCAGTGGTCTTTCTTTGTTTCCATAAGTCTATCCGATCAGCTGAGCGCTTCTTTGACGAATCGTGTAGACGGCTAGCAAAAAAGAAAGGAAACTTCTTTTTTTTTCTTGGCTCTTAATAATGCAATTCTTTTTATGATGTCCAATGAACGATGATGATTAACGGCCAGTGGTCAATGCTGCAATCTTGTGGAAATAGTTGCTCAACTGATTTTTTTTTTCGCCCAAATCCTTACTGTTATGGCATTATTATTATTATTGCGATTATTATTGGGGTTGACGTCATGTCTAAGGACAGTTCCAGTCGTCCACCATGTTGGTCACGAAAGAGGCTGAACGTTCTTTTTCTTCCCCTCACGATGTTGTCATTTCTTATTGTTATTTTCTTTTCAAAGCCAAAGAAAAAATATGTATATTTTTCTTAAAAAATTGTTCTTCCCACACATACATACAGCTGCTGGCAACTACCCACCATTTTCTTAAAATTCAACCCCTGCGGCCATAGTTCAATGCCAAGCCTCCCGATTGCTGTTGAATCATTTAAGGGAGGGAAAAACCAGTTTTTTATTTTGTTTTCACGCTGTTTTTTTTTTGTTCCCGATCTTTGTCACAAAAAACTTTCGCTGACCGCGTTTCGCACACTACGCGGCAGTCTGTAATGTATTCGTATTTTTACGAACAGCCGTTGTTTCGATCGTGCCCTGGGGTTACGTGACCTTTCGAATATTCACGAAATAACCGGATCAGTTGATATCGGTCTATCTTTTTTCCCCCCTCGTGACGAAATCCTTTTAATTTCGATTTCTCAATTGCCTTTTTGTTTTTTTCTTTTGTCAAAGGAGGAAAAAACATTCGAAGAAGACGACAATCCCGCGGTCGACCATGGACCAGCACGAAGAATTAACAGTGACTTTGAAATGAATTCGAGTCAAGGTCGTGTGAAAGTCTCGTGAGAAAGACAAGACAACTACCCACCGCCAAATTACACAGTTTTGCCGAGAAGAGTATAATAATACTAATCATCAGCGAAAAGGAATTCACCTTCAAAATACCGAGAGCCACACACCTATATGCCTGAAGGCTATTGCCGGTGTAAGCAGTGCGGAGGACTGCTGTCGTTCAAATGGCCATCTCATCATTATTCGGCAGACGTTCTTCAACAATTGGAACATCATCGTGTTATTACAAATTTAACATGGCCTTATTCATCCTCTTCTTCACTTCGATTTGGCTACTAGTCCTCCGGCCAGTCTCAGCTTCCGTTACCTCAGGTATTTCATTTTTTTTTTCTTTTACAGTTTTTATTCGTTTCCGGTTTCGCACTGTCATCCATGTCAGTTATCGATCGAAAGAAAAGATTGAAAGTCACGTTCCAATCGAATAGCGGATCAAACGTGAGTAGGACATTTTCAGGGACTAGTAACAAAAAGAAAAAATAATAAAAAGATATGAAATAAAAGCCTTGACGGCGTGGTTGTTACGTGAACGTGACACCTCAAGGTATTCCTTTACAAAAATACATATTCTTTTTGGTGACTTCTCGGTAGAAAGACGGGTGCTTGAGAAAGGCTCCGGCTGTGCGGAAGAGAAGCGGGATAACCTTGAAGGTCGGCTAGTTCATCGCTCTCCCTTTTTATTTATTTTTTTTTATTTCTTTCTAAAGAGACAAGTGTGTGCTTTTCTTTCTACACAGAAGACATTCCCAAGGTAAAATTCAACTACTCCCCCCAAAAGTTTGTCATTTGCCCTTCAAGCACATTAGACATACACAGAAGCTTCTTGCAATGTGTGTATTTGCCTATACAAACAGAATGCACACACACAGAGAGAAACTCGAGGACACCGGAAGAATTGATACAATCAAGTCCCTCTCTCTCTGGCTCCCACGTACTGAATATATAATGGCCAGACGCTGGAGCATTCTTTAAATAGCAAAAAAGCAAAGAAAAAAACCTATTGATTTTATTGTTATTTTTTTTTTTTTTTTTTTGTAGCTGCTTTTTTGAAACAGCTACGGGAATTTAAAAATCTTTTAGAGTTGTCAGGGAGAAACGTCGTACTTATTTAAGGGGAATATATATTTGGAAAAAAAAATCGATAGTGTTAGAGAAAGTTGCTCGCTAGTTGGCAGCTCTCAATGAAAGCGGAAGTTTCCATCGGGAGGACGAATCATTGATCGTTGACGTGTGTGTGTGTGTGTGTTCAATTACACATAGAAGCGACGCACAGCCACTTCTACCTCCATATCTCTTTCAGATGACTCCAACCGCTAGATGGCTCCCCAGACATTGTCATTGTTGTTGTTACGACCACACTTTCAAAGAATGATTTCCCCCTTTTCAACTTCTTCAACAGACTGTATCGAAATGCAATTTTCCACAATAGTACGGGAATATGAACGGCTTTCATCTTTCTTGGGGTCGTGAAACAAAATTTTGTTTGCGGATAAAAGTAAAGACGTGCAGAAGAGAGGCATCAATCCAATTACTCGCCTGTGGGTTCGTCTGCACGCGACGCGCCAACTGGCAACGAGGCAACAACGACAATATCAATGACGATAATGCAATATTGATAATGTCACTTTGCTATTATTAATTCCCAAAAGTAGAGAAAATGTAAACTCTCGTGATCATAAGCAGAGCAGTTGACATGAATGTTTTGGTATAATGATTTCATAATGAAAATGTATTAAATGGTACTGTCTTTTTTTCTGAGCAGGAATTGCTTTGAATGAATTCATTCGCCATTTTGAACCGCTCTTTTACGATCACCACAATGTCAGACTGCAGCATAGCAGATCAAAAAGAGAAAGCCAACCCCAGCTACACCTGCAGTTTCATGCTCACAACAGGTAAATAAAACAAAAAAGAATGCATATCTCTCTCACCTGAGCCACACCAAATTTGGTGTGCCTAACCCATACTTTCTAATCTTTGTACAATCACTTTCAATTGTTATGTGTATTCCACGGTCTCCACTGATTTTGGGCATCAAGCCTGTCAAGTCTTAACCCACTTTTTACAGCTGGCTGTTCCTCTTTGCCGTTTTGCACAAAGAGCACTCCTATGTAAACAAAGATTGACATGTTGAAAAGTGCATTCTCTCTCTCACATCCCTGTTGAATATTAAATTCCCAGTGTGAAGAGAGTGAATCCCAATGCAACCCAGCAATTCAATGTTTATTATTTTTTAGCCTGCTGCGGCAACCCAACATCCACAAGATATTTTTATATTAAACTTTTCTTTCTTTTATTCTCTTGTGTGACAGGCTTTTCAAGATTCGGTTACGCCGCAGCGCGAGCGTCTTTGCCGATGATGTCGTCTTGGAAAACACCGCAGGATCTATTGCCTTTGACATGGACAAGGTCTATCAAGGAGAACTAGAAGGTCTACATTTTTCCCCTCTTTTTAGAAAGCCGCTCGCATTACACATTTCTTTCTTTCTTCTCCTTTGATTATAAAGAGAAGCGGCTTAACTTTCCAGCTCACGAAATCCCCTCCTCCATGTATGAGAGCGTCGAATGTAATTACTTTTGCCTTGATTCTCGTGTGTCTCTCAGATGACGATCGTTCTACGGTGAGCGCGGTGCTGACATCCAGCGGCATCTTGGATGCCACCGTTTCTACGTTGTCGGAAACTTATTACGTCGAGCCGGCCAGTCGCTATTTTGCCGCCAGCGAAAATGTCTCCTTCCCTGCCGTTATTTATAAAGCGTCCGATGTCCTCCATCCGGATCCGCACCATCACGGCAGCGGCTGCGCTTCTCATCAGCTCTACTTGAAGCAGTTTGAAGAGCAGCATTTCCACTGTGCCGACAATCAAGAGAACCGTGACGGCTCTCGGAACTCGTCCGATACTGTCAGCGAGCTCAGTTCGTGCCAAGAAAGCAACAACAACAACAACAATAAGGATGGCGTTAGCGGGATCGAGCCCAATCAGCTGATCGATCAAACGCTGTACTCTGGCTGGAATCGTCGCCATAACGAGAAGAAAAAGAAGAAGAGGAGATCGACAGTCGATCACCGCAAGACGACGTGCATGCTCTATCTGCAAGCCGATCACCTGTTTTACGGCAAAATGGGCAGCGAAGAGGCCTGCATCGAGACGATGACGCGACATGTCCAGCGAGTCAACAGCATTTACAAGAACGTCGGTATGTTCTTTAATGATCCTTGATTGATGTACTTCAGTCTGACCTACTCCCTAAAACTATTTTTTTTTTTTTCGTTTGTAGACTTTGATGGAGATGGCCAAGGAGATGAGATTACTTTTATGATCAAACGGATCAAAGTTCACACGGAACAGGCGCTCAACGAAGCTAGCTATCGATTCCCAGGCAACTACGGAGTGGAGAAATTTTTGGAACTGTTTTCTGGTAAAAGAACTTTGGATTTCTGTTGGATCTGTGTCGTAAATTTTAAAATGGGGAATTCTTTTTTTTTTATACAGAGGAAGATTACAACGCCTTTTGTTTGGCGTACATGTTCACATACCGAGACTTTGAAGGCGGAACGCTCGGTCTTGCCTGGACGGGTGATTTGAAGAATGCCGGTGGAGTTTGCGAGAAGAACGGCCATTACCGCGGGAGTTTGAAAAGTTTGAATACGGGCATTGTGACGCTACTGAATTACGGCAAACACGTCCCACCCGCCGTTTCTCACGTCACATTGGCTCACGAAATTGGCCACAATTTCGGATCGCCTGTAAGTTTAATGTTTTTTTGTATTTCATTTACATTTCGTTTAATTTTTCCTCTGCTTTCAAATGGGAAGCACGATCCGGAAAATAACAGGGACTGCACTCCGGGCGGTGAGGACGGAAACTACATCATGTTTGCCCGTGCCACCTCGGGCGATAAGAGGAATAATAACAAATTCTCACCCTGCAGCCTGAAAAGCATTAACGGTGTCCTCAGCGCCAAAGCCCGCAACGAGCAAGGCTGTTTCAAAGGTAATTACGCAAGAGCCACTTGCAATTCGACCTTTCCTCTCATCTTAGCCTATTTACGTCTTGAATGAGTAATTAAATGCCATTGGCCCATTTTCCTTGTTGTAGAGCCTCAAAGTGCCATTTGCGGCAATGGAGTGGTGGAAGCGGGAGAAGAATGCGATTGCGGATGGGAAGAAGATTGCCAAGAAAAGTGCTGTTTCCCAATGCGAAGTATTGCGCAGCACGGAGAAAAACCGTGCACTCTCAGACCGGCGACCACCTGCTCACCTTCACAGGTACTCCCTGTGTTCGCGAGATTACGTCGAGCATAATCAATAAAACTCTCTCTCTCTCTCTCTATGAATGCAGGGTCCGTGCTGCACGGAATCATGTCAACTGAGATACGGCGTCAAGTGCCGTGACGACAACGGGTGTCGTGATGCCGCATTTTGCGACGGCACGGGACCGAGGTGCCCGCCTTCTAATAACAAAGCCAATAAAACCGTGTGTAACGAAGAGTTTGTCTGTTTCATGGGCGTAAGTTTCCTTTCCTCTTCCTTCTCCACACCCGTAATTCATTTTCTTTTGTTGTCAATGTCTGCAGGAGTGCACTGGATCGATATGCATCGCTTACGGCCTCCAATCGTGTCAATGCCTACAGGGACCCAGCGATCCGCCAACTAAAGCCTGTGAGCTTTGCTGCAAATTGCCGGGCGACGATCAACCTTGTTTGTAAGGTTTCTTCTTTCTTTTTTTACGTTTGTTCTTTTGTGTGTTGCTAACCAGGGGAAAAAAAACGTGCGTCCTTTTTTGCTGTTTTACCCTTTTATTACTGCGCCCCGGAAGTGACGCACTGTTGGCTGATTTAATTTTAAATTTTTTGTTGTTGTTGTCGTGTGTAAATCCATTAACCGATTAGGTCGTCCTTCGAATGGAACACTCCTCCCTATGACGTCCCGTCGGCGCATGCCAAGGCCGGAACGCCGTGCAACAATTACAATGGATATTGCGATGTGTTCCAGCGATGTCGCGAGGTCGATCCTTCCGGCCCATTGGCCACCCTACGACGCCTTTTGCTTTCGGACGAGAGCATTGCCTCCCTCAAGAAATGGATCGAAGACCACTGGTATGATACAATTTGATGTTTATTCATTTGTTTATGATTCTAATTAAGTATTCAAATAGGTACGGTGTCCTCTTTATTGCCGTTGGGTTCATCACCATTATCGTAAGTTTTCTTATTTTTTAAAAGTATTTTCCTATTTGATTTTGATATTCAAAAATTGAGGCGTTGAGATTGAGAAAAAGACGGGATTTCCAGTTGAAAAAAAAAAACAATAGAAATTCCATGTCTGTACGATCAGTTAACTGAGGGCGGCATTGATTATCGATCGATCGTTAAAAAACGTGGCCTTTTTCTCTCTCTCCTTCGCTGCATGGTGTCTGACTTTTCTTTTTATGAATCATTTTTTTTTACTCTTTTTTTCTTTTCGCTGCTCGTTAACTTTTTCTCGAACAAAAAAAATAACACGCGAAAAAAAGGCTCTGCATGTTTTCTGTAAGTAAAGAAAACTACATCATTTGCAACTGCATCCGGAAAAAATGTTGTCTTGACAAATGGAAATCCATTTTTTAACCTTCAACTGTTTTTTTCGAAAGAATATTTTTTTATTATTATTTTTATTTTAAAATTTCACTTGATGTATGTGACGTCACGAATCTTAGGTACGAGATTTCTAAATAAGCTTGATTAGTTGGCTATATGCGTGTGTTGTAGGCCCGGTAGAATTAGAATATTTTAAATCATCATTTCCATTTTTTTAAAATTATTTTTTTTAAATTCTCTTACCCGAAAGGCCGTCGTCGCGCGCGTGTTTGGGAAGCGGGTCGAGCGCAAAAAGCGACAGCGCACTCAACAACGTACATCGCGGACGACGAATGGAGTCACGACAGCAGCTGCTGCAGCAGCGACAGCCGCCGCGGTGGATGAGAATCAAGGCCAGCACATTGTCCACCCCGTGGCTGTCAGATCGGCCATCCCTCTCAAGCGCAAAGTGCGCGAAAAGGAGAAACGGGCAGGAAGGAAAGCTTATTCCACCGCATCCGCATTGGCCGTCTTCCGTAAGGCGAGGAAACCTCAGCGCGAAGAGCGCAGGCAGAGAAGGTCCGGCATCGTTAATACCAAAGATAAAGTCCGTTCGTGGCTGGAACGCGAGAATCCGACGCGAGAAACGATCGACAGCGATAACGAAAGTCATTTCCCGGAAGAGGAAATCAATCCGTCGGCTAATCAGACGAGACGGACGAGCAAATCCAGCCTCAATCAACCGACGCCGGACAGTTCGAATCCTTCGTGCAATCGTCGCAGTTCTTCCAGCGAATTTCTATCTTTATCTCCGCCATCGCTCGATGCCAAACCGCCCGTCAAGAAAATGATGCGTTCCATTTCGGAAAATCCGCGCCATTTCGAAGTAACACCCGCAGCGAATGGAGGGCGCCACCACTTTTCTCGTTCCATTTCGCACGGCCACGAACCGGATTTCAGCCGGCTCAGTCGCAAAACGGAATCTCATTCTCACCTGCTCTCAAAGTCGGAATTGGATTTAGAAGCGCTGGCCGATCCTTCCGTCAACAACAAGCCGAAAGATGGCACTGTGTGTCATCCGCCCGTCCAGAAGAGAATTCCGAATCCTAAAATCCCGAAATCCTCAACGGAAGGACAACTCAAAGCTTCCAAACCTAAAACTAAAACGTTTTCATCGTTTGAATTTCTGAATCTCTTGACAGGAAGTAAATCAACTCCGCTGGATAAATCGAGTAAACCTGCACGTACGGGTCGTGGGGAAGGAACCGGTTCACCCGCCAAAATCCGTAAAAAAATCGGGTTGGGACCAGTGAAAGTTGTTCTCAAGTGGCACGGAGCCGGGCGTGCGTCAAGAGTCAAACCACCTGCCCAGGCATCGGCTAGTAAATCTAAAATGGAAGGAGAAAAGCGGAATAATAACAAGAAAAAGAGGGTCATCGTCTACAAAAATGGCGATCCGATAGCCAACGTTGCATCCGGATTCCCGATGGAGAGGAAACAACAACCTGTCGAACAACAAACGAAAACATCCAGCCTGTCCAAATTGAATGAAATCGAAACTGCCAATGAGATCGGTTCCAGTGGGAAGGATGTGATTAATATCATTGCTAATCCGCTTCCGGATTCGGAACAACCTCCAAGGCCATCGGCTGAAGCCATTTTCCGATCACGACGTTATTCGATGCAGGAACGGCTTTCTCAACCTCCACCGTTGGTACGTCGTGTGTCTGAGATTCACACGACCGGCGCTGGCAACAACAACAACACAACAACAGTCGGCGTAATCGACATAGCTGGACAGTGGGAACTCTGCCTGAATTCCCACTTAATCCTGAAGAGATTGGCATCGATATCGAACATGATTGTTGATTAACCTTTTTTTTTATTATTTTATTTTTTAAACTAATTATTTGGACTCTGTGTGAAGTTCAAAGAACCAAGAGGTCATAGTCAGGTCTCACGATTTTTCAAATTACGCGATTAACGGCTGAAACAATTTTTATTTTGAAATTTAAATCTAGAGCTTATTCGATTGATGAAGATAAAAAAAAGGCGTATCTGTACTAGCTCCGCTTTCGTGATCCATTCTGTAGGTTCATTTCCATTTTATTGATTCATTGATGCATATCAAACAAGAAACTGATGTTTTCAAAATGGCGTCAATCAGTTGAAAATTCCTCGACTGGAGGAATGGATTCGTATGGTGAATTGATATATATATATATATATATATACAGTATATATTTATGTATAAATATGTTGAATGATGACGCATGTTGTATTCCTACCAGTGTGTACTTATGTGTGACTGTGAGTGTGTACTGAAAGTTGAAAATTGTGGTTATCTCTCGTACTCAATACAATTGTTTTAAATTCGATTGAAATGATTGCCTAATTACAAACGAATTCCAATACAATATATAAATAAATATATATAATAAATAAATTACAAACAAGAAATTACAAACCATCCGGCATCGCTGTTCCACCTTCGGTCGTCTGCCTGTCATTTCCGTTGCAAATCGTAGTGGGACAGTCGACACGTTGCGAACGAGACAAGTAGACGGAGTCTTACATGGATGGCAACTGAAAAATGCCATGCATGTTCATTATTTCGGTTTATCAGTGAGTAGCTAATGGAAGATTTAAGACTATAATCAATCGTAGAGTGTTTAAGGCAAAGATATTATATTTCTCCAACATATGAGTTTTATTCAAGGTTACAGTGTAAGATTTCTCTATTAATGGCGCGAATTTGAATGACAGCAGATGGCGTGCGCGTCGGGGGAGTGGAAACTATGAAACCGGGGTTCAAAGTTTATTGCATAACTTTAGTAAACTGGTGGTTTTGCTAGATGGCAAGCCGCTGCAAACTCTAACTGAAATACGGGTATGACAATTATCTTGCGACTTATGACAGTCATACTGTAGGTAACGTTTTATGTGCAACCCGCCACGGATTGCTGTTTTCGGTCCATGTTCTTTTTTTTTCCTTTTCCAGTTATACGTCTTTCTATCTAATTCAATGAACGTTGACGGTGGGAGGTCACAACAATGGTATGTATAGTTTACTGTTGTGAAGGGACATCTGTAATGCTATCTACCGAAGAAGGTAATCTACTTTAATCCAGTTGTTAAAGTAGATATCACTTTAAATTATCCATTTTTATTGTGTTAAAGTAACACCACAAGTTCATAAGGATGGATAGTTGGCCCATCATTCACACAATTTTCTTGTTCAGGCAAGAAGTGTTTTGTTCTGTCAAAAGCTAGCAACACCTCGTATTCACTGAGCGATGGGACCAGTTGTAAAAAGAAGCACACTAGATTTCTACGCAACCAGCTTAATGATTCAAGGTGATTGTTCAATTAGTTTATTAATGGCAAGTAGGCATAAGTGTTTGTGTGTGATTAGTGATTAACTTTGGCTTTCTAGAGTAATGTGTGATGGAACGGGTAATTGATTGCTCAGTTGAAAAAGGTAACTTGTATAAAGTTGAAATTGAGTTTTGATCATCTACTTAGGAAAAAATTCAAAATAAACTAAAATGTAAAACATAATTGTCACAGCAGGAAAGGGGATAAAATGCATTACATCAAGTGAATCAAGAAAATGGCAAGAACATATACAGACATGATGACAATGGAAGTAGGCAAAATCTATTTGAATCAGAATGCTATTTAGTTTGTGAGCCTGTGTTCTGTGATGTTGAAAAATTGTAATTTTTCTTGTTTCTTTTCCTAGTTATCAAGGAATGTTGCTGTCGTCAAGGTATTTGAACTTATGGGATTTTTGTCTGACCTGAAATTGTCCAAAAAAATATGCATTAGTGACAGCGGCAGAGCCCATAGTTCTTTATTAGAAGACAGTTTTCACAAATGCATCGAAGTGCAGAGTAGGTCTTCACATAATTTGATGGTTATTTAATCAATGATCTTTTCCATTCTCCCCCCGCAGATATCTGGGCAAATTTTTAAAAGTTTATGTACAATCCTAGTTGAGTGATGTGTGCTGACTTCATTTTATGCCAAGTTCCACGATATCTGATTGTCACAGGCTGAAAAGTAAAATTTGTTGAAATTAGGTGGATAGTTCAATTTAAAAGTTGAAGCTCAGGATCACACCAAGTGCCTTTAGTTATTACGTCGAATCCCACGAACCAGCAGTAGGGAACTACAGTTACGTCAAATGGTTGATCAAAATGCATTTAGATAATTAAAGTGAGAGCTGTCTGCATCTGAAGAGGCCACATGCAATTCTAATGGAGAAAAAAAGAAGCCAGGCTAGTTTGAATCATTCTTTCAGCAAGGTACATTAGGTTTGATTAATATGTTTTTACTGATTCTGATTTTGCTATTCAAGGTTGCAACGGAAATTCTATGTAATCGGAAACTTGTTTTGTAACACCTAAGTAATGCGGAAACTCTTCGCTACCTGTGAAGTCGTTAAGAGTTACCGTTCGAAAAGTCAATTGTGATGTAAAAGGTTTAAAGTAATATTCTCTACATAGATAATTGTCTGTGAAGCGCCGCGTTTCCCGTCTGTTAAAAAAAAAACTCGTCTAGAAATCAGTAAGCTAGTTTACGCAAAATTTAAAGGTATGTTTTACGGATTTGTTGTCGCAAGATGGCAATATGCTGCATGCTTAGTTTGGGCTGATTCACGTTTTTCGATCGTTAGGTAGCCGAAACCAATTCGTCGCGATCAAGGATAAATTTCATGCGTTTTAGACCGCTAGATGGCCTAGATATTTCATTCCTGCGACGGCAGATGGTAAAACTTTTAAGTGTTCCTTATGGTAGATGGCAGTCGCGTCGTAATTTTTGTAGTCGGAAAAAAATGCTTCTGCTCGTGACGCTAGATGGCGACTACCGACTCTAGGGAGTACACTACCGTGACTTCTAATCGATAGATGGTGTCTTAAGCGTCTCTTATGCCAGAAGTTAGATGGCAGTGGCAAAACTTTGTTGTTCCTAACCGTTAGATGGCAGCGAAAACTTTGTTCCTAACCGCTAGATGGTAGTGGCAAAATTGTGTTTTTAACCGCTAGACGGTATTGGGAAAGTTTGTTGTTTCTAACCGCTAGATGCCAGTAAGAAAACTTTGTTCTAACCGCTAGATGGCACTGGGAAAACCTGTTGTTTCTAACCGCTAGATGGCGACGTTAGATGCTACATAATTGAAGGCGATACACAACCAGGGCCTTATTTTACCATCGACTGATTTTATAGGATAGCTACAAAGTAACCTGATGCCTATGAAACTTCGTTCAGCAACAGACTTGGATTATAAGGATTGTTTACTTAATCACTTGTGTGGAACTGAGTAATTTATTCTTTGTGTGTGATCTCGAAGATGTAAGCATGTTGCAGATGGTAAATGCAGGTAGGTTAATAGTTTAGGATGTTGTATAAGGACTAAAATGATCCATTGTTACTTTATCTCAGTGCCAACTGGATTGTGTTGCATTATCATCAACTGATACCCAAGGAGCTAAAAGGAAAGTAAAGCATTATCAATAAAATGATCCATTGTTACTTTATCTCAGTCACAACTGGATTGTGTTGCATTATCATCAACTGATACCCAAGGAGCTATAAGGAAAGTAAAGCATTATCAAGAAAATCTGTGATAAGCTCAATTTATGTTCACCAATATTTTATATCTTTAATTCTTGTCAATATTACATATTTATAGGAAATCAGGTGCAATATTTTGTCATTTAGGTGCAAATGAATGTAACAAGCAGAACAAATGGCACCATCAAGGAGGTTAAACAACCAGATTTCAAAACAAACATGCAATGCACATAAACCAGCGGAGTCCTGTTATATAAATTACATTCTTGCAGAAGCTTTTAGCTGACAAGAATGGTGTTGGCTTTCCTAACAAGGTGCAATAAACAGTGTGGAAATGTTTAACCTAGAGTACAATAAATGCAAAACTTGTTCAGTTTATATGCAGTTAGTGTTAAATGTGTATGTATAAGTGTTACACAAAATTAGTGACATTTCAAGTTGGTATAAGTACATGCAGATTGAGCAAAAAGCCTTCAGTGTTTCCTAATGTAAGTTTGCAATAAGAGATATTACTCTATAGAAGACCACCACTGAAAGCTGTTGTACAAAAGATATCAGTAATACTGCAAGCAAAGGACAATACTATAATGGCAAAGTAACACAATTGATACTAGCCATGGATCACCTATCAGCAAGAAATTTGGTAAGATACATAGTGTTATGGTAGTATAATTTCCCGGTGTCAATTTAATTCAAAATTTTGAATCTGATTTGAATTTGAATTTAATTCACAATATTGAATTTGATTCAAAATTTAACAAGGAACACGAAAATGAAATTTGTTTTTACGTAGAGTTTATGGTTTTTACGGTTAAATGGTTTTACGTAAAAACGAACGCAAAAAAATTGGAAAAGTTTTTTCAATTTTGGCAAAATTTTAGATTTCGATTTAAATAGGTGATATCGATGCAGAATTGAACGGCCATCACGAATCTGAGGGTTGTTTTCTCGTGGGACTCATAGTTTTTGAATAAAACGCAAAAAATGGTCAAAGTTGGGTTCTAAAAAATAAGCCCGACTAAAAAAATAAGCCCGACTTTATCTTTAAATGACGATTATTTCAAAAACGGCTTATTTCACAGAAAAACAAATGGATTTTTCTGAATCAGCGTTAAAATTGGGTTATAATGTGGGATTTTCATTGCATTCCGAGAGATTTCGATTTTTTCCGATTTTAACAAAAGTGGGAAGGCTATAGCCTTCTCACTTTTTCAATTTTGGCAAAATTTTAGATTTCGCTTTAAATGGGTGGTTTCGGTGCAGAATTGAACGGGCATCACGAATCTGAGGGTTGCTTTCTCGTGGGACTCATAGTTTTTTTAATAAAACGCAAAAAACGGTCAAAGTTGGGTTAAAAAATAAGCTCGGGCTTATGTTGTCGGGCTTAAAATTTTTACCTATTAAAAAATAGTAGCATTAAATCTAGATAACTATAGATAATTCTGATTCAAAATTAACCAAGGAATACGAAAATGGAATTTGCTTTTACGTAGATTTTATAGTTTTGGAGTAATCTAAAATATTTTAAGCCCGGCTATATAAGCCCATTCTATAACTACAAATGTTACCGGTAGCTGGCGATAGCAGTAAAAGAGGAAAAAAAGGCCAATATTTTTTATTTTTATTACGGGTAAAACGGATTGCCATAGGTAGATGGCGATAGCAGTAAAACAAAAAAAAAAGCCAATATTTTTTATTTTTATTTTGGGTAAAACGGATTGCCATATCTTTAGACATCTGGCGGATAAATTCTAAACTTTATCTTTATTATCGTCATTTCTTCATGTCGTGACTGAAGTGTGCACATGTGCATATGTATCTTGTGGTCGTCATTGTTAGTGTTTTTATGGATAATTTATCTCAAACCCAATGGTATATTTATTTTCTGTACATCCACCGTTATGTGCTTGGAGCCTTTGTAACAATTTTTTTTTGTGTGACAGTTGGAAGAAGATCGATGCCACCGATTCTGTAGACTGGAATACCTCCAATGGCTTCGAGTAAAATTTGTAACCATAATTGAATGCTACACTTTTATAATGCATTCCATTTGACAACTACAAAGTGTCACTCTGCTTTGTGGTGCCAACTATCACCATATCAACATCCTTTGACTCATGTCTAGTTAGCCAGTCAACGATCAATAACATCACCCCAGTTCGGTACTGTGAGACTTTGATACTGTAAGTTGTCCAGGAGCACATGACAGTGATAACAATTATGTATTGTAGAATTGGCAAGTGTCCATCTCTTAATGCTGCAAACTGACTCTTACGAACAACTTATCAAGTTTTTGCTGTCTGTAGGCTTAATATGTGAGTTGAATTGCCTTTTTTTTATTATTATAACAGCAGAATTCATTTCACATCTAATGATATTTTATCTCTTTTTCCTAGTATTTGGGAGTCTTCATCCCACGCTCTTCAGTTGCACAAAAGCAACCACCAGGATTTCTCGTCCCATCATCGCTTCGTCATCGCTCCTTCGCGTTTGTCCCATCTTTGGCTTGCCTGTCGCATTTTCTGAACCCTGCCCACGGTTTATCGTCGCTTCGCGTAGTCTTCGCTTCGTCGTCTCTTCAACTTCGGCGCGCCATTGCTTCGTCGCCTCTTCGCCTTTGGCACACCCATCGCTGTCGCCCCTTTCCTATCGACACGTCATTGCTTCTTCGCCGTGCCTTCGCCCGTGTTCGCTGCTCGTCTTGCTGCTTGGTTCGTTCTTTGCCTTTTCGTTATGATTGTTATGTATAGCATTAGTTAACCTGTTGGCTGCCACCCCGTTCTTCTCCCCTTTTTTTTGGTAGCTTTAGGGACGGGCCGCGCTGTTCTGTCTCTTGGCCGTATTTGCCATGAGGCGGAGCAGTCGCATCTGCCCAAGATTGGCCGAAAGGCCCCACAGGCAATGCACCGGTAGGGACTTCCCTTTTTTCGACACGCTGGTGGTATCCCAGGGATGTGCATTTCCATAATGGTTTGCACCAGCGTGTCAGCCCGGACTTGTCTAACGACAAGTCCCACTTTGGTCGACGTCCTTCAGACTAGACGCGTAGGTAGTAGAAGACAACCTAAGGGTTGTATGGCTTGGCAGCCAACAGGTTAACTATGTGTAAGTGTGTGTATGTATGTATATATGTTTGTATGTTATATGTGATGTTATGTATAAACAAGTGGAGGAATTGTGGGTGGAAGGAGGGACAAAAAAAACAATTCTTTCATTAATTTTTCCATTTCTTATTTATTTATTTCGCCATACAAGTTAAAAACACTTATCCATATAACCCATATCAGTAATATCCGCAATATTTCTTTTAGTCCTTACGAGTCTAATGGTGCTGTTCCATAAAAAATTTGTAAGGGCTCCCTTAGGCAACCAGTAACAAAAAAAAACGATCCAAACGCAACTTTTCAGCACCAAATGTTTCCTATCGCAAAACAAACTTTTAGTTACCTATTACACAAGTAGCTGTTTAGTACACATTTTTTTCAATTGAATGGAATCAGCCCGACGAATTATACGTGGTTGCAAAAGCTGCCAGGAACGCCACGAAGACGGGAAATGATACAACACCTAAAGTTCTAGTTGGTTAAGTAGTGGTGGTAAGGCAAAACGAAGAAAAAAAATAAAAAAAGGTTATGTTGGCTTAAGAAACATGTCTTCTTCATAAGCTATGAACAATGAAAAACAGAATATTTAACCAAAACATGGAAACCCAATGAAACCGACGACTTTCTTAAACAATTTCTGCGCAGTGGTAAGACGACCTCTTCAAATTCAGTTAGGGCTAAAACAAAGCGACATTTATTCGCTTCCGTTTCAGAATACTTTGATCTCCCATTCTTTTTTTTAAATTAGCAGGCAGGATAGGCATAACTGAAGATTCCATTCAACAGAAAAGGAATGTGATACCATTCCTTTTTCAACTTCACCAACTTGTTGTAACTTTGATTAAGTTACAAGAAGTTAGATATCAATCAAAAATTAATATAATCAACTCTCAACCTAGGGAATACATATATGTAGAAAAATGTGTGCTAAGTCAGCAAAGTAGCATTACTAGTTGACACAATTCACCTGTCAGTAAAATTATTAATTCATACTAGAATTGTTTTGCTTTTAAAGGCTTTCTCTTCAAGACAATGATCTGGTTCTACTGTGATTGTGTTTCAGTAACATGAAAAATTTACTGAAACATGTTTGAACATCCATTGTAGGACTGGCAATGTTTTTTAAGAAGAAAAATTTACTGAAACATGTTTGAACATCCATCGTAGGACTGGCAAATGTTTTTTAACAACGTCAAGTATAAGAAAGGGATAGAATTTAACTAAAATTAACTCATCACTGCAGAAACAATTTTAAGGCCAACGGTCCCATTGCCAGTAGAAAGAACCCTCTGACTAGCCCGAAGTTCATTCCAAATTGAGGATTGCCTATGATAAGACAAGAAACAGATTGATTGTCAGTACAGCAATGTAAGAATTATGCAGTACTGGAATCACAACAGAAAATGACCTGTTTAATTAACCATTAATCTATTGTGTAATAAATCGGCACTGGTTAAACCTACTTGATCACGTGCAGGGCTTGGTGGCTAAGCTACTCTCACACAAAGAATTTTTATCTACGTTTTTGAAGTTCGCTTGCGTAAATTCTGGTGATCAAAGAAAAACACAAGAGAAATATTTTTAAATGCATAATTGAACTTCAAAAATATAAAATGCCAATGCAAAGATAATCTAACAAGACGAACTCCAAACCTTCCACATACAGCGTCAGAAAACAAAACCTGACACAGCGACACCGCTGTTATAAAACGCCATCTGGTGTAAAACTGTTGCTAACGCCATCTAGTGTGCAAATGGTAGCGACGAATTAAGGCGTTTCGAGAACTAATACCTATCATTACGTTAAATCCGAAACCGCTATATCGCATAGTGAACTGAGGCAAAAATCGAGTAGCGCAGCGCTAGAACTAAAAATGAAATGAGCTGCGCTAAAAATGAAGTCCACTCAAGATAAATATGACTTTCGTCAGTAGTTTTGAGGCATTCTGTGGTGAAAACGAAAGAGTTTTTTAAGCAGTAATTGTGCACCTGCCGACAAACAGGTTTCAAAAAAAATCACAACCAATTGCAATTAACCGTTCGGGCTCGACCGGGATTTGAACCCGGGACCTCTCGCACCCTAAGCGAGAATCATACCCCTAGACCATCGAGCCGATACGTTACGACGCCAATGAAAACCTAAGTACGTAATGGTCATTGAAAATGGACGCTGCCCGACGTTACCTTAAGCTCAGCATGAGTAATTATAAATACCTGCCCTGTACAATAGGTTCATAGTAGCTCCGCCAATAATCGAAAATTATATAGAGCTGCACGCTGAAGCGACATGCCCATGTGGTTTTCACCAGCCTCGTGAAATCAAATCTACAATTAAAATGTAATGCAATCACCCATTAGTTCAGATTTGAGAAAGTGAAGCTCAAAGAATAATGGGGTGTTGCTGGAGATGGTATGTCTTGCATTAAATTAAGTTTCTGCATTCCTAAAACAAATGATCAAATTAAAGCACGTAGTAAATGGAGTTATTACTTATACAGCTGCTTTACCCATTGCGCTATTCAAATTAATTACAAGCCAAGAACGCGGTTTCAGTTTTAGTTTCTCAATGCCGGGAACATCACCTTCACAATTTCATGGTCTTAACAAAATGGAGAAAAACGAAGAAAATGACCGTGGGAAAATTGCCTCCAAAACCGTCAAAAATTGACCATCGTTGGAATTGCTTGAAAATGACAGAATATACTCAAAATTTAATGCTGATTTCGAGAAAATTGCTATTTTTTTCATAACATCAACCGTTTTGGAAATACATAGGATTGAATAACTTTGATGTGTCACGCTAGCGCTGTAGCGTACTGGCGTGCCAGTAGTTTTTAAATTCGGTGTATTTCCAAAACCGCTGATGTTATGAAAAAAATAGCCATTTTCTCGGACTAATTCTCACACTAATTTCATACTGACTGCCAAAACACAAGTATAATACCTCACTCCTCAATACAAAATCTTGCTGCTTGAACCCCTCAGTATGTATGATGAGAAGACTGAGGAAATGGTGATGGTTAGTGGTTTACAAAACCACATATGCTGTGTTTTTCAGACAAGATGGGACGCGACCAATGGACAAAGACTTACAGAATGGAATTATCATATTTCACCTGACTTGTGACGTTTATGATATTCCTTCACCATCAGCATCCTTTGCAATTTCAGTTTCATGAGCTACGTCTTAAAAGCAGAAGATAAGCATTGCATTCTGACTGCCAAAATATAAATTTAATACCTATCAAAGAAAAATCGAATAGCATGATGGAAGTAAAGTAATAAGTTGCAGAAGTTTGTGGCTACGGTAGCTGACACCTGACTAATCTGTGCACAGAAATAATCCATTTAATATGATTCACTTCTAAAGTACACAGAAGAATGAAAAATCGAAAATAGGAACCATACCATTAGATTTTATTATACTTTTCGTGGGAATGTAACACATAAAACAAATAATTAGACACCGGTTCCATAGTTCACTGCTGATTCACTTGTCATTAAAAAACAGAGGTCCATCAGTGCCATCTTTAGTCTTAACCTGCAACCGAAAATGAAAGTTGCACAAAATATTTGGATGATTTTTTTTAAACAGAGAACTCGTCAATTCTATTTTTAGAGCGTTTGTTTTTTGTTTTTTTCTTTTCCCCATAGAAAATGAAAGAAAAATGGAAATTTCGACCACAGGTCACCGCAAATCCTTGTGGCATTTACACACACCGTGGAGCAACCAGGTTTCTATGACTGGAGATAGGCCTTAAAATGGAGAATTCTTTCACCCTTCTTGTACACCATGCCAGTATCTATAAAAATTTTTGATTTCCCACAGAAGTTTTATTTTTGAATAACCTTTCTATTCTCTATTTATGTAAAAAATAAAAAAAAAATTTATTTATTTACAGAAGCTTACGAAAAATGATTTTGTAGATCATTTTTGGTACGGTTTAATGTGGTCAGGCAACGTCCATTTTTTTAAAGGAGGAAGGGTGAGGGAAATAAAGTATATAAAGTCGCCCGCCTTATGTACGGTTGTGTTGTGATTTACCCGCGCCGTGAAATTGAATAGCGATAGAGGTTTGTGCCAAACGCTAGGTGAGTTAATTTCTGGTGACTAAAATGTTTAACGTCTTCAGATTAATGTTTAAATCATTACCGTCAAATTTTAATATTTTGGTATGGAAATGTTATTTGTACAAATCAGTTTAGTGAACTTATTGATTAAACTGTTAGTTAGTCTTTGCAGCCATGCTCTGAATTCTTTTGTCACGTTTTATCTTGTTACTGAGATGCTGGTATTTCCTAGTTAATGTCATGCAGTGACATCTTAGTGCATGTCATGCTAATGCCATGCATTTTCATGACAGGTCTTCAAATAGCCACACACCTACTGTTACGTCGTGACAAGTATCGCAGCGATCTTTATCGTCAACGTCATCTTAGGATCGCTAAGCAATTTTGCTGGTAAATGTGCCGTGCATACAAGAATGGTACTACAAAATTAGTCTGGAAATGAAATCACTGTTAATCATGTTGACCTTGTTTTTTACTTAAAGGATAAAATTTCACACTCGGCCTTCCTACAACTAATTATTGAATTGTGGTAATTCGATAGCAGTGGTTCCATTATACTTATGGTTTGAAAATCGATCTGGAGAACGTGGGCAAGAAACGGTAGGAACGATTACTCTATACTTCCTTAGTGTCGCAAGGTTGACGTAGTTTCTATTTTGCAGCAAGCTAAATAAGACAGTGATTATTATTGTAATGAATGTTTGTATCTATAATTGATTTCTTGATCAAACCTTTTGCTTGATGGATGTTAGTTCTTTGAAGACTTCAGTTGACGACATCCTGTTTTTAGGTTCGTCTTCCAACATTTTTCTAAGTAGATTGTGCTCGTAAAGTTGGCGTAATTCGCCGCCGATTTCTATATCAAGGAAGCAAACTTTTCATTAACAAGATAAAATATCTTATTATATCGTAAATCACCTGTCATGTTGACTGGAGCATTTTTTAGGATGTTCCTATCAATTTGTGTTACATTAGAACCGTAGAGATGTTTTCCCTTCAGGAGAAGATACCCAAAGACGAGGGCAAGTACAAAAACATCGCTCTTTACGTTTCCTCGGCTGTCTATATTTCTTTTCTCACACATTCTCAATATTTCGGGAGCAAACCAGCCATCTGTTCCGCAGATTTCGCTTATGTCGAAAGTACCCCGCTCACTGACTGGTTTAGTCAGTCCAAAGTCTGCCCATTTGATTGTTATCTCTTCCTTTTGGCCGTCATTTCGCACCGAAATAAGAATGTTTTGTGGTTTAATATCTCGATGAATAAAGTTCATTGAATGAATGTATTCGAGACCGGCAGCTAGTTGAAGAAACATGTCGATATGGGGTGGTAGAGGCCCGTTATATTTTTTGTCGTTGCCACGGCCCAGGAATGCTTTATCTAATGAGGCGGCACATAATTCCAAAGCAAAGTACCTTAATGTTGGCGTCAGAAAAAAATTATCGTTATGCGTTTGCTCAATTAGTCGATATGATCTTACCAGTACTTATCGTCACGTTCATACCAAAACAATTTGACGATGTTGGGATGACCTTTTCCCTTCGTGAGTTCCTTCATAGCGTTTATTTCACGTTCATCAACATTATTTATATCAACTATTTTAACTGCGACTTTATTGCCGTCGTATTCCCCTAAATACACCTCGCCAAAACCCCCTTTACCCAATGGTTTATTACTGTCGAACTGAATTTTCGAACCGATTGTCCCCATATTGTTAACACAAAGATATAAAGAAAATGTATGGCGACTCATACGACTGATACTAACGATAGAGAAAAGTAAAATGGCGTTTTATATTTTTTCGGCGACTACCGCATTGGCATTGCAATCTATACCAGATTAGTTTATCAGAGTAAAATTTTACGCAACCATTGGGGATTTAAGATCAAATAATTTTTATCTTGTTTGTGTTTTCGTTTCGTAAAAATTAATGCCCACGCATTTGGAGTTGCTTGATTCCATAAGTTTAGTTTGAACTAGAAATGTTTTTTTGATGTTTTATTATGTTACTTGCCACGCACGATAGTTTGCGCCACTATCGTTCGTAGTTCTGCAATCCTTTGCCACCTGATGTTTGGTTTTTGGCTGCTTTCTCCCCCTAAACCATGCATTCAAACATTTCAAGGCGGTTGGGTACATGGGCGTAGGTGCTCATTTAGTTATAATATCATTATTGTATTTTTATCCGTTTATTATTGAATGCCCGCTCAAGTCTATATCGATCGTCAGGTAATCAGGCTTTTCCTTAATTTATTTCCAATTTGCATTCATCTAATATTTTGTTGGTTACACACAGAACGAAGGGTTTGGACGGAAAAAGTTGGCTAATATTAACCTACCTGCCAATCATTGATCATTTTGGTGTCATTTTGTGTGCAGGATTGCACCACATGTGTGGGCTAGTTTCCATAGAACTTTTCGTTTGATAGTGATTATCTTCATTTTTTGTAACCTTTGTCTGCCGTTTGTTGAAAGATCTAGAAAGGGATCACCACCCCTGTAGCTATGGTGTCGCTATAGTTAATAGGCTAGAAACGTTTGCATTTTGTCGCTTCTGATCTGGGTTTCAACTTTTGTTCTAGTTACGGTTGGTAAAACCAACTGTTCATATCACTATTCAATATCCAAATGTAGGAAGGTCGAGCGGGATGAATTTTATCCTTTAGTCAAAATACAAGGGCAACATGGTTAAAAATGGTTCACTTTCAGACTAATTTTGCAATATTGTCGCGGGTACGCAATCAGGGGCCGTTCACACGTAACACACGTCCAACTCCTACGCCCAAGCTCCCACCACGACCAACAACTCAGACCGACACCAAAAGCGTCTTCTTTTGTTTTTAAAACACATCATGCTTGCGATGAACAAACGTCTATCCCAACTACGTTTGGGATACGTTACAATTTCTACGCGTGACAATATCATTCTTGTATGCAAGAAAAATATACCGGCATAATTCCTTAGCGACCCTAAAGTCCGTTCGTAGCTGAAAGTCGAAAATTGGGGTTGTCTCTTGTATTGAATACAATTGTTTTAAATTCGACGACACATTCGTTAAATGCATGCTTACGGAAGGTGGCTTGCAGTTAGGGCTTTACCAAGATTTGCTTTAAATAATGGATAACTAATGAATTGTCTGCGATGCGGGCGATCCGTTGGACTATTTTCCAAGTTGCGTGGGTTAAACTAGCCTTCGCCATTTTATTTTGGTGACATTTTGGCGCCCAATGTTTTAAAAGGAGTCTACCTAGAAATGTAATGTGTAACGTGAAAAATTAAAATAATAGCAATATTTCGGGGTAAAATCAGGGCATATGGGATAAACCGAGAATGGGACGGGATTTTTTATGATTCATTGGTCACACTACGAACGTGTTTTTCTTTAATACCCGTCTCTATTTAGGTAAAATGTAAAGAATCTAAATGTTTTTATAGAAGCTTACACAACAGGATTTTTATAAATCATTTTTTGGTACGGTTTAATGTGGTCAGGCAACATCCATTTAAGTCATTACCATCAATTTTAAATATTTCCTATATGGAAATGCTATTATTTGCATGAATAAGTGTAGTTTGACTATTGATTCAGTTGTTCATAGTTACTCTACGCAGCCATGCTTTGGGTTCTTCATTCTTCTGTTCGTCTGGATTTTTTTATTGAGATATGCTGGTATTTCCTAGTTAATGGTAGATAGAGGGGGGGGGATCATCCAATGGCTATACATATCATGGCTTGTCAGAACAGTTCCTCATTTGATAGATATCCCTTTTCATTACGGTTTTTTTATTAGACTTGGAACGCCATGTTTTCATACATAGGTCTATTATGATGCTTTGTAGCTTATTTTGTTGTTTAATATGGTTTGCATGGTGGGATATTGATAGCTGTTTACTAGTGCTGATTGCATATGTTGAATTCAGCAAGAATGTGTATCTGAACAAGTTCATCAAAGGAATATATATATTATGATGACTATCTAAACTACCTGAATTTGATTATTGTTTCCCCCTTTGAATTTAGATATAGCCACACACCTACTGTTACGTCGTGACAAGTATCGCAGCGATCTTCATCGTCAACGTCATCTTAGGATCGCTAAGCAATTTTGCTGGTAAATGTGCCGTGCATACAAGAATGGTACTACAAAATTAGTCTGGAAATGAAATCACTGTTAATCATGTTGACCTTGTTTTTTACTTAAAGGATAAAATTTCACACTCGGCCTTCCTACAACTAATTATTGAATTGTGGTAATTCGATAGCAGTGGTTCCATTATACTTATGGTTTGAAAATCGATCTGGAGAACGTGGGCAAGAAACGGTAGGAACGATTACTCTATACTTCCTTAGTGTCGCAAGGTTGACGTAGTTTCTATTTTGCAGCAAGCTAAATAAGACAGTGATTATTATTGTAATGAATGTTCGTATCTATAATTGATTTCTTGATCAAACCTTTTGCTTGATGGATGTTAGTTCTTTGAAGACTTCAGTTGACGACATCCTGTTTTTAGGTTCGTCTTCCAACATTTTTCTAAGTAGATTGTGCTCGTAAAGTTGGCGTAATGCGCCGCCAATTTCTATATCAAAGAAGCAAACTTTTCATTAACAAGATAAAATATCCTATTATATCGTAAATCACCTGTCATGTTGACTGGAGCATTTTTTAGGATGTTCCTTTCAACTTGTGTTTCATTAGAACCGTAGAGATGTTTTCCCTTCAGGAGAAGATACCCAAAGACGAGGGCAAGTACAAAAACATCGCTCTTTACGTTTCCACGACTATCTGCTTTTCCTTCCACCAAAAGTTTCAATATTTCGGGAGGATACCAATAACGTGTCCCACAGATTACGCTTGTGGCGCAAGTACCCCGCTCACTGACTGGTTTAGACAGTCCAAAGTCTGCCCATTTGATTGTTATCTCTTCCTTTTGGCCGTCATTTCGCACCGAAATAAGAATGTTTTGTGGTTTAATATCTTGATGAATAAAGTTCATTGAATGGATGTATTTGAGACCGGCAGCTAGTTGAAGAAACATGTCGATATGGGGTGGTAGAGGTCCGTTATATTTTTTGTCGTCGCCACGGTCCAGGAACGCTTTATCTAATGATGCAGTACATAATTCCAAAGCAAAGTACCTTAATGTTGGCGTTAGAAAAAAATTATCGTTATGCCTTTGCTCAATTAGTCGATATGATCTTACCAGTACTTAACGTCATGTTCACACCAAAACAATTTGACGATGTTGGGATGACCTTGTCCCTTCGTGAGTTCCTGCATAGCGTATTTTTCACGTTCATCAACTAAATTTTTATCAACTCTTTTTACTGCGACTTTATTGCCGTCGTATTCCCCTAAATACACCTCGCCAAAACCCCCTTTACCCAATGGTTTATTACTGTCGAACTGAATTTTCGAACCGGTTTGCCCCATATTGTTAACACAAAGATATAAAGAAAATGTATAGCGACTCGTACGACTGACACTAACGATAGAGAAAAGTAAAATGGCGTTTATATTTTTTCGGCGACTACCGCATTGGCATTGCAATCTATACCAGTTTAGTTTATCAGAGTAAAATTTTACGCAACCATTGGGGATTTAAGATTAAATAATTTTTATCTTGTTTGTGTTTTCATTTCGTAGAAATTAATGCCCACGTATTTTGAGTTGCTTGATTCCATAAGTTAAGGTTGAACTAGAAATGTTTTCAACCAGTTTCGAAAATGCATTTTTGATGTTTAATTTTGTTACTTGCCACGCACGATAGTTTGCGCCACTATCGTTCGTAGTTCTGCAATCCTCTGCCACCTGCTGTTTGGCTTTTGGCTACTTTCTCCCCCTAAACCATGCATTCAAACATTTCAAGGCGGTTGGGTACATGGGCGTAGGTGCTCCTTTAGCTATAGTATCATCATTGTATTTTTATCCGTTTATTACTGAATGTCCGCTCAAGTCTATATCGATCGTCAGGTAATCAGGCTTTTCCTTAATTTATTTCCAATTTGCATTCATCTAATATTTTGTTGGGCGTTACGTTTTCTTCAAGCAGACGATGTTTGATTGCAAATCCGTAACACTCAAACATCGCCTGTTTATTCCCCACTTAAAATATCTCGCATTTGAAATTACTCTCCAATGTTCATTAACTTTTGTCACCCGTGGTTTATCACAGTAAATTCTCTCTCAAATTGTTTCGTAAGGAAAATCTTTTTCATTGGCCGATCGACCCATTTTTATATTTGCTTAAAATTGCTGGCTTGCACGTAGTCAATGGCACACCTTCAAGTCATCGCGTGGCACGTCAGCAGGTTCAAATTCAACATTTCCGCCATCTAATCCTCTCTATTATTAACGTTGAATGACTTTTTAATCACGTCCGTAGACTTGGGATAACGATCAAAGATCAATATCCTGTTCGGTTTTCCCAGGCCAACAAACAATTGTCAAACAACAACAAGTTACACACACAACGATGGGTTTGATCGGAAAAAAGTTGGCTAATATTAACTGATCTGTCAATCATTAATCATTTCGGTGCTATTTTGTGTGTGAGCTAATATCCATAGAAATTATCTGGGACGATTGATAGTGATTATCTTCATTTTATTTCAACCTTTGTCTGCCGTTCGTTGAAGGATTACAGTCCCCTTTAGCCGTGGTGTCACTATAGTTAACAATCAAGAAACGTTTTCCTTTTTTTCGCTTTCAAACTGCGTTTCGACTTTTGTTCTAGTTACAGTTGGTAAAACCAGCGTCTAAATGGGAGAATGTAAACGTGTTCTTTACTAAGGGGTTTCATTATTGTATCGTTTGACTTTTTTACGAAAACCGAAAACACTGAGCTCAAGTACGTTCTTTGCTAGGTCTTCCTGAAAATGTCAGAATGCTATGCTGCCAGTCTAGATAAACACGTTCAATCATTATATATTGAGAATGACTCTTGTAGTGATGAGTGAAGACAGGATGTGCCAAACAAAGCAGCCATGGCGACTTCCAACTAAGATTGTAACAAGTGGCAGTCGACATTCTCAGATGACTGCTCTATTGGCGATTTCCTGTTTTTCTTTAATGCCATTTTCGAACTTCTATTTCTAAATTAATCTATGGTTGGAAATTGAAATTGTATATAAAAAAATTGAAATCAATTTTAATTAGATGCCAAATTGTATTTTTTCATTTAGAGGGTTACATGTTTATCGTTTTATTTACATATGTCTTTACCAAACTCAATTGTTTTTGAGACAAAAGGCTACTTTTTATTGTTATTAATTTTTTTTTGTTATCTTTCTTTTCTTCTTCTGACTTAGGAAGATGCTTCGACAACGGTGTTAATACCTTGCATGGTAGCCGTCCAGGCTTGGTGGGCTTCTGGAGTGAATTCTCCTCCCAGGTTGGCAGCCAAGAAGTCGATCAACACCTTGGACAAGTTCTGCATTTTCAATTGTTAAGTTAATTTTTTTAATCCAATATTTTATGTTCAATTCATTTTCAGATCGAATTTTTTTAAAAATTTTTACTTACATCAAAATGGGCACGGGTTGTTCCACGGCTCTTGTGCTCATTAGCCAAATCAACAAGTTGAGCGTTCAAAGTATCCGGATTTCCCATGCAGTCGATCAATTCCGACAATTTAGACAGTACATTCACCGACAAGGTCTAATTGTAAGTTAATAGTTGTCTAGATAATTGATGATATCCAATTGAAAAATGCTTTGTTACAATCTGTGCTTACTTTCAATGCAGCATTGTTCAACAGTTCTCCAGCGGGAACGTTGGCAATGGTTGGGAACATGGGCTGATATTCCGGATGGGCAGTCAGCAATCTATCACCGAGATATTCATTTCAATTAAAAAGTAAGTACTAATTGTTTTTATTTCAGATTGCTATGGTACTCACGCCACATAGAAGGCAGGAGCATGAGTACTCAAGTCTTTCTTGACGATGGCCCAGGTGCTTTGGACGGCAGCAACGTTGACTGTCGTCAGGGTATCCATTTTATTTAGATTATTCTGTATTTTAAATTATTGCTTTAGCGTATACTTTGATATTATTATTGATAACACTAAATTTGATTTTCATATTTTCTATCCAATAGGAATTGATTTTTTGAGGAATGCCAGAACTCACCAGTTGGTTAGTTAGCTGCTGCTGTGAGAATCTGACTGTTGACTGATGATGAGTTGATGGGTAAGACAACCGGCTTTTATAGTAGGACTTACTATATTTACAACAGGGAGGAGGGACTTCACGTGGAAGACTTTCGAGTAAAAAAAAAAAAACGCCGTTCAAGTCACGTAGGCACGTGATGGGAAACGGAGCCAATGACAAATCGTCATAAATATTTGGGTACCATTTGGTCATGCGCCAGTGGCGAAGTACATAGGCCCATTTTAACTTTTCTTTAGAATTTGCAGATGAATGACTTGTCCTTTTTTATTTTCTCCCCCCATCCCCAACGATATCGGCACGACATTCATTTGCCAAAAGAATAGACGGCGGGGTGAGAACAAAAAAATAGCTTGGCTGTCAATCCGTAACACGTTGCCAGCCTACGTGAAGGGTAACACGTATACCAGATAACACACAATGAGGTGTAGTGCCCTCCAGCATAAAGCCGGCACGAAAATCCCCAGTTGTCTTCGTTCTCTATTGATTCCGTGCAACAAGGTCAGTCTTCTTGTACTAGTTAAATCGTTGGTGTCTTAATGATTGTAATTAAATCTAATGAACTCTTTTTACTGATCAGTTGTACTCGTCTTTACTTTCTTCAAAATTCCTTCTGGGATTTACTTCTCAAAAAAAAAAATTTTTCTATAGAAAATGGTTTGTATATCAACTGTGTATTTTATTTCTTTTACATACTAGCAATGCACGTTGACTAGCATTCCATCACCGAATGTAATTTTTTTGTAACCATTAAATTGAAAGTGTTTTATTAGATTGTCCATAAAAAAAGAAGCAAGGGCATTGGGTCCACGACAGCTGTCATTAACAGAATGTGAATCAGCTAGGGGTACGGGGTTGTCTTTGGAACTTAACCAAAGAAAGGGTCGACAACGGGAGCGGAAGTAACAGGAGCAGCTGTTACAGGAGCGGGAGCAGGAGCAAGAGTTGCTGGTGCAGGGGCCGGAGCAGGGGCGGGAGCTGGTGCAGGGGCTGGTGCAGGGGCTGGAGCAGGGGCTGGTGCAGGGGCTGGTGCAGGGGCTGGAGCAGGGGCTGGAGCAGGAGCTGGAGCAGGGGCTGGAGCAGGGGCTGGAGCAGGGGCTGGAGCAGGGGCTGGAGCAGGGGCTGGAGCAGGGGCTGGAGCAGGAGCTGGGGCAGGATAATACGGGGTAACGCTGTAGGTAGGTTGACCTGCGGCGTTCACTCCATTCTGCGTCACGTAACTGGTGATGCCGGTGTTCAAGTTGGTAACCTGATTTTAACAATTTCATAAATCATCCACTAACAATATTGTAGTTTTGTTAGAAAAAATAATATTTTAATTAGATTTACTTGGCTGATTGGGTATCCAGTGCTGGACGTTCCTACTGTGGTAACGCACGATCTGGTGCCATCGCTATTTGTCACCAATGTTCCAGTACAGGCGTAGTTGGTGTTGACTGGATAAGCTGTAGGTGTACAGTAAGTAGGCTGAGTTGCTGTGTTCGTACCCGTTTGTTGCACGTAATTCGTGACGCCAGTGTTCAAGTTTGTGACCTGAAACACAAACGTGTTAATCTGCCATTGTTTGTAGATGATTTTTGGACGGACATTGTTCGTACCTGATAAATAGGATAGCCAGTGTTTGACGTGCCCACCTGAGTGACGCAAGATCGGCTACCATCGCTATTTGTGACCGTTTGTCCAGCACAGGTGGTAGCGGCGGTAGTGGTGCTGGCCGGATACGTCGGTGTTACGCTATAAACGGGTTGTCCTACCGAGTTGACACCGGTTTGTGTAACGTAGCTAGTGGTTCCTGTGTTCAAATTTGTTACCTACAAAAGGAGCTAAAATTAGACATTCATTAGAAATAATGTTCGCACATCATTCTTATACCGTCTGGATGGGGTAGCCAAGGCTGGAAGTGCCGACTGTTGTGACGCAGGACCTTGTTCCATCACTGTTGGTTACGATTGTCCCAGTACAGGTATTGACGTAGGTTGTCATGGGGTACGTTGGGCTAACGCTGTAGGTGGGCTGACCAGAAGCATTGAAGCCATTTTGTGTTACGAAGCTCGTAACTCCAGTATTAAGGTTTGTCACCTGTTTAACACAAATGTAACGTCTATATATGGAATTGGATATTTATAGTTTTAATTTGTTTTACCCTGTAGATGGGGTAGCCGGTGCTGGAAATGCCAACTTGGGTAACGCAGGATCTCGTTCCATCTGCATTGGCTACCAAAGTTCCAGCACAAGTTGCATACTGCCTCTCTTCTACCTTTGGAAACAATCAATTTTCATTTTTCAGATAAATTTTAAAGCCATAAAAGAAATGAATTTTAATTTACCTCACTGGCAGTTATGGCAGCCAAGCTGCATGCAATCAGGAAAACAATGCCGTAACGTAACATTTTAAGAAGGTACAGTGTTCGTGATAATTTTGCAGTATCGAAATATTAGACTAATATTCATCGTTTTTATACCTCTCTGCTCACTACGACGTGCCGTGTCTGTTTCTAGGTTTTCAACCAAAAGTAAATACAAATGTTTTTGCGGTTGTGCAGGTTTCAGTCTCAATTTCTTCATACCTATTTGAAGCGTTACTCAACCGCTGACGTCAATTTGCACGTGGGAAACCGCACACAGCCATTCATCCCAATTGTGGTAAAACGTATCCCAGATGGGCACAGATATCTGGAATATATAAAGAAAAATCGCCTTTATTAGATTATTATTTTCTTTCGCGTTATTTAAATAGGTGAATTAAAGGACTAAAGAAAGGTTGTTATACATTTCACGTTTGAACGAACTCCTGTGTACGACGAATTTATTCAACATGGACGCCATTTGTATACCAATGATGGACAAAAAAAATTATTGTGCAAGTTACACAGCTCGTGTTCAAAATTTTATCTGTCACACACCACATAAATAATGTGGTGGCATATTCAAAAGCTATTTACTTTTCGCGTACGTCAATTGTGGAAAATTCTGCTGAGCACACGTATGCTGGCAGAACAACTCTTTCGTCGGCTGCCAGTCAAGCGAGTTAACAGGCAAGAGTGGGAGTTGAATACAAAGCAAAAGCTTCTTACCGGTTATACGTGACATTCGATTTGGCTATAATTCTGCACAGCCAACAGTTTTCGCAATTTTCAGGTTTAAACCTGTTCTATTCTTCGTTAGCATATTGTTAAACCGACAATTTCATGCAGAAAGGGCATTTTCTCTGATTGCCGTCGCCGAAAAGTGCTGCCACCTATTAATAAAGATCATCACTTTTTCAAATTTTTGAAGCATTGAAAACAAAATCGCATCACGAGAAAAAGGAAGCCCGATAAGCGGCCAATAAATCCAATTACACCCCAAGGAATGCTGAGTGGTGAGTGCTTAGATTTCCGATTTTCGTTAACGGCTCAGCGATTGGATTCGTTCTTACTGGCTTCCTGGATTAAAATAAAAGAGACGACCTCAAAACATTCTAGTCATCAACAAAAGAGAAATGTCAGCACGGAAATGTTCAAGGTCATAATTGTTAATCGGTCCTTAGGAGGCTCGGAATAAAGATGACGTTGCATGTTCTCGAACCCGAAGGGCCGACAATCTCCCCTCTCAGAAGGAAAACGTGTTTCGTAATATAAAAAGGGTTATAATATCCGACTTTTTTTTCTCGATTCTTTTTTTCCTTTTTGTTTTAGACTTTTAAGAAAATCGTTTCGGGAAACACTAAGCATTGTTATGAGCTTGTTTGTAGACAGTTTCTGGTCAGTCGTGTGTGTCCATGGGGTAACTCAGCATGCTTTCTGATGCTGTTTAGTTATTCTAGAATTGCCCACAGCATTTTCAAATTGTTTTTCAATCGAAAATTATTCGTTTCGTTGCTTTTGGAGCCCTAGAGTTTTCAAACAATATTTTCCAAGGAGGCCATTCGTCGGTCACCCTTTCCCATCACTGAACGATAAACGAACAAAAAATGCTAACTGAAATTCTGGTAGCAGTCATACTCTTTGCCCTGCTCATCAAAGCATCCATTCGACCGTCTAATTTCCCACCGGGTAAGCCCACGTTTCTATTTCTTTATGCAGTATTCTAAAAGTATTAGTTTGACCCCTTCCAAAGAAGGATTGGTGAAAAGTTTTGGGTACCAATTGTCAATCAATCCAGATAATACCAAGTGCTGAGGAAAGTTTTGCATGCATGTACACAATCTAGCCGAAGGATATATCCCACAAGTGTACACAGACACCTTAACTATGTCAGAGTTGGCACAGTTCATGTTACTAAATCTTAGATAAGTAACTTTGCTAGTGCTTCAGCAATGTTGTGAGGGCAGAAAGGATATTTTGATGATCTCGTGCCCCCCTTCTCATTATGCGTACGTCGGTAACTTCAGCTTGCCCATTTCTGTACAACACTAGCCCTAATTAGATTATGGGAATGTTACACACCCTGATGATCAATAATGATGTGTCACTTTTTCTCTTCAATCAAAAGGACCTAGAGGACTGCCTTTGGCGGGTTACATCCCATTCCTATCGAAACTTGATCCGGAATATCCTCATCTGGGACTCAAAAAGTTAGCCGATCAATACGGACCAGTAACGGGCTTCTATTTAGGACCCAGTCAGCCGTTCATTTCCGTCTGTGGATACGAAGCTATCAAAGAAGCTCTATACAATGATGATCTGGCTGGGCGACCTAACAATGCAGCTAGAAGGGAACGAACTTTTGGTCAACGCCTCGGTAAATTGCTACCCAAAAATTTGAGTCATTCTTAATCCTTTTTTATTTAAAAAAAATAGGAATTGTGCATAATGACGGGCCAGAATGGCAAGAACAACGGAGATTTGCTCTACGTCATTTAAAAGATCTAGGTTTTGGGAAAACTTCGTCCGAGGGGTTGATTCATGAAGAAATTGATGACTTAATGGATGAAATACGTTTGCAATCAGCACGTAATCAGCCGGTGGATTTCAGAGGCATGTTCAACTTGTCGCTAATTAACATTTTGTGGGCGTTGATTGGAGGGGAACGGTTCAAAAGGGATGATGTTCGACTCGCCCACCTCCTCGAAATTGTCGACAGTTTCATCCACAGTGCAAACTTTACGCGGGCTAATATTCCAGTTCCGGCAATTTTTCTACGCCTATTCCCGTCTATGACGAGGAACTTCCTAGGATTACGTAACGATCTTTTTTCGCCGCTTCAAGATTTTATTCGGGTAAGAATTTATTTCAAATAAATTCAACGAATTTCTTCTTAATTATTAATGAATTTAAACAGGATAGAATTCAGGAGCATGTCACGGATCGATCAGATGATGAACCGAGAGATTTTATTGACGTCTATCTGCAAGAAATGACGAAGCGTCAATCCGAAGGAGATTCTTCATTCCACGGTACAACTAATCAACATTCATTCTAGATCAAAAGGAATATGACTCCAATAGAGCGGGAAAAAAATGTCTGTAGAGAACCAGTTGATAGGAGTTATTATTGATTTATTTATCGCCGGAGCCGAAACGACGAGCGGTTCTATCGGTTTCGCCCTTTTGTACCTTTTACATCATCCAGAAATCCAGCTAAAAATTCAAAAAGAACTCGATCAAGTTTGTGGTGATTCTCTACCTCAATTGGCCCATCGTTCCAGGTTCTCATTATATAACTGTTTTGCAATAACAACAATGTTTCGTGTTTCAACATTTTTTTTTCCTCCTTGTGCACTAATCAAGTTTGGTGTATACGGAAGCCGCCCTGATGGAAGCACAGCGTCTTGCAAACATCACTCCGCTGGCTGTAGCGCACAAAGCTTTAAGGGACACTCATCTCCATGGCTATTCTATTCCTAAGGTAAACCTTCTGTTAAATTGGAAAGACTCAAACATTTGTTTTTACTTGAAAAAAAAACAAAAAAACTAACTAATATTTCACATGTTGGCTGTTTCCTTGTCTTCTGATTTAAAAAAAAAGGAAAGCGTCGTAACATTGAATCTGTTTACGGTTCACCATGACAACGAATTTTGGAAGGAACCGGAAATTTTCCATCCTGAGAGGCACCTGACTCCAGACGGCAGGAAATTAATCAAAACTGATCACCTTTTACCGTTCAGTGCTGGTAACCTTTAGATTTCTCCAGCATTCCAACAAGTCGTTGACCTGTGTACTATTTTTATCACTTTAGGCAAAAGGGCTTGTTTAGGAGAACCCTTGGCTCGTAATACGTATTTCTTGTTTATGAGTTGCTTGCTAAAAGCGTTCGAATTCCGGCCTATCCCTGATCGCCCTCTACCAACACTCAAACCAAAAAATGGTTTGACATTAGGCTACGATGGATTTGAAGCCATTGTTACTTCAAGAACTTGAAAAATCTCATTATTTTTCTACAATGACATTTTTTTTAGAAATTAACCTGTTTTTATTAATGCGTAGAATTTCATAGAAAATAAAGATTGTATTGGACAACGTCGTCGATAACATGGAGAGAAATGATAGAAGTCGAAAGGCTTTGATTTGAAGAAATCCGGCGCAGCGCAGTTACGTGGAAAAAGACCTGCTTCCAGCATAAGCTTGCCCGCATAGTTCGACCAGCATCAAAAGGACTTATATAGCAAAGATAAAACTTTTTTTTTGTTGATTTTTCTTCCTCTTTATAGGCACACGTCTAATGACGTGACATGGTTGCGGATGAAAAATCCCATCTCGGTCCGTCTTCCTTTGATCAAAATAGCTGTGATTGGCAAACCCCCGAACGAGTGGAAAGAGATGAAAGTAATAAAGAAAATCCTTGTTATTTCAATCACGAGATTCTGCACGAGCGGACATAGAATCCCCTTTGAAAAGAAGACAGATTCATAAATATTGAGTACACACCTTAGAAGTCCTTTTGTTCAAACAAGTGGTATGCACTATGTGTTTGTATAGCTCTTTTGATTCGTTAAACAAAAATTTAATATTCTTTTTTACCTTAAAGATCTTCAACTGTTGCGGCGCATTCGACAGATCTCGCCGAAAGAATTACCTAAGGTGCCCGAAAGACACATGATGTTTGATTTACGTGACGAAGCCATGTGCAGCATCCCATCCAAAAAGTTATTATTTTAAAACGTCAAAAGCAAACTTCTAAATGTAAAGGTTTTTTTTTTTTCATTTTGTTTCAAGGTAAACAATATCACCATGGCGACGTGTAACATGTCGATCCTAGCACCAGCCAAGCAGCCGTTTCTTTATAGTCCAAAGAAACGGGCAGGATCCACGACATCAGCAGTATACATATGGAAACGTATTATACCCCTTTCCTGAGGAACATACGTCTACAAGATCTCGCTCACGATAGAACCTCAAAATCGATTTATTTTTTTCTTTTTTGTTCTGTCTACTCCTTTTTCACGTTTGCCCGACTACTGTTTATTTCTCTGCCCCTACGTAAGTAGAAAAAGAACTGATTTCTCCCCCTCTTTCTTGTGGAGGAAATCTTTACGTACATACAAAAACACTCTACTTTTTCTTGTTATCTAGGAAGAAGGCAACAATACGGGCCCTGATGGAGCCAGCCAGCGGGACTCCCAACACGTGTAATAAGGAAAAAGAAGCGGCGAGAAAAAAAAAATAGCCAAGTAATTGGATGATACGAGTAGTACTCACACAGCAAAGGGGCAACAGCAGGCGTCATTTCACTCACTGCAAAATGAGTAAGTAAACGAATTTTCCAAATATCTCCGTTAAGGCTTGCCAAGATTTAGCATTGGCGTTATCACTCATTAGGTGGGTCTAGATCGTAGTAAAAGAATGTGTCGAGGGGCATAGCGATGCGAATAAAACCAATTAGATTTTAATAAATCCCTGGCAGTATCGGCTACTCGCCTTTATACGTAATTCAACTTTTCTTTCCAATTTTAATTAGTAAAATCTTGGAAGCCCAAACTTTGAACTTTTTACAGACATGATGAGCAAAAAATAAGGTAGACTGAAACGTTACTGGATTTAGCATGGTGAACACTGCGTACGTACTCTTTGCAACTCGCCTGCATAAACTCGTATCTAATTATTAAGAATTTTTCGAGAGCTAGTTCCATTCTGATTTCGTTTGTGCATGCAACTGACGCCAGATCAAGTGATTATTCCCCTTGTCGTGTCGTCGCGACATGGTTTCCTGGGATTTGTGGCAAAGTCAATAGAAAGAACTCTTTCCTACAAACCCGATTTATATTTTACGTTCTGAGCCAATTATTAAAATGGTCTATAGATTTAAATAGGATTAAGTTAAATTTTAAGATATTATTCGATGTTTATGGGGTTCATAAAGGTTGTCACTTGATTCGATGTGTTCCATTTCATATAGTGGAAGTTGTTTAAAAGAACGGTGTAGACGGTAGTTATACGTGGGCGGAATATTCACTTACGATTGCCATTATTAAACGAACAACTTGACTCTTCACGTAGTAAGGAGGAAAAATCTTTTGACATCCCTCACATTATAATTGGATTCCTAACTTGTGAACTCATCCTTGCTCTCTAGAATTTTATTTACAAATGTATTTCTATACCGCACACATCTGCCACGTAATCTTATTTATAGATTAGTCCAGCACTTGGTATTTCTTTATTCCTTTTCCTCGTTCAAGTATCACTTAGCTTCAATACCTGCCGCAGCACAGTCCTCCGTGTCTAATAATAGTCTCCATTTAAAAAGTCCAATAATACCACCAGCAGATGGATTCTCAATTACATTTTTTTTTGAAGTTATGTGTGTAACCCAGTATTACCATATCCATCCTATACAATACTAAAGAACATTAATGTAAGTAAAATGTGTATTATTAAGTGTTATGTACTCTTTCTTGATTTATGTGGTATTTAGTTTTCGAGGAATATGAAGCTCTTTTTCCCATTGTTGGCGTCCAGCGAGATCAGTCTGCACGGTGAGATTATTGCCCCCGATCTCATATTACTCTTGTCGATCCTTTTCTTATAGGAGCAAGAGGAATGATTCGATGCGGAATGAATCGGGAACGAAGCTTTTTCATAGTTGAGCTCTCGTGTTCACGCTAGCAACAGCAGCATAGCATCGGTTAGGTACATTAAATTGGATACGTTTCCAGGATGGAAGATTTCCGTCAAAATATATGGGTATGATCAATTATATAATAATATGATTAAACATAATATAAGCCTACGATTTCTCACACTTGTAAGCACAGATATTACGTAAATTTACAATCCAAAAAAATTAATCATAATATTTATTTAAATAGATTTTCTATTTTCAGGTGGTGTAAAGAAAAGTTTCTTCCACTATCGTATAACCCTCGTGATTTTTAATCCTGTTGGAAAAGATTCTGTGGAAGATTATAATAAATTGAATTCTGAATTAGGATTAAGACGGTACAATGCCAGTTCTCAAAGACCGAGTATAAAGTATGTAGCTGATAAAAAAAACATGAGAAAATGTGTAAGTTACGTCAGCTGTCTCATATTCAATCTTTATCCATTTAATTTTAATTATTATTTATAGGAGCAGTCCATAAATTCAATGAAAACAATGAACAACTAATATTGGTCCTCCATGATAACTCAGGCCATTGATCTTTCTGACGTTACGTTAATTAGACAGGAAACCTGCTGCTTCGAAGGCCTTATCCTATGCTTTTCGTAAGACGGTCTAGGCGCATGCCCTTAAATCTCGTAGCCGCTATAAAGACTAGTATGTTTAGCAGAAGCGTAGAAAGTGAGATCCACACAGCATCAGTCAATCAGATAAGGCGGTACTTGAAACAAAGTCTTGCACGACGATTTCTCTCCATTGGCTCGTGCTCTATTTGTCAACGCATCATAACAGGTACAACCTTAAAATCAAATAAATGTAAATTTTGTCCAATTGGGTTGTACAACTCACCTGCCGTTTAACGATTAGACGTTTCAAACGTAAAACTATTATGCAATTACGATTTGCTCATTCAGTTATTTCCCTTTTGAACAATCTAAGATCAAAACGAGTCAAGTGGGACAATAAGTTCGTACGTGCCGTATCGCTTCTCATCTACCATGTTCGCTCTATGTAACATAGTATAAAAAAACATTTATGCATAGGCAATGGTGTATTCGGCAGTGCGTCTTCGTCAAAAGAAATAATAGCACGAACGTTGATTGTCTGATAAAAGAATATATTTGAAGACATTCATTCTTATACAGAGAGGCTTAGAAGACCAGGCCAAATCCTATTTCTGAATTAAAATGTATATTTAACTGTTGTTGTATGCAGCTTGTTTATTATTCATTTGCCTTAGAGGCTATGGTATAATGGACGATGATTGCATATGAATGTGCCCACTGATAATTTACTTGCGTTAAGCAGATTTACATACGTAAATATACAGACGTGGTCTAGGCACGATAGCAGTAGAGCTCGCCAAGCTGATCCGGTCGAATCCTAAGATTTTCCTACGGTTAATACATGCATTTGAATGCCAAACTCTAAGGAGGTAAGTTCCGTCAGATTAACTGTCGTGAATTTTAATTGATCTACACAGTCTACTTCACCTTGTTTGTAAAGGGTTATGTGTACGTCGCCACCTCGCACATTAGCTATTCATATTCAAAATTTCAAAAAAGCTTTTGTCATTTGATATGGCGATTCACGATCGTGTTTACTCTGCATCACCCCAGTGAAAATGATATAAACGATCAATATCGCAGAAAGCTGTTATCGATCCTTAAAAGAAAAACATGTTTTATTTACCAATTTTATTTGGAGCATTCTTTGTTTTTGTGCCAAAAAATAATATATACTGCAATCAATTTGGCAAATGAAAGCAAACCATTTGTCTTTAGGGCGTAGACATAGTAGGGCAAAGAGGCGCCCAAGAACAGTGGCAGTACTGCGACCCACATGACCTCATGTAGACATCTCATTTAAGTTCTCTGTAGGCCAAATTTTTAAATTATGGAAAATGCCAAAACGTTTTTAGTGTCTTGAAAAAAACGGGTAACACACTACCTCTGCGTGAATGTCATGGTTGCATTTTGCACACCTGTTCGTATTCATTTCTGCTATTCGCCAAGGAAATGTCGCTGTTTTGAAATCTCTTTCAGGTGTGGCCCTTTCGAAGTCTTTTTAGTGAACCAGAATGAGGTGATTTGTATTTCTTAGTAATTTGTAGTTAGAATGCTTTTACTTTACCAATTTTTCTGCTTTATCTTAAATTTAATCATCATTATAGGCAGTAATCCAACTGTGTCTGCACGTTTGCTTCCCCATCTATTGATTTCATTCATTGTGCACATGTTTCCTCAATGGTGAGCTTTACGATTGTATATCCATTTGAAGATGGACATCTGTAGGAAAGACATATTCAATTTCAGTCATAAAACTGACAGCCAACATTGACTCAAAACAGCCTATTGTACGAGGGACATTGTCAGAAAGAGGAGCAATACGACATAAGATAGTGTGGTGAAAGATGTAAAGAATGGTATTCAATCTTATTCAACTTGGAAAAGAAAAGGCACATGTCTTTTTCCATTAACATCTTTTCTCTTTTTTTTTATAGAGTTTCTAGCTTTTCAACTATGCTCTGTGTAGTCTTATGTTGAGCTTTTTTCAATTCATTTGATCAGCGAACAAAAAACCCCCGGGGGTGAGCCCTATATGTCGTGAAGAACTGTCTTTATTACTTGAAAATCCAATCATGTTTCCTACTTCCATATAGGAAACTGATATTTAAAAGAAAAGGAATGAGGGGATCGAGGAAACACGTATGAAAATAAAAAAAGAATGTCGACGTTATTTTTATCTGTGAAATTTCCCTATGACATTGTGAAATCAGTACGGTAATTTTATTGCATTTTGATGTGTGCTATATTTTGCCTTTCTATCTCTTTTCCTCAAGGACGCCAAACCTCTTCACCCCTTTACGTCAAAGAGATGAATTTCAACGGAAGTCGAGCAAGCGTCAGCCAAGACCTGATGGAGCGAACATTGGAAAAATACGTCTGGCGGAATGCAGTCGACTGGATAAATTCGAGTATCGATCGTCGTAACGACTCTTTGATACCATCATTTGATGATGGTGACGATTCGTTTTGGACCAAAGAACAGCTGATCTTGATTGAAAATTTCCCGGCAAATGCGTTTATCGTTATGGGATTGATCGTCTCAGTTATCGGCTTCATCGGGCTTATGGCTAATGGAATGGTTTTACTCATCTTTTCGAGGTATGTTATTAAATTAGAGTTTACTAACCATTGATTTTATGCATTAATTCACAAGGCTCGCACGCATGAGGGTATTAGATTACTCAATTCACTAAAGCAGATGATTTTCCAAAATTCGAAACAGATTCAAACGATTACGATCACCACCAGCCAATACGTTCATCATCAATTTGGCGCTTAGTGACATGTCAGCATCAGCCCTTCACTCAATGGCTGCTTATTCAAATTTCAATGGACGGTGGGCCTTTGGACGATTAGGATGTGAACTCTACGGAATGGGAATCGGCTTTTTCGGACTTGTTTCAATTCTGACATTCAGCGCCATTGCGTACGAACGGTGTCTTGCCATTGCTGGTCCAGCCACGAGGTCGTCAGTGGGTTTAGCAGATGGACACTGGAAAGTGACTAGATCTCAAGCTCAAAAAGTGTGCGGATTCATTTGGCTCCATTGCGGAATGCTCGTCTGTTTGCCTTTCTTCGGATGGTCCGCATACGTTCCAGAAGGACTGCTCACAAGTTGTTCGTGGGATTACACGACGCGGACAGCATCCAACCGGGCATACTACATTCTACTCCTCACCACTGGATTCTTGCTTCCCTTGTTGCTAATTTGCGCAAGTTATGGACGCATTATGGCATCTGTCATGTGGCACGCTCGTCAAATGGTTTGCATCAATTCGAAAAACAGCGCCTTCCGCAAATTGCGTCGACAGACAGAAATCCGAACAGCTCAGATTGTTGTGACGCTCATCCTTGTTTACCTGACAGCCTGGACGCCCTACGCTGTCGTAACGCTCATCGGACAATTTGGTTCAGAAGATTCACAACTTTTGTCACCCATGGCAACAGCTATTCCGGCCTATTTCGCCAAAATAGCCGTCGTGCTAGATCCTTTAGTTTTCGGATTTTCTCATCCGCATTTCCGTAACTCGCTCAGGCATTACCTGGCCAACTTTGCTGATTACAACAAAAAATCAAGTTCAGGTGTAGGACACAATCGTGGCGGAATTGAATTGTCTCTGCATCAACACGTGAATAGCAAAAGTTGGCCGGGGGGACGTCAAAACAGAAGTTCCTATTGCAGCAGCTACCAATCAAGAGGCATGACTATCTATCCAACAGCAAGCGCTTTTTGTCGAACGTTGCATGGCGTCGGTGGCGTCGACAGTAAATCAACAAATCAGCGTCGAATGCTTAGAACTTTTCGCGATTTATCAGTCGACTCCGGTGTCAATTTTAGAAATGGTGCCATGCCACCTATCGGCCAAGTTAATAATCGAAGTAAGGTGATGTCTAATGGCGGTGATTTAGAAATGTGCAACAACGCAGTGGCTGTTGTATCACAAATTCAAGAAGGTGGACAAATCAATAAAGCCAATAATCAGGACGATGCGATAAGTAAAGAAGTGCGTCGCATATCTGCTTCAGCTAATCGTCAACTTGTTCAACAGTTAACGGTTGTTAATAATTTCAAGCGTGTGCATAATGCCGAGTTCCATGGTGACTGTCCAGCCGACTTATCTGAAGCGGTCGTTGAAGGTCAACCGGACGTTAGCCGCATGTGATTTGGACGCGTGACAACGTTGCGTGATATTTTCTTTCGTGATATTTGGACTCAGAACAATTGTTAGCGTCCTTTATTATTTTGAACGAAATATTTAAATTTACTGTTGCACAGCCCAGTCAGTACGATGGATTTTCGTATGTTCCTATTGAATGAATTTTTTTCATTCTGGGATTTGTCCATTTCTATTGTACTTTTCTATGCATATAATATTTGAGTCATTTGCGTCTCTGGGAGAATCCGTTATATCCCTATAGTATGTGCGTAGAGGGTTTGGTAGAAATTCTGTGATTTTGTTTTATTTATTTATTGTTCATTCCCCCCACCCCATCACGTTTAGTGTTCATATATTATATTTGCCTTTCACGTCTGTAAATACTGTAGGTATATCTCACAAGGCAATTTTTTTTATATCGCCATTCTTTCCCAATCTTGAATACCTCAGAAAATTCCGTTTGACTAAGGTCGCAGAAAAAAAAAAAAGAAAATGGCCTAAAGTCTTTATTGACGTGTCCGAAAATTGTTTTTTTCTTTATTAGGGTGTGTGTTATTTAATGACTGGCGTTCAAAATGTTGTTTGTGTTTTCCTAGGTACAAACACTGTAGGTATGCAAGATTTGATGTTTTCCTAGGTACAAACACTGAAGGTATGCAAGATTTTATGTTTTTTCTCTGTGGATTCAAATCCTGATAATGTCTGTCTATAAGCCATTGTGATGTTTGTCTAAGTTAGTCCGATCAAGGCCTAGCGTACACATCAACACCCGTGGAGAAACACGCGATATGACTAATATCTTTCGATGTTGTAATAATACCCAAAATATCAGTAGAAATAACAAATAGGTGCACAAGGTAAGGTTCCACGAAGAGGAGTGATGCACTAACAGTATAAAATATTAGGTTCTCCCGTAATTGCCTAATGTGTGAAAACTCGGTCGCGCTAGTTTCTGGTGTAAAAAGCCAGTAATTAATGCTACGATATTGATTTCCGCATAACATAATGCGCCCTTACTTATCATTACTTAATGTACTAGGATGTGGAGGAAAAACGTCGCAGAAACAAAAGCGAACACAATTGAATGTGGCATGAAACTAAGATGCTGGGTTAATCAGGGTTGGGTGTATACAATCTTCACAATGCATGGATACATGGAATTGTAAAGAGAATAAGACAAAAGGCGGATCTTGCATATCAGAATGATGATGGATCGGGCAATATGTAACCATATGCCAAACGCGGTCCTCCTTTTACAAACAACTCTAAACAATCCTTTATTGCCAGACGATTCAACGGGATTCAAAGACCTATACTACAATGCGTCATTGTTGATTAAGTATAATTTATCTGTTAAAAGATTGCGTCATTGTACGCGAAGTTTCTCCACAAAAATCTATATCATGGCTGCAGCACTTACGTTAATGAGTAGTAAATTGAAAACCAAAAATAAAATTTGCTTCTATGTTAAACTAAAGATGCCTGTATTATGGTAAAAAGGTTATGTGACTAAAAATTAGGCATTAGGACAATTAGCTGCAGCTGGATAATCACAAGTGTTTACAGCTCTGTTCCAGTGAAGTCCTGGTGAACAAGATTGTTGCCAGGGAGTGCCACCAGAACAAATATAGAACAACCTTATTGTCCCAAACCAAATGGAAAAATGCTTAAATAATTGTACCTTACAGAATACTGTGATATAACTTACTCGCATTTCTCAGAATCTGGCAAGTAAATAGTTGTTGTTCCATCCTTTTCTGGACATGTGCCCAAAGGACCCTCTCCTAAGCAGGTGCCACAGATGAATGCCACAATAATTAACAAGGAATAAAAAACAACAGTTTTACTCTTCATTTTTTCATCAATTCTCCAACGTTTCAATCTGCATGAATACTGACGTTTGTATAAATTTAATGGACAATGTTTCGTAATCGTAATACCGTTCTGACGACGTAGCAAGTGATGATAAGATCACGTTGGTATATTTCCCTGTGCTAGAAGGATGTAGTCTGAGGCCTACAGACTTTATGCTTTGAATTTATACACAGGAAAGTAAAATGTTATCTTGCACCACATGGTTAGCACTTCACATTTTATTTTTATGCGAAAAAATAAATAAATAAACGTCAAACAGCCACTTAGCCTGTATGGTGCAAACTATCCCTTTAGAACCAACGTTGCCTTTTTTTTCTTTCAAAAAGAAAAAAACAAATTTATTGTTAGGCTTTGGCGGGTAATTTCCCAGTCCCCTCCTCCCTTGCCCAACCAACACTTCAGCCACACTGAATCAGTGATAAAGCACGTTTGTTGAACAGAAGATACTCCAACCGACATTTAGGTTTCGAGTGCATAGGATTAAATAAAAGAAAAGCATATTTTTATATCATGAGATAGGACAATGAAGAAAAGACTAGAAAGGATATTCAAAGAAGAAATTTTTTTTATTGTGCTTCTATAAATTGGCAACGCTGCGCTTCAGTGTTTTACCCTTCCAGAGAAGTATGCAGTAGAAAGCTAGAAACCACCAACCATTGTGTTTAATTCTTTACCCTGCTACAGTTATGGATTATGTTGCTAGGCAGTGTTAATTGCTGTTGAACGTGATTTTAAGAGTGAACTCACAAGTAAACAAAATTCTTCATGCACAGATATTACTTTATCATCTTCGTAATCCCCTCAGTTTTTATTTGTTGATCGCCCATTTTGACTATCACAAAGTCGAGTTTCTTAACTTCGCCTTGTAGATTAGTACTTTCAGTATGTATCATCACACATGGGCATACATCCATTACATTCCTGTGTTGCCTCCAATAGATGTCGTGTAGGTAGTATCGATCCTGATTGTGATGTCGGGTGACGTTTCACGCGGGCAATTTGTAGTGTCAAAGCTACTGAAGAAACCTGGTTTGTTAGTGTTAACAGATAATTCCTTGGGAAAATTCAACCTTGCCTCCATAAGTTTTAACGAGAAAATGTTCAGTGTACTAAATGTTGCTTCTGATTCCTAAATAATCTATGACCTTGGGAAATGTCTAGGGCAACTGTTACATAATATTTGCAAATGAGACTTTCTTAGGTGAACACATTTTACGATGATAAATCATTGACTGATCACAATTAAATCACAATTTCAGGAATTTTTTAGCTTAATGATATCAAATATTTCAGAAGGCAACATAGTTATTTTCTACTTATTAACACATGAACCTTATCCCCATTAAAAAATACAGCACATTTCTAGATTGGATTTTTAATTGATATATTTTTTTTTGTATACGCACACAGACATCATAGTGACAATCGTTTCCTGAAAGAAAACGGAGTTTTGCACCCCACTTCTTCCAAACTAACGAAGAGCAGCTAAGAAACGACGAAGAAAAAAAAATGGGAAGCCAAAATCTTTCTTTGCATTGCACAAGTAAGCAGCTAAAGTTGTTAAGAAGACGAAATAATGTGCCTGTGTGCAAACCATTGAAAACCTACACACACGTCAAATGGGAAATGATTCACGGCGAAGAGCGTGACAGATGTGTCGAGGCGCATGCTTTGAACATCACCGCAGCTATATACACGCGTGCAGGACCCGGGAGAAAAATCAGTCTCTTCTGTCTCATTTCTTCGACAGATCAAGAAATCGATCTCGCAAGGTTGATAAAAATAAGGAGGAAAAGAAGCTCATTTCTTTCTATATCGTCTGTTCTCTGCTTGGTAAGTGTTGTTGTCTGTTGAATTTTGTAAGTCATTCTTTATTCGTATGTCGACAAACTTTTCTAGCCAACTTGATCATTAAGATAGCATAATCCCATGTGCATGTAAAGCAATTTATTGAGTACTTTGACTTTGCACAGGAAGAACTTTAAATTGTATTTCAGCTATTGTTCATACGTGAAAGTTCAAGAATACCGATTTGAAATAATTTGAATATTAAGACACTGCCTTACACTTTCAGTGATATTGGAGTAAGTTGTGCATCACATATTGGTTTCCTGCTGGGACTTTATTAGAATTGGCTTTTTATGGCATTTTTAACATTTTTGTAGTGATATTAAGGCGCTTATTTTTTTTTTTAAAGGTTAATAACGTTGCCATATTGGTGTAATAAGGGAAAAAAATCTAAAAAGAAGTAGTATCTGAAGACGAAATGGGGACTGACATTTTACGCAGTTTTTGTCCCCTGCAGATGAACTGGACTGCAACATTCTTATCTTTTCAGATATTTTTAAAAACTATTTTAAATTTGGGCTAAATGCATTATAATTGGGTTTCCTATCAGGATAAATAAGGTTTGTAAAAAAAAGGGGGTGGGGTCTCTTCATTTATTCTATCAAATAAATTTTTGGTTCCGCATCAGAGAAAATGACTAATGAGCTGTTCTATTTATTTGTTAACTTTTTTAGTGTGTCAGCGTTAGAAATGGGAATGCAACATACCGTTCAACTAGAGGCTGTCGCAACTGACGTAATGAATTCTAGTGGAAACGAAATCAACGACGCGGAAAAACTGATGGAGCCACATTGGCGAAATAAAACGGGGCACATTAATTCGAGTATCGATCCTCGAAATTATTCCGGGATATCACTGATTGGATCCAGTTATGAGGACTATTCGTTTTGGACCAAGGAACAGCTGATATTGATTGAAAATTTCCCTCCAAATGCTTTTATCGTGATGGGATTGATCGTCTCAGTTATTGCCATTTCTGGACTTACTGCTAATGGAATGGTTCTCTTCATCTTTTCGAGGTATGTTAATCAAGTAGATTTACCTACGTTTGATCGTGTGCTTTCATGCACATGCATCGCATGTTCTACCCATTAATACATGATTTTTTTTTATGTGATCGAATTTGAACAGATTCAAACAATTGCGATCACCTCCAGCCAATACTTTCATCGTTAATTTGGCACTTAGTGATATGTCAGCTGCAGCTCTTCACTCCATGGCTGCTTATTCCAACTTCAATGGAAGATGGGCGTTTGGGCAATTAGGTTGTGAGCTGTACGCTATGGGAATTACATGCTTCGGACTGGTTTCCATTTCGACATTCAGTGCCATCGCTTGTGAACGGTCACTCGTCATTGGTTTAGCAGAAACTCGCTGGAGGGTCAGCAAAGCTCAAGCTCAAAAAGCCTGCGGATTCATTTGGCTCCATTGCATCATTCTGGTGAGTTTGCCTTTCTTCGGATGGTCATCCTACGTTCCAGAAGGGTTGCTGACGACCTGCTCGTGGGATTACAAAACCCGAACAACATTCAATCGGGCCTATTACGTCCTACTCCTAACGGCTGGTTTCTTTCTTCCCGTCCTACTGATTTTCGTCTGTTACGGGCGGATTTTAGCGTCAGTCACGTTACAGGCACGTCAGATGATTTGCATCAATTCGCAGAACAGCGCCCTCCGCAAATTGCGCCGGCAGACAGAAATAAGAACGGCTCAGATAGTTGTCACGCTTATTCTTGTTTACCTAACAGCCTGGACTCCCTACGCCGTCGTAACGCTCATCGGACAATTTGGGCCGGAAGAATATCAGTTATCGCCAATGACAACAGCCATTTCGGCCTATTTCGCCAAAACAGCCGTCGTACTTGATCCTTTAGTTTACGGATTTTCTCATCCTCATTTCCGCAATTCGCTCAGGCGTTACGTTTCAAACTTGCGTGCATCCCGCATCAGCAAAATCGGCTCAGACATGCGACCCCGCAATAGTGGCATATCTAAATGCAATAGTAAAAGTTGGCCAGGCGGAATGCCTAGCAGTTTTCAATCGCGCGGAATGACTATTTATCCAACAAGCGCTTGCTGCGCACTTCGTATCTGTCAACCGCACAATTGCACCCGGATCTCTGTGGCATCGAGTGAAGTTCCTATTAGTGTAGTGGGAAAAAGTGAGCGCCGGAATAGCCGAATGTTGCGAACGTTTCGTGAATTATCGTTAAATGACATTAGAGAAACCAATTTCTCTTCTATTCAGTCTAATTGCATGACACCAGCTAGTAAGAGACCATTCATTAGACGGCAAATGTCTACTCGGGTTCAATCGGATTTATTGCATAATTTCAAGTACAAGGTACGTGATGCAGAGTTTTACAGCGAGTGGTGTGGATCGCCCACATTAACAGACCAAATTGCAGTCGAAGCTCGTTAAGTTTTCAATAGAAATTTTCGTTATTTTACAAATGTTTTGTTTTCTTTTTTTTTTCATTTTTTGCAGCCCAAAGAGATTTGACACAACTTGTCAATGTTTTTAACATTTTAAATTGTATGGTTTGGTAATGGGGATACTTTAAGCATGTCCTTAGCTATGTATTTGTAAATCTATCAGATTTTTAAATACCATGTGCATTGGAGCAATAAACATGTTCAACAACAAGCTGTTCGAGTTTTCTGCAGCGGTACGTTTAGCATGAAGTATACCAAAGAATCAGCACTATTCAGAATTGTCATTGAATGTTGGGTATGCCAGAAGATTCACTTTCAGAGGAATATCATCCATTCAAATATATGTAACAATCTGTGAATTGACTTCCCTTTTCCTTCAACAATGGACGATCAAACAGTATAGCCATCTATTGGTTCAGTTTTACTAAGTTGGACTTCAGTAAGGCATTTATCGTTCATTTCAAAAATGGCAATATATAAATTTTCGAAAAAAAGGAAAAAGTCGGGCTTATTTTTTTTTGTCGGGCTTATTTCTAATATTAATAAATAATAATAATAATAATTAATATAATTATGAATACATAGTTGATTTCATAGTTGCCGTCAACCCAGGCAGGGGGAGACACTGCCTTGTTGACCCACCGGGGAGATTACCCGGTGATTGGCTAAGAGAAGCCGGAAGAAGAGCCGAAGATTTGGAACATTTTTACAGGAGCGATTAACCTTTAGTTCGGATTTGTGGGCAGCCACGTCGCCCTCCGTGAACACATCATCGGACTACGCGGCACCCCACGTCCCCTTTCCGGCCAGAGCCCTCCAAACCTCGGTATATGTTATTTTTATATATACCGTACAGTAGGGGCATGACCCCCTACGGGCTTATTAGAAATTTAGGGGAAACGGGGCCTCAGAAAGAAGGGAGCCCAGATATGCACTTTGATTTATAAAAATATAAATGTTTTACGTTCCGTTTATAATCCGGTGAAGTGACAGTAGCGTTCTTCGAAAATCTTGCATCTCTTTTCGTCTTCTATTGTTGAAACAGGGAAATATAACAGCTGGACATCTTTTACGGTTAGCTGCAAAATTTCATCATGAAACCTGGAATGAAAAAGAAAATTACGATCAAGGTAAAATGTGGCCACCGAGAAGTTGAAAGAATCTTTTAATTGTACTTTACTCTGAATGAAACAAATACCATAACATGGGAACTTAACTATGCCCTTCACTTTGACATACCATTAGTGAGGGTTGGACCACAATATCCATATCCTTTTGATGATACCGATAGTTTTCAATTTAAAAATATCAACCTCCAACAAAGTATGGGCTTGTCACATGGAAGTTTCCTCTCTGTAATTTAAGATATTTGATTTAATAAACTCCTGATCTCTAAACCATCAATCAATTACCAAATTGTTCAAGAAGACACCTTCGGCAGATTGACAGTCACTGATAGAAAATCAATAATCTTTGCGGCCCATTCGCTTGCTGAAAAGGCAAAACACTCCTCAAGTAAAAGGACAAGATCCTATCACTGCAACTGAATATTATCAGAGTAACTCCAACGAAATATTCCAAAGTGTTTTCAACTTCAGCCAACAGTTCACTAAAGAAAATGTGAATATTCCCTTCGGTATGCAGGGAATGTTGCTGTAGTGATAACAAACAATCAAAGTTGTCTCACAGATTGGATGGGAAAATGGAAAAGGTTTGTCCCTAGATAACCCCACCAACCAGTACTGTCACATCACTGCTAATACAGCGAAAGAAATTCAAAAGTTATTTAAAATTGAATATATATTTTACCATACAAAAATTATTTTAAGCAAACGATGAGACGGCTATTGACATATTCACGCAGTCTGGCTTTACAAAGTCTAACTACGGCCGCCAGATGTCTCAAATCATTGTTATGAAAAGTTGTATCAGAATTGTGCTTCTGCTGTAGGTGTTTATTTAATAATAATGTAAACTTGTGAGTGTAATCGTGTGTAGCTAATTAATTCTGATGGATATCAAATAAAGGTGAGGGTTTTGAAATATTTGCCGGGATTATTCTGTGTGTGTTATTGCTTTAAAGTGGTATATGAGTCATACCTGAAAAGTGAACTTTAACAACTTTAAAAGGTCATGTTATATTAATTTACTATAGTTAATGTTTGAAACTGCACAGATCTTCTTTACCTTGTAAAGAAGAACAAAGTTCATTTTTTTAATTTTCGAAATTTTAACTTCCGGTTTAAGATCCGGTTTGAAAATGCTTAATAACTCACTATCTATTGGTCTGAACGAAAAATGACTGGCATTTTCGTAATCCTCGTGAAATTTGGGGTCGAATCCATGTGTCAGTAGAAAATACCCGAAAATCGTAAAAAATCGCAAATTTCCCTGAACTATAGTTCAGGAAAAATCGCGATTTTGGCCAAATTGGACTTTTCGCCAAAAACAGGTCAAAATAGGTCAGACACACCTTAAATTTCACGAGGATCACGAAAATCATATTCGTTTTTGTGGGCCCAGTATTTCTGGAGATATAGTCTACTTCCGGTCACTTTCGGTAATTTTTTTTTTCAACTTCGCAAAAACTAAAAACTAATGAACATTAATAAGCCAAACATTTTAAGCATTTTGATCATATATGAAATGGTGTAGTGGCTTCTTTCGTGCTTGTTTTGTTATTCTACTGTTGGTTGATCGCGCGAATTGATATACTTATGACACTACTTCGTTAACAGAGACTACTAGCATTCCGTATCACGCTAATGGGAAGGTATACGTGGTAAATATAGATTATAGCATGAAGATATACCACATACTATTATTATAACCTTATCATGCACGGCCATCTGATGTATAGTCAGGTTTAAAAATAAGCCCCACTTTTCTTATTTTACGTTCTCTGAGGTAGACCGTCTGACTACGGGAATCATACTTTTCTCTGTAAGGCGAGTATAATTATTCCTATTCAGTACAACGATATTTTCATTTAAGTTGTTTGCAATCTAAAATTTTCTTAATATGTTGGTTCGTTCGTTAAAATCGCCCATTTCATTTTTAAATTTAAGATTTTCGATCTCGATTTGGCAACGTCGCGGGCAAGAATTTGTCTGAAGTCCTTCCTTCGCCATTTTGGATGTAGCCTTCGTCAGGGATCATCGTCTGATATATTGTCCGGTCTTTTACTACTTAAATACGCCTTCTTTTCTTGTAATTCTTTGGCCCCTAGACTCTGCACTGACCATCAAAGAAAATGCATTTTCACCTTACTTTGTCCAAATTTAACGTACTCGTCATTTAAAAGATCATAGAAAACATTTTGCCGTACGCACGAATGCCTAAACCATGATGGGAACTGTTTGTATGCAATGTTGAAATGCGTTTTCTTTTCGCGTAAAATTTTTGTACTAGTATGGTAGACATTTAATCTATTCTTGCTTACTGAAGACTTTTTGTCAAAATCTTGAATCTTGCAATTTTGATGTTGTATCTCTTGCCTACGTCAGGAAATAGGGCACAGTAATTGCATGGCCCATTTTGAGTCTACTGTGTGCCTATACACATGTAATGGGAGAGGTTTGGCCTTATTATAGCTTTAGTATTATGTAAGAATTTATTCATTCGTTTGTTTTTTTTTGCTCAGGTATTAGAACAACTTATTACATGGAGGTTTTGCGTCAATTTGGGACTTGAGTTGTCAGCAGTTGGTTGAAAAGAGCATCAATGGGTAAGAATGAAAATAATCCGTAACATTTCAACTCTTTTGATTTTGTATATTAGCAAATATAGGATCACAGGTTTTTTCTCCATTCATCTTTAGAATCATGGGTTGCTCACTGTTTATTGAACATTCTCGTCTATTCAGGCCAAAAGTATGACAAGTCTATCCACATTGAACATGGAACCGATTACTGTATTGTACATAGAAATGTTTGAAGGTGGAGTATTTTGTCTATCCTACATCCTTTACTAATTGTCCCTTGAATAGGCTAGACTTTTAAGGTTCTAAATTTTCCGTTAGGCAGAATAGTAATTTACTATTTGAAGTTGACACTTTTCGTCTTGGGTAGTGAAAGAACGTGTCGTTCTGCGTTCAAACATTAGAAAGTCCAGCAACTGCAATTGGTTTCATTGTTGTCAATGTTCTTCCTTCTGATAAAGCAGATATTGCCAACGTTCAAACTAACTTTTTATAGCGCTAGCTTACGTAGTATGTGATCCTTTGGCGATGCGTTGGCTTTTCTTATTGCTTGTTTCTTGTACTTACGTAACAATTGTGCCCATTTTGGAACACATTTTAAAAACGTCGTTCTGTTTCATTATTTTTTTCGGTAATATCGAATTTAACAAACTCGCGATTGCAAACGTCGAATTTTTGGAAATGTGTTAAAAAATTACTGGCCGATAGTTCTGAACGATTTTGTTTATTTGTTATTGTTCTACGTCGTGTGATGAATTTGCTATTTTATCTTTCGGTCGAAAACATTGGAGGGAAAGAAGCCATTGCTAATTAAGTAGAATTTTGTTCACTGGCAGACAAACTGCTGCGTTATCTTTGAAGACAGAGCCCGAATAGTTAGGTTACAAATTATACAAAGAAAGTTGCGAGAAATAGGGCATCTTTAGGTATTGCGCTGTTAAAATGAGTGGCACCTCAGTTTCTAGCACCTAAATCTTACCCGTAATACATTGTGAGAATACTAATAAATACTGTTTGTTTGTTTTTCAGATTGAATGGGTTCGGTTCATGTTGGAGTAATGTTCCAGAAAGCAGCATTCCAGGGGCAAGAATCTAAGTTGAAAGGCTGATCAACACATTATGTATTGTTCAACTTGTTTTCTTTGCTCCTTGGTGAATTTGAATTAAATTAGAAATTGAAAGTTATTGAACTAATTTTCCAATCAGTTAGATGGAAGTTGTGGAAGTTACCGAAATGTCGGGACGGGGTAATACGCAAAATTTGGAGTCGAAAAAAGTGTTTTATGTGGTGAATACTTAGAACGTCTGTTTGCACTTCCAGAAGTTTTAAGGCTTGGGACGCGATAAAGGCAGTAGATAGTGGAATTTGCAAGTCAAAATCGTGTGTTGTTGCGTGTCGACCATTAAGTAACAGTTCGAGCTAGTGTCTTAAAAATGATTCTTAGATACTAAAAATAAATACACAAAGATAGAATTGGAATTGGTTTTGTATTGTCCCACCTCCACCCACAATTCCACCACGTTTTACATTACAAGTTATTTAATACATACATTGCACATTATACAATACAATACATACATACATAAACACTTAAGCTAACCCGTTGGCTGCCAAGCCATTACAACCCGTAGGTTGCTCTCTACAGTTGCTACCATCGCTTCAGATGGAATACGATGCAAGGGGGACTTGTCTTTCGACAAGTCCGGGCTGACTTAACAGTGGAGGCCTTTCTGGGAATGCACACCCCGGGCTACTCCACCATCAAATCGACAAAGAGAAGGCCCTGCTGGTGCATTGCCTAAATGCGCACGAAGGCGCAGGCGACTGCCCTACCCCAATAGGTGATCAACCTAGGGGTAGAACAGCGCCGCCGGTCCCTACAACTACAAAAAAAATGGGAGAAAAATGGGTGGCAGCCAACGGGTTAGCTTAAAATACACTACACGACAAGACAAAACAAAAAACAATACCAACAACGCGCGGCTCCACGATGACGGGGATGAGGCGAAGAAAAGGGCGACCAAAGGCGATGCAGCAACGGCGATTAGCTCGATGACGGAAGACAGCAAAGGCGATGACGGCGAGAAGAGGATGGCGATGACGGCGAGACGAGGAAGGCGATGACGGCGAGAAGAGGATGGCGATGACGGTGAGACGGCGACGGCGATGACGGCGAGACGGCGATGACGGCGAGACGGCGACGGCGATGACGGCGAGACGGCGATGACGGCGAGACGGCGACGGCGATGACGGCGAGACGGCGACGGCGATGACGGCGAGACGGCGATGACGGCGAGACGGCGACGGCGATGACGGCGAGACGGCGACGGCGATGACGGCGAGACGGCGACGGCGATGACGGCGAGACGGCGATGACGGCGAGACGGCGACGGCGATGACGGCGACGGCGATGACGGCGAGACGGCGACGGCGATGACGGCGACGGCGATGACGGCGAGACGGCGACGGCGATGACGGCGACGGCGATGACGGCGAGACGGCGACGGCGATGACGGCGACGGCGATGACGGCGAGACGGCGACGGCGATGACGGCGACGGCGATGACGGCGAGACGGCGACGGCGATGACGGCGAGAAGAGGATGGCGATGACGGCGAGAAGAGGATGGCGAAGACGGTGAGACGATGACGACGAGAAGCGGACGACGGTGATGGCGAGACGAGGTGAGGACGGTGAGGCACGATCAGCTGGATGACGATGAGTAGAAAATGAGGTTGGGAACAGGACTCATTTCTTTTTCATTACCATTCTGTATAAAAAAAAGGAAATAAATCAGATGAAAGAACAAGAGCATTATCAGGGCCATCTGCAATGAAAAACTTTCGTAAAAAACGAAAAACAAATAAAATTTATCAAAGAGAAAGAAATAACTATATGGCAATCAAAGTTTTCTATTCGCAACCTACTTGCAACGGTAACATTTAACAAACCAATGTGTTACTGAGCTTTTTACATTAAGTAAAGATTCTGAAAGTCTAGCGGAAAGGTCTACTGCAGATAAGTTGTATGGGGAACTAAAAGGTGAAAAATATTATTAATTCCATTGGTCTACATCAACGTAAATGTGCAACTGCAAAATATCTCAAATAATAAGAGAACCCCCAGTAAGCTTGAGTTTGGAAATCACCCACTACAACCTTATGAGTCAATTGACAATCTGTTGCAAGGGACCCATTTGTAACCAATGCTCCCATGGTAAAATCTACAAGTATTTAAATTTGCCTAATATGCTATGGAGAGAAATTAAGTGATAAATAAAGTAAAACTGAAACTAAAGATTAAATTTCACAAGAATATAAGAGATGAAGCACTTTTTCTTGGTTGCAATCTGAGTCCAACTTCCCTATGGCCTGTTAACGAGCAGCCATCTAACTATTCTAACTCTTAAGCTAAAAAATAATGTCAGCCTTAGTGTTATGGTCATTTTTAACTTACTTTATACTGAAAACGCACGAAAACAACGATGGAATACACAAAATTAACGAAGCAAAGGCTGTTGGGACGTTTAGTCCGCCATGACAGCCATAGCAGACGACAGTCTCCTGCAATCCCTTACTTTGAACCATAAATAATAAACAAATATTGAATTTAACGAGTATCGAACTTGAGAACTTCCTGTTACCAGTATAGCACTCTAACCATCTAACCTAACAAGCACTAATCAAAAGATGTTTTCCAAGACCATATGCTTAACACTTTTCTCTGTAAGGCGAGTATAATTATTCCTATTCAGTAAAAGACCCAGCGGAACGCTATTTGCCATATACTTATGGCAATCCGTATGGTTTCGATTCGCACACACGCTACATAACACATACATAATGCTAGTAGTCTCTGTTAACGAAGTAGTGTCATAAGTATATCAATTCGCGCGATCAACCAACAGTAGAATAACAAAACAAGCACGAAAGAAGCCACTACACCATTTCATATATGATCAAAATGCTTAAAATGTTTGGCTTATTAATGTTCATTAGTTTTTAGTTTTTGCGAAGTTGAAAAAAAAAATTACCGAAAGTGACCGGAAGTAGACTATATCTCCAGAAATACTGGGCCCACAACAAAACGAATATGATTTTCGTGATCCTCGTGAAATTTAAGGTGTGTCTGACCTATTTTGACCTGTTTTTGGCGAAAAGTCCAATTTGGCCAAAATCGCGATTTTTCCTGAACTATAGTTCAGGGAAATTTGCGATTTTTTACGATTTTCGGGTATTTTCTACTGACACATGGATTCGACCCCAAATTTCACGAGGATTACGAAAATGCCAGTCATTTTTCGTTCAGACCAATAGATAGTGAGTTATTAAGCATTTTCAAACCGGATCTTAAACCGGAAGTTAAAATTTCGAAAATTAAAAAAATGAACTTTGTTCTTCTTTACAAGGTAAAGAAGATCTGTGCAGTTTCAAACATTAACTATAGTAAATTAATATAACATGACCTTTTAAAGTTGTTAAAGTTCACTTTTCAGGTATGACTCATATACCACTTTAAAGCAATAACACACACAGAATAATCCCGGCAAATATTTCAAAACCCTCACCTTTATTTGATATCCATCAGAATTAATTAGCTACACACGATTACACTCACAAGTTTACATTATTATTAAATAAACACCTACAGCAGAAGCACAATTCTGATACAACTTTTCATAACAATGATTTGAGACATCTGGCGGCCGTAGTTAGACTTTGTAAAGCCAGACTGCGTGAATATGTCAATAGCCGTCTCATCGTTTGCTTAAAATAATTTTTGTATGGTAAAATATATATTCAATTTTAAATAACTTTTGAATTTCTTTCGCTGTATTAGCAGTGATGTGACAGTACTGGTTGGTGGGGTTATCTAGGGACAAACCTTTTCCATTTTCCCATCCAATCTGTGAGACAACTTTGATTGTTTGTTATCACTACAGCAACATTCCCTGCATACCGAAGGGAATATTCACATTTTCTTTAGTGAACTGTTGGCTGAAGTTGAAAACACTTTGGAATATTTCGTTGGAGTTACTCTGATAATATTCAGTTGCAGTGATAGGATCTTGTCCTCTTACTTGAGGAGTGTTTTGCCTTTTCAGCAAGCGAAGGGGCCGCAAAGATTATTGATTTTCTATCAGTGACTGTCAATCTGCCGAAGGTGTCTTCTTGAACAATTTGGTAATTGATTGATGGTTTAGAGATCAGGAGTTTATTAAATCAAATATCTTAAATTACAGAGAGGAAACTTCCATGTGACAAGCCCATACTTTGTTGGAGGTTGATATTTTTAAATTGAAAACTATCGGTATCATCAAAAGGATATGGATATTGTGGTCCAACCCTCACTAATGGTATGTCAAAGTGAAGGGCATAGTTAAGTTCCCATGTTATGGTATTTGTTTCGTTCAGAGTAAAGTACAATTAAAAGATTCTTTCAACTTCTCGGTGGCCACATTTTACCTTGATCGTAATTTTCTTTTTCATTCCAGGTTTCATGATGAAATTTTGCAGCTAACCGTAAAAGATGTCCAGCTGTTATATTTCCCTGTTTCAACAATAGAAGACGAAAAGAGATGCAAGATTTTCGAAGAACGCTACTGTCACTTCACCGGATTATAAACGGAACGTAAAACATTTATATTTTTATAAATCAAAGTGCATATCTGGGCTCCCTTCTTTCTGAGGCCCCGTTTCCCCTAAATTTCTAATAAGCCCGTAGGGGGTCATGCCCCTACTGTACGGTATATATAAAAATAACATATACCGAGGTTTGGAGGGCTCTGGCCGGAAAGGGGACGTGGGGTGCCGCGTAGTCCGATGATGTGTTCACGGAGGGCGACGTGGCTGCCCACAAATCCGAACTAAAGGTTAATCGCTCCTGTAAAAATGTTCCAAATCTTCGGCTCTTCTTCCGGCTTCTCTTAGCCAATCACCGGGTAATCTCCCCGGTGGGTCAACAAGGCAGTGTCTCCCCCTGCCTGGGTTGACGGCAACTATGAAAGGGCTATTGTGCCCTTTTTAAGTTGCAAAAATAATTCGAAAGTGCAGAGAATTGTCAATAAAATTTTTAAAATTAATATTAGAAATAAGCCCGACAAAAAAAAATAAGCCCGACTTTTTCCTTTTTTTCGAAAATTTATATATTGCCATATTTGAAATGAACGATAAATGCCTTACTGAAGTCCAACTTAGTAAAACTGAACCAATAGATGGCTATACTGTTTGATCGTCCATTGTTGAAGGAAAAGGGAAGTCAACTCACAGATTGTTACATAAATTTGAATGGATGATATTCCTCTGAAAGTGAATCTTCTGGCATAGCCAACATTCAGCGACGATTTTTGTTTTATTTCCAATGTAAGGTGTATATATAATATTTCATGATGTAAAAAATGTGATGCGATGATTGGTTGGGAGGATGTGGGGAATAGAAATTCATAACATTGCGAGATTCGATACAGTAGGGAGCGAATCAAAACGAAATATAAACAAGCCCAAGTAGACATATTGTCGGGTAAAGTGCCACAGTACGATATAAACATGATTAAAACGAGATGGATAGATCGAGAAGAAATTCGGCCAAAATGATAGACTTTTTCTTTTTGGCCGCTTCTCATTAAGTTTGGTACCAGAAAAAGATAAATAATCAAGTCAGAAACAATACCTCTTATAAGATGGCGTGTAAAATAACAGTCTTTTCTGCCTGTTGAAATACGTAATTTCTTCAGTTTTTATGGATTTTTCCTTTCAGCGTTAACCTCCGTTCTGCTGCCTTGCCGAATCAACGTTATGCTTCTGATGTTTTCTAATCAAATTCTTGAGGGAGATTAGCTAAAGGGGTTGGCTTAACCAACCGCCTAGTGGAGTCGGCTGAACTGCAGCTATCGCCACTGGAACGTAAACTAGGTGAAGTTGCACCACGAGGTCCAAGCAACGAGGCATTTGGAGTTCTTTGGAAACAAAATATGTTGTAATTATCAAAGAGAACATTCATAATATTAATATCTCGCAAACGTACGTGAGAGGACGCCTTGTATGAGCACTACGTGTTCGCCGAAGAGGACCCTGTCCTATGGAAACAACGGTTAAAGGACTCTCAGCAGGAACGGCTCCAAGCGAGCGTCGGCCGTTTTGCATACGGTTCCACCCCATCCGGCTTCCACTAGTGGGAAAAGTTAAATTTTAGCAGGATACAATAGATATCATAAAGGTATACATACAATGTATTGACTGCTTCAACGAAAGATTCGGAAGTAGATTCTCCGTGGACGATATCGTTTTCTATTTCTTCCAAAAGTGTGGAAGATATTGGGCCAATGCTGTCTTCATTGACATTGATAACGGTTTCTCCAGGGGGAGGATTGTTTATACTTGCAGACTCTACAGGTTCTACGGTGGGGTTAACGGTACGGCGAGGGCGAGGACGTCGAGGGGCGACAGTGAGACCATTCAGAGCCTCAAGCAGCGAAATTGCTTCGTAACCCATGGGAACACAGTCATCCAACTGGGTATACTAGCGAAAACAACATGAATTTCTGATTACCAAGATAGTTATGAAACTTGCTTACTTCCGTGGGTGGTCCCTGAACCTTTCGCAAAGCCCGAATTTGCAGGAGTGCACGAAATGGTGCCCTGCAAATGGGGCAATTATTAGCTTGGTACCGCAAGCTATCGGCGCAGAGTTGACAGAGGCACAAGTGTCGGCAAGGTAGAATGAGGGTGTCCCGAGGTTCGGACATGCAAATGACGCACTCCCCTCCTCCTTCATCGTCGTCTTCCGGTTCACCTTCGTCTAAAACTGATCCATCATCCTCTTCAGTTTCAACTTCTGGTTCATCAGATTCCTACAATATAGAGCAGAAACACCAAAATAGATAATTTTTCCTGCATTTCGTAACTTTCTTTTACCCTATGATGTACTAGTTTGTTTTCAATGCCGTAAATGTCCTGAAGCAGATAAGCTAAATTGTCAACATACAATTTTTGTTTCAAAGCTTTTAGTACATAAGATGCATCTGATGAATGTTCTATCAGGCAATACGTAGCTTGATGTTGTTTCGGATCTAAAAAAAATGAATAATAATTCGGTCATGATAATTAGAAGTTTGAATATGCATACACACCATCCCCTTCCTCAGCTTCACACACTATGACTACAGGTATTATGTCATTTTCTGTGCCTGGAGAGTTATCTGCTATTCTGGTCGTCCACTGGCCAGATGTATTAATGCTGGTCTGAACTTGAATCTGGGGTTGTTGAATATTACATGGGCTCCACATAACTGTAGGCTGGCTAAAAAGTTGGCCAGCCCCTGGTTTATAATGGAAAGTTTCCGGAGGACAGCCACTCCTTGACACATAGCTGTGAAAAATAATACAGTTTAGTATGTTAACTGCAATCCCTTTCATGACACAATTACCGGACTCCCCGTGCCAACACTTCTTCCGCACAACCAAAGTATATGGTAACTGAACAGGACACATCTGAATCAAATACAAATTCAACTGTGTATGATGGGTCTTCTCCTCTGTCTGAAGCTGGTGCTGTACGTAAAAATCGTACAGATTCTTTCCTCACATTAATCAGGGCTCTTAAAGTCTTTGTTGGCTCATTAGTTTGGGGTGCTGAATATGGAAACTGAAAAAATATGAAAGTACAATATAAGATGGATAAAAAGTGAGCTGAGGCCAAACACTGTACATACAGGAACAGGTCGATTCCCGAGGAAATTAAGATCTGAATTATCTCCAAACAAATAAGCTTCTGGTTGCTGGACATCAAACCTTTCTCCTCCCATGATGAAATAACTTGAAAAATAATTCCCTTGCTTGGGAGGATAACGATACATCAAAGGGTTGATGTTAGAGGACTGGTCAGTCACGTCCTCGGTGACAACGCCACTTCGACTGGCAAATATTCCCATTATGCAATACTGGCTTTATTGAATCACTGAGCGATACTCTTTTTGAACTGATTTTTCGAGAATAATGTTTTTTACGTGAAGCCTTAAACTTTAATTACAATGCACTATAGTAACCTTTCCCAAAAATTCCAGGACACTGTACATCACTACAACAACATAGTGCAGTACAGGAAACTTGTGATAGTCCCGAAAGCATTTCTCACAAGATGGCAGTGTTTCAGGCGCGACTTAAATATTTAATTTCAAATTTAACTGTACGAAAAATGCCAAATTAGGGATTTTTCGCGAACGGAAAGATGAGTGGTTTATGGAAAATTACATATTCATAGTATCTCAAATGATCTCTAACGAAATTCGCTCTAGTGACATATCGATATTAATCACCCTCACAGAAACCTGATTAGTAACAGAAAGAATCTCCTTCTTGCCTCTCATACGACTGGTATGTACTAAAGCATCTTTGCCCACTCCGATATCTACGAAAGCCCCAAAATCTGTGATATTACTGATGCGACCTATTCCAATCAAATAACAGATATTAGTCTTATTTTTGAACCGCTAACATAAATTTTTTTATACCTCTAAGTTCTTGGCCAATTTTTAAATCAGCTATTGAAGTTACACTTCTCTTGAACAATGGCTTATCAAAATTCGTGCGCAAGTCATATCGAAGGGGGTGCAACAGGCTTAGTACTATTTGATCGACCTTGCCTTCCGATTCTCGTAGCTCTTTCGCGATTTGTTTTGAAGCTAAAACAACATGGAAAATGGTTAATTATAGATGAAAAAAAAAAACTTCGCTCAGTTAAAAACCATACGCTTTGTTGACAGATAGGTTTGCAGTTGCCGAATGAATGATTCATGGCCAATTTCCTCCATATTACCTTTAAACATATGGATAATCCTGCAATACGAAATGTTTGTTATAACGTGGTGTAACGTCGTTCACGATAAAAAAAAATTCCGTATTATACCTGTGTGCCAATTGATATGATTCGGGATGAACACACGTGCGATCCAGAGGATTTGGCGAATGAGTAACTGCCTTTTTTCCGCGTGAGACTTTTTTCGGTTTGCAGGGCTCTTTGTCAACATTATCATTGCTATAAAAGAAAAACTTTTGCTTTATCGAGTCAATGAAAAATGCACTTTCCCCTTCGTCTTGAATTTAAAAAATAACGAATTAAATAGAAAAAAAATTACCTGTTGTCGGTTGCTGATGTTTCCGGGATGGTGAGGAAGCCAGCGCACTGCTGAAATGTTATAGGGCCCAGCGATGGAACATCACAAATTTGCTGACGATTAACGAACTGGCCTTTCTTGTTTCGATAGTCGATAATCTTCTTGGCTTTATTGGAGCTTAGGCCTGCAACTTTGCTGTAAAAACCGTATAAATACGATATGTAATTTATAGCAAGGTAAGAGGAATTCAGTTCACCTCAATACGTGTTCAGGACAAGTATTGATGTCCACGCCAACAAATGAAACACACTCGCTAGGGAATAAAATTCAGGATTATCATAAAACCAAAATTTTGACATCTAACTTGAAGTTAAAACCTGACGATATCATCCAGAGCTGCCTCCAACTGCTTAACGGGAATGTCATGCTGATACATCCCAACGCCGATATGCCGCGGCGAAATGCGAACGTATTCAGTTAACGGATCCTGAAGTCGACGAGCAATAGAAACTAGAGGAGGGAGCTTATGGTTTAAACACGTTCAAAAAAAGGGGAATTTGAAAAATCAGATTGTTACTAGCGCTTATCAAGTTAGGCTCCAAGTGTGGAAATTCTTCTTTGGCTTCGGGTGAACATGAGTAAATAGAAGCTCCGCATTCATTAATGATGGTATATCTGACGTCATAGGGTTTAAAAACGCCTTTTTGAATGAGTTTGCTCAAAAAGTCTTCTGTTTCTCTGCAAGCTTTCCCATTCCCGAGACCGATTGTCGTACACCTGCAAAGAGAAGCTGAACTAATGTGTACGCAAATTAGACAGACAAGAATGCTTTTTACCCATATTTCTGAACCATGCTTATTAAAGAAGTGGCTGCAGACTGACTCGCGACGTCTCGTTCACCAAAGCGAATATAAATAGTTTCAGTGTAGAGTACGGCACCACTCGGAGAAACGGCAGCGCATTTGCAACCATGTTTGAAACCTATTTGATTTGAATACACGATTACTACTTAAATGCAAAAGGAAAAAAAAAAAAAATGATATAACCAGGATCCAGGCCCAGTACAGTGGTATTTGGTAACGGAGGCGACAGCAGCAAACCCTTCAAATTACGAGCGAATACATCGACAGCCGCGTGATGGGACTTTTCCGTCAGCTTCGATCTTATTCTTCGTGTTAAGCGTGGTTCCACTGGAAATACAGAGAAGACATTAATAGCCAATACAAAAAACCGAAATATTAAGGATATACCTATCCGAGAGTAAGCATCTTTGATACTCTTAGTGACAATAGATTTTCTGAAGTTACTAGAAGTATCAGTGCCCCGATTTCCGTACTTCCTTTCACAGTAGTTGATCCAACTAGATTCAACATGATTTGGGAAGGTAATTTTCACTGACAATATTTTCAAATCCTCACCTCTACTGATAGCGAGAAACTAAAATGCAATCAAACATGTTATCTCAAAGGTTTGATTTACGACTTATTACAGAAAAATCAACTTACCAAATGCGGTTTGATGGAATTTTCTTGGCTTCCAACACTAAACGTTTTATCAATATATGATTCGAATTTGGCGAGATCGGACGGATCTTGCTTACTAGCATTACGTGACTTAGTGACACAAATTCGGGCATCCGCTTTAGCCACCCTGCACATCAAAGATTTGTTAATATAATTCAACGATTAACAGGCTTTCCATCTTACAATTCACTCATTGTATCCACATTTTCTTTGTTCTTTCCAATGGCATCAGCTATCACGTGCTGTATCCCCAGTTCGACATTTTTCAGCGAGTCCAGACCCTCAACATTAGGCTTAATGAGGGATTCCAGGGAAGCATGTTTCTTTCCTTCGAGTATTGCAATTGCAACTGATTCTAATCCTAACTCTCTTGCCTTGGCTGCCAGGGTTCTTTTCTTTGTATCCTTAAAGGGGGCATACTGCAATTGAAAAAGATTTATAAGCTAATATATCCACTTATATCTTCTACATGACACTTTAGGAATCCATACACAGAACTCAAGTTCGTCAAGATCTTTAATGTTGCAAATTGTTTCATTTAGTGATGGGGTGAGTGCACTTTGTTTCTCCAAGCTCTTAACAACTGACACTATTTTTCCTTGCACTTTTCTGGAACGAGATGAAACCAATATGTTAAATAAGCAATTCAGTATCCTTTATTTAATTTTGCTCTTACTGTAAATCTTCGAGAGATGACTTCATTTTGCGCAAGACTTCAATATCAAGGTTGCCTATCATTTCTTTCCTGTATCTTGCAATGAATGGAAGAGTGCAGTCTTCTTGAATCAATGATGTGAAGTTTTTGCAAGCAGGTAAAGGCACTCCAAAAGAATCTGCCAGTACTTCATGAATCTCCCATTTTGCCTAATGAAAGACAGTAATGAAATCACATGTTACAATTTCATTATGAATTTAAGAATAAAGTTTTTGCTCACTTCTCCACTGAATTTCTGGGTATTTGGTTTGCTCTCACATTTGGGCAGAATTCCTTTGTTTTCAACATCATTTGGTCCAACATCCCATCTACTTTTTGTTCTTTTCACGATGGGTTCCGTAGCATTCTCACTGTTTCTTCTTTTCATCTTCTTTCACTTGAATTTTTTTTTATGGCAGGAAGAAGTGGAAGTATAAAAAATAGGGTTAGGGATTGGATAAGGGAACTGGGAATAACCGACGTCCTTCACATATCACTAGGTGAGACTACACTGACCCCAAATTATTACAATAACCTCGACAATATTTTATCACACCTCGTGTTAAAGATCTATCAGGGGAGAAGAAAAGAATAATCATGGGTATATTTAAATTACCAAAACAACACGTTAGCGGCTCAAGTCTTTTAGCCATCTAGCGGGGAAAACGTACATAATTATATGGAAATTCAGCATTAAATAGCAATTCTAAAATGTTAGTTTTCGGAACGATTTTCACTGTGTATAGCATAACCGTTTCGTAGTTCCAATTATTTGAACGTGTATGTCTTTTTAGTTGATACATTTTGAAATAAAGCAGCAATTAATTGCTCTGCGGCTTAGCAATGTTTTTAATCGGTTTGTATTCGAAGGAAAAATCCCACTACACGCCCAAACGTAGGTAGGCATTAATCTGGAATTACCTGAAACTCAAATAACTTGAGCAAATTACCGTGCGGAGGTAAGAAGTATCGTACCAATATTTTTTCAAATACACGCGCTTACCTGATCATGCGAAAAATTTTTCACAATAACGATTTCATTCTCTTAAGTCTTGGAAGACAAACTTACCAAACCCATTGGAAGCGGCGATCTGTTATTTGGCCAAATTTGAGGAAAAAATTACGAATGCATCAACGCAAATCACAATAGGGTACAAGTAAGCACACGAAGTGCGGGATCTAAATATAAACCACTGATTATGACTGCGTAAAATCGGTTAACAATTCCAGAAACTTTTAAAAGAAATACTAGGTTAAACCACTATCGTTTGGTTACAAAAGCATGGAATGGGCGATGACCTAGAGTAAACCCGTCTAAGGGAGTGAGGGATGGAGGAGAAATATTGCCAGGAACTGAACGAAAAATGAACATCTTGACCAAGGATGCAGTAAAGAAGAAGTAGGAAGTGCGAGCTAACGATTCTCCTAGGCAGCTCCGTTTACCTAGAGAAAAGTAAGTTTTTAAAATGTACATAACTAGCTCCTTATTGTCTATCCTACCTCCTCCGAAAGGGAAAAGATGATCAGTGTTAATTATGCGGCCATCACCGTCTATATGCCGTTCAGGACGAAATACTTGTGGATCTGTCCAATAGGTTTCATCCATGTGTACGGAGTGCATGTTAATGATGACATAGGTATTCTAAATCAATAAAAATTAGCCAAACGAGAAGATAAGAATTAAAAATAATAAGGTAAGAAATAATACCTGGGGAATGACATGGCCACCAAACGGAATGGTTTTCAAAGCACGGCGAGGAATGGCCAAAGGAGAAACACCGCTCAATCTTTGCACTTCCATAAGTACAGCTTGGGTATATGTCAATCTGCCAGTTTCAAACACTGATGAGTATTGAAAAGTGAAGTAAATACTTTATAGCAGTGTTACTGGGGTTTATGATGCAAACAAGGTAGCGAATCGCCACACACTTCATCTAGTTCACGCTGCATTTTCGTTTGGACGTCAGCATGGTGAATGAGGTGTAGTAATGCGAATCCTAGGAAATGAAGACTTCAAAATAAATCAGGAGATACGTGTTAATCTGTCAAAATTCTAACCAATCGAATTTCCAGTAGTATCCGCTCCAGCCGAAAGAATATCCAAAATGATATTCATAAGCTGTTCTTCTACGAAAATAAAATGAAAAAAAATACTACTTAAGGATTTAAAGTGGCTGTTTTCACAATAATATACCTGAAAAAGAATGGTCATCATCACGTTCAATCTCTTTAAGGTAAACGTCTATAAAATCTCTTGGTTCCGACTGTGGCAGCTTTTGTTTGTGGTCTTCGATCGCTTCCTACGTGAAATACATCAGAAGCATCAGTCAGAGCGTAACACGAAAAACTACAGAAATTTTTACTTCAATAAATTTCCAGACTTCTTTCAAAAGATCCATTCTGCCCAATTTAGCAAAAAAAGCAGGGAACAGTTTTATGAGGATGGCGGGGCATGGAAAGGCTACCCGGATGATGTCACCGCTACGGAAAACAGTGTCAAACAATTCGATAAGTAGTTTTAGACGCGGATCAGTACGTTCAAAACGAGTACTGGCTAGCATCATCCATAATACGTTGACTAATGAGACGTTGAAGTAGTTTTTGAATTCAAAGTGATGATCTCCCTCTTCAAGCTGACGCTCCATGTCCGCCAACAGGATTTTGATTTCTTTCTGAATAAGATTTTCCATACTTTTTTTGCCGAAACCAAGTTCACGTAAGTGGTGCAACGTGAAACGTTTCTGAATTATCCAAAAATCTCCATCAACCAGCATAATACCTATAGAACTAAAGATATTAGTTTGTAATGTGACAACAGGGTTGGGAGTACTCACCCATTCGTTTCCCTTTACTCTTCATTCTTGCTGGGGCATTGTCTGGTCGTCCATTAAGGTTTTCATTCAAGAAGGCCTCCTTGCAAGCGTTATATCCACTGATAGAAACAACAGGTTGGGGACCAATGTAAAAACCACATATTGGTCCGTACTTGTAGTACAACTCCAGGAGTCCCATATAGGCACAGCCGGCATGCCACCGAGGCACTGACATTAAGCAACCCAGAAGTGGTAAACCCTTTGGACCTAAATAAAATTGAATAAATATCCTGTTAAAAGAAAAAGAATGTGTAAAAATCAAGTTACCTGGAGGGAAATGTCTGGGGCGAGAGAAAACCCACACCAGAACACAAGGGAAGAATGCGCCAATCAATAGATAGCCAATCATTTTTTAACGGCAAACTGAATCGATATCTCGTCCAACTGCCTCCCTCGGCTCCCTCTGATATTAATGAGTCAATGGCACGAAATGTCAATCGATGGTTTGAATTGGCCAACAGTGAACGTTACCAGGACAACTCCCTAAATGAATTCCTTACGAATCGAGGCTCCTGCCGTGATTTTGTTTTCGTACTTCGATAACTTTTAACGATGGTAGGCTGTGCGCAAGAATTTGTTTACTGGTGTCTGCTTCTTTGTTGACATACAGCTCACACGCCACCTGTTGATAGAAAACTGTAGTAATTAAAGAACAAAACAATATTATATATATAAATATATACGCGATAAATTCAACAGGAAGGAAGGAATTTTAGGCGAACGATGAGTCCTGCATCCGTAGAACGAAAGAAAACGTCGTCTTGCTGCTTCCTTATCGCTTCGAAACAACAGTAAGGAGAGACGGGATACGTAATCGATTAGGGCGTTTCACATTCAAGTCGTCGCGGCTCGGAAGACGAAAAGATCAGTCCATTTGGTCGAGGTATGCGAGAGACATTCGAAGCAGTTTCACTGTGACCGACAGTCATGACAATCAACACCGCCGGTATAGCGGCTGTGGCTGTTTTCTATTTTGTTATTCTCGTCGTCGGCATGCTGGCCGCTTGGAAACAACGGAAAGCCGGACGAGGAACCAACAGCCCAGCGGAAAACATCATGCTGGCCAAAAGAGATTTGGGGCTCTTTGTAGGAGTCCTTACAATGACAGGCAAGTCCATCAGTTCATGTAGAAGTAAAAGTGGGAAAACAAATTTTGTGACTGTTCAATTTCCTGCTGACGAAAAACAGGCGTTATGTTTCTCATCTGTTATTGAATTTGTGTTAACACAGAAGTGCAATCCAACTGATTCTGTAACAAAGAAACAGTGACACTGAGTGGGATGCGGCGCCATGGCAACAGTTGTTGAAGTGTTCCAGTGTAAGATGAGAATCTATTTCCATCTGCGTAGACAGAATTTCCGAATAGGTACCATAGGTCTATGCGACCTCGGAAAGTGGGTTAAGGGTCGATAACCGAGTTCACTTCCAGTTTACGGACACTTTCTTGTGTTGCGTCGAACTGTCATCCATGTTTCTAGGAAAAGCATCAGATTTAAACGTTAAGAAAAATTAAGAGTGGAAGGAAATTGCGTGTCTGATTTCCGCTTGGTTTGGCTGGAAGTTTTCAAATCTAGAAAACCTTGAAAATTGATTACAAATTTATACATAATTTTTTTTTTCGTTTCCGCAGCTACGTGGGTTGGAGGCGGATACGGTAAGTTTACATATTTGCCGTTGAATTACAAACAACACGAACGAAACTGACAATGTTTTAACGCAATGAACTGACTGAAAGAAAGTAAACGGATCGGCGGAAGCAGTTTTTAGTAACGGGATCGTCTGGTGCCAGACCCCCTTCGGCTACTCGCTCGCATTAATTCTCGGTAAGCCCAAAGTTCGACTGTTGTTACATCAAGATTGTAATTCTTTTCCCAAACACTAGGCGGACTGTTTTTTGCTAGACCTATGAGGTATTCTTCGTTGACTATATTATGTTTGTTTTTAAAAAGAAATTAATAAAAGAAATTTGATAATGCCACGTCTAGAGAAAAGGGTTACATCACCATGCTCGATCCGTTCCAGATCAAATACGGACTTAACATTGGTGGATTGCTTTTTTTGCCTGCACTTTTCGGTGAAACAATTTGGACTGCATCAATTCTCTCGGCTTTGGGTATTAAAATCTTTTAGTATATTTTATATTATTATGCCTTTTAGTATATTAAAATAAATTTTTAACCGATGGTAGGATCGACCTTATCTGTTATTCTGGAAATGGATAACAACTTGGCTGTGTTTTCCAGCGCAGCCGTGGCTGTCATCTACACATTTTTTGGTGGGATGTACAGCGTAGCGCTAACTGATGTCATTCAGCTCTTCTTCATCCTGTTCGGATTGGTATGCCTCCAAATCGCATTTAATCAAAAACAACAATGATGAATCACTTCTTATCAAGGTGTTATGCATTCCATTTGCTTGGATGCATCCGGCTGTAAATCAAGAAGCATTGGTCAATCAAAATTGGCTGGGCCACGTAGAGCCATCAAGTTCAGGAATATTTATTGATAACTATCTGCTGCTTATTTTTGGCGGAATTCCCTACCAAGTAATTTTTCATCACAATTTTGCCTGTTGTTTACCTCCTCTAATCTGAGTTTATCTTCAAAAAAACAAAAAAAAAAAGGCTTATTTCCAGCGAGTTTTATCCGTCAAATCGTCGAAACAAGCTCAATGGCTCTCATATATGGCCGCTATTCTTTGCACATTATTGTCAATTCCGTCAATACTACTGGGAGGTATAGCCAAAAACACAGGTATGGTACCAGATAATTCAATATCACGTAGAAATTCTTAAAAAGCTTAAAATTTCCTTTCCAGATTGGCTTAACGGTACAGATTACGCGATGGCCTTAACATCTCCCGATCAGGTGAAACAGGTTCTACCGCTGGTTCTTAATTACTTAACCCCCCAGGTAAACTGCTATATTAAGTGACGATTAGACACATCCGTCACGTGTACAAAAAATAAATGTAAATACCGCAGTTGGTTCTTACCTTAACTGTCCGCTGAATCCCCCGTTTCAAGTGGGTTTCCTTCTTCGGATTGGGAGCCGTCTCAGCAGCTGTTATGTCTTCGGCAGACTCTTGCATCCTCTCGGCCAGCTCTATGTTTACGCACAACATTTACAAAGCCATCGTCTGCCCATCGGTATACATAAAGTTTTCATAGTTTAAGTTAGACCGAAATTATTGACATTGTTAATCAAAAGGCTAGTGGATCTCATCTCATGATTGCTTTGCGTGTATCTATCCTGGCGGTGGCTGCCATCGCATCCGGACTAGCAATCAGTATTAACAGCATTTACGGCCTCTCGTATAAAATGAAAACAATTATGTTCAATCAATAGTATTATTGAGTTTTATGTTTGCCTTTCCTTGCAGATTACTTTGCTCAGACATGGTTTATGTTTTACTATTCCCTCAATTGCTGCTGGTCATTCACGCCGAGTCTAGCTGCAACAAATACGGATGCATCACGTCATTCCTGTTGGGAATTATCCTGCGAATTCTCAGTAACAAACAAGGATAAATAACGAAACATAATGATTCTAAATTAAAACACTTCCTCGTACTGTAACAAGGTGGTGAAGAATTGCTAGGGTTACCGGTCGTCATTCAGTTTCCATTTTACAGCGACGGACGCCAACAGATGCCTTTCCGCACGCTCATCATGGTGTTCACGCTCTTCGTTCATCTTGGAGTCTCTTTCGTCACGGAGCAATGCTTCACTAGAGGATGGCTGCCCCAAAAATTCGACTTTCTCAACAGCTATCCTTTGGAGATGACATATCAACAGGAAGATATTTCGCCTGAAGAATTACATTTCCAGTTCATGACCAACGGGAAACTAGAGACCACAGCACAGGAGCTGGAACTGACAGGAACGGACATCAAGTTTGATCCCATTTTAAGCATATCACATCCTAAAGTAAAGTTATTGTCAATGCGAACATCAATCGAAGAATCATCTAAATAACTTAAAAAAGAAAACAAAAAATGGAATTAATATGTGAATTTAATTACATGATACAATTATGGGACCATTTTAGGTCTTTTTCTAGAAAAATTGTGTTACCTTTAACGTTGCTTGTAAAAGAAACGTTTTGAAAGAGAACAAACCATATTTTTGTTCGACAGACGTCCCTTGAATAGCGACACTTAAATGCACAATTATTAAAATTCAGTTTCGATTTTTGAAATTCTTCGTTTCACCTGTTATAAATTTCTGATTCGACATCTACGGATAAAGACACGATGCTAAGCGAGTCCAATTCTGCAACCGAATAAAATGTTTTACGTATTCTCACACTGAAAAATACCGCAGATGTTAAGACATCGAAGAACCGTACAGCAACACATCGTTAAGACGATCTCTGACAAGCAAAACTGTGTGGACTTGTAAGAACGCCGTCTGGCCTAGTTAATCTCAAGGGAACATGACGCAGCGAAAAACACATGGGTACAATCGCGACGCGCATTCTGATTTTAGAAATGAAATTAGTGGACTATGTGATATAACTGGTCAGTTATGTAAGGGGGAAAAAAAATGCATGGCAACAGCATCGGCATACAAGAGAAATGCCATGACTTGCAACTTCTTTAAGAGACGATCGCCACTAGAAAAATTCAGTGGCACATCACCAACCAAACGGACAAGACATTCAATATCAATCCTGAAAATTAGAAATTGAATAGAATGATTTCTGAATTCTGTCTCACGCTTCTGCTCATTGGTCTTATCATCAAGGCGACAAAACGTCCACACAACTTTCCACCAGGTAAAACCGAATGCCCAATCTTCTGTGAATTTAATTAATTAGGTCTGCTGAACGATTGCATGTTTATAACAAAAGGTCCAAGAGGATTGCCTCTGGTCGGCTATTTGCCTTTTCTTTCATCGTGGGATTCGCAATATCCACACAAGGCGATGAAAAAAATCGGTGAAGTCTACGGACCTGTAGTGGGAATGTACTTGGGGCCCAGCCCTCCCATAATTTCCGTATGCGGACACGAGGCCGTCAAAGAGGCCCTACTTAATGAAGATCTCGATGGCCGTCCCTATATCCCTGCCGCTTTAGGTCGAACCTTTGGAGAACATTTAGGTAACATATATTTACTTGTTATTATCCATGATCCAGAAGTGACGATTCCTATTTCGATGAATCCATCTCCAGGACTTATGTTTGTCATGGGACGATTTTGGCAAGAACAGCGCCGATTCACTATGAGACATCTAAAGGACTTGGGTTTCGGCAAAACATCAATTGAAGACCAGATGATGGAGGAGCTTGCAGACCTAACAAATGACATCGAAAATGGAAGCCAATTAAATCCTGAACGAATTGTCGATTTGAAAGGCATTTTTCAAGTATCAGTAATCAACATCCTATGGGCTATGATCGCAGGTAATCGAATAATAACTTTAATCATTCCGAGCGATTATGTAATTTCTACTTACCTTCTTGGCTTGCAGGTGAACGATTTCAACGGAACGATCCCAAATTTCAAGAACTTCTTAGTGCAAACGAGCTGATGTTCCGAGCGGGAAATGTCGTTCGAGGCACCATTCCAATTCCTGCGTTTATCACAAACCGTTTCCGCTTTGTGAGGGAATTCATTGGAATGAAAAGCGAACTCATTAAGCCGATTCAACAATTCGTTCAAGTAATTTACCTACTGTGAATCCATCAGCATAAGATTTTTAAACGATACGTCTACAGCGTAATATTGATGACCATCAGCAACAAAACCCATCAGAGGGTGAAGCCCGTGATTACATCGATGCTTACCTGAAAGAAATGAAGAAACAAAAAATGGAGAATCCATCAACAAATTTTACAAGTATAATGCCATCAAAGTATTCATTTCAAGCTTCTGTTGCATGAAAAACATTCTTTCACCAGACAAACAGCTCATTTCTACGATAACGGACATGTTCGGTGCAGGTGCTGAATCAACAAGCAGCTCCATAGGTAAATGGAACAAATGGTGTCCTTGCAAACCAAATTTCAAAACCTTTGTCTCAAAGGTTTTGCCATTATTCATCTAATTCGCGATCAGCAAGTACAACAAAAGATGCAAATGGAATTGGACCAAGTCTGCGGACAATTTCTTCCCACTCTTAACCATCGATCAAGGTCTTTTTCCCTCTCCAGGTTGCTTTTAATGATCAATTAAAGTAAAAACACGATTGTCGGTTTAGCTTACCATATACTGAAGCGGTTCTGATGGAAGCTCAACGTTGCAGCACTATTGCACCATTCGCCGTACCGCACTGTGCCGTCAAAGACACAAGGATCCAGGGCTATACAATTCCGAAGGTATCTATCATTATTCCATGTTAGCTAACGAGATCTGATTTTAGCAATTATTTGTTTTTGTGTTACCATCAGGGAAGTGTTGTCCTACTGAATTTGGATGCTGTTCTCCAAGATGCCAAGTACTGGAATGATCCGGAAGTCTTCCGTCCGGAACGCCATTTGAATGAAGACGGCACCAAAGTGATTAAAAGTGATCACTTCTATCCATTCGGTCTCGGTATATCGAACTACACAGTTGTTTAGCACTAAATGGTAAAACAGCTGATCATTTCATTTTCAGGGAAAAGATTTTGTTTAGGAGAATCGCTGGCAAAGAATACCTATTTCCTCTTTACTGCTGCTTTGATCAAGAAATTTCGATTTGAACCTGTACCAAACGAACCTCTTCCGACTCTAGACCCAAGGAATGGATTTACTGTGAGCTACCAAGGCTTTAAAGCGGTCGTTACTCCTCGTTCATGAATTCGATGGAAAGTATTGCTTTAAAAAAGGCGACAGGAAAAGTCTTTGCCTTTCACTTTTTTCTGTTATTTTGTCATTGATTTACTACGCCATTTGCAATGTGTTCTGCAATACTTTCCCTACTCCCAGAAAGACAGAGCTAAAGAGTTTTTAACCTCTACAGCACTGGCTACATGCACAAGTTTTTATTTAAACAACATAAAAATTTCAGAACCTTAATCACGCCCACAAAATCTATTAGACGTTCTGTATATAAAGCATTTCCTTAAAGCCGAAAATGCTATGTAAGTAGAAAAGAGATTTACCGTATAAGGCCTTGAATGTCAAAAAGATCCAATGAATGTCCAGTGATGATTCCTTTGTCTAATCATGTAACGTATTCAACTCCACCTGGAAATTATGTGAACGAAAGCAATAGAATTAGGGCATTGGTAATAGAATAAATTACGTAACATTTGAAATACCTGTGCATTAATTCAATCAAAGTTGTTCGTCGATCTTCTTCAAATGTCCATATTGCCGTTATGAACTTTTGTGGAATGGCGTTTATCATGTAGGGAATTTGAAAGGCCCACCAGAATAAACTAAAATTAAAGTTTATCACAAATAAAAAACCACACTCGGCTGACGGATAAACGGATGAAACTTACCGATTTTGAATCCGTTTTAGGTTACAGTACACGAAGATAAATCGGTTAACCCAAGCGATTCGGTTTCCGGTTCATGACACGGGCTGTAAAAATACAAGGTAGAAAATAAAATAAATGTCCTGACATTACAAAGTAAACAGTTCTTGACATATTGTTTGATGACTTGCAAACGAACAGAAATCGTGCCGGCATGCAATTAAACCCGAAGGTTCTTTTATACAAGTTATCATCTCATAGCTTACGGGGACAATCTTCTCGCAGTAAAAGTTAGAACAAGGATAAAATTAGAAAGCAGCGACTTCACTACGCCTGGTGAAGACGTTAACTCTTGTACGAGAGAAAAGGCCCATAGCAACACTTTCCAAAGATAAAAGCAACGGACATGACTTGCAACTTCATAAGAGACGAATGCCACTATAAAAATCGAGTCGTACATCTGCAACCAAGAAGAAAACACGGAAGGAAAATTCAGTCTGAACACTGAGATTTTAACATAATGATTTTTGAACTGTGTTTAACGATTGTGCTCATCGGCCTTGTAATAAAGGCGACGCAACGCCCAAAGAACTTCCCCCCAGGTAAAATCGGAAGTAAAACTGTTATAAATTAAAGTAAATAGGTAGCTGAATGATTCTTTTGATACGCAGGTCCAAGAGGATTGCCTCTGGTAGGTTATTTGCCTTTTTTTTCATCATGGGATCCACAATATCCGCACAAGGCGATGAAAAAGATCGGCGATGTCTACGGACCTGTGGTGGGATTGTTTATGGGGCCCAGCCAAGCAGTAATTTCTGTTTGCGGTCACGAAGCCATAAAAGAGGCTATGCTTAATGACGACCTTACCGGTCGACCCGAGTTGGCTATCATGACGGCTAGAACATTTGGAGAAAGACTAGGTAATTTTTTTTTTTACTTAACTTCAAATGCCGCAAGAAGATGTTTCCTTCGATGATGCATTACAGGAATTATGTTCGCCATGGGCCAATTTTGGCAGGAACAACGCCGATTCACTTTGAGACATCTCAGAGATTTGGGATTCGGCAAAACTTCCATTGAAGATCAGATGATGGGCGAACTTGGAGATCTGATAAAAGATATAGAAAACACAAGTCGATTAGATCCGGAAAGAATTGTCGATTTGAAAGGCATCTTTCAAGTGTCGGTGATTAACATCCTATGGGCTATCATAGCAGGTGTTTAAATATTACCGTTTGTTGTTCTCTGAATAATTTTGTCGTAAACCCCCGAATTTTCATTTTTCTATTTTATTTCTTCAGGCGAACGTTTTCAGCGTCACGATCCCAAATTTCAAGAGCTTCTAAAAGCTAATGAGCTATTTTTCCGGACAGGCAAAATTTTTCGAGGCGTCGTTCCAATTCCTGCATTTCTTTTGAAACGTTTTCGTTTTCTGAGAGAATTCATTGGAATGAAAGGCGAACTAATAGAACCAATTCAAAAATTCATTCAAGTAATTTACCTTCTGTGAGTTTCCATTAATAATTTCACACATGACTGTACGGTTACAGAAAACCATTGAAGATCATCAACTTCGAAGCCTATCAGACGATGAAGCTGGTGATTTCATAGACGTCTACTTGAAAGAAACGAATAAACAAAAGGCCGAGAATCCATCAACAAATTTCACTGGTAGAATGTGATAATATTTGGTTAAATTTTTCATGCAATTAAATTATTATTAACAATAGTAAAGCAGCTCATTTCAACAATAACAGACCTGTTTGGTGCAGGTGCTGAGTCAACAAGCAGCTCTATCGGTAAATCCCATTTGCAACCAAGGGACTTGTTTTTAATTATTTTCCAATTGTTTTGGCCCTCAGGTTTTGCCATTATTCATTTGATTCGAGATCAGCAGGTGCAACAGAAGATGCAAATGGAATTGGACCAAGTCTGTGGAGAATATTTTCCTACACTGAATCACAGATCAAGGTAAATTTTACTTTTTATTTAGTCCTGTTGTTCAAAATCACAATTAGTATTTGAAAAATATTTTGGTTTAGCTTACCTTACACTGAAGCAGTTTTGATGGAAGCTCAACGTTGCAGCACTATTGCACCACTCACTCCTCCTCATTACGCTATCAAAGACACAAAGCTTCAAGGCTATACAATTCCAAAAGTACTAATTTAGTTCTAATAATAAAAGTTAGTTACCAAACTATTTTTTCAATGATTGCTAGGGAAGTTTGATCAGCCTGAATCTGTATGCTGTTTTTCAAGATTCCAAGTACTGGAAAGACCCGGAAGTTTTCTGTCCAGAACGCCATTTGAATGAAGATGGCACTAAAGTAATTAAAAGGGATCATTTCAATCCATTTGGCCTTGGTATGTAAAACAGGCAAACATTTACTACACAACAAAATTCATAATCATTGCTATGTTAGGTAAAAGAATGTGTTTAGGAGACTCTCTTGCAAAAAATACCTATTTTCTCTCCACAGCTGCTTTGATAAAGAAATTTCGATTTGAACCTGTACCAAACGAACCACTGCCGACTCTCGACCCCACAAATGGCTTCACTCTGGGTTACCAAGGATTTAAAGCTGTCGTTACTCCACGTTCATGAATCCATTTTAAAATACCCATTCAAGAGATTAAATTTTCAAATAATAATTGCCTTTTGGTTGGTATGTAGAACATGCTTAGACGTCCAAATTTCTCTACGAAACCAGCAATTCAATGTTCTCGACTTTCTTATTCGTCGGTTGTGTTTAATAAACTAGGGTCAAATGGCGGGAACATTTAGCGCGCAAAAGAACGGCAAAGGAAAAATGCAACCTCGACGTCTTGCAAAAATTTTGCTTTATTTTAAATCAAATCTAGACAAATAAACTTTTTATTTTTCAGAATTATTTTAAAGTTCAATATTAATTTATACATTAGTTATTCGTAAATAAAAAACAAACGAAAGAAAATCTTACATTGCAACATCGAATATGGCTCTTGGCATAGTCGATGAGTCATGCAGAAACTTTCTTACATGAGCATGTCATGATTTTTTTTGTTTTTCGCTGGCCGTAATAAGGGAAATATATTTACATTGGTTAATTATTAATGACAAGCGATTCTGGAATTCAAACGAATGCTTTTTATAAGCAGAATAGTTGTAATTATGCATGCCTTGCCTTCACAGTTGTGTTAACCCAAATGGCAAGCAAACAAGGCATTGCTGAAAACAACGAAAGAAATTATTACGTTGAAACAAAATTATATCTCGAAAATTAACGCAAGAAAGAAACTCCTTTGACTTTATTGATATGTCTTCCCTTTTAAGTGTTGATAAGGATGTGGAAACTAACCAGACGACAATTTCTCGAAAAATAGAAAAAAAAATGAAATAGCTAAAAAACAAACATAGATCTATTTCCGTCTTACCATTTCCCTTACCACAAACGACTCTGATTCGGGTTGAACAAAGTAAGAAAATCTGTTGACGACAACGTCAATCCTAATTTACTTTTCCCGTTGTAAAGAAGTCTATCTTAACGTCTCAGCCATGTCTGTCGTACGCCTACTAGCCATCTTCGCCATCTGCCTAGCTATATGCTCACTAAACGGTAATAATATATTAAACATTTCCTATCATGGTTTCATTAACATTTCTTATTATATCGTACAGTCGAAGCAAATTCTCTTAGCACTCGTACTGCCTCTCAAGGTCAAGGTTCATTCGACGAAGAAGCTTATTTCATGGACGATGCCGAAGAAGGACAAGATGAAATGGAAAAACGCCAAGTTGAAACAACTGCTGAGGCAAAACGTATTAACAAACTATGGAAAAAGGCCAATCCCATCGCCTGGACTGTCAACCGAGTTTAATACAACAGAACATAAATTCATTTCCATCGTTGATTACGATTCTTTTCCTTCCTGATTTCAATACAATTGGTTATCAATACTGGTTTTCCCGAGTTTGTTTTAGGCAACATGTGGTTTTGCTTGCCCGTGTAGCTCTACGATTAAAAAAAGGAAGTGGTCGCTATTGAAATTAAATAGGTTGCTTAAGGCCTATATACAAACAGCAGAAAAAGGATACCATTTCATTCGTTGACAAAATGTCGGTTTGGAAACTAGCTTGCCTTTGCGTCCTGGTCCTGTTTGTTTGTGATTATGTCACATTTTCAGGTACAGAATTATACGGCCTTTATTACTTTCTGGCCTATTTAAGTAAAACTTTATTGTATTGCAGATGCTAGCCCATTATTACCTCGTCCAATCGAACAATCGGCTGAAGGAATCAATGGGTTTTCTTCAGGTAAATTCCTTTTTTAATTTGTTTTGCAACCAACTGCTTCAATGTGATGTCGATATGCTATCAAAATAGAGAGGCAATTGGCGAAACGAGTTGTTCGTAGTCTGACGTCTTCAACTGGCATGGAGAGAGACCAACGTTGGTTCTGGGCGGTGAAATGGTTGCCTAACGTCGTTAAGGGTGTTGTTAACGCTGTGAAAAAAAGACGACGTGGTTAAAATAATAAGGACTGCGGTAGAAAACGTTTCTAACCTCGTCTGTTCATTGAACTACCAATATTGCCTGTCATTTATAACCATTAAGAAAATGAACAATAAACGAGCAAACATACAATAAGTGTTGTGTGTCAGTTAATTTTATTTTTTGTTTCCCTATTGGTTTATAATATAGTGAAACATACAAAAATATCATGTAAGCAAGCATCAATGCACGGCTTATTTCATCATGATGATCAATTAGAAGTTGAATTATTACGGGACAATACGACATGCAGACCAGATTGTCACGAAGCGTTTGTTGTTGAAACGAAAATGTCTGTTTAGCCGTACACGGTCTTGTGATGATGGCCTTGATTATATTGTTGTGGAGCAACAGTTACTGTTTCTGGATAATAAGACTCACCCGGCTTGCCTGGAGGTCCTTGAGGTCCCCTAGGTCCTACTGGCCCAGGACTACCAGCGTAACCGGGAGCTCCAGGTTTACCTTCAGGTCCGGAGGGACCTTGGATACCAGGAGGTCCCGCAGGGCCGTCTTTGCCAGGAGGACCTTGCTGGCCTGGCGGACCTGTGACAAAAACGAATTAAATTGCTAAATGTTTTAATTAATGCAGTTCCACGACTAGCAAATACCTGAATAACCAGGAGTTCCATTGGCACCATCTTTGCCTGGCTTACCAGAAGGACCTGCAGGACCCTCTTTCCCTGGAGCTCCATTGTAGCCAGACGGGCCCATTGGTCCTTGTGGCCCAGGAGGGCCTGGTACCTTACTAGGTGCTCCTGGTAGTCCAGGGGCTCCATCCTTACCCGGAGCTCCTGCAGGGCCATAAGGTCCTGAATCACCTTTAGGACCTTGCGCACCAGGGTAGCCGTTTTTGCCGTCTGCGCCTGGAGGTCCCCGTGGTCCAGAAGGGCCAGCAATACCAGGACTTCCTGAATCACCTTTTGGTCCTTGTGTTCCAGGATAACCATCTTTGCCATTTCTGCCTGGAGTTCCTTGTGGCCCAGGGGGACCAGCAGCCCCCGGATAGCCTTGATCACCTTTAGGTCCTTGTGCTCCGGGATAACCATTTTTACCATCTTTGCCTGCAGGTCCTTGTAGGCCAGGAGGACCAGCAGCACCAGGATATCCAGGAGCTCCATGTTTCCCATCTTTTCCGGGAGAGCCAGCAGGTCCTTTTAGCCAAGGGAGGTAATCATAGAATTTCTCCCATTGCTTCTGAATCTTTTCGAGTTTGTCGGCATCACCAGTGTACACTGGATTCAAGGAGGCCCATTGACTCTTGGTAATAGATGGCTGTTGTTCTTGTGGGTAACCTTTGTACGGTGAACTGGTAACTGTAGCCACCAGGACTAAGACAAATGCCTAGATATGTTTGGTCATGAAACCATTGCCTAAAATATTTCAAAAATAAGAGAAGGTATTATTTACCAAATAAACTGGCATTTTTAAATGATTGTGGACGGCTGACTTTGTCGAACACGGTCGTTATACTGAAACCATGAGCATGAAAAATTATTACGATGACTTGGTTCAAAAGGAAACCAAAATCCGTTGGCGATAAAATTCAACTTTAAGACATGGTTTTCTTCAATTTTTATCGCTTCATTATAAACCTGCATTATTAACATTGTAGTTAATTGCGGTTACTTGCTATGCACCACAACACAATCACATTTTTCTTTTTTTTTTTTACCACAGCTGATGTGAAATAATCTTCACCGCCATCTTCCGTTCCCAGAATTTATAATTTCTTGTCTTTTGACCTCGTCTGCACCAGATAAGGACATGCCGATCGCATGAATTAGAAATCCACAAGCGTTCTTTCCGCATCGATACATTTTAGTAGAGAATGCAATAGTCTTGAAATATAGACCGTCCTTTGTTTATGAATTATCGTTTAGTGGCTTACTGATTAAGGTTAACCCACAATCCGCTTGGTTTTTAAAACCAACGAATATCACGAAAACTGACTTCCAGTAACATAATTTGTGATAAGAACACCATATGCACTGTGGAAACAAATTTCAGCTTCTCAATGTTCATAGCAACAGAATCTGGTTAAAGGTGACGTCATTTTCAATGATGTGTCCCGATCAGGTAAACAAAAATGATTTTTCGATCGTATGTTGCTTCACGCCTGTTTGTTTCTTTTTCAATCGTCCTGATTTGATGGGCCAGTATTCATTTTATCAGGTTTGAGAAACCTAAAAGCTCATTTCTTTTCCTGCAGTTCAAGGCAACCCAGTGATGGCTAATGAAGAACAAACTACATCACACAATGGAACAGACATCAGTGTGAAAGAAAGCATCAAAGCTTTGCTGGACTCTCTTGCCCTTATTAATAGATAAATTTCAGTTTCATTCCCAAAATTGAATAAGTACTTGGTTTTTTAATTATTTTTATTTTTTATTTCTCATTTGAAGAGTTAAGCTTAGTGTAGATACATTTAATATTAAAATAGTTGTAAAAAAGAGATTGTGATGAGTTGTTCCTCTATAATACGTTGAGGATAGCGTTAAACTTCCGGTTGCTTAACCTCTGAATGCACCGTAGCCAGCCTTGTAAGCCCCTCCAAAAAATCTTTGATTTCCTTCTTTATTGACGTTAGGTCTTCGTGTGTTGTGACGAACGGGAATAACACCTCGTTGTGACCAAGTCAAACTGGAAGAAGCGGAATCCATCAAATCATCTGAAGCCACAGGTCCTGTCACACGCAAGCCCAAATAGTTTTACTTAACATTTAAAAAAAAAATAACTGCAGTATTTTCAGTACGCAATTACCTGCAAGTGCGGGAGGACCACAGACCAGCAAAATCACGAGACAAACGGAGACAACCTTCAGTATCGACATCGTGTTGAATAGTGACGCCGTTTTTTTTATTTCCTGAGCTTACTTATAACGAGGTGCATATATACGTCCCGTCCGATAAAGTGATAGCGGTAGGAAAAGGTGGCTGCACCATTTCGATCGTATTAAAAATGGCAATGTGGAAATTCTGCGCGTGAAACGTATTGCGTCATGCGAGCCTATATCCACGTAAAACAGCGATGTTAATGAGTAGCCGATAAATCTCAAATCACAGCCGATAGTTTCTTCTTTTTACAGAAAGGTTTTGTGAAGAACTCTGATATTGTGCAAGAAAATAGACGATAAACTTGCGATTACGAGTGGGCATAGTTTCCGCATTCATTTCCGGTTGGCTCATTAATAGCAAAAATTCTTTTGGTCGTGAGTCATGTCTTGTAGCAACCGCACGTCAGAGGATCGTAAACATCGTGTTGCAAGGAAAGGGCAAGAAGGACAATGTCTGTCGCTGATAGGTGAAAGTGGGGAACACAATCCATCGGATAATTTAGGAGCAATAACCACCGTGGGAAATTAAGAAAGAGTTTGTTTCTTATAAATAAAAGCCGTGCAGGTGGGATCACTTTCTTTTTTTCCTCGAAACTCCTTAATGGAAGATTCATGTTGTGTAATACCATTAGCAGGACGATGTCGTGATGATGAATATCTATCTATACAGCTTTTGATACTGCAGGTATATGCTATATCATCCAAGATATTTGAATGCGTTAGCGATTTTACGGGGAGACTGCCGTCGAAGTTTCGACCAACTCATAAAAGGCAATGAGCTCATACAGCAAACTAGGAAAAAACTAACATTTGCTAGAGGATTATGGTGTTAGAAAACTACGTTACAGAAGAGAATGGACTGGAGTAACAACCAAATTATTAATAGTTACAGGCCATTAAATTTCTTTCCAGTATGTCATGTCCATTGTCGGGAGAGAAGTGCACGGAATCCTTTGGTTCCTGTCAAATGAAAACACATTATGAGAAAAACCATGTTCCATATTTCCACAATTCGAATAGATAGAGACACTTACGTTCCAACTGGACTTCTCATGGCGAATGGCTGCATGGTCGTCACTGATCCGTCGTTATTGTCACACACGAGCCGCGCTAAACTCGTTTGGCGGATCTGATTGAGTTGATCTATAATCAAATCCATTTTTAGCTTAGCGGCATTAAGTTATTACAAATTAGACCATACCTGGTGTGAACGAGTTAGGCTGACCACCGATATCGTAAAAATAACGATCCCCATTTTTAGTTTTCTGGAATTGCTCAGCTGTGATGCATAGAGCTGTCGGTCCCATCAGCACACCTGATTCAGATTCCACGTGAGTTTCAAATAAGCAGCCAATGTACAGGTCGATATCGTCCACCGATCTGTAAGCAGTCTTCAGCAAATCAATGTCCTTCAAGGAAAATGATTTTTTAAATTGCAATACTATTCGTGTAGCATAATCCTGGGTAATCTAGACCTCTTGGACGAACTCGTTGATGAGTTCGTCGAACGACTGAACTTTGGGCATTCCACAAAATTCACGAAAGTCGTTGTAGCTCGGGATGCCGTGTTCTCTTCCACGCTGGATTGTTATGGCAATCAAATCGCCGCCGGATTTTTTCTGTCCACTGTTTAGATGATAGTCCCACAATTAGGAAAGGTAGAATAGAATTTATGATAGAAGTTACATGTATAGTTTATCGGCCACTTCATCGGTGTATAGTCCGTCAATAGTTTGAGGTGCTTGTTTAGTTAGACCACGCAGAGCCGAGTCAAAAAAGCCGGGATCGTCCATCAGTCGGGAAGCATCAAAGAAATATTGACTCAGTGTGAAGCTTCGTTCCATTTCTTGTTCGTCCGCGGCATTGAACAAACTGAAATTATTCACATTAACTGCATTAGCTGTACACGAACTAAGATACTTTTTGTAATTACCTCAGAGTTCCTTGAATAGAGGAATGTGTCACCCGGAATGCTGCAGCTGCGAAATCGTTCGATATCGAAGGATCGACGTTGCTATCGTAACCTGTTCCATAACCACTACTTGGCAAAACCAAACCACTATCCACCATTACTTGTGAGCCTAGAATCCAATAGAATTTTTAGGTTAAATGTTATTGAGTATGATAAATGAAAACTCACCTAGAAGAACAGGCAGGTATTCGTTGTAGGTGATGTGTTGTAATTCGGCAATGACAACACGGCGAGTCTCCTGGAACAGAATTTCATCGCTCCATTGTGGGTTAAGTGCTTTGAGTTCTTTCGCGATACGATTGTGTTCGCGTAAAAACAGCAAATGGATGGCAGTTAGCTGTGGATTCTCTTCGACTCTGTCGTCACCTTTAATTTATATTTTTCATTAGTTTCATTGCAACGAAAGTTAACCCTGGTGATTTTGACAATACCTGCTTGGAAGCAAACTGCTAGTTCGTGATTAATTAAATTTTCACAGCCGGGTGTAATAGGAAACAGCTGGCGGCCACCGACATCCGAAGACTTTAACAGTCCGTCGACTCCAGTACGTAGACTGTTTGATATGGTGGCATCGCTACCATAAATTTGGGATCCATCAAGGTAGTGGGTATTGCTATTCAACTGAAAAACAAAACATTGATGTCTTTCGTAGCACGGAATATCAGTACATATTGCATACCTGTTCAGCTTGGCCAAAGGTGCAGCTCAAATCTACGCCCACTTTTGAACGGGTAAAGCTCATGCAAGTGTCACCACTGGCAATGAAATTTGGATCTCCTAGAAAAGAGAATCAATCCATCAATTGGTTGCTTGATTTCAAGGGCAAACACGTACCTTCGTACAACTCGATAGGTAAACACTGTGGATGCAAATCATTTGGTGGAAGCAACTGTCCTTGGCTATCGCAACATGCAGGGCTAGACCCATTTTCTAAACCATTCAAATAGTTCGTTTACGGCGAGTTGAAGAATCATGAATTTAGAGTACCAAAAGTAAAGTCCTCTGAATATGTGATATCATGCGTTACGAACTGGCCAAAAGACATAACGAGTAGGGTTACGTCAGTCGAATTAGGGCCATCGTCTCCGACAATGGTTAAGCTGATGTTACGCGGGTTAAGCAATTCCCCTCCATCAGTTGCTGGACGAGGTGAATCAATACCTAGAGTTTTTTTTTTTTAAACATTAGAACTATGTTTCCTTGAACTATATGTATACATATCACCGTTTCCGTATTGAGCTGGTAACAAACGTCGAAAAATGGTATTACGACGACCCCAATTCACTTGTAACAAATTATTGCAAGAGCCATCAAATGATCTGTACTTGGATGCGGGAGCTGGACACGTGATCGGTTCGGAGCAGGCGCGTTCCAGAGGCGTATTTTTTAGCGACAGTTTAGGTAACATCTGACTGGCCTCTCTTCCGCTTAGGTTTAGTCTAAACGTTGTTTAACTAAAAATTAGGAACTTGATGTGTTTGTCATGTATGTACCTCTCTTTGAGATTTTTAGATGCTTCGACGATTCCAAGTGCTTGAATAGATTGCTGACGGGATTCACTGGAAACGCTTCTTTTTTGGTGCACATTTCTGCGAGCTGGACATTTAATTTTGTTTCCAATCAGACCTTCGGATAAAAGACGATTTTCCAATTCTATGTTGTGCTGGATTTTTTGCAGTCCACTTTCCGCGGCCCACTGCACATCTTCGGCAGTGAAATCTGGTATACCATTTTCTTTGCTAGCAGCGCCCTATAAAATCACATGTTAATAAATAAAACGATGCGATTGTAAGAGTCAGTGGTGATTATATAATACCGTGAGCAGTGAAGACGTGAACGCAAGCAGGAAAACAACAGAATAAAAGATCTTCATTTTTTGGTAGAAATGAATTCAAATTCTGCTGCCGTCGATCCTCGTTTAGAAAAGACGCAAGATCTACTGACGAGAGACGAACGAATACATGGCGCCACGTCACCACGCTATAATATAGGAAGGTTAGTTGGTAAGTTGGCCAGCATTTATCTTTTTGTCCTTTTGAACGTTATTGAAAATGAATCAAAACTAATCTATTTCACCGGCCAAAAATGCTGTTCACTATTTGATTACTGATATTGCGATAGTCACGCACCTCGCATTTTTATCGCGCCGTACCCGAAGGGAGACAAACAACACTATTGAACTCAGCCAGTAACGAACACTAGAGGAAAGAATAAAACAAGTTATATAATATGTAAAATAGAATAAATAAATGTACTTGGCTTTTTTTTCTTATCTTCTTGGTCAAGTTGATAGGCGAAATGAATTAATTCTGTTTAATTTTCGTTACGAATTTTCAAGTTAAATATACCTAGATGGCTTAAACTAGTTAAATGAATTTTCATTAGCAACGATTATCTTAGTAATCACATAGCCATCAATTGTTAAACAAATGTGCATGCCGTAGATATTGGGGCGCATAAATTCTTAACTTTTAAGGCCATTTAAATTTTTAAATTAAACTTTTAAACTAAATAGTTAGAAAACCTACTAATACTGGAAACTGAGTGTATGTTTGCAGGATTTACAGCTCACTCGTAACATCATTGCACTTCACGTCAATGAATAAGGTTTAAACCGAACATCTCTGGTAGTGGTCTTGATCTTGTAGTTAGTCGCTCCTGCTTTAGCAAGCAAATCAGCATGTTCGTTTCCTTCGATTCCTTTGTGAGCTTTCACATAGTTCTATGCAAAACCAGAAAGATTTCTTTCATCCACGAAAGCAAACTTCAGACACCATTAAATAAAATAATATTTGAATACCCATTTGATATCTATATTATTTTTCAGTGCTCGATGAAGCTCTTCCAGTTGTTCTTTATTCTTGACATCACCGCCAGTACTAACTTTCCAGCCATTCTTTTGCCATTTTGGCATCCACTGTGTAATACACTTGATCAAGAACTGGGAATCTGTATTTATCTGCAATTTTGGAATGCCTTATTTATGAAATTAAAATTATTTGACGTTTTTAATTAGGAATTTTTTTAGGTCAAATACCGCACTGCCGGGCCACTTGAATTGCCTTGGTTGCTGCTTGAATCTCTGCAACATTATTCGTAGGGGGTCCGTCGACTGGTTCACTCACGTTTCTAGATCGAAAAATTATTTAAGATAGGTTGGTAGAAGAATACACTTAATACAATTGATTTAAGTTACAAAGGATGATCCACTCCAAACCAGACACCAACCCCTGCTTTAGCACCAACTTGTCCATTCTTTTCACAAGATCCATCAGTATAACAATGAACGAATCCGTCTTCATCTCTTTGAAACGTGTGTTCCCGAAAGGACACCGTTGATAAATTTCGAACACTAATATCTTTATCAGTGGCAACAGCAGGGAAATTACTGAGCAGAGATTTTTGGGATTGGGATACTTTTGAAGGTCCAGATCCTTTCTGAATTTTATTTTCTTGAATAAAACGTTCAGCTTCCGCTATGTTATCAAATTTTTTGTATCTGGTGAACCCACAGCCATCAATCTGGGCTTTACATTCTGCCCTATTGTTGAAAGAAATTTTAATCATATAATTCTAATGCTTTTTCATTTTCATTACCAAGTGAAATAAATGCCAACATTCTTCCCTATGGCTACAGCATAATAAGAACCTTTTGGTTGAGAACCAGAAGTACTAGCTCCTAGGGTAGGCTGTGTTTTAACGCTTGAACTTTCCAACATACACAAATTCTCGGGTGAATTTGAAGGCTGTGTAGCTTTGGGCACAACTGGCAGTATTTCTGGAACATTAGTACAATCTATGAAACTTTGGGCCTCTTGCTCAGATGCAAATTTTCTAAACTTTGCACCAGGATAGCCATTTGTTTGAGACTGACATTCAGCCCTAAAAGAAAGATTCTTTTTTGTTTAAATTATACAGCACGCGGAAAGTTTACGTACCATGTGTTATAAATGCCAACTTTCTTTCCCTTGGCTACTGCATAAAACGACATTTCTTCATAAAGCGAAAATCTACTGATACTAATAGCTAAAGAATCAATTACACGTCTAATCATCAATAAATTTACATGCTTCAGAACATTTCACATTTAGGGAGCATTTAGGGGCATTTGAACGTTCAGAAAAGTAGAGCAGACTGCTCAATCTAATGCACCTTTCACATGTTCTTCCAAACAATGCACCACTGTGTTTAAAATTAAAATTTTTATGAAACAAACTTAAATTATAATAGGTGTTTGTTTTTGCAAAAAATTGAAGTTTAAATTATAGAAAAAATTTGTATTTTTCTTTACGTTTTTCCAAATTTTGATAAAATCACTTTGGAAATTTGAAAAAAGTTCCCTTCCTCTGCGCAAGCAGTCGATTCCAAATCCAAATCGCAACCCTGTTTAATGGTCGCTGTTCTTTTCGGAAAGATCTTTTTGCCTATTCGTAAGTGGTCACCGGTTTATCGTATTTATTTCTTTGCATCTCTCATAGTTTGGCTGTGAAAATATCACTAGTTCATTATTCAAGTAATTTTCTGTCTTATACAGGCAAAAATAGATATCTAGTAGCTCTTTTATTCGTTTTATAGCCGTTGCTATTCGAGTAGTGGTGTTAAGGTGTAAGTGTCAATAATATCATATACTTTGTCCCCCTCGTTGGTTTTCAGATCATGTTGTCAGCATCTAAGATCATCAAGCCAGCTGGTGAGAAGCCCGACGAGTTTGAAAACTCGATCGCCCATGCTCTCCTCGATTTGGAGCTCAATTCAGACCTGAAGGCTCAACTTCGTGAGCTTCACATTACGGCCGCGAAGGAGGTTGATGTTGGCGGTAAGAAAGCCGTCATCATCTTCGTTCCAGTGCCCCAGCTCAGGTCTTTCCAAAAGATCCAAACCCGTCTTGTTCGCGAGCTCGAAAAGAAGTTCTCTGGCAAACATGTTGTTTTCATTGCTCAGAGGAGAATTCTTCCCAAGCCCACACGCAAGACCAAGCTGCGCAACAAACAGAAGCGTCCTTTCAGGTATGTATTATTATGGTCTTAATAGTTGGTTGCTTTTATGAAATGGTTTTCTTTCTTTAGTCGCACTTTGACATCTGTGCATGATTCGATCCTTGAGGACTTGGTCTACCCAGCTGAAATTGTTGGCAAGAGGATTCGTATCAGACTGGATGCCACACGCTTGATCAAGGTTCACTTGGACAAGAATCAGCAGACCAACATTGAACATAAAGTTGAGACATTTGCTGCTATTTACAAGAGGTTGACTGGAAAGGAAGTTACATTTGAATTTCCTGAAGCCTATTTGTAAAACATTCTTGGGCTGTTGTCTCCTGTTGCTGTGGGTATTAAATAATACACCTTAAGTAACACCCACAAAAATTGCCATCATTTTAATTTAAATAAGGGGAACATTTAAAAGTAATTGATTCTGTAGAAATCATGAACTTTAAGTTTTCTAAATAAATAGTTGTCAAATTTAATAATATATCTATTTTGTAACTAGATTTATTGTATCAATTGTTATCACTGAAACATTATAGACAAGTACAAATACCAGATGAGAATCACAATTAAAGTTAAACTGTATCAGCAAATCCAACACGGTTATTACCGAAATCAAATATTGTATAATATCGACCAATAAAAACATCCCCAAGAATCCACAGCGGCCCAGCGGGTGGAGGGATTTCTAAGCCGATGAAACCGGAGATGCAAGCCGATACTCCATTTGACTTCACAATCTAACGTAAAAACGTCACAATCTGTTTTAGCGATTATCATAACTTAAAATACCTGTAAAACATATTCCTTTCCTTCTAGACTGAATGATTTCCCTCCAATGGTGAAGGAAATTGTCGGAAGCTCGTCAATTTTGCTGCAGTTGACCTATAGTTAAGTAAAAGATATTTACAATTTCCTCGCAAGTACGAAAATTCAGAATAAAAACAAACGTACATAATATTCTCCTGCCATAATCGGGACACCACCGATCAGTGTGTTCAGTTTCTTAATCTCATCCACCGGGCCAGCAATGAGAGAAGTCCCAGTATCGGCAATCATTTGACATCCGCCTTGACAAAAGGAACCTTCAGCTTCATTGGAAACCTGCACGCTATATAATAAGAAACTTTAGTATTAACACATTCGTTTGGAAATGTTATTTTTTACCCATCAACTTTGAATTGCCAATAAGCTTTTCTTGTAACAGGAACCCAACTAATCTCGCCAGTGTAGCGATTTGGGTCTGCTCCACCAAATGTAATTTCGCCTCCCTCCGTAGCATCAGGGTTCCTTTAAGAAAACTTTTAATATTGACATTCGAAACCAAAAGAAAAATACGAAAACACCTGCTAAGCCAAAAGGAAAAAACTGGTTCCTCTACCAATCCTTGTTCAATCATGTTGTTGAAAACTGGAGGAACTCCGTTAACAGAAATCGTCGGATACGACATTCCCAAGATACCGTCAAACTAGGAAAATTTTTGTCAACAAGCTAGCCCATGTAATAGTTGATTTGATGAAAGTTACTTTGGCTGCGACGAATGTCAGTGAAGGTTCGCTAATAGCTTCCGCAAAAGTTTGGTCTGTCACCTGAGCTCCGCCCAAGCCCAGTGTATCGGTTGACAAGTAGCCTGACAATTTACCGGATCCATACTGGATGCTGAAGTCTGTGCCATTGGCCTTGTATGTTTTGGATTTTCCTCCATTGTATTTGTTATGAAGCACTGCATTCAAAGGAATAATAACTATTTAATTATTTTGCAACAGACAAAGACTCAACTTACAGCAAGCCAGGTTGGTCAGGTGACAATGAGTTGAAGGAACCCAGAGATTAGCTGAGCCAGTGTCGAATACAACATTGAATTTTTGTGGTGGTGTTCCTAGGGTGATTTGCCCATAATATTGAGCCTTACAGAAAAAAAAAGGAAAATTACTTTGCATAAAGAAACTTGTTGGCATTCAAATTACATCCATGTAGTTTTTGAGTTCTTCAGGAGTGGGACCGTTCCCCAATGCACCCCATTTCTTTTGAATGACTTTAACAGATGTGCCGACACTCTCCAGTGTCTTACGTACTGAAGGAACTTTTTCCAAAGATACCCTAAATAAAAAAAAATTAAGAGTTTTTAGTTAATAACTTATTTCCAACAATAACATCAACTAGAAATACCCACCGCTGCAACTTGACAGCTTCGCCAGTGGTCAGGGCAACAAATACGAGGATTGCAACAAGAATCCTCATTGTGTAGCCTGTATCAAGCGAAACGAGTTACAAACAAAGAAGGAATGGGTGACTTTACAATGTTTACCAACAATGACAATTCCGCACGTAAATTACTGTATGCTTATACGGTGTTGTACAAAACTAATTGATAAAACCTTTACCTATGAATCTCAGAATCAAAATAGCGTGTTCTGCGTCGAATGCGTTTTATACGTCGTGCACTAATAGGATTTTAGAATCTCAAATTTCCTATCAGGTGATGGCGATGCCGAATGAGTCACTGTGCAGCCAGTAAAATTCGAGATGATAAACTTAACCTGGCAACATTGCCAAATGGTAGACAGCAAAAAGCATGGAATGTTGAAAACATTTTCGTAATTTCGTTTAAATAATTATGTGATAGTTTAGTAAGTTGGGGAAGATTTAAAATGGAAAATCTATTTCTGTTTTTTCTGCCTTCATGGGAACCCAAATGATTGTTATCATTTCCCTTCTGGCAGTTTTGCGTAGCGTGCATTCTCGATTCTCTCTAAAGTGAAAATGTGTCGTAACGAGGAACAAAATCTGATGCCTCTTTGAACTCCGTAGTCAATCATCAGCGAGTATCTTTCCGGGGCACACACGACTGACAGGCCATCAAATAAAGTGAGTAGAGATTTTAGACGCCATTATTTCTTTTTCTCTATCTCTGTTTTAACTCCTGTGTTTGACTGAAATTACTAGAAAGCATGTTGAAGATGAAACTTGTATTCGTACTGATAGCGACGGCATGCTTGTTTGCGACTGTTCATTGTGATTCAGACGACCGTTCCTTGTTAGGCTGTTTTACTGGCTTAAATCGATGTTCGGAAGCCGTCTCCTGGTTTAGCAACCTTTTCTTGGAAAGTTGTAACGATTATTGCGTCAGAGGAGGTATTCCACTTCCATTTCCTTTATTCTGATAAGTTCTTTGTTACACCAACACCCACTATATCATTGTTAGGTTCGATTGGCGGAGCTTGCGTGGCTATACCGACCAGTTGTCAACTAAGATCCGAGAGGTCAACAGTTCGCCAATGCAAATGCTACTAGAATCGTTGGTCTGATTAGACTTTTTTATACGATAAAACGTGGCAAATTTCTCTACTCTTCTACAGTTAACTCTGATCCATAATTTGACATAATATTTGGGAAAATCATTACTTTAAATGGTTCGGCTGAACGAATCTCGCATTATACTATGAAAGGATATCAAGTTTGAATAAACAAGTCTTGCAAGTGCATGGATACAACTCTTCTTGGAATCAATACAACTACGCATTAGTCCTAGCAGTAAAAATTCGTACGGCTTTGAGAACTATTGACCTATTGCACAATCTTCGAAAGCGGCGCACGAGCACTAAAGCAAATAGCAAATTTTCATTCGAACAGAAATTTCCATTGCTTCTTCTTCTACTGACATTATTCAATCGATATTTCTCTAGGTTTTGAGCACATTTAACTAGTTCAATGCAAGCTGACCGATGCAACATCTCGAGGTCGAAGTCAATCTGCGATAATTTAATCGTGTTGTTGTCTGCTTGCTTGAAAAACTACCAGGAAGCGACGGCCTCACGCTATCGTTTTAACGTTTCGAAAGACCTCGGAAAGCCCCAGAATTCTATTCCAATTATTAGTTGCGGATAAAGAAGCATGTCATGGATATAGTTTAGTTACGACATATTTAGCTTCCAGACAAGGATGTAGTTTACGTGATCCTACTTTACAGCGCTGATGCTGCATTGGCCGCGATTGACTTATCGTTCACCATTCCCGAAAAACAGACCTTAAGCTTGATCTTCTGAACTGAACGAACAGATAAGTGTAATGTTGTGAAAACGGGTGCATCAGTTTGTTTTGTTGCAACTTGTTGCCCTTTATTGAACCCGTATGTTACGAGAATCAGAGAACCAAATAGTACAATAGACTTGTATAATATATAAACATCGACAACGAAGAGGGAGTTACACGACGTGAAGTTATTGGGGGATAAGAGGAGGGCAGAACGACAAAAACTCTACCTGAAATTTAAAAATTGAAACGAGTTGGAAGAACGTTCAATGTGAGTCTCTGAAAATGACTAGAGGGAAAATCCAGAGGTTTAACGAAATTGGAGCAATTCCAAGGAAGGTGAACGGAATACAAGAGAAATGCTACACCTTCACTACACACAGAATCTTTCCCCCCAAAAAAGTTGTTCATCATATCAATAAAATACCCACCACAACCAAACTTTTTCCTCTAAAACAGCTATTACAATTTTTAACATTTAAGTTATATTTTTCACTCAGAATGCCGAAAGTATTGCTGAGAGTATGAGTTAACCGCAACACTCGACCGCATAATTTTATAGTTCGATCATCATGATCTACATTTTTGTTTTTATTATTTTTTTTTTTTAAGGGGCTGGCAATTGAAGAATGCCCCTGGTGGTCAAAGAATCTCGCAAGGCAGTGAAAAGCTCCAGTTGCAATTCCGGTTTTAGAGAATAAATCTGTCAAAAAACAAAAGGGGGGAATCATTTCCGCCTTCCTGTACGGCATCTATAGAAGCTTACCTGTTGCAACAATTTCTGAGGCGAATCCATGCGGATGAACGATGAAATATATACGTTGACAAAGGTGGCCATTAGGTATTGGCAGTCGAAACGGTCCATAATGCCCCCATGACCCGGGATGATATCGCCGAAATCCTGTAAGTAAAAAACAATCAAAATTAGAATCGATTGGATGATAGGAAGTAAATTGACCAATGTCATACTAAAAACGACGCACCTTAATTTTGAAAGCCCGTTTAAATCCGCTAGCGAAAAAGCCTCCGAATGGTCCGATAACCGAGCTGAATACTGACATCGATAGGGAGTGGAGAAGAAATGGGATAATCATAACGGTGTTTTTTCCGGTAACCTAAAGAAAAAAATTTTAAATCGATTGATTGATTTTAGATAGGAGGAAATGAGAATAAGAATTAGTAAAGGGGCCACACCATTCGGACGACAGGAGCTAAGGATGCGGGGACTGTATATTCCTGTGGGCGGAACAGGGGTGAAGGCTCACAATCGAGAGTCATCCTACCGAGTTCTTCGTTGAACTCGATAGGACAAACAAAGAATGGGTATTGGCACAAGAAGTACGATATCTAGGGGAAATAATGCAAGGAGTTCTTGTTAATTAATGGTCGACTAAATAAAAGCAACTTGTTATTAGTCCACCAAAAGTCCAAAAATAACGGTAGCAAATCCACCTCCGATGAAACCTTCCCAGGTCTTTTTTGGTGACAGCTTGATGAGCGGGGTACGACCGAAAAAGAAGCCAAACATGTATGCCATGACGTCGTTACAGACGATCATAGAGACGGGTACGATGAACCTGATAATCACGCGTGACGCATGTAAACGTATTAAGGGCCACAGACGAAATCGTATAACATTGTAGGGCTGTGAAATACCATATTAATCCTTGGAAGATATTGCGGATGATTAAATAACTCTGGGTAACAACAATCAAGAGAGCAACGTGAGTCCAAGCAAACAGTGAAAACTGTTTCATGTAGTAGCGTTTGACTAGCGACAAGACGAACCACACGAAACCTCCAATATACAGCGAAAATGAGATGAAACGGTGGTATTTGACCAATGCTCGCAAAAATTCCTAGATATTTTAAGAAAAATGCTAAAATTTGCAACTAAATCGAGGTTTTAAAGAAATTTCCTTACTGTTCGGTTATCAACCACACCAAAATAGTCAACCAGGCTTTCTCCATAGAAAAAATAATTAGAGGTGATCAGAAAATACCAAGACAGGGAGCGGAACCAAGGAAGTCCATGAATTTTATACACAGCATAACCAATGTTGATAATCTCAGCAAAACATTTTACTTGCACTGCCAGCACCTACAGAAAAATATAAGTATAATACATAAAACAATATAGAGATGTCCACATTCACTTACCACTAGCATCAGAGCCAACGGCCCTGCATATATCATAAGAGCAAACCCAAAGATCATGACCCAAGTAAAAATACCTCGAATCACCCAGTTTCTCCATCTAAGCACAAAGAGATATCACACATTGTGAAATTGGCAAATGGAAAAATGTGTCATTACCTTGGGGGCAAAGAAGATAAGGTGGCATCTAATAATTCGGGTGCTTTATCAGTTCCACTTGGTATAGTATTTGAAAGATCTACCTTATTTCCCAAGGATTTGTCATCCTCAGAGTCCAAGTCAAGGTTCTAAGAGATAATTTTGAGTCGATCAAGGAAGATATTCATAAACTACAACGACATATATGCTTCGTACTGCATCGCTGTCTTGGTTGAATCCTTCGTTTTCCGTCTCAGTGTCCACGTCAGTAGCTTTATTGTTAGTTACCCTTTTGCGTAAATCCGCCATTGCTTTCCTATGGAAGTTCTTGTTAAGACAAGACGTAGCTCAATCGAGTGTTCTAGTTCACGACAATGAAGAGAAAAACAAAACTGTGACGAAGAACACACAGCGACTGCCAACAACAAAACTTTAGATGGTAAGCAAAGAAAGAAAAACAAATCCTATTAACTATTAACTGTGACATCGATCGACGTTCAGGTAGTTCCTAAACAAGTTCTTTTGTTATTGCGCCCCAGGCATTTTCTTGAAAAGAAACAATTATTTATCATCATCTATAAATGGTGGCGTTTAGTGTTATTTCTCGGTGGGGAGAAACATTCGAAAATATTCAGAAGGTTGGCAGGTGCCTAGGAAGACCTTTAATTGTTACGATGATAACCGTCACTATACGTGTAAAGCCAATGTGCTCTAACACCTAAATGACAAGTCAGTTAAAAATGGACAGGTACACATACAAACACGTGGTTATCTTCGCAACCAAATTGTAAACGTAGCCTGTTTTCAACGTTTTCCAATGTCATATAGAACCCAACTGTTCCCAATTTGCTTTGACGAATCGTTAGATCTGAAAAACAATAGGGCATCACGCCAATCATTACGTAGGGATTCGCTTACCAGCTAGACTGTATGCCAAAGTTTTGATTGGTTACAGGCTTACGAAACAATGTGGACGAATTAAGTATGCTAATCAATCGAGAGAAGATAAAGTGATAACAGATAAAGGGGCGTCTACTTTTCAAGCAATTGTCATTCAGTATATGTCTTTGAAAAGGCTGAGCCGTTTCCGGGTCCACACTGCTTATCGCCACGAATGAGCATCCAAATGTCGCCCTAGTTAAAAAGCGAGTGATACTGAAACTTTCGTAAATGGCATTGTAGTGTCTGTCACTACATAGAACCAGATAGAACTTTTGAACGCTTTTATCACGTCAAGTCAACCCTATTATATTTTGTGTCTGGCTGAATCTCTGTGAACTTGGATTTGTATGCTCCCTTTTTCCATGTTATGCAGTACTAGCGCAGCCACTGTCGTTAACATTTGTCATTTTGTGGAAGACGAAGGGAAGGGGTGGTGTGCCTGCCAACTCGGCTGCAGCTGATGTGGTGTAGGCGAATGAACAAAATACTCCGCCTCTTTGCTGATCGCACAAAAAACATCCGAGACCGCATTCCTACGGTCTTCACACGAAGGATCGTGTGTTGTTTTAACTAATTTGGATTTCACCGAAGTGGCAAGATGACGGAGACGAAACAACAAGTGAACGAGCCCGAGATGAAGGGTTGGCTTCACAAGTGGACTAACTATATTAAGGGTTATCAAAAAAGATGGTTTGTTTTATCTAATGGAGTACTTTCTTATTACAGGTATTGTAAATCTCATAGAAATTCAGAATGATGTTGATAAAGCACTTACATTTGTGGATGTGTCTTAGAAGTCAGGCTGAAATGGCACACACCTGCCGAGGTTCCATCCGCCTGCAAGGTGCCATGATTCATACCGAGGATACTTGCCACTTTGTCATCTCTAACGCAGGAACTAATACCTTTCATCTTAGAGCTAGCACTGAGGTGGAACGACAGCGCTGGGTGACAGCTTTGGAGCTTGCTAAAACCAAAGCAGTCAAAACCAGTGATACTGGTAATTCTTTGCATTGTTCTGCAAGACTAAGTGTATTCTTATAATTTATTTATTGCTCTCTTTACAGAGTACATGAGTAACACAGGTAAGTCCATTAGGGAATTGTTGTTTTGTTCCATTTGCTTAAGGTTTATGCATGCATGTTTCCCATTTGCTTTCTTTGTTTTTGCAGAGGATGAAGATGATTATGATGAATCTCCAGCGCCAGGAGGGGACAAAGCAGAGTTACAGTCCGTCCTGAAGACACTGAGTGCCAAGCTCGAAGATTTACAGACGTGCAGCGACCTTATTGCCAAGCAATGCGCTGCCTTACAGCGTTCGTTGGCTGAAGCAGAAGCCGTTGCTGCAGACAACCCGCAAGAAGTTTTGACTAAGATGAAAGCTGTCAATGAGCGAGCTACATTGTTCCGCATCACCTCGAGTGCCATGGTTAATGTACGTAAATAACTATATGGGCTATCAGTTATACGTATCAAAAGGCGGGAAGTGGGGGAGTTCAAGGTTCCATAATTTGTGTTATCGACTTATCGATTGTCTCGTTTTTTGTGGTCTAGGCGTGCGGTGAATACGCCCAACTGGCTCAGACGCAGGGTCGTAAATGGCAGCGAATGTTGTCGCACGAGCACGAACAACGACGACGTCTTGAAGATATGGTGGAACAGCTAGCAAGGCAGCATTCTCATCTTGAGCAAGCTGCCCAGCAACAAGCACGGGCTACTCCCAGTGGGCAATCTGCTGCAAGTGGACAAGTTCTGGCTCATTCAATCCATTCAGAAGAGGATGAGGAAAGCGAGTTCTACGACGCCGAAGAAGATGAAATTCAGACTGTCGTTCAGGTGCCTATTGGTCATCGACGCACTCCGTCCGGAGTAAGCACAAACTCTCAGGTTATTTTAGTTATCTTCTTTCTTAGATGGTTATCTTTTGTCTCAACATAACCCTAGTTTCTTTTTTGTTGTTTCTCTCGTAGGCTTCTGAGGGCAGGAATGCTGGAGAGAATACACAAGATTCGGAGAGCGACGCAGAAAATGACACGACAATCAGTGTGATCACGCGGAGAAACACGTCCACCGTTGAAACTTTGAGTTCGTTAACCGTCTCGACGTTGAGCGAAAATGGCTCTATGGTTTCTCGGAAGCCCAGACGGACTCGCGTGCCCGATAAACCCAATTATCCGCTTAACCTATGGGGAGTCATGAAGAACTGCATTGGCAAGGACTTGAGCAAAATTCCAATGCCGGTCAACTTCTCCGAGCCACTGTCCATGTTACAGCGTTTGTCAGAGGATTTCGAGTATTCTGAACTGCTGGATAAGGCCGCTACCTGCAGTGATGCCTGCGAGCAGCTTGCTTACGTTGCAGCTTTCACTGTTTCCTCGTACGCCACCACGAGCATTCGAACAGCCAAACCGTTTAACCCGCTGTTAGGAGAAACGTTTGAATTTGACAGAACCGATGATAAGGGTTGGAAAGTAAGTTTTAAACAGTAATTTAGAAGATAACCTATTAGTATTTGATTGAATCTTTTTCTTTTGTTTAGGTGATTTCTGAACAAGTCTCACATCATCCACCGATGGTGGCTCAACATTGCGAAGGCCGTGGCTGGCGGTGTTGGCAAGAGTTCACCATGTCTTCAAAGTTTCGTGGCAAATATTTACAAGTGATACCTTTGGGCGAATATCATTTGGAATTTGACGGCTCAGGTTAGTAAATCGATCTGATCTCAACAGAATGTTAATCGATCTGGTTATGCGTTTGGCATGATTTAATCATTGCATCAATCGTATTTACTAGTAGTCCATCAAAACTGTAATTTAACGAAAGTAAAACTTGAAAATGTCAGGTAACCATTACACTTGGCGTAAGGTGACAACGACGGTGCACAACATTATCGTGGGCAAGCTGTGGGTTGATCAGAGTGGTGAAATGGACATAACTAATCATGTTACGGGCGACAAGTGCCATTTAAAATTTATTCCCTACAGTTACTTCTCACGGGAAACCCAGCGCAAGGTAATAATTCGTAGGCTATAGAGAATTTTCCAGCCACAATTTCTAATTGAATTTTATTTTGTGTCTTAGGTAACGGGTGCAGTTATGACAAGAGATGGTTCGGTCAAGTGGGTGATGGGCGGCACGTGGGACGATCACATTGAGGCTTCTAGGGTAATCAACACATTGAAAACTAACAAGGGAACTCCTGTTTTTGAAACGGAACCGTTGAGCACGTTGTGGAAGCGACGCGTGCCTCCGTAAGTGCGAACGATCAATAGGCAATTTAAAGTTAACGACAGTAACTTGATGGGTTTCAAATAGACCCGAATCTGAGCGATATTACAATTTCACGGAACTTGCCTGCCAGCTAAACGAAATGGAAGAAGGTTTGGCGCCAACGGATTCTAGAAAACGGCCGGATCAACGTCTGATGGAAGAGGGAAAATGGGATGAAGCTAATGATGAAAAACTTCGCCTAGAAGAAAAGCAACGTACTGCTCGAAGGCAACGTGAATTGGAGGCTGAATTAGCCATCCAAGAAGGTTCGTAAATTTAAATAAAAATTCGTTCGTCTTTTATTTTTTTTGTTGTATGTATAACCGTAGGTCGTCCTGTGCCTACCTACGAGCCCAACTGGTTCCGAAAGGAGAAGGATCGATACACTGGCAACGTGCTCCACGTGTACAATGGACAATACTGGGAGTGTAAACGGAAGCAGGACTGGGACGTGTGCCCAGACATATTTTAGATACGACAACACTATTCCCCCTACACCTCCAAACAATGAACGTCTTTTCTTTATCCTTGGAACTATTGTCTCCTGCCTACACCCTTTCCTTGCCCTTATTTGCTCCTTTTTCTTTTCTTAGAAAGGAAAGAAAAATTCCCATTGGTTGCAATATGCTTTAGTGCGCTAACTACGGTTATATATTTCATCAGTAACTTTTGTTCCAGCTCATGTTTATGATTTTTTTTTTGTCGATTCTAAGCGCTTTCACGTACAGTATACGCTGCCCCAAAGGAAAGGCTTTTTGGAAGTTGGAAGATGAAAAACGAAGGGTAAACTTTGGTAAAGGTATTTGTTTCATTTTTTTTTTTTTCTTAAGGTTCACTGCTGTTAAATTGATTGTTCCCATTGGCAAAAACGAAACAGGAAACTATAGTTAGTACGTATCAAAGTTCATATTGTCCAACGTGTGTAAAAAAAAAAAACCTCAAAATTATTCCTTTTTCATTTTTAATCATGCTTTTTTCCCCTTAAGATTGGATTATTCACTGTAGGAATTGATTTGAGTTGCTAAAAAACAACTGGATATAATTCTATCCGTTTTTTTTTTTCATATTGATTTTTTTTTTTTTTGTCACTGTGCTTCTATTTTGACGGTTGCGGTGAACGTGAACTATTCTTTTGTGAATGCAAAAATCATTGAAGCAAAGCAATTGAGACTGAAACATAAAAGAGAAGAAATTGTAACTCGTTGAGAAGAAACTGCAGTTTATTCATTGGCCCCTTATCCCTTTAGACTTAATTATCCGAAACTACCAGGGTAAGGCGCACTGGTACGACAAAACTAAATGGTAACTTAAGTTAACAAAATCAAGTTCAATTATTATCTGTTTATTTAATTTTACTAATTTTAGATTTGATAGGAATTTCTTTGTAAAGGACCTCGTACAAATAACAGAATGATGTAAAGGCCAATATTTCGCATATATTCAATTTCTTTCTGATATGCCGTTAATAAGATACTGATTTGCTTCAGGGTTGAAAACAGGTATTTACATACGCTATCTTATTTTGATAGAAGACCAACCGTGAAAATTTAAATACTACACCAAAGCAGGTTTCCGAGTATGGATGGAGTTGCCGTGCTGTTACGGTCAACACTCCTACGTTTTATGAAGGTTCTAGCGTTGCGCTTCCTTTGCCCGGAGAAAGATGTCGACAAAAAAAAAAACGACCAACCAAGAAAACTAGATGAAAGCCGGTTCTCAAGGTTATATAACCACTCATACATTAACGCTCTTTTGTTCGTAATGTTTTGTTACCGTTCATTCGCCATACGAGAGCAATAGGAAGAAGTGAAACAGACATAAAGAAACTGTCGTTGGCTTAAGTTGTCTCCGAATAATGTACAGTGCTACACAGATCGGGCTGGCCCTAGCATCGGTTTTCTCTTGGATTCTATTCAGTGATACTCCCAATGATCCTGAGGGGTACGTACAGGATGCCTCGGTAAGAAATTTTATCATTATCATATTTATTTTTTGCTGTTGTGAAGTAGATTTTTTAAAATGTGTATGAAGTGGTTAGAGTTGTACCCGAATGGGGGTTATTAATGGGGGAAATACTTAAGCTAAACATAAATGAGAGTTTTGTGGGAAAAATTGTATACGAATAATTTGTTTTGGACGTTTGTCATGCCACTGGTGCGCAATCTGTTAAACCGCTTATTGCCGTGGGTGCGTTTGTTTTTTGCTTTTCAACTACAATGAAATGTAAATCGAAAAAAACTAGCTTTACGAATCGTGCGAGAACATTTTTTGTTTAATTGTTCTTTTCGTTTTGATCTGTACAATGTACTAACTGTTCATTTGATTCTTAGAATATTCGAACTGAGTATGACTTCGTCATCATTGGAGCGGGATCAGCCGGAGCTGTGATCGCTAATCGATTATCCGAAATAGCCGATTGGAACATTTTACTCCTAGAAGCGGGTGGCGATGAAAGTATGTCTGGGCAAATTCCAGCAAATGCATTTGGTTTGCAGTTGACGAACGTGAATTGGCACTACGAGACGCAGCCGCAAACCAATGCATGCCAGGGTTCTTTGAACAAGCGGTAACCATTTACATACACAATTTTTCTTGAGTTATTCAGCTAACGTGTTCCGAAAATGCAGGTGTAATATACCGCGAGGCAAAATGCTAGGTGGAAGTTCTTCTATCAACTCAATGTTATACGTTCGTGGAAACAAACGGGATTATGATAAGTGGGAAACCGATGGAAATACCGGATGGGGCTATGACGATGTTTTGCCATATTTCCTAAAATCGGAAGATAATCAAAATCCATATCTTGCCGGAAGTAAATATCACAGCAAAGGTGGTTTATTGACAGTAGGAGAGTCTGAGTTTCGTACTCCGTTAGGAACGGCATTCGTTCAGGGTGGAGTTGAAATGGGATACGAACATCGTGATTATAATGGTGAAAATCAAACAGGTAAAAATTAAGAGATTTATTGTTTAAAAAACAAAAACAAAAAAAAAACACATTTTTCTAATTAAGATTCGCAATTAGGTTTTGCTTTTTCTCAGGGAACAGTACGCCGGGGAAGTCGATGTTCCACGTCCAAGGCATTTTTGCGTCCGGCACGCAATCGGAAAAATCTCCACATCTCAATGCATTCGCGTGTTACAAAGATTATTATCGATCCGACCACAAAAGCCGCAAAAGGAGTGCGATTCGAAAAGAATGGGCAAATTTACCAAGTCCGAGCTACCAAAGAAGTTGTTCTTTCGGCCGGAGCAATAGCATCTCCACAGATTTTGATGTTGAGTGGAGTGGGTCCAGCAGCTCACCTGACTGAGAAAGGCATCACGCCTATTTTAGATCAGCCCAACGTTGGCAAAAACCTAAACGATCATGTCGGCCTCATTGGAATGGTTTTCCTTATTGGTAAGTTACGCATAAATTGTTTTATTCATTTAACAGTTTGATTAATAAGTGTTTTTCTAAAATAGATAAACCATATTCTCTTCTAACGACAAGGCTTATCAATGCTCCAACATTAGTTAGTTATGCTTTGTTTAGAGGGACACCTCTTTCTATAATAAGCGGTGTTGAAGCCCTGGCATTTGTCAAATCGAAATACGCTGACGTTGACGATGATTGGCCTGATGTCCAATTGCATTTTGGTCCCGGCAGTGATATCTCTGACGATGGTGCCGTAAATCGACGCATCCACGGTTACACCGATGAAGTGTGGAACGCGTATTACAAGCCAATCCTCAACAGAGATAGCTTTACCATTCTGCCTTTATTTCTGCGACCAAAATCAAGAGGAACCATTTTGCTCAATTCCAAAGATCCTTATGACAAACCTCTCATCGATCCAAACTACTTTAGCGATCCAGATGATTTGAAAATCACTGTCGAATCTGTCAAGATTGCTTTGGCTCTGACCAAAACGGATGCTTTCAAGGAACTGGGATCGAGGTTGCACGATACACCTTTCCCCGGATGCGAAAATCAACCATTATGGACGGACGCGTATTGGGAATGCTGGATCAAGAGTTCATCTTTTACATTGGGTCATTCGGTTGGCACTTGTAAAATGGGACCCGACAGTGACCCAACAGCTGTTGTTACTCCGCAATTGAAATTTAGAGGCATCAAAAACCTCCGTGTTGCGGATACATCGATCATGCCATCGTTGCCAAGTGGCAATACCAACGCACCAACAGTATTTATGCATTTATTTTAAAATCTCACAAAACTTAAATAATTTTCTTTTTAAATAGATTATGGTTGGAGAAAAGGCGTCTGATTTGATAAAAAAGACGTGGTTGTAAAAAAAAATTGTATTTAACGAATTCAACAGCATTTTAGTTGTTGCTTATTTGAGGTATTCAATTAATAAATTAAGTCATCTCTCTTAACAATGTTCAGTCGTGTGGGTTACCTGGAATTTCACGTGCAAATGACTTGAAAACGTTTTGTGTAGCAAGGCTGTATCGCAATGCTGTTGAAAGATGGGCATTCTTGGCACGGTAAAGTAACGGGACTGTCATTAGTAATGCGCTGAGAGTTCTTTTAACCGTCCCGACATAAGGAAAAACCTTTTCTTTGCCTCTCGTTTTGCGTATTTCCTTTCCTCTTGGCCGTATCTCAGATGATTTACCATTTCAGGATGAGGTGACCTTCAACATGCACCTACGGTAAGTTTGTTTTTTTAAAAAGCTTGTAGTATATGTGCTTTAAAACTTTCGTACATGGTCTATAGTTAACATTTATCCCTTAGGCTTTCATCTACAGCCAAGAGCATGGACAGTTGAGCCATTGTCTTCTTACGGGAACTCTTTGAATTTCTCTGACATACCGGCAAAAGGAAAGAAGCGCCCGTTGAGAACAGTCGGACTGATACAATGTTTCTGGGAAGAGAATTGGGTTTGGCCCTGATATCGTTAATCTCGGGGTTCCTCTTCAGCGACAATCGTAGCAATCCCGAAGGATACGTCCGTGATACATCGGTAAGTGCCTTTCCTTTTATTCTTTTTGAAGGATCTAACTTTATTTAATTAAATCCCAGGATTAGGTTATTGAAATTTAAGTTCTGTTATTTTCTATTCGATAAATTATTGTACGGATGAATGGATTTTAAGGGTTGTACAGATAACATCATGCTGCAAGAGAAATCGTCACTATTGTAAAGCAATTTAGCTATTGCACACATCGTTAAATCGTCAGCGTTAAATGTGCTATAATTAGAAAGTTGGGAAATTTTCTTCTTAAAAGAGGACAACACTTCAATGTAATTCTTTTATTGCAGGCCATTCGGAGCGAATATGACTTTATTATCATCGGAGCTGGATCAGCAGGAGCAGTAATAGCTAACCGGTTAACCGAAATTGAAGGATGGAACGTTCTGCTGTTAGAGGCAGGAGACGATGAGAGTATCACTGGGCAAATTCCACTTTTTGCTGCCAGCCTGCAATTGACGAATGTCGATTGGCAATACAAAACGGAGCCTCAAGCCAATGCATGTCAAGGATATATCAATCAAAAGTAATTCTACCTATTTATAAGTTCAATGAAGTTGATTAATTCATTTACGAAACTAGGTGCAATTGGCCTCGAGGTAAAATGCTGGGCGGAAGTTCGTCCATCAATTACATGTTGTATGTTCGAGGAAACAAACGCGATTACAACAAATGGAGAGATGATGGAAATACTGGATGGGGATACGATGATGTCCTGCCATATTTCCTGAAATCTGAAGATAATCAAAATCCAACTCTTGCCGGAACAAAATATCACGGCAAAGGTGGATACTTGACGGTCGGAGAGGCTGCCTATCGTTCACCATTAGGTGCTGCGTTTATTCAGGGAGGAGTAGAAATGGGTTACGAAAATCGTGACTGTAATGGCGAATTCCAGACAGGTAAAATTGATTTTACAAAAAAAATGTGAACTTGAAAATATTTACCAAACGATAATTAACAGGTTTCATGATTCCTCAGGGAACGGTACGTCGTGGAAGACGTTGTTCGACTTCGAAAGCATTTTTACGGCCAGTTCGTCATCGGAGAAATCTTCACATTTCTAAAAATTCACGCGTTTTTAAAATTATTATTGATCCAATTACAAAGGTAGCAACGGGCGTAGAGTTTGAAAAGAAAGGAAGAACGTATATCGTTAAAGCTAGCAAAGAAGTTGTATTGTCTGCCGGAAGTATTGCATCTCCACAAATCTTGATGTTGAGCGGAGTGGGTCCAGCAGCTCACCTGATGGAGAAAGGCATTACGCCCATTTTGGACCAGCAATATGTTGGTGAAAACTTGCATGATCATGTCGGTCTCATTGGAATGGTTTTCTTAATTGGTAAATTTCTAAATGATTTTTTAGACTTAGCTTTATTCATGTTGATTTGATTCGTTACAGATAAGCCATACTCTGTAATATCAGCCGCAAGAGTCATGAATTTGCCAGTAATCCTGAATTATACTCTTTTTGGAGGAACTACTATGTCACTGTTGGGAGGTGTGGAAGGACTGGCATGGGTCAAATCCCAATATGCTAGTCAGGTAGATGACTGGCCAGACATTCAATTACATTTCGGTTCCGGCAGTGAAATATCCGATGATGGAACTGCCGTCCGTTTCGCCCATGGTTTTCCGGATGATGTATGGGAAAAGTACTACAAACCAATTCTTAACAAAGATAGTTGGACCATTTTCCCTTTATTTTTGAGACCAAGATCCCGTGGAAATATTCGACTCAATTCCAAGGATCCTTATGACAAACCTCTCATCAATCCAAATTACTTTAAAGACCCATATGATTTGAAAATCACCATTGAAGCAGTCAAGATCAGTATAGCTCTGAGTAAAACAGAAGCTTTAAAGAAAATGGGTTCCAGGTTGTATGATAAACCTTTCCCAGGATGTGAAGGATTCCAGTTGTGGACAGATGATTACTGGGGATGCTGGATAAAGAGATCTAGTTTTACATTGGCTCACACCGTTGGCACTTGCAAAATGGGTCCAGACACAGACCCCACAGCAGTTGTTGATCCTCAGTTGAGACTTCGAGGTATTAAAAACTTGCGTATAGCCGATACTTCCATCATGCCATCAGTACCTAGTGGAAACACGAATGCCCCAACGGTAAATATGTGTTTATTGGTTCGTAACGATAAAATATCTTGAATATTTGGTTGCTTTTTTAGATAATGGTTGGAGAGAAAGCATCAGACCTGATTAAGCAAACCTGGTTATAGTAATGTGAAAATACCCAAATTGTATTTAAAATCAAACATAAACTGTAATACAACTAAGGGTAACAAAAAGAAACAATAGCACATTGACAGGTATTTCAAAGTAAACAGCATCCTATGACTTAATGGAAGTTTCTTCATTATGTTTGGACATCTCCACATTTTGTTCATCGGATCTTTAGGTTTAAATAAATATCGAATAGACATCTATTGTTGGACATACAGTAAGTCAATTGAGACGTCGTCACCGTTCCTACAGCTGTTGAGGTCTTTGAGTCCCCGTGTCACCAGTCGTTTCCCCGTTTAATCCATTTCTCAATTGTCTTTTGTTGATTTTGTCACACAGACGTATTCTTCGATAGTATGTTCCAAACGAAGATAACACCGACCTGTTTCTATATCACGAATTTTCTATATCTCTAGAGTTAGTTTTCAACTTCACTTTCCGAGTTCCAGTAATCCGGAAGGCTCCTCAAGTTGGCAGATATTATACATATTCTTGTTCCTGAGTCTGAGTGAATGACATTAATTTATTAATTTTGCTTAACCACAGTTCTTACGTAAATGCGATTTCGAATTTTAAGGTTTTAATTATTTTTATCTTTTGCGGCAATCGTTCATGTTGAGATTTGGCACCGCTGCCCCCTTCCCCCTGTTCGAGAGCGCAGACATCTTGGGAGTTAGGGATCAAATAAGTGAAGGCTACGGGGGTCAACTTGCATTCCATTCAGCCTCATGCGTCATATTTAATGAGTAAACGAGTTTTTTCCAAGCATCGTGACAAAAAATGTTTGAAGGTTTTGTTTGTTAGTAGTCGTCGAGCTCGTTTCGTAAAATTCGTATTAAAAGAACCGTTTCTGCTGGCTGTAGCCGCTGTAATGGATGTTCCAGTAACATCTATGATCATGGGATTTGTAATTTGATGCCTAGTGTTCCTATTCTCGTCCAAAAAATAATTACGCCAACCAAAAGGTCAGTTTTGTGGGGCAAAGTATGCTTCTTTGTTTTGATGGAACTGGCCCACACTGTGTATGGCTTTTTACGTCCATATTGAAACAAAACGATTATTTAGCAGTAGGGCTATAAATGAAAGAGACCTAATAAAATCCAATACCCAGAATCAATTATAAAATGTGCAATTAACTGACAGGACAGTTGAGTGAAAAAAAAAGATGCGCGAAAAAGAAAAAATGAAATCTCGTACAGATGAATCTTAATGATGGTGCAAACTAGAACTGGTAAATAGTAAACTGTATGACGTAGACGTTTTTGCTGGTTCTGTGATTCTTCTCGAGCAAGTCCACTCTCGTAAAAGATGGTAACAGATCAGCATCTTTGTCGAAGAAAAGTACTGTTTCGATACCTACTCTTGACAATGGTTATGACGGAAAATAGACGAAAGTAAGAGTTTTGCAAAAAGGTAAAGTTTAATGCAATACAGTTTACTAGCTGAGATAATAAGCCACAATCCTATATAATTTTTAGACTAACTTTTTCATTTTTACTTTTCAAGGGAAACAAAAAGCAAAAAAGCGTTTCAATCTACTCCATTATCCGCTACGTGTCAGACATCCGGAAGGCTAACCTTGCCGTGAAACGTTATGTGTTACAAAAACAGGTTTTTCTTTCCTTTTTCTCCATGATAATGCCTGAGGCTGAATCTGATTGGGGGATTGATTGAAAAAAGTATAGGCTCCTCCCAATTATTCGCGTAAAATCTGCTCTGTTTTTCCAGATGGAAGCTAGGCGATCATTGACAGCGGTCACATACGAACCATGCTGCAATTCAGGGAGCTGGCCATTGCCTTAACTTCGGCACTTACTTGGCTTTTACTCAGTGACACTCCAAGTGATCCTGAAGGATACGTCCAAGATGCAACGGTAAGCAAGTATTTATACATTGTAAAATTCTGCTTTGAATTAAAAACTATTACTCGCTGTGTGCTGATCGCAGTTGTAGACGGAAATTGAAGCGAAACTTGTTTCTTTGCATGGCTATGCAAAAAAACCGGTTACGAGTTGCGATCGTGTTATTTTAGTTGCCCTCACTCACCTAATAGTAAAGTGAAACGTGATTAAATGTTTTTCTACTGGAATTGTAGGATATTCGAACTGAATATGACTTCATCATCATAGGAGCGGGATCAGCTGGAGCTGTGATCGCTAATCGATTGTCGGAAATAGCCGATTGGAACATTCTGCTGCTGGAAGCGGGTGGCGATGAAAGTATGCTTGGACAAATTCCACTATTAGCAGCTAATATACAATTGACGTCGAAAGATTGGCAGTACAAGACCACTCCTCAAGCGAATGGCTGCCTAGGAAACGCCAATCAACAGTATTTTCATTTAAGTAAAACTCATCCATTTGGAACTCATGCGTCTTCTTTTATTGGTTTTATTAAGGTGTCTTTGGCCGCGAGGTAAGATGCTCGGCGGAAGTTCATCCTTGAATTACATGTTGTACGTTCGAGGAAACAAACGCGATTATGATAAATGGAGAGATAATGGAAATACTGGATGGGGATATGATGATGTCCTGCCGTATTTCCTGAAATCTGAAGATAATCAAAATCCGTTCCTTGCTGGAACAAAATACCACGGTAAGGGTGGGTACTTGACGGTCGGAGAGGCTGGCTATCGTTCCCCTTTAGGTGCTGCATTTATCCAGGGTGGAGTTGAAATGGGATACGAAAATCGCGACTATAACGGCGAATTTCAAACAGGTGGTAGCCCAGTCTATTAATTGGAGAATGACATTTTCGAATAATTAAGGATTATTGAACTTCAGGTTTCATGTTCTCCCAGGGAACGGTACGTCGTGGAAGTCGTTGTTCTACGGCAAAAGCATTTTTACGTCCAGTTCGTAACCGGAAGAATCTACACATATCAATGTTTTCGCATGTTACGAAAATTCTAATTGATCCCGACACAAAAGAGGCAACTGGAGTTATGTTTGAGAAACACGGAACAGTTTATGTTGTCAGAGCTACTAAAGAAGTTATATTATCTGCCGGAAGTATTGCAAGTCCACAAATTCTGATGTTGAGTGGAGTGGGTCCAGCAGCACATCTAAAGGACAAAGGCATCATACCGATTTTGGACCAACCTTTTGTTGGCGAAAACTTGCACGATCATATTGGCCTCATTGGAATGGTTTTCTTAATTGGTATTATATCATTCTCGCCCCTTTCTAAAGCTTTCGCCTGGAAATTACCGTGCAATACTTTTTTTATGTAGATAAGCCTTATGCCGTCGTGTCAGCATCGAGACTCGCGTCACTTCCAGTTCTTCTGAATTATACTTTGTTTGGAGGAACAGCCATGTCACTTTTGGGTGGTGTGGAAGGAATAGCATTCGTCAATTCAAAATATGCTACCCCTAGTGAGGATTGGCCCGATATCCAACTGCATTTTGGTTCTGGAAGTGACGTATCTGATGATGGTACTAGCATTCGTTACGCTCATGGTACCACTGATGAAGTGTGGAACGAATATTTCAAACCAATCGTCAACAAAGACTCTTGGACTATATTCCCATACTTTTTGAGGCCAAAAAGTCGAGGAAATATTCGTCTCAAATCCAACGATCCTTACGCCAAACCGCTCATCAATCCAAACTACTTTAGCGATCCAGATGATATCAAGGTGACAATTGAAGCTGTCAAGATTTCTTTAGCTCTTAGCAAAACAGAAGCTTTCCAGAAGATGGGTACCAAGTTCTACGATAAGCCGTACCCTGGATGCGAAACTAAACTATTATGGACGGACGCGTACTGGGAATGCTGGATCAAGACTTCCAGTTTTACCTTGGCTCACACAGTCGGCACTTGTAAAATGGGTCCAGACAGTGATCAAACAGCCGTTGTCGATCCGGAATTGAACTTGAGAGGCATCAAGTACCTCCGCGTTGCCGATACTTCAATCATGCCGTCCGTGCCCAGTGGAAATACCAATGCTGCAACAGTAATGACTTTCTTTCACTCTGTTTAGTTTTTTTTTAATCTAACGATTGGTTTCTTCTAATAGATTATGGTAGGAGAAAAGGCAGCAGACCTCATAAAAAAAACATGGTTGTTGAAAAAATGAAATTTGAATTATTATTAACTTATTGAAGACTTAGCTTTTGCATAGCTACAATACATGTCCTTCTCGTCATCAACGAGATATTTTTTACACTTCCATTACGGTGAGCCTGAGGTGTTGTCTTTCCGTTATGCTATGATTTTTAAGTCAGTGTAAGCTCAAGTGCTCTGCTTTTGAACCAGTTTTTGGAGATGATTATTCATCGTTCAGGGTCTGTTCTAGGACTGAGATGCGGCGAAACCCGATGAACCAGTTTTCCAGTTTGGTTGCCGTTTCGTCTATTCCAGTTATATCATTTGACCATGAAACCTGAGGCAAAACATTAATTAAAACAAGGATACTCGAGAGCAGTTGCTGTTTATTCTGACCTTGATTCAAATCTGTAAAATTGTTGGAAACTTCTTAGAGGTGCACGACCTGGACTTGGGTAATGCGATGGTTATAAACGTGTTTTTGTCGAGACTTGCAGTTAACAAAGCCAAGATAGTGTAGTCAATCATTAACTTGGGCGTGAAATGTTGTGCTACGTCGTTCTGACGTTTCAATCTTGAGGATTGTCAGATTTGAGCCCATTGCAGCAGGGAACAAGTGTGCCTTCCAAAACCATAATGGAGACTTCAGCACAATCCGTATGTAGCCTTCATTCAAAGCTGTTTATTCATTCTTCTTACTCAAATCATTGTCAATGTATCTTTCTGGAAAATTACTGCAAAATCGTGTTGCTTATACACGTCAGCAGGTAATCCTTTATGATGAAGTAGAAATGGCATACTGTCATAATTAATAGTAAAAAAAAAAACTGTGTGTATGTGATGCGTCATTTGAGCAACAAAAATCCGAGAAGCTTTTTAAAACATCGTGAAAGTTGATGTTGAATGAAGAATAACATAAATGATAGTAAATTACGAAAAATCTACTCAAATGTGATAACCAGCCACAGACGTCATACGATAATAGGCAATGTTGCAGTCAGCTGGCAAAGTCTCTTCTCATTTGTGCTTTCTCAAATCTTTTAAAGATAAAACTTTAAATATCGACTTGTATAATAGTTTAAATTGCTGTTTTTGTTAAGCTAATAGGCTGGTTTGAAAAGTCATACCCTAGTTCGTTTCCATCTGCTGAGATACAGCAGCTGGGAGGGAAATGGAAAGTGTGAACGACGTACAGTACAATAGACGTACTTACAAATGGGTGAGTCTATATCATGATAATCTTTGTACTTTGACATTTCACGTATCTTTTCCTTTTTCTTGGTGCTTATAAGGTTGGCAAAGTTGAGCTGGTAGTTTGATGAAGCAATGGAAAACTTAAGAATATCTTTGATAGTCAAATCAAATGGAAAGACGAGCGACGCTATTTCTTGGTAAGTCAAGTATTTTACTATGCATGAAAGTAGTTAGTGGCTTTATTATATAAGTTGAGGCTCTCTCCTTTTAGAGATAATTCCAATAAGCTGAAAACGAATTGAGCGATGATGTAGTTGTAATCTTGCAGCCGTACCTGCATTCGTATTTCCCTTTGAAACCTGAATGACAGCATTTCTATTGCGGGATTTTAATGTAGCTTTTCGTTTCTTCACGTCATAATGCCATGTATGAACGAAAAGCCACATCTCACATTCTTTCTATGAACAGTGAACCGTTATCTAATGCAGTTTGATAAACAAAGGAACTCACTGTTCAATCGAAGTAGTTTTACAATGAAAAGATTGTCCCTTCGTTGTCGTGCAGACTTTCCAGTTTTTAACAATGAAATTCATCTTTTTGAGTGCATACCAAACACCTGGTTAAATCGATACCCACGTCTTACCTTTTGATTCGGAATTCTGGGTGCTTCTATGTGCCCATTGACATCTTGATTTCGTTTTGCATTGTAACCTACATCGACCCTAGCAGTCTGATTGGCGTGGTCTTTTTAAATGTTTGTTTTACTCTCCTGAATTTTTTAAGGGCGATACAGCAAAAGAATTCGATATTTAAGAGACGGAATGCAAACGCATACAAAGAGGAAAAGTGTGTTTCACTTGAGAAAGCTTTTGTGAGGACAATTTGAAAAACAAAGAAAGCAAATCGTGTAACAATTTGGGCCCTGGGATTGACCCCACGACTTTTACCATTTGAAATCCCGTGTTTCTTTTTGTTTCGTTTTTTAAAATTTCATTTCTCTGTTTAGCTATGCGGAGAAATTGCTCCCATTGTTGCAAATTCACTTGTTTTACATCTTTTTTTTTTGTGTTGTTGCGATGATCCAACGAATGGCATGCTTATACAGACCTGTCTAATCAGCCGACTAATTGCCTGGATTAGAAAGTAACGCACGCCTGATTTATTGCAAAACCCGTTCTTCGTTTTCAGACTTTTACTCTTCGTTCTGGCTCCCTATTGCCCGCGTCTTAAGACTTTCTCCATGCAATTCCTTCTGCTTTATTCGGTACGTAATGGATCGCCATAGGCTAGCATAAACCTATTTGCAACTGCATAGGATAGGGGGACACGTTTAAATGCTTATTTATAAGCACAAGAAAACCAAAATTGGAATAACGTCCGGCGCTATCCCCTGAATAGTTAGCAATGCACTCGTAAATGTTAAATTCTTATTTATTTTTTTTTATGCTTGGCTTGGAGTATATGCATTTGGCGTGTTAGCCAACCATTTTCACGTGACGTCGGAATTGCGTTCCCATTTTTTCTTTTGGTGTCGAAAAAATATAATTTTACTTTTTACTTTTAAAACATCTTTAAATTTCTGTTTAAAAAAGAAAAGGTGACAGCACTCGCACAACGACGAAAAACATAAGAAAAATAACAACAAAGAAACACAATGTCATGGGAAAAACTCATCCGGCTTTCACTTCTCACGTAATTTTTAAATAATCGCTGTCAGGCGCATCTGCCACTTGTCTGTCTTTTTAACGATGTTTGTATTCGTTGCGAGGTGCCAAACAAGTCACGCGTTTTCTTTTCTAAACAATCCGTCTCCATCTATTCAGTTTTTAAAGACTTAATCAATCTAAGCGAAGTGCTAAAAATGAGCCAACGAGTAAAGCCATTGATGGATCGCGACGTAATTTTAGAATTGGAATCCAATTGAAACAATCTATTTTACCTAAGTGTCAGATGTCACCACACTTGCGAAATGGAATCCATGTCGAGATTAGAAAGTTTAGATCATCCCTACATTTCGAAAAATGGTTGGAACATTTTCTTTTCCCACTTGAAAAATTCTTTTTTTAAGACGGGTATTTAACTTTCTCTCCAATGCTTCCCGTTTAGGTCAATCTAATAATCGCCATAGGCATTAGAAGACACACACACACACAAGTGCAGTGAGACGATCTCTTATTGGAAATAACGACGGTTTAACAAAACGAAAGTTAACATACCGCTATTATGACTTATGCTGCAAACCTTATTTGTGTGTAGAAAATCGCAATAGCCGTATGTAAACTCGAAAGAAAATGAGAAGGCCGGGACAGGAAATCAGGACTGGGAAAAACATCCCGGAAATTTTCACTTGCCTGAAAAGACATCATTTGGCAAGGCGTAAGTCACGTAGACCTTTGACATACTTTTGGAATTAAAGAAGATGGTCGTTTGCATGTGAAAGCTTTTTTCTCCGTTATGGAAATTCGTTTTAGGTGACCGTGTGCAATTTAGAATTCTGATGAATAATTCTCGATACAGCGGACGGTTCTTAATGCAATCCGATACGCCATCTGTTTGCGTGAATGACAAGTCGAGTCATCACGATGAATTGGTCCCCCTACTTTCTGTTCATTTATACAACACTTGCATTGAGAATCCTCCCTAAAATGCCACTTGTCTTTGCTGGGGGAAAAAACTTTGGGTAACGTAAAGTCGATGAGTTTGTTGACTTTACCGTGCCAAATCAAATATGCATGCGTACATCATAAAGGAGTCTGTTAGGATAGCGCACACTTTGTTATAGACGCATCTGATAAGATCTAGGTGTGCCATTGAACGAAACTTTTTTTTTTTTTTCTTGAGGTCGCCATGTATTCTTGTTTCATTTTGAAACGCTGCCCGTTATGTGCGCACGGGCTACGCGAGTTGACCGTACGTATGCAAATGAGCCGATTCCCGCTAGACGCCATCATCAGCGGGTTCCTGACCAAGACCATTTATCACCAAGACATTTCCCTTTACGGTGTTCTTCCGTTTGACCTTAAAAATAACGTGTGCCAACGATGCGCAACGTGAATATTTTTGAACATCGACGTTAGGAAAAACCTATAGGCGAACATAAAATTTTTCCTTTGATTAGGCGGAATTGTTCTTTTTTTTTATTGTTTGTTGGGGATTCATTTGGGCGCGGAGGTTAACGAGCAAACATAAATGAGCATGATGAAAGTTTAACTGATTTCTACTTGATTGCGGATTTACCTGATGTTCGGATTCAAGGGGAAATTGCATCGATAAAAAAAAAACTATGCCGGAAAATGTAGGTTAGTTTTTAAATTGAATTCAGGGGGAATGGTCGAAACAACATTGATGTTTGCTGCGATATACAATTAATAACTGGTTTCTACTTCAAAGTTGTAGCAGATGGGCTGTTTTTTTCGTTTTCTTTTGCGGATGAGTTGATCTGAGTCTGATCTGAGAAAAGCTAAAAGAAAATGCGCTGATGGATCGCCGTAAACACGTACCACCTCTTTTCTATATTCATTTTTGATTTTGTTTTTTTTTGCCATGTATCAATCAACAAGGTGTTTCGGTTTACAACCTGCGGACAAACATCTTTTTTTGGGTTTCAGTTCAAAAGTAGTACGTCCGTCTACTAACCGGTTACATTAAAGAGCCGAGGTAAATTTTTGTTTCTCCCTAGTCTTTTTATTTTTTTCGAACGACGAAAAAAAAAATGAAACGAGAGAAAACCTCTAATTCAGTGGCTTATTTGAATACTTTGCAAAAAAAAAGAAAGAAATGAAATTTATGTTAATCTTGAAAGTCTTCTTAGTTCGGCATTGTACCGTCCTTGTTGATCGTATCACGTTGTGTCATAATCTGATGTTCGTTTCTCGTTCATTTTTTGAAAACGCGGTAAGGTGAAAATATACGGGCCGCTCATCGTAGCGTGAGCAAACAGTGCGTTTCTATCCACTGCACGGGACGGTCCGTCTTTCTCACCACTCTTTGAATAGGCGTCTTGTTATTGTGCGGGCCCAGACAGGGTGGCAGTTATCGTTAATTATTTGCGTGTTTTCACGTTCGCGGGAGGAAGAAGTCGGGGTGCGTCTTTAAAAGCTTTTTTTTTTTTTTTTCATTTAACTGGTGGTAAAGATGTTGTTGGAATTTACAATGACGATGACTACCCTGCTGGGCAAGTATTTCTTCCTTCGTGATAGCGCAAACAATCCGGAAGGGGTAGTGCGTGATTCTCGGGTAAGTCTTTGACATTCTTTCCCTTTTGATTAACACTAGGCATCACAAATTACGTTGATAGGTGGCCGGGACGGGACAGTTTATTCTCTTGTTCAAGTTCAAAATTCCGTGCAAAAATTTGCACTACGTGTTACGCGTTTGCATTTTAATCAAAATGCAAATTTTACTAGACTAGAATTTCTAAAGCCAAGAGTTTAATTAGAATTGGCCACTAAATTAGTCGTCCAATCCTATTCATTATGTGGCATACATTCCTTTAAAAAAAGAAAATGTAATTGAAGTTGAACCAGGTGTCACAATTGTGATTTGGTTTGGTCCTTGTTCTGCCCCCAAAGTTAGTTGCCGTCTTGGTTTGCTTGTAATCTCTGATTTTTCGTAAGCGCTAAATTAAAGATTAGAAGCCAACTAGCGAGCCAAAACTCGTGATTCGACATTCATTTGAATTAACCTAGTTCTATTAGCCTTAATGACGTTGATGCGTGGGGTCCAATTATCATTTAAATTTGCATAGGTGGAATAATAACATGGAGATGATGTTGTTGCCATTAGTTCATCAGAAAAAAAAGACATTGAATCAAGTCCCTTTAATCAAAACTTGTTTCTGTTATCAAAACACGTAGCACTTACCCCACGATTAACAGCTCATTCATTTCACTTTCATTGTATTTAATGATAATGAATTCTCATATGATTGTTGAATTACCCACTCCTTGCAAAAGTCTTTTAAATCCTTGAGAAAGTTTTGAAAGAGAGAGAAATTCGAAAATTAAGAGGAACTCATTTTTACATCTCTTTTTGTTTTGCCTCTCCTTGAGAATGATGTAACAGCGAACTAGACTTATCATTACCGGCAACCGGTTGGAACAAAGTCGAAATTGACTTTTAACTATTCATAATTTCTTACTTGCTGGAACATTTTCTTCTCGCACTTCCTCCGAGCGCAACGTTTCCCGTGGTCTTTTTTAAATTGATGTTCAACTCGAAATTCTTCGAATGTTATAATGCTTCAGAAAAAAACAAATGAAACTCATTTCCATGTTTCTAGGAAAATAGGTTGCGCAACACTTTGTTTTTGGCTAGAAATGCCGATAGGGAAATATGGAATCAATCAAACCTCAATTAAATTCAAATTGATTCAAGTGTTTGCATTTATGTATAAGACAGAGTTTCTTGTTATCGAAGTAGAGCTTGTTAACGTAACATGCCCAGAGGTCGAAGCCCCGCATTATTCTCCTTAAAAGCACGAACGTAAGCATTTACCGAACAAAGTTGATGTTATTCTAATTCGTTTTAGTATTTCGTACCATCAACAGTTTCATGTGGCACTGCTTTCACGCTTCTTTTCTTTTTGATTCTTTATACATTAGCGGCACTTTTTTTTGGTTTGTCCTGTGTCAAATATTGCCATCATCCTAACTTGTATGATTGACACACAGAATATGAGAGACGAATGCCTGTTGTCAAGTGGACAAATAGCAGGAAGAGAAATCCCGTAAGAGGCCCATTCATTTTTCATTCCCGTTGGCAAAACAAAATGTGTAATTAGCGTGAGTGGTTCACGTTCGTTGCAGTTGCCTACCAATCACGGGGAATTCCCTACACCGTAGACATTTAAAGAAAAACCACACTATCTTCCCCCATTGGCCTCAATACCTTTCTGTAATCATTTACGACCCATACACTTCAACGTGAAACAGTCGGCGTCAATGGAAAACAGAAAGGACGGCGCTCGATTTGAAACCAGAAGTTTCACAAAGGGGAAAGGCACGTAGGCCAAACATTCCAAAATGAATGACGTTTAAGAATGGCAGATGGCCTACTGCGCCATTGATGAAGATCCTTGATTAAGATTTCATCCTTTTTTGTTTTGTTTTTTTTTCATTATCGTTATGCAGGGACTGTGGACTGAATATGACTTCATTATCATCGGTGCTGGATCAGCCGGTGCCGTAATTGCCAACCGTCTCACCGAGATTGCCGAATGGAAAGTTTTGCTGGTGGAAGCCGGCGGGGATGAGTCATTTCTAGGACAAGTGCCGGCCATGGCTGCCGATCTTCAACTTACCGAACGAGATTGGCAATATCAAACGGAAAGGATGGACGGCCAAGCTTGTCTCGGTTTGGAAAATAAGAGGTTTCTATTGGGCTTTATTTTTGAAAATCTACAGTAATTAATCGTTTTTTTGAATGTTGTCAGGTGCTTATGGCCGAGAGGGAAAATGATGGGTGGCACTTCGTCGTTGAATTACATGTTGTACGTACGCGGAAACAGACGAGATTACGACCATTGGGCAAGTCTGGGCAACGTAGGCTGGTCTTACGATGATGTCTTGCCTTATTTCATCAAATCAGAAGACAATCAAAATCCCGCCCTGGCCAAAACGAGATATCACGGCACTGGTGGCTACCTGACGGTCAGCGAATCTCAATATCATTCACCTTTAGGAGATGCATTTATTCAAGGTGGAAAGGAAATGGGGTACAAACATCGAGATGGAAATGGCGAATATCAGACTGGTAAACTTTCATTCGCCTCAATTTGCATTTCAATTTGATTTAAAACATTAAAAGAAATTTGTTTTTTTTTCCAATAGGTTTCATGTTCGCTCAAGGAACAATCCGCAAAGGCCATCGTTGCTCCACTTCTAAAGCGTTTATACGACCCATCCGTAAGCGAAAGAACCTTCACATTTCGATGAATTCGCAAGTTCTGAAACTCCTGATTAATCCCGTGACTAAGCAAGCTTACGGCGTGCAATTCATTAAGAGAGGAAAGATTTACCAGATTCACGCTCGCAAGGAAGTGATCCTGTCGGCCGGCGATACGGCCAGTCCGCACCTATTAATGTTGAGCGGAATCGGTCCGGCTGATCACTTGCAGGAGAAAGGGATCTATCCGATCGTGGCCAATTTACCTGTTGGCCAAAATTTGCACGATCACGTCGCCTTGGGTGAAATCATTTTCCTCATTGATGAGCCATATTCGTTGAAAGAGGAACGTGTGAGGAACATACCTACCATCCTCAACTACACCGCATGGGGAGGAACTCCCCTTTCCATGTTGGGAGGTAATTTTTATTTCGTAATTAACTCGTGGCCAGCAATTAATTAAAGAGCTTTTAAACGTTAGGTGTCGAAGGACTTGCGTGGCTCAATACGAAATACGCGGACCCAACAGACGATTGGCCCGATGTTCAGTTTCACTTTATCGGTTCCTGCGTGACTGCCGACAGAGGACGTTCCGTTCGCTATTCTCACGGAGTTTCGGATGCCGTTTGGGAGAAATACTATTCGCCCATCATGGAAAGAGATTGTTGGAGTATCATGCCCGTCACGTTGCGTCCCAGATCGCGAGGTTACATCCGTCTCAACTCGGCTGATCCTTTCGACAAACCCATCATCAATCCAAACTACTATGACGATCCGTACGATGTGAAAGTGACCGTCGAAGGCATCAAACTTGCTCTGCAGCTCAGTCAGACATCCGCCTTTAGGAAAATGAATAGCAAATTTTATGCCATGCCATTCCCTGGTTGCGAAGGCTATCGCATGGGCACGGACGAGTATTGGGAATGCTGGGTTCGCAGTTACAGGTATTTGATTAAACGTGTAGTATTTTAACTTAAAGTTTAATCAATTTCAATTCCAATGCAGCGTAACGTTGGCTCATACGGCGGGGACTTGTCAAATGGGACCAGATTCTGATCCGTTGGCAGTTGTCGATCCTTTACTCCGAGTTCGAGGCATTAAAAATTTGCGTGTAGCCGACTCGTCTATTATGCCGTTCGTGCCTAGCGGCAACACCAATGCTGCAGCGGTAATGATCAAACAGATATTGAAATCATATTATCATCGTCAATTCATTTCGCAAAAAATTTTTCAATCACAGATAATGATCGGAGAAAAGGCATCGGATCTTATCAAACATACCTGGCTTGCTCAATGACTACAAGTTCCTGAACACAGTTACTCGACAATATAGCCATAATCGAATTTTTTTTTTTTTGTATTCAACTGATCGTTATGATGTTGTTCTTCAGTTACTGATTAGTTTCCTAAATGTTGGTCGATTGCTGCATTTGTTTATGTTTCTCTTCTCGTTCCTGACGCAATTTCCGTTTGTTTGTTTTATTACCCATCTCTTCGCAGTGATCGGCAAACATCAGTTTCAGAGACGGGATGAAATGCGGCAAGTGGTGCAAACGATCTGGGCTTATTTGCATGTTATCAAAGGCTACGCCTATCGTGTTGGATGAAAAAGATTTCTCGTTGAAGACGGGAATCTTGGAGTATCGCTGGCTAAAATGAGTCAGCAAGGTAAATTTAGCTCCCATGGAACGACCCACTTCGATTGCCTAAAGAGACGCCGATGAGTATGCATAACATGTGACCCAACGAGATAATATTACCTGAGACGTTGTGCAATGCGTCTTCTTTTGAGCCTCCACTTCCATTCCGTCTTCCATCGTACTTTCGTGGATCAGAAGATCCGAGTCACGTCCTATATCAATCAGACTGAGGCACGGCATCGTGTCACCAGAGTACGTCAATTTGAAACCATCGGCCGTTGTCAGCGAGACGCCAAATGCATTGGGGCAGTGTCGGACGTGTGTAGTGACGATCGATTTGAGATTCAGGCCGGTGATGAGCGCCGGATCGGGAGTTTTGCCTTCAAAGAGGCTAGCGCATGCAACAAGGGTGTAGTACTGTCGGATGCGTTCGAAACTGTAATGATACGTCTTCAGCCAAAAGTTGATCTGATGCGGAGCAATGAGCATCAAAGGTCCGGCATCGGATTTCGTCCGTTCAATGGAATGCTGTCGGCCTTGCAATAAACCAATCAGTCCAATATGATGGTCAGCATGAAGATGGGAAATGTAGACACCAACGAGGTTCGACAAAACGTGAGCGGATCGTTCATGTCCAAAAAAACGAACAATTTGCCCATAGGTCCCCTCACCACAATCCATCAAGATGAAACGATCCTGCCTGTAACAACAAAATTGTTAATGATTTACTCTTCACGATTTTAGTTGATACGTACTCCAATTCGACTAGAATGGCGCTTGTGTTTCTGGTTTTGTTTGGAATGCACGATCCCGTTCCAAGAAAGACCAATTTGGGGTAAGCTTTATTGCTGACGGGGACTGCATCTGCTAGTGTCAATTTCAAAGCATCCAAGCTGGCCTTGACTCCTTCCTGAGAAAGACTTTCATTGATGTACTCTTGAGGCTTCAGAATAGGAGCAAGAGATAGGTCAAGCTTCTTCAAAGGTCTCAGATAATACGTTGTCAACGTTTGGCAGTCTAATTCCGGTGCTTCCGCATGTTCAGGCTCTCCATCCACTCGCAAGTCAAATGGCAGATGAGGAAAAATTTTCGAGTCGAGAAGATGCAGTTGATGTTGAATGCGATGAACGGCAATACTACCGAATCCGCGTTTTTCTTCTCCACCTTTAGTCATTCCAAGCATCAAATGGCATGTACTGGCAGCAAAACCGTTCATCCATTCTTGGTATTTCGGATGCCTAGTCAACTACACATACGATTTCAAGCTATTGATTAAACGCCAACGTAAAGATGTTACAAGTATTACCTCGACAGGAGTGAAATGGACCACCACCTTCGGGGAATCCAATTCAGTCGCTCCATTTCGTCTTTGCAACTGTTTGAGTTGTGACTCGGATACAAAATTATCCAGGTAGGACTCGTCCGGACATTCGACTACTACGAATACTGGACCAGGATCATCCGGACTACGTACGTCAGAAGCTAGAACGGTTTTGCCATTGGGAAGAGTGATATCTTGGCCAGCTTTCAGCTGGCCGTACAGAGGCCCGGGTGGAACTCCGAATTCTACACACTTTTCCGCCATCAGCATACCTTGCTTCGGATGTAGGCGGCATATGTAAGCTAGCGCGGCTTTGCTAGACGGATTCATGTCACCATTGTTCTCAACACGGGTTCGTTTGGCTGCAGGAACATCCTCTTATGAAAGCGAATATGGAAACGGTAAGTTTATGATTTAACAGGGTGTTGATTTATTAAAGAAATAACTGAAATAAAATCCGCACCAGGGTTTCCTTTTTCACGGCTGTAGTAGTTCGTTACGTCTTCTTCTTCGATCGGAGAGTTTGTAGCTGAACGGGGTAGCTTTCCAGTCTCATCAGGCATAATGGTGATGTAATTCATTTTCATGGCAGCATCCTCAAAGGTAGATTCCGGGTTAGTGGCATCTACGTGATTGACTTGTAAATCCTTCAGGATGATGAATCTAGAAGCAGCAACAAACAAATCACCCTGAAACATAAAACAAGAGTTTGTACATCCCGAAAATCAGGTGCTACACAGCAATTTATGTATACCAAACCAGGTGCTCCATGGAGTGTAATATTGGGGACACCCACATCTTGGATTGTCAGAGAAATTCCAGGCAGGCCTCCCACATTTCCCCAAGATGTATGGGTAAAGAAAATGTGTTCTACTTTAGAAAGTTTAAATCTGTGTTCATGTGCTAGGCGTTGAGAACCTTCCCCGCAGTTGAAAAGGTAACTGAAAGAGAAAATAGTTGGTACAGGGTAATTAAGATTCATAAAACAACAGATTACCAAGACTGGTCCGTAAACATGTACAGTGACTTAGGTGCCCCACGAACACCAGAGCCCAGGACTTGTAATGTTACTGTACCCGGGGGATATTTTACTTTAGTAACTTTCTTTGCTTGTCTTTCTGATTGAAGTCGGGCAACATGACTCTTATCTTTCGGCATGGTGGTAAGCAAATTTAATAGACGTTCGTTATTCTTTTTTCCGGATAGCCTTTGGTTGGAATGAAAACTACGTACACTAAAGACTACCACATTTAGTAAAGGGAAACGAAAATTCATTAGATGATTCGAGAAACAGTGGTACTACAATTACAGTAATTTTGCAGGTTTCGTCCACTAAATTTACACACGTGTAGTCATTGGCACTGTTAAAGCAGAATCAAAACATGGCCCTGGCAACCGTGGTTAAATATGTTTTAATTCAAACATGTAATGTAAATAAAACTACATAAAAATGCTCAAACTATTATTTATTCTCAAAAATAAATTATAGTGTGAACTTAAGAATATTATTAAATGAATTTTGAAGTTTTGTTTTCTAAAACTGGCAAGCGAAATATACTTCGGGCGCCATTAAGTTTGGGCATAGCCAAAGAGACGGAGCGTGGCGTCATAAAACCTTGTGTTACCGGCTCTGTCACCATCATCCCTTTATTTCGTTCTTACTAAAAGTTTAATACTGTGTTTCTGTTTTTTAATTGGTAGTTCTTAATTTTGCAAGCACACAAAGTTACCGTTAACACAATGGGAGATAAAGTTGATATGAGTTTGGATGATATCATCAAAACTAACCGATCTGCTGGCCGAGGCCGAGGTGGACGCGGCGGTCGAGGTGGCAGTTCCCGTGGAGGCAATCGCAACGCCAGCTCAGGTCCCGTTCGTAATCAACGACAAGGAAATGCTGGCCGTTCTGCACCCTACGCCAAAGTAAACATTTCATTTCTATAAATTTGATTGTATTTTGTTTTCTAAAACATAGATAACCTGATATTCATATTTTCTCCTATTTTACAATGTTAAAGTTCAAAGCTATTTCTTGTTTAGAGATGCTGTATGCTTATGCAAGTTTTCTAACTATATTTGTTTCTGTAGGGTAACCCAGATGGTGACTGGTCTCATGACATGTATGAAGGTGGCCCGAGGAAAACCAATCCTCGACTTGGTGCAGCTCCAACTGCTACTGGCGGTTCTTCTAAGCTAGTTGTTTCAAATTTGGACTTTGGTGTGTCAGATGCAGACATTAAGGTATTGTCGGAACTTCATCCTAGGAATTCAGTTTTTACCTCCTCCTTCACCTATCCAGGAACTTTTTATGGAATTTGGACCATTGAAACATGCTGCTGTCCATTATGACAGATCAGGCCGATCCTTGGGAACGGCAGATGTTGTTTTTGAGCGCCGTCTCGATGCAGTCAAGGTGAGCTTAAATTCTTTTATTTCCAAACAAGAACGTCGTCATTTGTTTTCATCGTTCAAAGGCAATGAAGCAGTACAATGGAGTTCCATTGGATGGTCGATCCATGGTCATTCAAATGGCTACATCCGATTTAAACACAATCGCAAATCGTCTGACTAGCCCTCGGTCAAATACCAACAACGGACAACAAAAGAGGACCGGGGGAGCAGCTCCCAGAGGCCAGAGAGGTGGAGGCCAACGTGGTCAACGAGGAGGTGCCGGTGGGGGACGTCGTGGCAATCCCAAACAGCCTGCCCCGACAGCAGATGAGCTCGATGCCGAATTGGAATCGTACAGGAGCGAGTTGAAATAATGCAATCGTAAAATATTCACCAAATTATTTGATTTCCCCAAGTCTACACGTGGTGGATCAGATGTGTTGTACTACTGACGTCGAACCCTGATCCCAACTTATTCTCTTCCTCCCACATCCACTTTTTCAACAGTGTTTTTTCTTTCGTTTTTTTCATATGAAAATCAATGTTTTGAAAGACGAACATGTCAGGACCTGGTTTTAAGACATTAAAAAATGAAGCTTTCAGCGGAACATGTGTTTTATTTGTAACTCGAAAATGTGTTGAAGGTGACGGGTCTAGTTACCAGCTCATGTAACTAGATCTAGTTACACCAAATTTGTATCGATTTTGACTGTATTGAAATAATCTACACTTTGCAGTCATTTCGTATATTATAGAATGGTTTTATGAGTTGCGTAGTGTACGACGGATCGAACGGCGCAGCTGTTGTGCAACTGCTGCCTCATTCAAGCTATCGATGATGGGAATCGCTGTAGCATGTAAAGGGATCCGTTGCAGAGGAACCGATCCGGCTTCGTTGCTGAATTTGGTTGGTTTAGAGAATTGGAAACCTTTTTTTTTATTGGAAATAAAATTAATATTTAATTTTTATTTAGATTCTGTCAATGGTTTTGACTTACTGTGAAGCAAAATTCCAGCCCGAGGGTGAAGCATAAGATGCATTTCGGCATTGACTTCTTCTACTGTGATGGTTTGATCGGACGTGTGGTCTTGGGATAAATCGGATTCGTTAGAGGGGTTTTCAGCTGGAGGAGCCATACCAGTAGCAGTTGCACCTGATGGTAATTCAAGTTTCAGTGGCCCAGCTACCAGATTTACTTTTAACATTTTTCGTCCGTTAGAAAGAGCCATGGCTTGCACATCACCAGTGCGACGGAGGGTACTAAGGCCGGTCAGACTGCAGAATACGTGAACCGGTGCTACCTCCCACTAAAGTAATACAATTTTTAATAATTTAAAACACTAAAATTAATTCGAAACTTACTTGAGATGATTCCAGGCCTTCGTGATCTCTTCCATTCCTTTCTCCCTGATCACTGGAATTCGATCTGTTTTTTAAGGGGAGGAAAAACCGTCTCCGATTTAAGACGCTGGTAAACAATGTTGATGTATTCACATTACCTCATCGATCGTGCTGCATGAAAACGAGACAGTGTCAAGATTGCTTTTTCTCTCACTGATCGTCTTCGCAGCAACATTGGCATAGGATCAAGTCCCGACATTTTGAAATCAACCACCATACGATCGCAAACTGTCTGTACCAAACCATTGTATGTTTGCAATTGAGGTTGGAGGTTGTTTGCGAAAGATGGATATCTCATCGGGGAGTACATTGACATCATCATCGGCGATGGATACGTAGATGTTAGAGATTTCATCGCTCCACAGCATCCGCATCTTCCCATTGGATCCACACGGGTCCATTCATCGCCCATGTCAGATTCCTCATCGTGTCCATTGTCTAATTTCAGTATAAAACTATTTTTGTGTGTGATTTATATTAACGTATCAATCAAATTTGATTTACCACAAAGGATGTCTTCAAGAAGTTGCTTGGCGTCGACTTGTGAGCCAGGGACCATCAAAGAAGATCGGACTTCTTCAAAATCCGAATGCCAATCAATTGTCCACTCCTTGATGTCATTTGTGACTGCAAATTGTTGCTGATGCTCTGAAGAAAGTACATCAATGGCCATTTTTGCAATAGATTCATCTTGAACATTGCTAGCCACCGAAATGGCGAACAAGAAAGAGAGGATGCTCTGAACGTAAAGAGACATTTCAAACTGAAGTTCCAATTGCTCAGGTACGCCGAATTTAAAGGTGAGCGGAACACACTCGACCTTGAAATTTTGGATTTCGGCCACACAGGTCAATCATCTCTGCTTGGTTTCTATTGACCTGACTTGACCCTCTTTATTCCAGGTGAAATTTCGGGGAATTCCGAAATATATCTGCCAGAATCCCTGAAAAACGAAGGTAAATGGATTCAAAATTTAGAAGCTATGTAAACGAGGAAAGTAGGACTAATATTTAACTTCACTGAGTATGCTACGTATTGCTCTATGGTTAATGCAAATGAAAAGTACTACATTTAAATTATACAGACTATTTTTAATCAGACTATGTGATCGGTTTGTCTAATTTGTTGGTTTTTCTATATTTTATGTAGGGCATCTCTGTTCCCTTTCATCATCCATACGGTCTGTGAAACGCCTTCAGCCAACGACCTCTTCATTGTAGACTGGCCATACGACCTCATGAGACGTACTCGGACTTTTTGGCGCCATCATTCGAGTTCAACAGGTACATGACCACTTTCTAGTTTATATTCAGTGTAGTAAATGCAGATTGTCTGGATTTGTTGACTCTTATCCGAGAAGTCGAGTTCGATGGTCTAATGTGCCCATGGAACCGCATAGAAGTTCGTTAATAGTTTCCAAATACCTGCTTGAATGTTTAGCCACTCGATTATAGGACGAAAATCCCAAGATTTGCAATTAGGAAACATTTTTTATTGCCAAACGTCAATCCGATTAATAATAATATTAATAATAATGAACATTTACATTAAAAATCATTAATAATATTCATGCGAATCGTAATCGCTTTCGATTTCATGATCATTTCGGTGAATGACTGCATTAGACTGGAACCGAATTGCCGGCCCGTTTAGCCACCCCTCGCAAATTAACCGACCTGATCCCATTGCACTGGGAATATGTACACGATAATATTCCCGGCCGACGGGAAATCGAATGTGCATGACGTAATTATTGAAATAACAGACAACATCGAATTCAAATTGCCAGAATGGCTTCTTCAATTGCGGGTATCTCCGTTTCTTTTCTTGGCGATAATCCTCCGAATTGTAGTTGAAAACGAGAGCATACTCGTTGCTGGACAATTGTTCAAGAAGTAAATGGATATTGGTGTGCCAATTGGTCAACGTTTTCTGGCACAATACTCCCCATATTTTGGTGTCACGCGGCCAATTCCACCAGGCACGAGTGATGCCAGTACTAACACCGTAACCGCTACCGAATTCTTGAAACGGCTGCCAGTTGTATGTCGAACTGCCGGAAACTCCAGCCGTTTCGTTGACCCATTTGAATGCTCCTGGTTTTTCACCTCGATTCCTCAAACCGATCCAAGAATCCACGATACTCTGATTGTTGAAAATCGCATAAACTTGTTCTAGGGCTATTCTCATGTTATGTGTAGGTGCGACAGCAAGATGACCACCTTGCTGGATGCAGAAATGCTGAGCTTCATCAGCATCGACAGCTTCTTTTAGTGTGAAACGTTTATAACAAATGCCGTCGTCGATAACGAGTAAATGTGTGAGCCATCCCTCCCTGCAATAATGCCAGATTTGATTAGAAATTGTTTTTAGTTTATGTGAAATGTTAATTAGAGCATACTCGCAATAGTATTGGCGTGCATGATCCGTTTGACTGCTGATTATGAAACTGATATTCGAAGGCAACTCTGGTCGATTACAAATCATTGGCAGACGATCTTGACACGACTTGGTTATGATTCGGTTATGTGTCAAATCGTAAGCCATACATAATTCATCACCTTCTCTATTTTCCGTTCTAACATCCCAGTCATTTGCTTGCAGAATCCACCGATCACTCGCTGCTCATGAATACTCAGTTAGAAATTATGAAAACATATGTAAATAAAAATGAATTACCTTTATTCCAATTCCAGATAGGAGACTGGAGAGGCATGGCTTTATTAAATTGCCGAAAAGGAAGCCATACTAGTCGTAAGGATGCTGATTGAATCCGATAAGTGCCTTCCTGTGAATTCTGGATCCAATCGTCCACCGTTTTCGGCCGCAAAATTTCAGGCTGAAGAGGCCAACCGGCCCAACATTTAGAGACGGCGGATGCAAATGTTGTGACCTCAGTTATTCGATAACAGTTCCCGTCAAGAGCCTTCTCGAAGCCGTGCAAACATTGCGGCTCTTCTTTTCTATTTTTCATCGCATAACATTTCTAGGAAGTAAGATATCATTAAAACGCTTTAAAAATAATCTACTACATTTATTTGTGTATAGGATTGTACCTGGAAACGAATTGGACGCAAGTCGGGAAGTCCGCAGCTCCGTGTGATGATGTCTCCATGGTTATCAACACAGATAGATTCACCGATGAAATTGCCGGACGGTACGGTCTGGCCCAGATATCCAGTCCATGTAATGTTACCGCGATCTTGAGGTAAAGCCATGTTACATGGGCTAATGATATCGAGAAGCAAATCGAAGTTGCCCTTAGGGAGGAAAAGTGAACGACTTTTTGCCCAACGGGAAAGTTCGAAATGCTGTCCGAGTTTCTGGGCCATTTTAAAATCAAACTTGTCGATTTTCTAAACGGTTGAATAATTGAAAAATAATTAAATATTTGTTAACTAAGTACTTTTTGCTAATAGATACCTACTTTGTTTTTTATGTGAATCATAAAGGAGATGAAGTGACCTGTGATCACAGGTGGCTCCGTATGGAATTCGAGTGCGTTTCCAGCTCCTGGAGTGATTTCCTCTTCGACAAACTATGAGTTTGAATGTTCACATCTTATGGTATATAAATTTCATCTAATTTGCAATACCTGCGCCAAAATAATTTTTGCTGCGTCTAACATGTTCAGTAATCGACAGGATGTGCAAGTGGAAACGAGACGAGTGGTCACGGTGTTCCACATAACCAGGTGGAACCCTCGACCAGTAACCACTTGATTTCGGTATGTTGCTTCACAAGTGATGAACCCAATCCAAGGAATGAGATCTTCTTCAGAAGCAAACTTGACCAACTCCTAAACCAGACATTGTCAAATAATGGTCAGTGTGTGTGGTCTGGAAATTCACTTACCTGTGAGAAATTGCGTGCATAACCGCCATTTCGCATCCACCTAATGGTAACAGCTGATTTATCTACATCACTCGTAATCCTGACGTCACATTTCAACTTTAGGGAAGTCGTTTTGGGTGGGAAAATGTTCATGAAACCATCGCGGTTTTGCCCGATGGGCCCCCAATCGATGTCAGCGCCTTCCGTCACCGCCGACACCGATAACATTTGCCCTCTTTGTGGTGAAACTTTTTTGAATTAATCGGACTGATTAGTTTATGTCGTAACACGCTTTTACCCGAAACACTTACATGTGGGTTGACGAATAAGGGATCTCACGTCTGAGATACATATGGCGTTTGCCAAATCTTGACTATGTTTCAACTCGAAGGTTTTCAACGGATTTCGACCTGTTTCGAAACAGTACATTTGTCCGTCAGCAGGGCGAGTTAATTCAGGGAGCAGATTGCCAATAAAACTCAGATCTCTTTCAACATCTGTATCGAGACCAAAAATGGTAAGTGATAGTCATTTGTAATGTTGTATATTGTATGGTTGTATATATGTTGTAATATTGTAGGAGCGTTACATGAATTCTTGATTCCCAACCACTGCAGACGTCCATTACTGAAGCACAAACTAGTCCAGAATGGTTTGCCTTCGTTTATCCGCAATCGTGCCAACTCGTGCTGATTAAAAGAGCTCGTAAGTAATGTGAATCTTATTAGATAGTAAATGGTATCATATACATACCAAATGATCTTCTCCTGGAAGATCTCCTCCAATTTCGACACATCTAGCTCGGCTTGCGTTCCACGAATGTGGGGGCTCGTTGATTCTCTGGTAACAAAAACTATTGCTGGCAGGGCAAATCCAGTTTGTCGCGTTGACAAATGAGGTGAAAAAATAAAAAAACTGTGCACAAACGAACGGCATGAAACGTGCCATTGCTCGGCGAAGCTCAGTTACAAAGTCAGGATGTTTCTGAAGGAACGATGATGTTATATCGAGCTTGAGAAAGCGGTTTTATTATGAAATTGGAAGGAAGAAAAGGCGGAGCTAGACGTTCGCATTGCCGAGTGAATTTTGGACGGTAAATAACGGAACTAATTGCGTTTTTCACGGTTGAATGCCCAAATAGCCTCCGTGTGTCAATCGTGACTGGCAACAACGGGGTTTACCTCTAGAGAAAGTACAAAAATACTGCTTATTTACTATTCACGTAGTTAACCTATATTTACTACCGGTTTAATCCACATTCTTGACTTACAACGTCCAGCATTATGTTGGCAAGACAAAAGAAAGGTGCCAATGATTAATGGATTTTATATTTTGGAATCTGTGAACTGCTAGATCGCAAAGCCTAAAGGCCTGCAACGTTTATGACAAAAAAGATTCAATCCGAATAAAAGATCAGCAAAGCAAAATAACACTACTGCTCCATGCAAAGTAAGTTCAAAATAAACTGTTGTGTACGGAAAGAAAAAAAAAATTAGCGTAGAAGAATCGGATACCTCATTAGCCATGGGATCTGGAAAATGACAGCAATGCCTTTTTGTTTTTACCGCTTCATAACGCCATCTAATGGGATTTTTAATCCATGCGTCTTCCTACACAGCTGATCGTGTTCGGCTGCTTTAAATCAAAATCAACAACACGGTTGGGAATGTTACTCTCTCCAATATTGTACGGTGTGCAGTACTATCACGTTCGTGTCGGGTAAGTTGTCTGTTAAAATATACTTGCAAGAAGAAAATGAGGGATTATTTATCTGTTAAAGTTTTATAGGACTTGCCAAAAGAAAGGCTAATTAATTAACGCCAGATTATGAAACATTTATCTGGGGGAGACTCCTCCGAAACGATTACTACCACTGATGGTACCATCCCCCTAGGTGGGTGTGATTTACTTGCATTATGAAATGAAACAACCATTAGTGGGCCACTGTCTGTTAAAGCCTCATAAATTTCTTATATTGTAGAGCTAGTCAGTGTTTTATTGGCCTAATTACTTTTCTCATGCTGGGTTAAAGCTTTTGTAACCTATTGACCCTATTTCATTAGTCATTGATGCTACGCTGGAGTTTGGTTAAACGAAACGAAAATGAATGTAAAAAGGTTTCTAGCAACCAATATCTATCAAATTTATATTGCTCTTGTAGAATATGTTATTAAGTTAATTCAGCTGTGTAAATTTCAGCTGTTAAAGTTGCCCCACACTGGTATACAGAGTTTAGTTTAATGATTTCTCTATTTCTGAATTTTAGGTTCACTTGAATCACCCAGCAAAACAGGACCTGATGTTCATATCCTTAAACTGCCATTCCAAGGAAATTTCTTATCAAACTGTGTGAAAAAATTGCTCAACTCATTTGCCTGCTTGCTTTTTTTACCACTGACCGTAGTAGGCAGATTGATTGAAGCTTTTTTTGCCTTAAAGCAAAGAATTTCGAAACATGACTCAAGCCTCGAAGGTAAAGTTGTCCTGATCACGGGTGCCAGCTCTGGCCTTGGTGAAGCCCTTGCAAAGTGTTTGTACACAGAAGGATGCAAGTTAATTATCGCATCCAGGCGATACACAGAGCTAGATCGTGTGAAAGAACAGTTACTAGGTTCTGGCTTAAGAAAAGGCACCATCTACCCACCTGTAATTATCCAATTGGATCTGCAAGATTTTGTCAATTTACCGGACAAAGTAAGAACGATACTCGGGGTTTATGGATACATCGATATACTTGTTAACAACGCTGGTGTGAGTTATAGAGGAGAAGTGACCGACACTAGCTTGGAGGTAGATGCCAAAGTCATGAATATCAACTATTTTGGCACAGTTGCGTTAACCAAAGGTGAATACCATCACATACTTTCTTAAAAGGATTACTAAAATATCGTTACCTTTATTCTAGCTCTTCTCCCTTCCATGATTATACGCCAGAGTGGTCATATTGTGATGATTGGATCGCTTCAAGCCAAGCTGGCCATCCCCTTTCGGTGGGTTATTACTTGCAATATTTTTGTTCATTTGTTTATGTAGACGTTATTATTTATTGTTTTAACGAATGAAATGAATTTTCAGATCAGCTTATGCTGCTTCTAAACACGCCCTTCAGGCTTTTAGCGACAGTCTTCGGGCGGAAGTCAGTCACAGAAATATTGATGTTACTGTAGTAAACCCTGGTTATATTCGCACAAGTTTGTCCGTGAACGCGCTGACCGGTCGAGGAGATAAATACGGACAAATGGATGAGACAACAGAATCGGGTGCAGATCCTCTTCATGCTGCATATCAAATTGTCATTGCAATTAAGAGAAAAACCCAAGAATTGATGCTTTGTTCCATCTTTTATCGTTTGGCTGTGTTATTTCGTGCAATACTTCCCAGCGTTTACTTCAAAATGATGGCGCGACGGGCGCTTCGTGCCAAAAAGATACGTTAAATTGTAGTTATGAATCTCAAATACATTCTGATATAATAAGTGTATTGTTCAGTTTGTACATTCGGAAGATTTCTTTAAAACAAGACTATTTAAAGGCAATAAAGTACAGCTTCCAGAGAGTAATGCTAGTAGCTGCAACACATATGGTGCAATGAAGAGTCTTACGTTTGTTATCATCTCTTCGTACAAGAACTATTGGACTGGAAGTAGTTAATCTATTTACTGGCAATTTTGCCAATCTCTTGGTATCCATTTCAACCTAATAGGATTCATGTATTGGTCAGAATCATTGGAAAGCAGGTAACAAACTGTGGGAACTCACCTGATATTTACAGCAAGGATCAAATTGCCAAGAGGCTGTATAAAGTCCTGTACAGAGCAAAGAAAGGAGACCTAATGGAGTGTATATGTATGGACGATTATCACAAAAGATTCCTGAATAAAAATATCCAGATATTACATGTTTTATATAGAGAAGTTATGTTTATATGTTTAACCTGTTATGACTGAACCAAGACCTGCAAGAACTGCAGTTTTGTGAAGGCAATTCCCAACAGCAATCCATCGTGCCGTTTCGTCACCAAGTCGAACAGGTTCAATGACAATTACTGGAACAGAGGCTTCCAATGCTCGTTCCAGTTCTAGCTCGAACCTTTCCTGAGCGTTCTCTCCATCATAGATTTCTCTAATAACGGCTATTTCCGCCGAGTGGGGCCCGCTACCAAGAAAGAAAAGTATCCAGTAATTTTGCGCGATCTCATTAATTTTATAAATTTCCACGCAACGTGTAATACCTGCTCTTTCTCCTGTCTGTGTCTGCCATTTCCATTGCCAGCAGCCCAGTATTGTTTTCAAGTGGTTGCTATACGTGCTGACGGCCTTGCAAGGTTTCGGCAACATCCAAAAACAACAGTTGCCGAAATACAAATACTACAAATTAATTTTTATTTAGTTAGACAGCATTTAAAGCTTGTTAAAAGTTAAGCAATTTTTTTATCTAGTAATCTATCTTTACATTTATAAATTCATTTAATATAAGATTTTAATCTGTATAGACAACGTCGTATTGTTAGCGTCTGTTGTTAGGCTCCTCCCCTCACTACCATCGAGATTTATGATTTTCTTTAAAAACTAACTCCAAAAATGTAAGTAAATCGAAAGTTATCCTGAACATCTTTTAATTATTTTGCTATTTAAAAAATTAAGTTGTACGCCTGATGTTATAACGATTGATTCTATTTAAAACCGTATAGGCCTGACAAGGAAACGGGCGATCGTAAAGACCGGAAAGCCGGCGAAGATTCGAGTAAATCCAAAGATGGTAAAGATAAAAAGGATACCAAAGAATCTGGCAGGAAAAAGGGAAGAGATTCGAGCAGTGACAGTTCATCAAGCAGGAGGTAAATATAAACAATGTTTCTTTGTTTTTGTTTTCGTGAAGACAGGTTTAACAAGCATTTTTTGTGTAGTTCCAGATCATCTAGCAGCAGCAGCAGCAGTAGTTCTAGTTCAAGATCCTCTAGCAGTTCTTCGTCTGACTCAAGATCCTCATCCAGCTCATCTAGCTCATCTGACTCTTCTGGATCATCTCATTCTAGTGGATCGCTTAAAGAAACACCAGAAAAAGAGGTAAAACACCTTTCAAGCCAATGGTAAAGTAATGTGTTTCAATAACATATCATGATTGAAAGCAGAGTGCCATCCACTGACAAGCTGAAAGTTGACGCCAAACCAGAAGATGAGAAAAACAAACTTGATGGAGAAAAGAACATTGACAAAGATAGAAACAAGGAAAACAGACGATCTAGATCCACCTCACCCCGCCGGCGTCGGCGTGATCGTTCCCCTACACCGAAACCACTGCGAATTCATATTGGTCGCCTGACGCGTAACGTCAACAAAGACCACCTTACCGAAATATTTTCCGTCTATGGAAATATCAAAGCCATCGAGTTACCTAACGAGCGTGCCGGTTTGAGTCACCTACACCGCGGCTTTGCTTACATCGAATTCTCAACAGCTGAAGAAGCGGAAAACGCGATGAAACACATGGACGGGGGTAAAAACAAAGCTTTTCAGCCATGAATTTAATGATTCAAATTGGTTTCTTTTCTAGGTCAAATCGATGGACAAGAAATCACAGCCGCTCCTGTCCTGATACCTAAAAATCGTCCACCACCACCTCGACGAAATTCGCCACCCAGAAATCGGCCTGGTCGTTGGGGAATGGGAGGTGGTCGATCCCCACCAAGGTAATTTCTAACTTTCTCTAGCTGACTATTCTGGGAATGCATTTCAGAACAATATCTCAAATTCACAATAGGTTTCGACGACGTTCTCCTCCGCGAAGACGTTCACCACCACGACGTGATAGAGATAGGCGACCGCCACCACCTGCCCGTTCAAGGTCTCGTTCTCGCTCACCTAATCGCCGTTCGGGTGGAAATAATCGCCGCTACAGTCGTTCTTCTTCATCTTCTTCACGCTAAAGGGGATAGACGATCATCTCTTCTTAGCCCCGGAAGATGCACGTCCAGTACATTTTTTTTTTTATCACTCAACCTTGTGCTCGTGATTCATCTTCAGATTTGCCCACGCTGTTGATGGTGCAGTCAATAGCGAACGCCACGTTTTCCGTAATTTCCTGTTTTGAATGGAATCCTGAAAAATGATACAATTACCTGACAATGGAATTTGTCGCTAGTTCGTATCCAACACGTTTTCTTTAATTTCCTGGGAAACTTTTTCTTTTTGCTACCTTTCTACGAAAAAGTTACCCAGCCACAATTGATGTTTCTACCTGAAATTTGTTCAGTAATCTGAGCCGTTTTATTTTCTTTTTCAACGTCTTTGCATGTCAGAAATCGGATAAGACTTTTGAACAAGTCGTTTTTTTGTTGTTGTTGCTAGAAACGCAAGAATCGTGTATCTAACGGCACATGAGAAGCTAGAACACTTTCATTCCGGTTTATACTTGACTGGCATGTGAAAGGAGGAGGGGAGATACGGTTGCTAGGCTTTGCATGCACAAAGAAAGAACAAAAAATTCTGCAAGAGAATTTCTATTAACTGGAATTGTACAATAGGTAACGTTTTTTTTTATTTCTGAAAGTCGTATTTGGTCAAATGTGTTGTTGGCTTCCTACATCCGGTAGGTGTGCCAACAACAAAAAAATATGTTGACACAGCTGCTCCAAATTTATGCCAATCTGTTGAATTCGTTGTATTATCCTCTTACGAGTCGGCGAACTTCAATTTGAGTCCTTTTTTTTTGGTCACAATCTTTTCTACGGCTGAATCAACTCGTACCTCGGGTGCAACCGGTTAAATCGTAACTGCCGCGTGAGGATTGCTTTTTAATGCATTTTTCCAGCTGGGATATGTATGTAGAGTTCTCGTATGTTTTTCTTGACAAATCTATTTCAAACCAAGAATGATTTACAGCCATCAACGACGTCAGTCACTTGGGCATGCACGTTTAGCTTTCTGAGTTTAAAAAAGTTGTGAGAGCGATCAATCTTATTTTCACGGTCGAGTTGGGAAAAACTGGGAAGTTCTCACGATCGTTTCACAAACAACTGTGCTCGGGCTTTTGTTTGTACTTTGTAAACTAACCGTGTAGCAGAAGTGCACACAATAGACCTAGCATATTTACGTGGTCCCGTTAAAGGGGTTCTTGTCCATTGAGAGGAGCCCGTTAATGATGTTATTGATACGGTTTCTCTCTTCCTATATTTGCGGTTACTCTCCTCGCTTTCACGATTGAGTGGACTGTGGGATTGTAGAACATCTTGTTTTAAACGACGAATTTCCCCAATCGTGTTCAGAAAACTGTAGTATCCGAAGAGAAACTTGAATTTTCATAATTAAAAAAATTATGAAGAACAATATCAACAAATAAGTGGGACGTGTTTCGAAAAGATTTCATCTAGGTTTGTTGCCCCAAAACCGAATCCAGTATGTTTATTTACCATAAAATCGTGCTACACGAAACGTTCGCGAACAACGAGAAAAAGAACTAGTCGGAAACTCAGTTACGATATCTCTTTTACATAAATGCAAAAACGTATCTCGTATTGGTTATACTTTTAGCTTCATGTATTTATGGTATTTGAACTAATTTTTGCAATATCCGCGTATGGCATTTACCAACGATTGTTTATTGATCAATTCGTAGTTCACTCCGTCGTCCGCTAGCGAAGGGAGTCGATAGACGTGCATTTGGGGCCGCAGTTTGAAAATAGTTTGCATCGGGGATACTTTTCCCACAGCAGCCGCCATACAAGAAAGTGAGTGTCTGTATTAAAGGCACGTTGCAGATGACGAAGTCGGTCAGTCTCCAGTCGAATGTTTGTGGTGATACTCGTCGTGAAAACGATGATGAACCATTCTTATCAACGTTTTCTTATCTTTTAGTGAAAATATTTTCCTGCAGAAGTAAAGTGGGAGGAATCTGCACAAATTTTTATCCATTCATATAATCTCGAAATGTTGATGTTGTTGTAAAGTTACACGGCTCGTGGTTGAAAATGTTCGTGATCGCACGGGGTACCACCGAAGTTTAAGGTTGATAGTGAAAGTTGTGGTTTTTCAGTGACGACCAAAAAAGAACAAAAAAAAAAGACAGTAAACTCCCAGACTTCCATACTAAATCAGGTTGAGGTAATGCTTTGTGTCCCTCAAGTGAAAGGTTTTTTTTTTTCAATTGTATGTATACACAATACCACAAATTTTAAAATTCTTTTTTTGGGGCATATTATTTTTCACAGATTGTTTCAAAAGGGATGCCAAGGCGATTACAATCGGACGCTTGGCCGCTGATATTACCATCAATAAAAACAACATCACAACTGTAAGTGATGAAGTGGAAAGAAAGAGTGGCCCTTTCCCTGGGCGTGAGTGTCGTCCTTCTCACATCTGTGCTCGTTCTTGATATTCGCTATGCTTCCAGTGGAGGACGAGCAGATCAAACCGATGCGGGATTTATCCTTCCAGCGCTAAGACATGGAACAGCCAGGCAAAAAGAGGGCAGACAATTTCAACGACAATTTCTCGATAAACAACCGGCAGTGAAAGAACCAATTCCTGAAAATCCGGTTTTTCCCTCAAGAACTGCTACTGTTAATAATGAAGAATTAGAACTAGGAGTCGTAGCCAGCAACGCAACGCTCAATGATGACGATCCCGCCGCCCAACACAGGTAACTTTTTTCTCCTTTTTCTCGAAAAAATTCCCAATCTGGAACACAACCAAGGAAAAAAACGAGTTGCATTGTAAGGAAATGGGGTTAACAACTATCACTTCTGTCACCAGTTTTACCGGGAGAAGATCTAGAAAGCTTGCATTATGTTGTACCGATTTTTATTTAGTGGCATTGGATACGACAACGATGGAAACAAAAGATTCGTTTTACAGCTTAAGCACTTCTTCTATTTTTAAAGAAGAAAACAATTGTAATGACCCAGGGCTAATTTAACGACAGAAACTCACTGCGACATTCGATTATAGTCAGCCATGATTGTTTTTTTTTTATGACTATAATTTGTCTTAAGGATGGGTGGACATAGGGGACTTTCTCTTTCGTTTAGATTGAATACATTTTTTTCCATTCCAACTAAATAACCGGACCAGTGGAGGAAAGTACAGCATAATTCTTCTAACAATCGATCATGGCCTCTAGCGAGGCACGTTCCGCAAGTCCCACCTTCTTTTTTTTTTTTCCTGCTAGCGGTTAGAATCGCATGAATAGATTTTTCCTTGCTATTATGTATGATTTTCATGCGGAGTGACCTCGTTTATTACAACACTTTTTAACCAAATGTATTTGTCCTTTTCAGCAACAATGAACAAGGTTCCAAGGTGGATGTGGTCAGGGACCTTTTGAAAGGCAAAAGGTCGCAGTTAAATAATGACGAAACTTACAAGAATTCAGAGGACGATGACAATATGGATCATCTTAAAAGTCAATTCAAAGACCTATTCAAATACATGAGCCCGGCAGAACTTAGTCGGCCCGTTAAAGGTAACCTGCGGGAGTTGGACGTGACCGTCCAGAGGCTACGCAACGTCAGTCTCAGGTAATAAAGATAACGGTTATAAATTGAGGGTTATATCAATAAATAAAAAAACGGTGGTTTTGATGGAACTCTTTGATACAAAGTGATGACGCTACTTCGTGGGAAAAGTTCCACGTTTCCATTTCGAAAGAAGAATTATACCATGAAGATGACCCAATGATTGACGAACTGCTACAAGACATGGCGACTCTCGAATTTTACAACATCAGTAAGTCGCCCCCATCGTAAACCGGTTTGTTTCTCACGAACGATTTCACAAATCATTTATGTTTCTTGATATAGGTCAAAAAGAAGGTGGTACGCAGCTAAAACTAGTCATCGAGTTTCCCCCGGGGGGACTGGCGATGTTGAAACCCATGAGGTGAAGGGTGTTTTTTGCACAGTCAAATGGCATGCATTGTAATAAAATTTTCACGAACTTGTTGTTCAGATTCCCGCGCGAGCAGGAAACACTACCTAATCACTTTTACTTCACTGACTACGAGCGACATAATGCTGAGATTGCTGCCTTCCACCTGGATCGTATTCTGGGCTTCCGGCGAGCTCCGCCCGTTATCGGCCGAATGGTCAATATGACCACCGAACTCTATGCCCTTGCCACTGGGGAACTGCTACGCACTTTCTTTATTTCTCCTGCACAAAACCTTTGTTTCCATGGTAAATAACCACAGCCTCGTTTTTGCTGTGACTTGAATTTTGATCCACGCTTTCTTTTCTATTTTACAACGTAGGCAAATGCAGCTATTACTGTGATACTGGCCACGCCATATGCGGTAATCCCGACCAGATGGAAGCATCTTTGGCCGCCTTCTTGCCTGATAAAGAGTTTGTGCCAAGGAAAACCTGGCGCCATCCGTGGCGGCGATCCTACCACAAACGAAAAAAAGCCCAATGGGAGGAAGGTACCGTTTAATAAAAGAAAACTTTTACAACCTACTGTAATTGCCGTATTTTAAATCCTTTTGTTATCATTTCTTTCCTCAAAAAAACAAAAGCAGATGATCAATACTGTGAACAGGTCCGGCAACTTCCACCATATAACGAAGGTCGTCGGTTGCTCGACTTAATCGATTTGGCCATCTTCGATTTCCTGTCGGGCAATATGGATCGCCATCATTATGAAACACTCAGTTTATTTGGCAATCAGACGTTTCCAATCCATTTGGATCAAGGGCGGGCTTTCGGTCGACCGAAACACGATGAAATGTCCATTTTGGCGCCACTATACCAATGTTGCCTTGTGCGGCGAACTACTCTCGCCACTCTTCTTCGTTTCCATCACGGGCCGTTTCGACTCAGTTATCTCATGCGGAAGTCGTTAGCTCGCGATCCGCTCGATCCGATTCTAGCTGCGGGACATTTTGATGCTATGGACCGCCGCGTCGCCATTACACTACGTGTCATTCGCCATTGTTTGAGCAGGATTAAAGCTGATCAAGTTCTTGTCGGCCTGGCCGATTGGAAAGAGAAAATCAGCCAAACTGGCAGTTAGTAAATAAGTATACTGATTTTTCGTTTTTAAATCGCTCGTCTTCTCCAAAACTTTGACAAGATGTTCATACTATAAAAACCTGTTTATTGACTAGATGACGGAAATTCGATTTGATATTATACTAATATGATTCAGATTATTTTGTGGGTTTATTCGATGTCAAGCGTTAATATTGTGAAAAAAAAGAATACAGCTCACGTATTTTCTACGAGTAAAACGAAAAGAAAATACGAAAAATTTTGTTTTAAAACTTGGCAACGTTGCTCCCGCTGGAGTGTTTTTTGTTTTTTACGTTAAGCAATCGAGCGGCATGCATCACATGTGATCGTTCAAATTGGTAAAACTAAAATGAAGCGCCAATACCAGGATGTGAGAACCGGATCTACACGTGATCCAAGATACCGAAAAGGCCACGAAAGATCTGGAAAAGTTTTAAGCTTACATGACATCGAAGAGTTTAACGGTACCAAAATATTCCTCTTACGTTTCTTATAAGTTAAATTTGTACTTTCTCCCTAGGGAATTTCCCCGAGTTTACGAGGCCGAAAAACGTGGGTTCGTTTTCGTTAGATGTCTGTAGAAATTATCAAAACGACTACTCAGAACTCAGATATCTGTGTATGCCTCCAGAAACTTCTAATTCTGGTAGCTGTAAAGTTAGATTTGACTTGCGAAAAGGTGTTTCTACAGTTATTGAAAAAGATGAGGAATCCATTCGACAAAAAATGCTGGATGACTTGCTGATGTTTATCCTTCAAGAAAGAAAGGCAGAGCATCCTAGCATTGTTAATTGTAATTATCCTCTCAAGCCTTTGCTTGTGGAATTTGTCTGTTATCGTGGGCTTCTTACTATGCTCATTGCTACTCCGTACGAAAGCCAAGAGAATTGGACAATACTTGCAACGAGGTTCCAAAATTGTATTTACCTGTGGCACCTGAAGGATAGGCAAAAGAGAAATGGATTTAATTCAAATCCCAAACAGCAGGAAATGTCAATTTGGGGATTTAAGTTTGAGCAATACCTCTGTGCCAGTATGTATAACAGATGCCTTAAAAAATCAGTTTCCAAACATAATATTTACTTAAACAGGTTCCTCAGAAGCAAGCCCCAACCCTGAGGAACAGCTCAACACTAATGCTGAATTTTGCTGCGTGCTCAAAACAAGAATTGGCGGTCATCCTCTTCTTTATGGGGCTGAAGTTGACGCGGTGACAAAAGGATCGCAACCACCTTTTGCAGATCTCCAGAACTTTGTTGAACTTAAGACAAACAGACATATCAGCAATGAAAGACAACATGCCTCATTCAAACGGTATATGTGAACTAAGATTGAAGCGAAAGTATTTCGTCCGCCTTATTATTTATCTAATACATTTTCATCTTAGATTCAAGTCCATGAAGTGGTGGGCCCAATCGTTTATTGTAGGTATCCCCAAAATCGTAGTTGGATACCGAGATGATGATGTACAGTATTTCCCAATGCATTTGCTTAACAATTTGGCTAATGCTTTTTTATTAAATTAGGGAATAGTATCGCAACTGGAAACTATGGATGTTGATCATCTTCGAAAGCAATCTAATGTTGGTTAAATAGATTGAACTATCTTACAACTGTCTAAAAAGCTATTTCTTTCGTTTTATAGGACTGGTGGAAATCTAATATTTGCATGAATTTCTGTCTGCAATTCTTAAAGTTCGTAAAGGAATGCATACCAAAAGAATCGAACCCAAATGCTCATTTTATTTTCGAGTTCGATGCGATGTCGCGAGTCATCTCTTTTCGCAATGAAGCTGGTGAAGCGAGTAGTAGAAATCTGCTTCCTTCATGGTATGTCCAATCCATGGAGAGTCATGTTTAGTTAGAGTTTCACTAACGAAGAAAGAAAAATTCATCATTCCTTTGGTATTAAATGTTGTGTTGACGTCGTAATGAGTTTAAACAGAATTCAAACCCAGAAAATTCGCCTATCTTCGTCGTGCAATGTTCCAGGCATAATAAAGTATAACTGTGTTTTAAAATAATTTATTAAAGTATATTTAAAAACATTTTACAATGATAAAAACTGCTCTGCAGGATCCTATTTAGACAAACAGATCTGCCAATTGGCGCTGTATTCGACTGGAAATATCTGTATCGTTGTGGAGAGTCGGAGGTTTAGAGCGCTGTTTAAAAGTTGATTTTCTAGGTGTATGCAGGAATTTGCACGTACGGCGATAAGTCTCATAGAGACTTCCGGGATTTTTCGATTGGGTCATGGACAGTATGGCTGGTGACATTTTTTCGATTTTAGGGCTTTCACTGTCCGTGAATGGACTGTCCATTATCGAATCGCCTAACGCCAACGATTTGGAACGACGCTTGGGTCTTCCAATGGGCGCCGGTTTCAGAACAAGAAGCTTCCTTTGGAGACTCTCCACCCTTTCCAGCTCCGCTCGTGTTTTTATTAATTCTATAATCAAATCTTTCTCCTTCTTTTTTAGTGCCTCAATTTTAGGTCCGTGCATTGTATGCTGGGTTTGCAGCACTGGAATACGAGATTTTCCTGTACGCACAAGTGCCGGTGAATTGGATCTAAACATTGCGACACACAAGGATTAATTTTGGGGTACTACTGTTTAACTTTGTGATACACAATAGTTTTTAATGCGTTTACTTATTTGGCTTCCTAGATGCGTCTCCTGTGAGAACTGGAACTGGCAAGCAGGTTTTACCCGACTTTCCTCCTACATAAAGAAGTAAGATATTATAGCAGTCGAAATAAGAATAATTGGGTGTCACACTTGTTCTGGGCTTAATTGGGAAAATACCGGCATCGTGGCAAGGCTTGTGTCTGTTCCTGCTTGCCTTCGATGGATGGATTGGTGCTACTCCTGATGCTTTCTTTTCCTGATTTACCTTTAGGGGCGGCCATGTCGCCGCTGGAAGTTCTAGTACAACCAAAATATTGAACGAGCAAACAAGGAAAAAATGTATTCGATAAACGGATTTTCTAGCAGCAAGAAAATAACAAAATCTGACAAGAAGAATATTTAACCATGAAGGAATGTGGTTATTACCTGTATGTTCTATAGGGTGCTTTCTCAAAAATCTGGTCACAGGTGTTTTCACGGGGTTTACCTGTGCCATTCTAAAAACCAAACAAATTTTGGTATGAATTGCATAACCATCTACAAAGATAAGTAGGATAAATAGGTTTGAAGCCAATTACTTACATTTTTTAGAATAAAATTTATTGTTTTTTAAACCCTTTCGACTACTTGCTTCGGCGGGCGAGTGCTGACCTGTTGAATGAAGTTGTCAACAGCCTTTTATACCTCCTGCGCTGCAAATTTTTTCGGGAAAGTCATCAAGGGGTTCTTCGTAATCTTATACCCTTAAGGTAAGATATTGTGTATCGTCGCATTAGCGGCGGGAAATGGAACAAATGATAAAGAGAAATGAAATCATTTATATTTCACAATGGTAAAACATTAGCAATGCATTTTAATTTTTCATTCTGTATTTTGATCTATTTACATTAACTGTATTATGTATTTTCTTTTTTTTAATAATTTTAGTTGGAACAAGGGTCGAGTTTGGATTGGTCATTGGCTTAATTCTGAGAAGTTTAGAATTATACCAGGCAACCTCGTAAGCATTAAATCCTTCCCAATCGACAGCGACATTCCATTCAAGCGACCAAGGGTTGTATTTGGAATCAAAACGAACCATGCCATAGTCTTCTAGTGATTTAATTATTTTGATTCGATTTCGAAATTCGTCTAATCCACCTTGTTCGGGAAGATGCACTTCCACTGACAGCTGCCTCACAACATCCATCATACCCGATGATATAATTTGAGGTAAGACTATCCATTCTGAATGTTCAATATCCATTTTTAGATAGTCTATATATCTGCCCTCGTGTTTAAGTAGGTTGTAGTAAATTGATTCGAGTGATTTCATCGTCCAATTCATATTTGGATCTTTGTTCCATCGTTCATCACGGTCGCCTAGCCCCAAGTTGTAAAAGTGAATTTTAGGGCTATGATCATGATCTCCCATATTCATCGATGGGTCGAAAGAAAATACTCGGCATCCCATTTGTTCCATGGCTTCGTCGAACGTCCAATCGTTGCTGATTCCGAAAGAGTAGACCAAACATTCCTTGTATAGTTCTGGTCTGATGAGTGGATCCATACAAATGGCTTTCTGTCCATCGACGCCATCTGGATGAGCATGTCCTCCAACGTCATGAGTAAGTCGACAAGATGTGCTGTTGGTCCACTCTACATACTCTATCATTTGCTCTACAGTCAAATCTTCCACTTGTGTGACACTCCAGTCTATAGGTTGATGACATTTATGTCGCACCACAGAAGGTCTTGTTGGTGAAGTCCCTGCAACTTCACTGGCTTTGATTAAATAGAAAACTAGACCAATCATCCCCAACATGCTGGCTGCTGTCCGAATTGCGAGCTGTTTCCTCAGCTCTACTTCCCTTTTACGACCCATTTACTCGTCGATCATCACAAAGGTAAATCAAAATTGCAAGTTTTTCCAAATTGTCCCTTCCGTTGTCGACTCACTCACTTAGGATAGATAACTAAAGACTGCCTTGCTGGCAAACTCTATTCTACTCTTCGGCGTCTATCTTTTTAAATCCATCGCCCTTGAAATTTTATTGGGGGTTTCTTCCTTGCGGCGTATGGTACTCTCCAAGAACTGATAACACGCCTCTTTCTACCCATCATCCAAAGATGCCCTTTCGGCTATTACGCCATGACAGGGGTTATTTACTTGCAGCTGCAAGATTGGTTATTCGAACGAGATTACCTGTCAGTTTTGACGAATCCAAGCAATTCCTGTGTCAGCTTTTTTCGATGTTACCGCTTACAGGACAAAACGAAGTTTAAAAAGAAATGTGGATACGTCGGTAAACTTTTAAAAAATCATTTATTTCGACGAACACTGATTAACTTTTAGAAAGCAGGTTGCTGTTGTACCTGCAATTGTAAAAATGTGAAAGTAGTGTACCCATGATGTTTTTTGAATGGGATTTGCTTTACCAGGAAATGTCGTAATCCAGATATCCTTCGTATCCCAATGATTGGAGCCAATCGTGTGATGAAGGAATACCGTTGGAAGCAAAGCGAACCATTCCCAGCTCTTCTATAGCCTGTATACAATGTGGTAATTTAAATTTGAAGAAAACAAGTGTGCATCATTACAGCTTTCTTCTTTTTAACCTGTAAAACTTCCACCATGTCACGGAAATCTTCGATTGTTCCTTCGGGCTCTATGTGAACCTCCAAGGCCAACTGGCGAATGCTCGCGAGCATTCCCGTTTGTAAAATGTCTGGAACAACTCGCAAATTTCCATCCTCCAGATCATACTTGAGGTAACTGATGGGCATGCGTCCATGCACTGGTTCCAACATTTTGTAGAGTTTCTTTAAAGGCATAACTGTCCAATTTTGCACTGAAATTTCAGTTTTGAAGCCCAATCCGTAGTTGTAAACGTGAATTTTATCAGATCGGTTATACCTAAGCCCTGCCATAGGATCGAATGCATATACTTGACATCCATAGCGGGCCATTTCTTCGTCAAACGTCCATTCGTGATTGACGCCGAATGAGTAAACAAGACAGTTCCCCGGCTCCAGACCGACATCCGGATCTAAACACACAGATTTCCTGCCGTCGACATTGCCACCGAAATCGCGTTCTAATTTGCAGCTGGATGCATTATTAGTCCATTGGATGTATTTTAGCATTTCGTGATGTTTCAAAGTTGCAACGTCAGTGTCGTTCCAATCCATTGTTGGTGACCGTGACAAGTAAAGGATGAAGCAACCGAAACTAGCGACGAATGCCCAACAGAACACAAAAGACACGGTTTTCATTGTTGATTTGACTGTTTTAATGATTAAAGCTCATTGTGATAAAACACAATCACTTTTAAGTATCGTCAAGTGGCAAGGAAAACTGAAAAACCCCAACCTCATGAGCCTTCTCTTTGCGGGCGTCAGCTTTTGAAGAGACTCACGTCTAAGTAGCCAAAAGGCATTACCTGTCAGTTTGATGGATTACTTTCATCATTGAAGACAATCCCATTTTTCCCAAATCCCAACGGCAATGAGACGACTGATGAATAATGAAAAACAGGCGCTGTGCAGTGGATGTTGGATCGCATGTTTCTTCTATTTACCGGTAGAGGGCGAAGCGGTAGAATCTAATCGATCGTCATTTGTTCACCCTTCTTCACCCCGTAGCACATGTGCTAGACATTTTCGTGGAAAACCAAGTAGGTGATTATACGATCTTTAGTCTTCGTCTGGTTAGTGACGTAAAGTACTACTACGTAAAGTGATGTGAAACAAAACTATTCATTTGTTACGTCTAATTTAGGCACAATAGTTCGATGATATGCATTTGGAATGGAGGGCTATGTGGCTACATACAAATTACTAATTAATACCGGTTAATCGCTGTTGTGAAAAAAAAAGCAAATCCGTGCTTGAGAAAAGGTTGAGGGACAACCTACAGAAGTAAGCAAGTTTTGTAACTATCTTTGTATTCATAAGTTTATGTTGTGTTCTCTAGTATACCCGTTTGGATGACAACCTCGGGTTGGATGACTGTGTTCCCGTGGCATACGAAGCGATGTCGTTGCTTGACGCCCTCGCCGTATTCTTAAGTAGAACATGTTGAATCTGAACATGTTGGAGAAACTGTTATGAATGTCAATGAACAATGCAATATTTTCCACACTTTTGGAAAAATGTGTCTTTCGTTGAAGCAGTCAATATATTGTATGTATACCTTTATGATATCTATTGTATCCTGCTGAAATTTAACTTTTACCTTCAGTGGAAGCCGGATGGGGTGGAACCGTATGCAAAACGGCCGACGCTCGCTTGGAGCCGTTCCTGCTGAGAGTCCTTTAACCGTTGTTTCCATAGGACAGGGTCCTCTTCGGCGAACACGTAGTGCTCATACAAGGCGTCCTCTTACGTACGTTTGCGAGATAATAATATTATGAATGTTCTGTTTGATATTTACACCATATTTTATTTCCAAAGAACTCCAAATGCTTCTCTACTGGGACCTCGGGGTGCAACTTCGCCTAGTTTGCGTTCCAGTGGTGATAGCTGCAGTTCAGCTGATTCCACTAGGTTGTTGGTTAAACCAACCCTTTAGCTAATCTCCCTCAAGAATTTGATTAGAAAATATCGGAAGCATAACGTTGATTCGGTGAGGCATTAGGACGAAGGTAAACGTCGATAGAAAAAATCCATAAAAACTGAAAAAGTCACGTATTTCAAGAGGCAGAAAAGACCATCTTATAAGAGGTATTGTTTCTGACTTGATTTCTTTTACAAATGTGGTGTAGGCTATTTTCCATTTTTGGTAGCCGAAGAGATTTGACACAATTTGTCAATGTTTTTAACTTTTTTAAATGTATGTTTTGGTAATGGGGATACTTTAAGCATGTCCTTCGCTATGTATTTGTAATTCTAATCAGATTTTTTAATACCATGTGCATTGGAGCAATAAACATGTTCAACAACAAGCTGCTCGAGTTTTCTGCAGCGGTACTTTAAGCATGAAGTATACCAAAGAATCAGCCTATTCTGAAATTCAGATAACGTAAACATATCTAAACTCTTACCATCACTGAATGTTGGCTATGCCAGAAGATTCACTTTCATAGGAACTCCATTGGCAGTAACGAGCCTGGTTTCCCGCATCACCACACAGCCACATGGAGTGTGGTGGGGGTACTTGCCAGAGATTCAAGCCATACAATGTCAAGTTCCCAGGGCAGCTGAGGCGGGTTCGCTAGACCACCACGCGGCCACTTGAAGTGGGGTATGTAGGCAGGCATCCGAGAGATACACTGTCAAGTTTCCAAGCCATCGGCCGTCCGTTGAGCCATGAGTGGCTCATGAATCCTCAAAACGTCTCTTCAAGAATATTTAAAGTGTTTGAACGGATTTTACAATATGACGAAGTTCCAAAGTATTATAGTATATCAGCCGTAGCTCAGTGGTAGAGCGACGGCATGGTAAGTAGAAGGTTCAAGGTTCAACTCCCACATCGAAAACGTGCAGTTTTTGACAATTTTATTGCTATTTTATGAAAAATCACGAATTTTGGCCAAAAAGGGGAAATCCCTGCCAAAAAAAATTTTGGAAAAAAAAATTCCACCCCAAAAAAATTTTTGGAAAAAAAAACCGGCCGAAAAAATTTTTGGAAAAAAAAATTCCACCCGAGAAAAATATTTTGGAAAAAATCCCCGGGAAAAATTAAAATATTTTTTATATAAATTTTATCCATTAAACAACAAAAATAATAAATGATTATTTTCAAAAGTGTTTATTGACGATTCATTTAAAAAACAAACATGAAAAAATCAGAAAGCAGCTGAAACATTTACAATTATCCAAAATTAACTTTTCCTCGTCAAATTAACATTACATATTGAACATAATATTGAACAATTCGCAAATGCTTGATGGTGCCTTTAACACGTCAGCTCAGCTACCTCCACCGGATAAAACAGCCTAAGCACAGGAACAAACAACCAGAATAACTGTTAGAAAAACCAAATTAACCATACATCATAATTTATCATCTGTCAATTTCCTAAACGATGGCAATGAAGCAATTTTCTCCCCTACAAGTTGGAACAGAGCGTAATACAAAATCGCCTGGTGAAACTCTGTGGATGAAAATACAACAATTAAAACAAACTGTAGACGTCAAATTTAAGCAGAAACTGCACTCACTTTAACACTGCAACCTGCATTATAAGCCCTGATGCAGGAAAACTAGTACCGACAGTGCATCTGATAAACGCGTATTTTTTCGCCACCGCTGTTGCTGACAAGAACGCCATCTAAAAATTTCATACAGTAATAGATTTAAATTAATAACCAAAGATTAGTTACCAAGTAGGATTCTTCTGCACCAAATAACTGATTTTCAGCAATTTACACCATGAAAAACACCAAGGAAGAATCTTTTGAAGACGCCATGCTAATAAGCCACTGATTGGTCACCTATTCGCCGATAGCTAACCAAGCAAACAGCAAATAAAATGCCCAACTCTAGGCTACCTTTACAGACAATTAAATCAAGAATTCAAATGTATATTCTCACAATACATTATTCATTTATACTCCCATCGTACCTTAAAGAGTTAACCCATGACAGATTAGTAATTCAATTGTCAGATGTTGTACCACAACACAACATTTGAATAATTAATAAAGGTGAAAAAATGTTATAACATAACACTACTCACCTCAGTAATTTGCCTGAACAAACCCACTGGATAATGAAAGTAGCTTCATCTTTGAACAAATTCTGCCAACTTGAAATAAGTTAACAAATTATTCCAAAACAAAGGAAAATGGAAGTTACCTCCCCTTAATATAATTGCTATTGCACCAAATTTGTTCAGATAGCCTGTATCAAATAAATCACAAGTTAACAGATTAACCCACTGCTAAGTCATAGATTACCTGTTGCAGGTAGAAGGCTCAGCTTTAACAATAGAAGGCTGCTCCACAATAAATTAGTACATTCTGAAAATCAAAACCACAGAGGAAAATTTGCCATAAATTATGTAAAACCAACACCATTAGTAGATTAATGTAAAATAGTACCAACACATTACGAAGTCATAAACGATGTTCCATCCACCAGGTTAGTTCAGCTCCACGGGTATGAGAATAAGCCATGAAATAATACTGTTTAACGTCGACGTCCGCCTTCCCAATTTTCATCTTAATATCTGAATAAGCCATCCACACACATAACTAAACCACATGTGAAAGAAAGAATTTAACAAACCTGGTGAAATTTCAGAGAGACTAACCCTAACCATATTTTAAGTTAACAAAAGAGCACATATGTTTAACAAACTAAACACCCACATTAGAATGCGGATGATAATTAGCCATAATCTAACAACAATACTTCCACAACGCTACCGACGACGTTCTGAATTCAAAAGGTAGAGAACGGTGGTAGTCCTTATATAAGCTCTCTTTGAATGCCTGATAGGAGGCGCCAGCATCGCGAGAGCGTATATAATGAGTGCCACCACATGTAATAGTTCTTTTGCATACTGCCATCAGCCATTGTTGCAGGTAAGTTATTGTTCCCCCTGTGTTTGGCTGTGTTACACATGAATTATTACACGTGTTTCTCCGGACCTTCTTGAATGTAGTAATTGCGGGTTACGTGTACATATCTTGAAGGGGATGGTCAAGTAAATCTAAATATACGACGTTTGTCAACTTAATTGGCCAATTTATTTCTTATTGGTAATCAAGGGAAGTTAGGTGTATTTATTGAATTCCATTGTTAGTCGGGTTTTGGAAAAGTTTTTACAGCAGCAAGTGGTCCCGAAACATGAATTCTACCTTTAAATGGTAAGTATTGCAGACTATGGTAACTGACTAATTACTGTGATTGTATTTCCCATTAAACCATTGTATGAGCTAGATCTGCTTAGTGGGATATTTATGTTCTTTTATCCTTTTGGCAGTCTGGTGGTGTGATGGCTTGTGTTAGACCCAAGTTCTGTGATGTGTTGGACCAATAATTAATGGTGGAGCAGCCTTGTCACATTGTTTTGTGTTTATTGAGCATCTTACATGCAAAAGGTGCTACGTGGATTAGTGATAATTAACTTTCATAACATGTCTTCAATTTGTGACAGGTTGGGTGAAATGGTAAGTTAGCAACAAGTATATCATGGATTCTTTGTTGAGTATTGTAATAAATTATATATCTCATTTCAGGTTGCGAGAAGCTATTTGAAAGTGATCCCTATCTGTATTCTGTGGATTTGTGGAGGTCAAGTAAAGGTATGAGAATTGTTGTCAAGAATGTGGTTGATAATGTTAATGTATATTCTTTTCAGTTTGTCTGCTTTTGTTGCTGGCAGTCATTGGTAATTTCATGACAATTCGGATGCTGTAAGTTAATGGATCATTTCAGGTATATTGTCTAGGGTGACAGGTTGTATGTGCGAAAAATATTTCTCGTTTGTGTGATGGCAAACTTGATTTCCTGATATTAATTTTTTTTTGTTATAGGTACTAACATTGGTTTTATGTTTGCATCTTAGTTTGGCATGTAAGTGCCAACAGGTGTCAAGTTGGTGGTTTATTAGTATGTGATTATGGATTTTTTTGGTAATTAAATGTAATTTAATTTAACTTTTCACCACTACATTGAGGCCAAATTATAATTTGATTGATTTTTTAGGGTGATAGGGTGATATTTTGGCATACTTTATACTAGTTTGGTGTCAAGATTAGGTAACAATTTGTTTATTGTGTTAATCTGTTTTACGAAATATAATTGTTAGATGGCGTTATTTGTAGGCAACAGCGGTGGTAAACGGATGTGAAGCAGAAATTTCAAAGATGCACTGTCGGTACTAGTCTTCCTGTATCAGGGCTTATAATGCAGGTTGCAGTGTTAAAGTGAGTGCAGTTTCTGCTTAAATTTGACGTCTACAGTTTGTTTTAATTGTTGTATTTTCATCCACAGAGTTTCACCAGGCGATTTTGTATTACGCTCTGTTCCAACTTGTAGGGGAGAAAATTGCTTCATTGCCATCGTTTAGGAAATTGACAGATGATAAATTATGATGTATGGTTAATTTGGTTTTTCTAACAGTTATGCTGGTGGTTTGTTCCTGTGCTTAGGCTGTTTTATCCGGTGGAGGTAGCTGAGCTGACGTGTTTAAGGCACCAATAAGCATTTGCAAATTGTTCAATAGTATGTTCAATATGTAATGTTAATTTGATGAGGAAAATTTAATTTTGGATAACTGTAAATGTTTCAGCTGCTTTCTGATTTTTTCATGTTTGTTTTTTAAATGAATCGTCAATAAACACTTTTGAAAATAATCATTTATTATTGTTGTTTAATGGATAAAATTTATATAAAAAATATTTTAATTTTTCCCGGGGATTTTTTCCAAAATATTTTTCTCGGGTGGAATTTTTTTTTCCAAAAATTTTTTCGGCCGGTTTTTTTTTCCAAAAATTTTTTTGGGGTGGAATTTTTTTTTCCAAAAATTTTTTTGGGGCGGAATTTTTTTTCCAAAAATTTTTTTTGCAGGGATTTCCCCTTTTTGGCCAAAATTCGTGATTTTTCATAAAATAGCAATAAAATTACCAAAAATTGCACGTTTCCGATGTGGGAGTTGAACCTTGAACCTTCTACTTACCATGCCGTCGCTCTACCACTGAGCTACGGCTGATATACTATAATAGTTTGGAACTTCATCATACTGTAAAATCCGTTCAAACACTTTAAATATTCTTGAAGAGTCGTTTTGAGGATTCATGAGCCACTCATGGCTCAACGGACGGCCGATGGCTTGGAAACTTGACAGTGTATCTCTCGGATGCCTGCCTACATACCCCACTTCAAGTGGCCGCGTGGTGGTCTAGCGAACCCGCCTCAGCTGCCCTGGGAATTTGACAGTGTATGGCTTGAATCTCTGGCAAGTGCCCCCACCAAACTCCATGTGGCTGTGTGGTGAGGCGGGAAACCATGCTCATTACCCCCAATGGAGTTCCTATGAAAGTGAATCTTCTGGCATAGCCAACATTCAGTGACAATTTTTGTTAAATTTTTTTTTATTTCCAATGGAAGGTGTGTATATAATACTTCATGATGTAATGAATGTGATGCGATGATTGGTTAGGAGGATTTGGGGAATAGAAATTCAGGAGGATTGGGGAACATTGCCGAGATCTGATACATGGGAGCGAATCAAAACGAAATATAAACAAGCAATGATAGATATTTGCAATTTTAACTTAGCCATTAGATTCGTTTTTCATTATTGCAAAAACAAAAGCTTACGATTGATGGGTAAACTACAATTGGGCTCGACCGGGATTTGAACCCGGGACCTCTCGCACCCTAAGCGAGAATCATACCCCTAGACCATCGAGCCAATATAAATAAACCTAAAACAATGATATAAGAGCTGGTCTACTTAACTGGTCCAGTGATTGGAAAAGCTTGATGTCATGTAATATCTGAAACACACGCGTGGAATTTAATGGCTCGATTGGTACATCTTGGTTCACCACATCAAGCTCGTTTAGAAGGTCCAGTTAACAGCCGTACGGATACGCTGTAAAAAGCACAAAAAACAACAACAAATCAAACAAAAATGTCATCTGCTTGTGAAAGTATAAAAGTTACTTGTTCATGAAATACAAAAGGGCTCGACCGGGATTTGAACCCGGGACCTCTCGCACCCAAAGCGAGAATCATACCCCTAGACCATCGAGCCGATATATTAAAGCTCTGTTTTCACCGTTATAACATGAAAGGGGTAGTTGAACCACTGACGGACTTACAAGAATAGAGCCAGGCATCGGGAATTCTAGAAAAGATAGATAGATTTTCAAATTATTAATTCAGAAATTTGACTATTTTGCAACTGTCTAATAGACGTTATCTTACATTTTGTTCTCGATCCAACGGAAGCTAGATCCGCGTCTGATATTGATGAATTGGACTGAAAAACGATTGGCAGCCGGTTTTACTTACATGCTATTTGGCCGAAAAAAAATACGTGACATTGAACGTTGAGTTATCTATGAAAACAAACTTAACCAGAAACAAAACATTCATTAGGGCTCGACCGGGATTTGAACCCGGGACCTCTCGCACCCGAAGCGAGAATCATACCCCTAGACCATCGAGCCGGTACCAAACAAAGATCAACTTATCTATTAAACTAAGGGGAAAAAATCTTAATATTACACAATAATTTAATACTTATGAGGAGCCTGGGTGTGCTTGCCGTGAAGCGAATTAGGACCAATCCACTGTCCTTCGTCCGTTGTCAACGTTAAAGAGGGATGTGGTTTCGCTAATAACAATCCAGGGATGACACCCACTTGTTAGCTGGTTACTTGAGGGATAACACCGTCCTACGACTCGCAGCTTTGATAAATTGTATGGCTGCTCTGGTTGTTTCAGCATGACAGTTACATCCGAAATACCTATAGCAATGAGAGTATTGAATTGTTGTTGTCAGTTACCACGCAGACGGATTCCCAAGTCGAAAAGTTGTTTATACCTGCCATAACACTTCATCGTGCAAAGAAATGGGACAAGCGTGAGAAATCTTCGAATCGGGATTGATAGTCCGAAGATAACCTTTCTTCGATTGCGCATGGCTCAGGTCTCTTTGTGTATGAAATCGACTATAAAAAGAAATTAAAAAATTTCATAAGTATACAATTCGTCTTTAATTTCAGAACAGAATAAAATAAAAACGAATCAACGGGCTCGACCGGGATTTGAACCCGGGACCTCTCGCACCCTAAGCGAGAATCATACCCCTAGACCATCGAGCCGATATACTTTTCATCAAAATGTAACTACAAATACGTAGTGAAGCTGAACATATTATGAAAATTTATTTAAATGCTACCAACTGCAAGTTATTAATAAGAACGGCAATAAGTGTACACACAAAGCATTTGTTTTAGCGAAAATTTTTAATCTTCGTTATAACAGACTTACGCGACTGGAATCAAGTTAACAAGGCCTTACTTTTTCGACTTAAGTTCAAGGCGAAAAAGTTTCTCAAATGGTCTTGACCGTCAAATAACATACCAAAACTACAGCATAGTTGATAAATATAATTTCTTCTCAGTTTTAAACATAATGACTAGTAAGCAACATTCTGAGATAAGAGATACGCCAACTGAGTTTTCATAATACACAACCACTACGGTTGACAAATAAGACGACGACTAACTATGCACGACTTAACTATGTACTCGCTACAAGACGAACGGCTAGCAACTCTTTAAAATAAAATTTGCTCAGACGTCATGACCTGATCCTAGCAACGTAAATTCTTTTATTTGAAAGATATTACTCAAATCTCGCTAAAAGCTACACGAAGCTACACTTTCTGAACCCAAGTACAGGCAAGATTCTCTTAATTACAGAGCTATCACTGAAAAACTTTCTCACCTTGATTGATGACGGGTCAAACACCATAAACCACACGAGGCAATCGACGACATGTTGGACTAATAACAAATCGCACTAAATCAATGCAACACACAATCATCGTAAACGGATACGAACATTCAGTAAACACATTCTCTAGTTTACTTGAAGTAAAAGATGCCACAATATCACGTTACAGTGTCAGCGTTGCTTCTCGAAATTCTGGCGCAAGACTGACGACTGATGGAGATTTGGCGCCTGATGAGCACAATGGTGGCCACATTCAATTGAAGAGCAACATGTTGCCAAATGGGGTAAAATATAACGTTACGCTTTTCGAAATTCAAATTGTAAAAATAAAAAAAATATAAATATACTTATACAAACATATATTTATACTTCTTTTGTTTTAATTTATGTGTTTTGGTGTTATTTCACTTGACGAAAATGAGAGGCAATTCATTTGTTGCACAACAGCCCCTCTCCTCTAGACTTTGATCAAATGCATATAAGTGTTCACTTTCCCCATATTTTATAGTCAAATAATGGATGGCAATATACATTCGCTAGACCACGCAACTTAACAGATCAAAGTTGGTCCCCATTTAACGGGACTGAAGACTAGGTTAGAGGTAAAAATGGTATGGTTTTACATGTTATTGACTACTTTTTCATGGACAAGTAGTTCAGCCAAAATGATTTGATCAAATCAGAGCCTTTCTCACCAACCATAATCTGTAACACAATTAAAAGTAAGGTTATAACTGAGGCAAATAAAAATTGAAGGGAAATTAAAATTTCTACCGCTGGTGCGTTTGTGTTGCCGGATGGCACATTCGGCATGATTGAGCAATCGACCACTCGCAAGTTGTGAACCCCATAGACCCTCAGCTCCGGATCAACCACAGCAGTTGGATCACTCCTAGGACCCATTTTTGCCGTACCCGTAGGATGATAAATGGTAGCAGAATAATGACGGACGAAACAGGCCCAGTAATCGTCTTTCCACAAAGGCAAATGTTCACATCCGGGGAAGGGTTTCGCCCAGAACTTCGAGCCCCACTTCTTGAAGGCTGCCGTTTCTCCGAGGGCCAGTCCAATTTTCACGCCTTCAACGAGAACTCGGACGTCATAATCATCGACGAAGTAATTGGGGAAAATCAATGGCTTGTCGTAGGGGTCAGCGGAACGGAGGCGGATGTAACCGACTGATCTTGGCCTCAGCAACATGGGAATAACAGACCAGGTGTCATGAAAAGCGATGGGCCCATAGTAATTCTCCCAAACGAAATCCGTGAGACCATGGACATGACGAATCTGGGCACCTCCGTCAGCAGCTGGCGTTCCGGATACGAAATGGAATTCGATGTCTGGCCAATCGTCACTATGGTTGGCATACTTGGTGTTTACCCAGGCTAGTCCCTCGACTCCTCCTGGAACCGTAAATGGTCCTTCTTCATTCATGACATAACGTAAGATACTTGCCAGATTTTCGAAGCGGCTCTGGACCATCGAAACTGGCTTGTCTACTGTAAAAGCCATGCCACCAGCTGCTATGTGATCCTGTAAATTGTCACCAACTCGTAAATCGGCAATAACTGGAATTCCAAGTTCTTTTAAATGTTCAGCTGGACCGATTCCGCTCAGCATGAGGAGTTGCGGCGTGTTAACAGAACCGGCAGACACGACAATCTCTTTAGTGGCGTGAACGATGTAGATTTTTCCGTTCCGTTCGAATTTCACGCCGTAAGCTTGATGAGTTACGGGATTGATCATGATCTGCAAAACGTGTGAATTCATGGCAATGTGAAGATTCCTCCGCATTCGCACTGGTCGCAAGAAAGCCTTCGAAGTAGAGCATCTTGATCCACGCCGAATTGTTGCTTGAGCGATCATAAAACCTGTTTGAAAGGCCCCGTTACCGTCGCGATTTTCATAACCTGGTTAAAAAATCTGCATTTGTTACTCGATTACACTTACAGTTTTCTTTAAACGTATAAGTGCGATTAGGAACGGATGATAAGAAAAACCAAAATAAAAGTTTAGTAGTACCTAGTTCGATGCCACCTTCAATAAAGGATATTGCCAGCGGTGTCCTGTACGGTGCTTCTTGTATTGTTAGATAACCACCGACTCCATGATATGGCGATTCAGCCAAATAAGGATTTCGGTTGTCCTCCGATTTGATGAAATATGGCAGGACGTCGTCGTAGCTCCAGCCGTAGTTGCCCATTTGGGCCCAACTGTCATAGTCCCGTCGATTACCACGAACATACAACATGTAGTTGAGCACCGATGAGCCGCCCATCACTTTTCCGCGTGGCCAATTACATCTACACGAAGAATACGAACACTTCGTTAGTAAGTCTGCCAAAATGGCCATGAACAACCATATCTGGTATTATAAAACAAAAATGAACATCATTGAACAATAGTATTTTATGAATATTACCTTTTTTCGTTAAATGCAAGGCAAGCTGTGGGTTGAGGTTCAGTTTTGTATTGCCAATCAAGTTCTGAAAGTTGCAAATACGCAGCCAAAACAGGGATGTCAGACAGTTTTGTCTCATCGCCACCAGCTTCCAACAGTAGGAGATTCCAACCAGGTTGTTCAGTCAGCCGACTAGCTACAACAGCTCCAGCTGATCCTGCTCCGATGACAATAAAATCATAACTTTTGTAAATCACCTGTAGTAACCGCAAAGTGAAAGATTCACAGTGAATGACAGAGTAATATGCTAAACATAATACTTTTTACATACCTTGGCGTCCCTAGGGCGTCCTTCCGGATCGTAGTCATCATACTCATAGAAGGAGAGAGTTGCTGCCAAGAAAGGAATAATCCATATTGTAGCCGTTGTAGCTGCGGCCGTTGCAATAGGTGCAAATAGACCCATTTTCCTTTGCTGCTTAAAAAAAAAGAATAATTAAGAACGTGAATAAAATAGGTTTCTTGTGGACTCATTGGGAAATCAGGTAGACACCAGACAAGAATAGATAAATTCGAGGGTTCAAATTTTGGTGCTGTTACCACAAGTATGATCGTCTGCTTGCCTCTGTCAACAGCACACGTGAATGCCTAATATGCGAGCGCGGTATGCGAAATGTTTTTCGTTCAAAATGCGAAATTCAATGCGGATGCGAGCTCCACGTTCTGCAGTTTAGACCTTGTGCTATATGCCAAAGGTGAAATACGGTTGCGAAATCAAAAAATTTGGAAGGCAGGTGAAACGTTCAGTGCCACAAGTTCTGTTTTATTTTAAAATGTCTTCATCATTCTATTGACTTTTCCATTTGATTCCAAAAGTATTCCTCGTTTCGTTTTCGCCTTTTAGGTACTCTCGAACGATCACACTTCGCGCTGTTATGTAGGAACTAGTCAGAGAAACAGTCACGTAACCTCAAAAACTGCATATTCAGCAATAACACAACTAAAATGTTTCGTTGAATGCCGAACACTAAACTCTAAGGTAAGTTACTGTAACCTTTCTCTAGATGAAATCACATGTAGTAATGGCAAAAATGATGTAGTAAAGTCCATAAAGTTAACTGGCGACTTCCATGAAATCCGGCAAACGCTGTAGTCAGAAGACGACCTCGACCATAACCCCATTTTACATTCACTTCTAGAACCCATTAACACGAGTTATGGCTGCACCCTCGGGTCATCAGTAATGACGTTTGGCAACTTCAGGGAAATTTTGTAACTCGTCCTTGTCAGAATTATCAGATTTAAATAAATTGCAACTTTGGAAAATAGAAGTAACACTTGACAATGCATGCCATCAGGAACCTAAGCTGCAGTGCTATTTCAAATATTTTAGACGGCATTTTTGTTGTCTGCTTTTAAGCCCTTCCGTTGCCATGGCAGCCGTTATGGCGCCCATAGAGAAGTGCGATAATCTTTTTCTACAACTGATTACTAATAAACGTTTTTCTCGGAATTCTTGTACGTTTCTAATACTTGATAAATTTTGGTATTCACTTCGGAATGGTGAACCAGCCATTTATATATTTTAAAAGCAAAATTGCATTTATTTTACAAATGTCTAAATATGACTAGATTGAACAACAATCAGATGTTACCACATGCTCCGGCAACTGTTACCTGCTTCCTCATAAGCCATAGACAGAAGCCCTGTGTCTTCATTAAGTGATACCACCGTAGCTGTGGTAAAATGAATAATAGCTCTTAAGAGCGTAGAATCCGTGGAATCAGACGACCAATCTGTTGCTCCGGGATGCGACACACGATGACAAAGGTAATTGTTCCAACACGTTCGTAGAGACCGAGTTGCTTCCATTGTTGAAGAATCCCATTTGTATCCAAACCGGGTGCTTAAGTTGGCATCTTTTTTATTGAAAAGTTCTTCATTTCCGAAGAAGAGCACTGCCAGAGGAGGAACTACTGAGCAATCTTGTAGGTAGATGACATTACTACTTTTAACCTTGCCATGATAACACAGCCAGGTAGATTTAGCAAAAACAGTGTCGTAGTTGATCGATCGAGGGTGGATTAATACGGGACCATCTTCAGGGGTTTTCACTTTCACGGGTGACGTAGAGCTTTTGGATAAATGACGTTTCGGTAAGCCACGACCCGCTATAACTACTTCTGCAACGTTTGGCAATAGGCCAGCACAAAGTACTGCAAGAATAAGGGGATGGTTGTTCGAGTTGATGTTGGCAACGGGATCACTAATGGACGCATTGCTGCTCAAAAACTGGCGTTCACGGAGATCACGACAGAATTGTTCCATCATATTTGAAAGCATAGTCATGGTGCTAGTACTTAGAAAATTTTCATGGCAATAGGTTTTTGCAGCCACATATCCATCTAGCTGAGCTGCTCTAAAATCATGCATCACCTTGGCGATCAGCAAATGATCAGAAAATAATTTTTCGGCTAGGAGTTTCCTTCTTTTTCGGTAGTGATCTTCTTGATTTAGAGGCATCACAAAAGGGTCTTTGAAATTCAAAAAAGCAGAAATCGATAGCAATGGTTCAAGACATCCAAAAATGGCTCCAAGTAAAATCAGTTTTCCTGTGCGCGGATCAGATGGTAGCTGAGCAAGATGAAAACCCAAGGGTGTAAGACATTCCGCATCGTCTAACGCTCCTAGTTCGTGCAATAATTCAAGGCTGATTTTGACCGTGAGCTCATCAGGCGGTTCAGGTACTTTGCGAAGAAAGGCTTGAACTTGACCAAGTTTGAGTATTTTAACTCGTAATATGAGCTCTTCTAGTCGAGTTCTCTTAATTTCAGGTAAAGTGTGAGGCTCAAATGTTAATTCACGACCACGACTGTACAATTTGTAACAAATTCCTGGTTTTGTGCGACCTGCACGCCCTTGCCGTTGTTGAGCATTAGCCAAGGCAATCCATTCGGAATCTAGAGTGTTCAATTTCTTTAGGGGATCAAAATTCGGTAGTTTGGCCTTGCCACAATCGATAACGTACACCTGCACATTAGATGTAAATTAAATGCGAATTATTTTGATTCAAGATAGCACTACTCACAACGTCGTCGATGGTGAGGCTCGTTTCCGCAATGTTTGTGGATAATATGAGTTTGCGTACTCCACGAGGTGGTTTCTCGAAGATCTGACGTTGGTTAAAAGTGGGTAACATCGAATGCAGGGTAAAAATCAAAAACTTTCTACTGGAAAAAGTTCGGTCATTCAGCAACAGCTTGTTCAGTCTTTTGATTTGTTCCCAACCTATTAGCATCAATCTTAACAAATTAATTTTACTGCGAACGACGCTAAACTTACCTGGAAAAAAGATGAGTATAGCCCCATCGGCTTCCCGTGCACAAATGTGTTTGAGTAGTGCCATAATCAATATTTCGGGGGATTCTTCTGATTCCCGTTTTTGTAAGGATTTTAATACATGAAAAGGGTAGCTGTGGTTAGCTTCCATTTCTTCAACAAACGGTGCCATGAGTTGGTTGTACTCTACATCCAAATGATTCGGATTAGAATCCATCCCGCTTTTATTGCGTGTCGAACGAAACCGAAAATCCAGCTTGTTTAGGATATCTTCTAAATACATGGTTTCTACTGGGAAACTTCTGCCGGGAATATGGAGAACCGGGCAATTATTAAAGTACTCCGACAAAAGATTTGAATCGATGGTGGCACTCATGAGGATGACGCGCAATTTCGGACGTTTTGGAAGGAGATCACAGACTATGGTCAGGACGAAATCCGTCAGCAAGTCTCTTTCATGAACTTCGTCCAATAAGATGTGGGAATATTTTTCTAAAAGGGGGTCTGATATTAGTAGCTGAACTAGGATCCCTGTCGTACAAAAAAGAATTGATCCTCGTTCTCGGGGATTTAATCGTTCCAATCTTATTTGATAGCCAACAGAGCTATTAGGGTCACCGCAAGCTTCAATCCGTTCTTCAGCTACTCGATGGGCAGCAGATATTGCTGCTAATCGCCTAGGTTGAGTGCATAGGGCGCAAAAAGTTGAACCAGTGTTTGATTCAATAGCCTGATCTAACAAAAATTGACAAATTTGAGTGGTTTTGCCACATCCAGTTGCTCCACTGATGACAACAACTTGATTATCCTTGATGGTTTTCAAAATGGTTTCTTTTTGGCTCCAAACTGGTAGTCTTTTTCTCAACTCTAATGTCTTTTGAAATTCTTCATTCGAGATCTTAAGCAAAAACTCTTCAAATAGCTTTTTGTCAAGATTAACAAGGCTTGCTAGAGTGGTACTCATCTCCTCATTTTTGTCTTTTTTCAGTCCAGAAAGAGGGCTATCATTTCCTTCTAAAATATCTATGAACTTTTTTCTGAATGGGCTATCACCCAAAGTTTCATACTTGCTTCTCCAATTTGCTTCACTCAAGATAACTGTTACTGGTGCATAGTTTTGGAAAAACCCTTCAAATTTTTCATTTGCCAATTGTGCTACTTTAACAATTGATTTTTCATTTTCTACTACATTTTTTCTTGTTCTTGCTGCATCCCATAAACCTTTAGCTTTTCCATCGAGCTGCTTCTTAGGATTGTCTTCCTTTTTCTTCCTGGGTTGCGTGCGTAAAATTTTCAAGCCACGCTGATGAATACTGCTTTCTTTTGTGGAAGGTTTGTTGTCAAGTGGATGGGACAAAGTCAACTGACTGATATCTTGGTTAACATTTTTCTTCTCCATTTCCTAGCAAAAGATTGTACAAATAATGGATTATCAAATTATTTCTTCGTCTTGACGGAAACATAGATCAGACGAATTTGTACTGATGGTTGCCAATAGAAGCGATTCAAAATGAATCTAATTTCATCTTTGCCGAGTACTGTATACTTGAATTGATCACGAAACCCTTTACGTCATTGAATTAAGCTACGAAACCGAGATTAATGTTACATACACTATTTTGCTACTATAAACATCCTGACCAACATCCAGACTATTGATAAACAGGTGGACTTAACAAACGACGTAACGAGTTTGGAATTTCACAGCAGACAGACGAAATTCTGTACCGTCGGTAAATCGAAGCGGAAAAATTCAAATTCTATTACAGTTTTCTTCCTGCAAGATAAAGCATTCGTAACGAAAGAAAACTGTGTTTAAAATAGTGGAAATAGACATATATACAAAAATTCGGAAACCGTAGAGGAGCTTAATATCTAAAAAATAAATGGTAAAACCCTTAAGTGCTCTAAGAACTACATTAAAGAATTGTATGATACAATAATAAATAACTTTCTTTTGCATTTATAATTCTAAGTAATACTAAATATGGCAGCAACCTGACGTAAAATTTGACACAAACCAACTTAAATGATTCAGGATCTAAAAAATTCACGCCTTAGACTATGACCAATGACAAAATATTGAATAAAAATGTACATATTGCCAAATATAAAGATACTGAGGACAATTTTTTTTAACATTACAGGATCCTTTCAACCTGGCTACTACTATGTTGTATCGTTGCCTGAGGTCCACCAAAATCCAAATATTTTCTGGGAAAACAGTCTAAGATTTGTCCTCTAGACGTTTCTAGTTACAAGATCATTAGTGTCATCAACATTGGGTTTGCGTGTAGGGGTGACGAGCATTTGTGGAGGAACAGGACTATAATGTATGTTCCGTCCTCTTTGCAAGTCCACCATTCTCCTCTTTTCGGCAACTAATCTGTGGATTGTTAAAATTGCAAATGAGAGGTCACTTAAGAAGGGGTTGTCGGAAGCACCCATACGATTTGCATAATCAAATGCTTGAGCTTTCAATGCAGCTGCACAAACTTTAACTTGTGACAACACATTAAGCTCAAGATGCAGAAACAACTGGTCAATAGTTTTACCCATACAAAATAAAACATCCACTAGCTCACGATGTTTCAAAAATAGTTCTTCGAGTTCCATTTCGTCGGAATTGGAGAAATCCGTGTAGGCAATGGGTCTAAGGTCTTCAAGAAGGCTTGTAACATGATGTATGCTACTGTAACAAGCATTCGCCATATGGCATCCATTATCCGCCAAACTAGGATTGGCTAATGGAGAATTCTTGTTAGGGAGTTGTTCTATTTTCATTTTGACGCCTTCAGCCAAAAGAATAAGCGATTCGTGCACTTTGCTGAGTGCTGAAACGAAGCTGGATACAGTAGTCGTACGAGACATCAATGGCAAACACGGGAGTTCCTTAAAAACAACAACAGCTAGTTCGCCGTACGTGGTAAGAATGGCGTTCAGGGAATCTTTTGTCAAATCTATCCACTGATTGAAAAGACCTGCGGAGTCCAATGAGACGCCCTGCCGAATGAAAGAAAAAGATGTAGCGCATCATGTAAATTAAGTTTGTCGTTCAAAAACTAACCTGTAGGACAAATTCCACACATTTTTGTAAATTCTGTTTTAGTTCTTTGCAAGATTGTGCCCAATTGATTCGCAAGTTTGCAGGTACTTCCCTAGTACTGAGCATAAAATCAACCAGTCCTGGGAATACTGACAGTAGAGATAGTGTGTTCGATGTTAGCGTAATGGCAAAGCTCGACGTGCAATCAGGATGATCCAATTGTGATTGAAGGCAAGATGCGATGGAACAGAAGGCAGACATTAAATTTTCGTCGACAGCGAAGTTGTGAATCAATTCCTGGCACGCTACACCAGACCTTTCGTTAACGGTTGGCGATCGAGGAAGTAAACTTGACCGACGTGGAGAGCGATAGCTAAATTTGCTCTCATCGAGAAATGAGACATTGCTGTCGTTAAAATTCACACCTTTAAGCAGCCTTTCCAGTTTTGCTCTTGTTGCGGGAGCAAAAAATACAGAGGCATCATCTTCTCTCTGCCAAATATCACCGCCATCGAAAAAAACTTCTGTGGGAAAAGTTTTCGAATCTTGCACTGCATCCCGCAAAGCTTTCAAACGCTGTTTCATTTTGTCAAAACTCCAATACATTATGTGCTGAAGATTTTGATCCTTGACACAAATAGCAGACTGTAAATCTTCAGTGATTGCCTCTTTACGGGTAAATCTGTAAGGCTGGTGAAAACGTCGGCAAATAGAATTAGCCTCGTTCAACATAGACTGGACGACAAACGACGATTCCTGCTATAACATCATGAACCAGTTACGGAGCGCACGCAAAAAATTCACTGTATAAAATTAATATACTTGAAGGGGATTGTTGGGTGGCTGCTCCAATTTTCTCTGGGAGTCGCGAAGAAGAAGTTCCAATTCTTGCCAGTTAATTGATGCGGATGGGGTTGCATTAAGTTGCTGTTCTTGCGAAATACCATTGCAATTCTCCGTCTTATCCTCATTCGAACGCTGTCGGAATGAAATTTCTAAATTTGCTTCTCTACGAAGATCTGAGATTTCTGATATCATTTGCTGCCGTGCCTTTTGTTGGGCTTCTTCAACGGCTACCTGCAAGACTTTTTCTTGAACATCTCGCAGCTCCTGGTACGATGTCTCAAAGTCGGGAACCTAATTAATAAAATACAATATTTCATTTGAGATGCAATGTACGTGCTAGAACTTCTACTGAATTACCCCATTAGCCCTTTTTTCGTGGAATTGGGAATCTTTTGGATTATGCAAATGAAAATGATGGGTTCCACCGATAATAATGCGATCACCATGACACAAAACGACTTTTTCTGTGCCAACTAGCTGCCCGTTAACGTAGGTTTCAGCGTTGGCAAATATTCGAAGATCATCATCATATTCGATGCAGCAATGGTTTTCCTCGATCGTCAACCCGTTTAGCTGGATAGATGGCGGGTCATTTGAACATACCATAGGGCCCACCATGTTTTTACCAGGATTCAGCGGGAAAAACATTGTTTCGGACAACAAAGGATCCTGCAAGGACGTTATTATGAACAAGGAAGAACGCACGTTTTACGTAAGAACTTATAATACCCGATTAATGTTGATTAGGTATGGCTGTTGAGGATCGATGTAACTAGAAAGGCCATGATTGGAAAGAGCTTGTTCGGCTTCGATGCGTTTTAATTCTGCTTGTGCCATTTTCTCTTTCCATTCAGAATCTTTCTTATTTTCAACTTCTGCGAGGAGATCGCTGAGATGACGGACTGTACTTTCGAGCTCTTTGATTCGCGCAGGAGAATTTTCAACATGACTTGTCGCTCCAACGGTTTCAGCAAGTGAAGGTTTATTCGAGCAAGCTTTAGGAGTCTCGCAGATCGTCGGAGCATTTACAATTTTACTGGCCTGTTTAAATATATTACAGTTTTATTTCCAATAAAGCCTTGTGTATAAGCATTTTTACCAAGCAGGAGTATCGCAATGTGGATAGCGTAGCTTCTATATGGGCAACATTCGGACTGACGGTTGCCAACATTACTGTTTTGGAGTTACCTCCCAAACTTTCCTTCAACAGCCATGTCAGAACTGATTCTCTATAAATAACGAAGGGCGCCAAACCTATATTAAATTATCAAAATCTTTTCTAAACGTCGCTAATAATAAGATTTGAGTGTACCTGTATGGTGCGAATTTTTTCTCTGCTAAAGCTGTTATTACTTTTCCCAATGTGAATAGAGAAAGGTTTATGGCTAAGCTTTCCTGCCGGCGAACTCCAACTGATAAAGAAGCCATTCTTTCACTACCAGCTAAATCTATAAAGTTGACGCGGCTCTGTTTCCGTACCATTTCCATTTTCCCTGCCACCTGTTCTTCAAAACCTACATTACACGACAAACGCCTTGAAATTATATCTTTCAAAGTTGGAGACTAACAATTGCGTTTCTTAAGTTCGGTAAAATAAACTTACTTTGCGCTAAAGTAATGGTAAAAATAACATGAGAACGCGAGCTGCGTTTGTTGTCAGACGTCGATGCTACGATCCGTCTTTGATTTCCAACAGAAAGCCACCGCTGTACCTCCTCAAATGAAGTGACAGAGCACTTGGTAAGGTTAACCACATAAGGGCCCTGTGTTTAAAAGAAATTGTTACTGGTAAACTCAAGTCAAACAACGAAAGGAAAGTTTTCTTTTACATTTTTTGGATGCTCACGAACTGACAAATTGCCACCTGTTTTGCTCGACGAACATAACAGATCTTGGATTCGTTCTTTGTAGATTTCAAAAAAACTGACTTCAATTTCGATGGATAGTCTCTCGGCAGTTGGGTTCTTTGCTAGTTCTTCGATTCGAAGAAAAAGATCGAAGCAAAAACGAGGTATAATCCCAGAAGCTTGATCTAATTCGTTTCTATTTCCAATTTTCCCCATCATGCTATAGCTTTTGCCAGTGCCTGTTTGCCCATAGGCAAACATGCAGGTGTTGAAGCCCTTGAAAGCTTGTGAAAGTAAAGGCTTAGCCAGGCACTCGTAAACTTGTCCCTGTTGGTGATGTTTTCCATTCTGGACAGTAGGAGTATCAGAGATAAAGCAGTTGTCGCAACAAAAAATGTGAGTTTCTCCAATGCTTGTCAAAACACTTATATTTTTGCCTTCCACGAAAATGGCAGGTTTCTGTTTTTCGCTTTCTTCTTTTGCAGTTTTGGGTCGCACTCTGACGGCTACTATAATGCTGTTAGCGGAACTTGTTTGTACCTTCTTTTTCTTTTCCTTTGGAACAGTTTGATTTACATTAGGGGCATCTGCTATTAAAGATGAAGCTTTTTGCTTTGTCTTTTGTTTCTTTGATGTCATACACTTCTTGGGAGTTTGAGAGTTATGCTTCGCAGGTAGCTTAGCTTCTGCAGATTTTTTCATTTTAGATCACTGACTGTTAAGTATGCTGATTTTTCAGTTAGTATTATTGGCAGTTGGGAACATCTTACGCAGAAACGACGAAGTGTACCGACAACTAACAAACGAATGCTTCAGAATACTGGATGACTAACACTTGAAATCTAAATATAAATGGTATCATCAATTTGAATAAAGATGTGTTCGACGATTTAAAAAGGAACTTACAGTCATGACTGAATAGAAACTTTCACAAAAAGCTCCCATTACACAATCCCAACATTCTCCACTTCACTTCAAAGTTCACCAACGACCATTCAACAAGTGACCAATTTCAAATAACTGATTACAGGCGCCCTGCGATGTATACCCAGTATCGTCTGCTAGATAGAAGCTTAGATAGATAGCTGCTATAGAAGTTTATGGAGGGAAACTAAATTGTGGATAATGGATAGCAGGAATCATTTTCTGCTTTAAATTAGCCTGCCTACCTAAATAACAAATAATACACACTGTCGTCAATACACGTCAATACACAATATCAATATATTGCCACTGCCACTGCCCACAGGAAAACAAAAACTTTTGGTATCGAGGAGGGTCACATCGCCGATGATAAGCTGCCTGCATCCATGAACCGTCTTTCAGGCCATGGGGAGACCTACGAACAACCTACGAGTTCCGATCACCTCTTCTCTACCTCAGTTTTTTGGGTCGATCTTCAACATGTAGTGAACGGTACTACAGATCGATGTGAAGCGTCTGTACGTGTCTTTTGTGTATGTGTGTGTGTGTGTTTTTTGAGTGTGCCATTTTTAGCCCCTATTATAGTAGGCATGGCTCTTCTTATTTATTGCTTCTTTTTTTCCTTCTTCTTTTTTCTTTCTTCTTTCTTCTTTCTTCCTTTTTTTCTTTCTTGTTTCTTGATATGGTGCGATGAAGAATCTTGCGAATCCGTTGTGATGAAGATGTTGAATGTTGCGTAACCCGATGAGATGAATCTTGAGTGGGAGGGGAGGGTGGTGGGAGGAGAGAGTGGAGGGAAGGGAGGAAATTGGCGGAAGTTGGCGGTGGCGGGACTTGAACCCGAGGACTACAGATTACAAAGCGTGGGTGATAACCACTGTGCCAGGACCGCACATCTCAACCAAATTTTGGTTTGGATGTCACCCAGTAGTATACGCAGCTTATGATTATATGGAGTGACTGAAGTATGCCGCTGCGCTATAGATCGCGGCTGCCGTGCTGATTTAACGGGTTCGAATCTTTGTTATATTATTTAAATCTTTTTTTTTTTACGTTTTGCCAGCAAAGGAAATGCACATTATGACAGACATACCAAACTCATCATTTTAAGTTTTTTTATAGAGTAGAAATAAATGTGGGATACTAGATATCGTATTTACTGTTTATTATTTCCTAGAAAATCGAAGCGATTGAAACAGACAAAAACGCTCTTGCACAAAAAATTGTTCCTAGCCCTCCAATTCAATACTTTTTGTAATAAGTCTAATTAGCTAGTTTGTCCACCAAGAGGCCCACCATAAAAGAAGTTCATAGGCAGTTATCTTGAAATGGGTGACATAGTGAGACACGGTGACACATACTTTACATGTAAAAGACTTGCAATTGGAATACTCTTTGAGGTAATGGGCATTAGCGCAAGATCTTGACATTGTAACAAAGCTCGCAATGTTGTTTTTCACGCCAAGCGTGCTGTTAAGTCCTCTTAGTAAGTCGTTAGTTTTGAAAACTAGAAGCATTTCACGGGGTACCCGGTGAAGTACCTCCATTATTTCAGCCTAGAGCAATTAAACCTAAATGATTAAAAAGGAAGAACAAATGTATTACGGAAGCCAACATCACTCACCAAATATTTTGCGGCGTCATCTTTGATTTCCTTCTCTTCTTCGAGGGTTTTCTTTTGTTTGTCTATTCCACCTAAAATCGCATTCCAAGATCGACCAGAAACCATACACGCAAAGATACCGTGAAAGCCTTTTACGCCTAGCTTCTCGGAGACCTCTTCTATTTCGTGAACGTTCGATCGAATAATCGACATCCAAAGTTTAGCATAATTTTCTCTAAATTGCGCAGGTAATTGCTGAATCAAAAAAAGTTTATTATTTATTATTCGGAATTTTCCTAAATGGTAGGGCGACGAACTTACCGCGTAAAGGCCGTGATCCAACAAATGAATATGAAGCTTCCCTTGCTTATCAAGTTCAATTTTTAAATTTCCTGTTTATAAATGAGTTATTGAAATAATGAGGGGTACCAAAGTTATTTAGTACTATATTAACCTACCAGGATGCGGATCACAATGGACATATCCATGTAGGAAAATCATGTCAGAATATAACTGGGTGATTTTCTGGGAAATTTCCTTTTTAAACGGCTCAAACTCAGGATTTTTCCCATGACCTAACGCGCCAATTTCGAAGCCGTCACAATATTCCATAGTTAGTACCCGCGTTGTCGAAAGATTCCAATAGACTCTTGGTATCTGTTACATAATTTGTCCATTCTTGATTAGGAATTTTAGTACTTTTAGCTAACCACGGTACATTACATGGAGCCACGGTAAGTGCTTCATCAGCTTTGCAGTTTTCTCGGCATTTTCACCTTCCATTATAAAATTTAATTCACAAGGTAAATTTCTTTTGGTTTCTCTAACAAGCCACTCCAGTTTCAGATCGGGGAAAATCCAGGAAGCCAGATTAACCAAGACCTAAATAAAATGATTAAAGTAATAAAATCATGGAAGTGAAAACGGTGTGGAGCTACAAGGGCAACACATACCTCCATAGACGTTATATCGATTGCGGAGTAAGCCTTAACCAACGGATGCTGTACTTTGACTGCAACAACAGTGCCATCATTTAATTCAGCTTTATGAACTTGAGCAAGTGAAGCTGTTCCTAGAGGTACCTTTTCTATGACTCGAAAAACCTCTGTTGGCTAAGATAATAAAATAGAATGAATCTTAAAATCAAACTGTAACTCAGTTGGTAAGACAGCACTTACTTCACACTTTAAGTCTTGTTTAATTACATCTAAAACATCTTCATATTTGGACTGGGGTGCATGGCTGTGAAGTACTTTCATTGTGCTTACATACTCAAAAGGAAGAAGGTAGTCCAGGGCGCCAAGATGTTGACCTACTTTAATGAATGCTCCTCCATTTTTCTCACAGAGTTTGAGCAATCGTTGGGCAGATCTCAAATGAACCTACGTATTTCCATCAAAATATACTGTAATCTGTAATAGCTATTCCCTTTTATAATTTTTCTGCATATATATATTAGTTAATACATACATCACTCCTGGTTTTTGCATATTCTGGTGAAGCAACATCAACAGTTTTGGAATACAAAGATCGATTGTAATCCAGCATAATTTCCCCTACCTCAGAAAAAAAATTGATCAAACAGGAATCCAAACTGAAAAATTCCAGATGTGCCTACTGCAACCGCTGTCCGTCCAATACGTAAAAGGCCGATAGAACCATCACGGATCTCCTTATTGTAATAGACACCAAGTGAAACACTCGCCAAAGCCAAACCGACTTTGACGATGCGTTTTCTTTGCATTTTCGCGAACTCAAATTTGGAAATTACGTAACATGAATGCTGATTGTCATGCTCGGAGGGACTGGATGAGGATATTGCATAATTATGTCATGCCTGGCTTGTTTTGATTCAAAAGTAGTCTGCTACAGAGTTAAATTGGTAAGGCTAAATAGCACACCAGATATAGTGCAATTGGCATTTAAAACAATCGACGTCGTTTTCTTTCTTGATTTGATGAATGTCAAGAAAAATTGATTAGATTGCCTTTTCCAACAGCAATCATAGTCCAAATTTTAAGAAGGGTTCACCGTTTGCAATTTAGACCTATAACGTAGCACGATGGAAACCGTATTGCGTTCACTCCGCAGACATAATCCTTACGGCCAAACATTTCTAAAAGAAAAATCTATCGCTGATTACTATTAAAGTACTGAAGTATAATCAGTTAGATACAAGTTTTGATTGTCTTAAATTTACATTAACTTACAAATGACGCCACCACGAAGCCCACCACAATAAAAGCTGATAAGTCGTTATCCTAACGTGGGCGACGTAATGCGACATGATGACGCATAACTTGTGCGGAAGAGACTTGCATTGGGGATACTCCTTGAGGTAACTGGCGTTGGCACAAGAGCGCGACATGGTTGCAAAGCTGTTGATGTTGTCTTTGACGCCAAGTGTGTTATTAAGTCCCCTAAGCAAGTCGTTGGTCTTGAGAATAAAAAGCATTTCGCTTGGAACTTGATGAAGCACCTCCATAATTTCCGACTGAAATGCGCGAACAAGATAAAAAGTAATGCACGCGTGAACGACAGGCAGAACAGGCAGATCACTCACCAAATATTTCGAAGCGTCAACTTTCACTTGTTCTTCTTCTTCATCGGTTTTCGCTTCAGTAACCTTCCCACCTAGCACTGCGCTCATCGAACGGCCCGAGACCATGCATGCAAAGTAGGAGTACAATTCTTTTACGCCCAGTTTCTCCGAGTATTCTTGCATTTCTTTCATGTTGGCATGAATGATTGACATCCAAAATTTGGCATAGTTATCCCTAAACTCAAATGGTAGTTGCTGAACAGAAAGAGCAGAAATGTGTTTAAAGTATCCATCTATACGACATCTAAAGACAAACTAACTGCGTAAAGGCCGTGATCCAATAAATGAATAACAAGACGTCCTTTTTTATCAAGCTCAATTTTCAAATTGCCTATTTTAAAAAGAAAAAGTAAAGTAATAAGGAGTGAAATCAGTGTGATCAGCAAAAAGAAATTTAAAAATGAACTAACCATGATGCGGATCGCAGTGGACGTATCCATGCAGAAAAATCATATCGGAATACAATTGCGTGATTTTGCGGGAGATCTCTTTCCTAAACGGTTCAAATTCTGCTTTCTTCTCCTTCTCCAAAGCTGCGATTTCAAAGCCGTCACAATATTCCATAGTTAAAACTCGTGGAGTAGAGAACTCCCAAAAAACTTTCGGTACCTGCCAAATATTTATCGATCGACAACAATAAATTGCCTCGCATTATTTACATGAGACTACAGTAAACTTGTTGTTTACATTAAGCCAAGGTAGATGTTTCATGAGTCTTGCAGTCTTTTCGGCATTTTCACCCTCCAACAAGAAGTTCAGCTCTTGAGGTAACGTTTTCTTGGATTCCCTAATCAACCATTCCAGTTTTAAATCGGGGAAGACCCACGATGCAAAATTTACCAAAATCTAGGATAACAAAACGTAAAAAAAAAAAAAAAAAAAAAAGGAAGACGTTAATAAAATGATGTGAATTAAATGGACGTGGAAAAATTTAGATTCCAACAGCTAGAATACCTCCATAGATTTAAGATCAATCGTAGAATAACTTTTGACTAAAATGTGCTGTACTTTGACGGCGACAATTGTTCCATCGTTCAATTCTGCTTTGTGAACTTGGGCAAGCGATGCGGTACCGAGAGGTTTCTTTTCTATGGTTCGGAAAACCGTTGAGGGCTACAAAGGAAGAGTAATAATAGACAGATTGCAGGTCATAAATTACTGCCCTATACAGGACACCTACGTCACACTGAAGGTCTTCCTTAATCATGCTTAAGACTTCCCCAAAACTAGATTCAGGTGCTCGGCTCTGAAGTACTCTCATTGTGCTGACATACTCGTTAGGAATCAAGTAGTCGAGGGCACCAAGATGTTGGCCTACTTTGATGTAGGCACCTCCGAGATTCTCACACAGTTTCAGCAATCGTTGTGCTGACCTAAGATGAACCTGAAAGAAGCAGAAGATGCAGCCAATGAAATTTTAAAACACATTGTGCTTCTTGGATTTCAAAAACATGGTTGATTCCATTACCTCACTTTTGATGTTGGCATACTCCTGAGAGGCCTTATCCAGTTTTTTCGAATACAGTGATTTGTTATAGTCGACCATTATTTCCCCCACCTTTGATAATATCGTAGAAAATTAGACGAATTAGATTGTAATACTATTCTGGAATTACCGCAGCAGCTGTTTTTCCAAATCGCCAGAATCCAACACAACCATCATGGATTTCTTCATTAAAACAGACACCTAAAGAAGCACCTGCTACAGCTATCCCAGCTTTGAAAAGCCTTTTACTTAGCATGATTCGTAACAAAATTCTATGTGAGCTACATGAAGATTTCCAACTGAGAGAGAGAAAATCATCCAAGCGCCTGTCTTGGTTTGTAGAAAACTATTTGGTTGGTAACATCTACGTCATCGAACCAGTTGGACAGGTTTCTTCGAGTTTCTCAAAATCGAAGGGTGATTGCTGGCTACCTGCGGCAGCACTACTTTCTTTATCCCACAAACAGGCCACATTTCATCTTCTACAATTTCGTTCATGGTTTCTCTAGTCTGGTGTTATCTTATTGGAGCGTAAGCAGGGCGTGAGTTTCTAATTCGAAAGCGAAAGCTCGGAGCCTTTTTGAAATATCTTCTGGCGCTGTTGACTGTTGCTGTTTAGCTTATTTTCGTCAACATTCTGCTCGCTAGATGCCGTTGAAAAAAGCAGACGACGAAGAGATATCCGGAGGAAATTAACTAGCTTATTGTAGTGGATCTGTGCGTCGTTTATGATATTCGATCAAACTTAGCGTATAATATGCGACAATTATAGGATATACGCTCTGCACTTTATTCTGGGTCAATTAAGGTACGTCAGAGTCCTTGTTGACCAGCGTTTTTCAGCGTCTATCTGTGTAAAAAGGACCCACGTTACATTGGGTTTTCCTGAACGCAAATACCGTTTCTCGTAATTATTTGCTTTAATTGTTTCAGAACTTTTTTGCTTTTTCCAATGTAGCCCTGCTTTTTAATAGAATATGTAGACATGATTTTTTTTTTTTTTTTTTTTTTTTTTTTGCCTGATTATTACGTGCATTGAGTTTGGGGATGCGTATGGAGAGAGCGAAATAACGAAATCAAAATCAACCGGCACCTCAAAAACGACATTTCCCTTTTTTTTTTTTCTTTTTTTCATAGATGTCCTCCAGCTTATCTATAAATAACATAAATTTAGTTAATAGAATAGAAGGAAATTGAAATGAAATTCTGTTTTTCTTGTTTCCGTGTTTTACGTACAGGTACAACATTTAGGAAGAAGATCAGTCTGTGAACATAGCCAACAAATGGAAGGAATGGCATCTAGTAATTGACAATGAGTATGCATTAAATCGGGACAAAAAGATGCGGCTTCTGTGGATTATCATCAGTCGATAACGCAAGTAGCTTCGTGACGTCCTTGATTCTGTATCCGACACGTCCAAGGTTACTATTCATGTGTTTCTCACGACCTGTGCTCATTTGCAAAACGTGTACCTGACGGCTTTTAGAAGACGACATGTCCATGTCTATTATTTCCATTTGATAACAGAAACGTACAGGCTGAAATGATGGCGCAGAGATTGCGGCACACTGAGATGATGGAACTGGAATCTCCCAGCGAGTCGGAGGCCAGATCCGGGCTGGAAAATGGTCCTGCAGCGACGTCACGTGCGTCGCATCGACTCATCAGCAGCATACCTCACCTGGGGATCATTATGGCTATTGCGTCGAGTTTCTTCTTTTCGCTCAGCTCTTTGATCGTCAAACTGGTACCTGATGTACATCCGGTAGCATTAGCCACTTACCGGTTCGCCGGCATCTTATTGCCAAGCATACCGATCGTTATCCGCCGATCCGAGGACCCATTCCCCAAAGGCAAACGATGGCTTCTCCTCCTCAGAGCTTTTCTCGGCACGACCAGTTTGATGAGCCAATTCTACGCTTTGCGTCACATGCCGCTGGCAGATGCTTCCGTCATCATTTTCAGTGTACCCGTCTTCGTAGCTATCTTTGCTCGGATTTTCCTCAAGGTGCGGCTTTGGTCTTTTGCATTCTTTCTAAAGAAATTCAATTGATTGTGTTTTTTTTTTTTTTGTTGGCAATTTTTTTAGGAGGAATGCGGATTGTTCCATGTCGCCAATATCATTTTGACGCTGTGCGGATGCATTTTGATAGCCAGGCCTCCCTTCCTCTTCGCTAGTATGGACGCACTACCGCTGCCAGAAGATGGTAGCGTCTACGACAACGCTTTCTGGGGAGCAGTGGCTGCTTTGTGCGGAACTCTCTTTGCTGCCAATGTCTACGTCGTCATTCGTTCTCTCAAAGTGGACATTTATTTATCTATTCTTTACACTTTTTCTTCGTCTTATTTTTAAATGGACGTTTTTACCTTGAAGGGTCTCCACTTTTCGGTGATTATGTCGTCGTTTGGCGCGTTCGCCATTCTGCAAACGTTTATGACCACTTGGGCGCTGAACGAGCTTTGTCTGCCGGCTTGCGGTCACGACCGCTACTTGATGGTTTTATTGGCCGTTTTCAGCTTCGCCGGACAGATCTTGCTGACGATGGCGCTGCAACACGAACAAGCTGGACCCGTGGCCATTGCCCGGTCGGCTGATGTTGTCTTTGCTTTCATTTGGCAGGTATGGCACCCAGCTACTAGAAACATCATAAAACTAAAAATTTAATGTCGAATTTTTATTATCATTTTTTTTTTAAATATGAAATGAAAAAAAACCAAGGTGATATTTCTGAACGAAATACCTGGCTGGATCAGCCTGATTGGCGCCCTTCTCGTCACCACTTCAGTCCTATTGACAGGAGTACGGAAATGGGTCGAGGGACTGGACAGTCATGACCCACTTCGCCAACGGCTCTGGTTTCTCCAGCGATGAATATTGTTCCATTTGCTTCGTTATTTATCTAAATCCCCAATGTTTATTTTTTTTTTCCTATTTATTTTTTCTAATTGTTGCTCTTAATTTTCTGGCCCAGTGATAGTATTATAGCATCAAGCGAAACCAAAGAAAACCGTGGCGAATGAAAACATCCGGTGCGACACAAGACAACCCAAAAAAAAAACTACCAAAATCCAGTCATCAAGTGCTGAAAAGAAAATACTCGTCTAGGGCCTTTGCCGTTCCCGTGCAATTCTTTGTGTCCACGTCTCACTTTGAACCCCTCCCCCCCCCCACACACAAACACAAACACATACCCCCCAAAAAAAGGAAAGAGAAAGTGGTTTGTAATTCACACTTTTGTAGTCATCAGTTGCCCGTGTCTTGTCTTACGTACTACTTCATAGTTCAACAAAAACTGTTCCTTTTTTTTTTTTTTTACTACTTTTGTAGAAATAAATACAAAAAAAAAATGAAACAGATGGAAGCTTTGTGAAACTAAACGAAGCACGAAGTGACGAGCGTTGGGAAGGCGCTGCGATTGGCGGAACGTACTGGCGCGACAGACGCAAGTCTAAGCACCCGTCCCATCGCCAGCGCGTTCCGGCGCGACAGACATAGTTTGTGTATAGCTGAGCGCCAGTACGTTCCGCCACGAATCTGTTGTGCCAGTACGTACCGCCAAGTTAGCAACTAAATAAATAGAGATCGTTTTGCTTCACAATGATTGTTATTGCAAGTCGGTATGAATCGACAACAAAACAAAAAAATAAAAGTACACAAAATTCAGGGAAAAAAAAAATGAGAAAAAACAAAACAAAAACGAATCGTCAAATAGAAAAAAAAGGGGGGGGGGTGGGGGAGGAAGAGATAAAAGAGTATTGTAATCACCACTAGGGACGAGCGCGGGGAGGGAGTCGTTGCATCTTTTTTGATCAGGAAATAACAAGACGCCAACACAAGAAGATGAAACATTATACACACATGTCACGTCAAAAAAAAAAAATAAAATAAAATAAAGAAAACGAAATGAACCGTCAAAGCTGAAACCGACTAAATAATAAATAATAAAGGAAGCCGAATCCTTTTTTTTGTTGTTGTTGTTTGTTTCTAACTGTGTTGTTGTTGTTGTTTGTTTCCTAACGAGTTTTCCTCCCGTTTGTTTTTTTTTTTGCTGAAAATAACTGCCGCACGGTTATGATTCCTGCAATCATTCGTTTGCCCCGTAGGAAATCGATCATTTGAATCAACTTTGTTGTTGTTGAGCAGCGTCGTCACTTTTTGTCTAATAACGAGGAAAGTTTGGGTAGAATACGAATTAAAAAAAAACAAAAAAAAACACGCAAAGAAAACCACGAAAAACACACACAGACACGGAATAAAACGCGGCTATCGATATGACATGGAAAACCCCATCACCTCAACGAAAAAAATACTACAAAAATATAGATCAACAAATTTGCCCCCCAAAGTCGAAAACCTTAATAGAATCAAACACATTTAAATCGCTTGTTTTTTCTTTCCTTTTTTTTTTTTTTTTTTTTAGTGTGTCTCTGGTTTTCAATTCGATTAAAAAACAGAACTACCTTGCGTCCACCTTTCCACCAGGGTCGGTTAAAAATTGTTCCAAAAAAAATAAGCAAAAAAACGGGAACTGAATTTGATCCTAACAGCTAAAATCTGCTAAAGAAGAACGGTTAGGTTAGTAAGGGCGTCAAGTCAATCAACCGTCTAGTGAAGAAAAGCAATTGCAAATCCCTATCGAGTTTTTTTTTTTTTTTTTTTTTTTTTTTGGTATGAATGAATAAATATAAGCACACAGGTATCGTCTAATTGGGGTTTTTTTGGGGGGGAGGGTAGGGGTCGGGAGTAATGGAACGTGATTGCATGCCGTTGTTTTTCTTTCTTTTTTTTTCTTCTTGAGCGGCCTGAAAAAAGATGAAGAAAGTGGGGAAGAACCTATTTACCATTTAAAAAAAAAAAAAAAAAAATGGGGAAAGAAAAACGCGCACACAAAAGAGCGTCAAAACAATTCACTGGCAAATCGTCATATAAAAATGGCCTTGCACTTTCGATCGCGTGCATTCACTTTCAAAAATATGTTTCGAAAAAATCGAAATCGAAAAAAAAAAACAAAAAAAAGAAGAGTCACATCAAATTCCGCAAGTGGTCGTTTTGGAAAGTCAAGGAGGGGAACGCGTGACGTGGCTGGATTGTTTGTGGCGGGAATGTTGGGTAATAAAAAAAAAATTCAAATAAAAAAAAATAAAGAGGTGGGGGGGGGGGGAGGACCATCGAGGCACAGACGCACAGAGAGAGAGAGTGAGACGCGCGAATGGGTTCCTCTCACCCCCTCAATGCCTTCTCGGTTTGCCACCGATCCAGACGAGACCGTCGGCGTCGACGTGCCGACGACGGCGTGAAGCCGCCAGCGCCATGACTTTTCTCAGCGTCGGCTCCGGTTGGCATTCGCGAGGGTCGCACTCCATCATACCGCCCTTGCCGCATCTGTTTTTTGTTTTTTTTTGTGTTTGTTTCAAAGAAAAAAAACAAAACAAAAAACAAACGAAAACAATTGAAATTACGATTACCATTTCTCATTTTTCGAAGCGAAATTGAAAGAAAAAAAAAAAAAAAAAAAAAAGAAAAGAAAAAAGGAAATAAAAAGGCAAAAAAAAAAAACTGACCGGCATTCGAGGCAAGGTCCGGATGCGGGTCCAACCAGTTCGCCAAAGCGGTAGAATTCTCCTTTGATTTCGCAACCTTCGACCTCGACCTGGTCGCCATCTTGGACGCCATCAGACAGTTCGACGTTGAATCCCTGCGGGATGCCGGCCAAGGCGCCGGCCAGGGCGGCCGGGTTGTTGCGGTGGTCGCCCGAATGCCAGGTGACGTTGTGCGTCACTTGGCGGACGGGACACTCGTAGCGCGGACAACAGAAGCCGGCGATGTTCTCCTCGAGACAGCCAGGGATGGGCGGCGGGCAGGATTGCTGGAGACAGATGATGTCGCCGCGGAAGCAGAAGCAGAAATCGCAGTGGTCGTCGCGGGGGATCTGCTGGGCAGAGACGTAGACCTTGCCGTCAAAGAGGCAGGCGCCCGGAGCAATTTCCGTCTCCTCCACGTCGGTCGGCGTGGCCGGCGAAGTGGGGCCAGACGACGTTTCCAAATTGCCGGCGTCGATGCTGCTGGAGCTCAACGGAACCTCAGAGACGGTGGCGCCAGCGCTAGCGGTGGCGGCTGTCGTGCTCGATTCGATGGGTACTGCCGGGCTGCTGCTGCTGGTGGTGGTGGTGGTGGTGACGGTGGTGGTGACGGCGGCTTCGGCTTCAACTGTGGATGAGACGGGCGCGATGTCAGGCTCGGCCGTCGTGCTGGGCTCAGCGGGGCTGAATGGGGGCCGAGTTGATCCACCGGATCCGACCGACAGCGATGGTCTGGTAGATCCGACGCTGGGAGCTTGGGTCGCTCCGCTGACGACGTCCGATTCTGATGGCGTAGGCTCGTCCGTTTCACCGGTTCCAGCAGCAACGGTTTGAGAAGCTTCGGTCGATGCGTCAACTGGAGCGGCTGAGGTCGTCGATGCGACGGATTCGCCTTCCGATGAGGACGAAACGGGAGCTGCTGGCGTCGATTCGGCAATGGGACCGGATTCTGAAGTGGCAGTAGTGGTGGGTCCTTCAGATTCCGGTGCGGATGAGGAAGCAGCTTGTGTGGTTGGCGAAGCGCTAGATTCGGCCGCCGCGGATGTCGATGCACCATCCGTGCTAGATCCTACAGATTGCGATGCGGAAGATGGATCTTCGGTGGCAGATGCGGCGTCGGAAGGAGATGACGAAGCGTCTTCAGTGGCCGCTGATTCGGACGTGGAAGAGGAAGGAGCAACTTGTTCAGTCGAAGCCGATGACACGGATGGCGTCGTTGCTTCCCATTCCGCTTCAGTGGATGGAGACAGCGTCGACGACGACGACGACGACGACGACGACGAAACACCGGAATCAACGGCAGTTGGAGAAGGAGAAGAAGAAGAAGAAGACGAAAAGTCTTGCGTCGTAGCGTCGGCAGATTGCGGTGTGGCGGCCGGCTCCGATTCACTCGATTCAGTGGATGAGGCTGGCGATGCTTCCGTCGACGAGAGGGAAGGGGCCGTGTCGGTGGTTTCGGCCGGTGCGGCCGCTTCAGGTGTCGTCGCGTCCGCCGAATCCGTGGGTGCGTCGGAAGGAGCTTGCGACGCGCTGGTAGATCCGGTCGATTCAGGGGCCGCAGTGGCGATGGCTTCCGATTCGGTTGCTGGAACTAAGGCAGATGATTCGGTCGATGAGCCGCCAACTTGGGGTGCGTCAGTCTCTTGCCATTCGCTTCCAGTCGATGGAACGACAGAACCTTCCGTCGAACTCGTTTCCGGTACGGCAGAACCTTCCGTCGAACTCGTTTCGGCAACAGCGGCGGGCACTGATTCGGTGGTTGGGCCAACTTCCTCTGATCCTTCGGGCGTCGCAGTCGAGTCTTCAGATTCAGACGACGACGTGGCCTCGGTCGATGAGGCAGTTACCCCAGCTGATGCTGATGACGACGAAGATCCATCCGATTCAGTTGCAGCAGCAGCAGCAGTCGATTCGGGCCCAGATTCAGAAACGGATTCAGCAGGTGCGGAAGAGTCGGTCGTTGCAACTGGCGAGACAGACGGCGACGCTTCCAGTTCCGATGTGCTCGTCTCTTCTTGCGGCGTTGCCACCGTCACGACAGGCACGCCACTCGATTCCGATTCAGGTGCAGCTTCAGATGCGGATTCAGTTGCAGTACCAGATTCAGATTCAGTTGCAGAACCAGATTCAGATTCAGTTGCAGAACCAGATTCAGATCCAGATTCAGATCCGGATCCTTCGATCTCACCGGAAGCAGCAGAGTCAGTCGTTTGCGGGGCGGATGTCGACGACGGGCTGGAACTGCTACTGGAAAGCGTTTCGTCATCGGCGTCGGTTGCAGGTGCGACAGAAGTCGTTCCGATGGAGGGGCCGCTCAATTCGATAGTGGGACTGGCCGTGCCGGGCGGTTGCGTTTCGATCTCAAAGTCCAACGGTTCCGTGGCCGATTGCGATTCTGTGGAAGGCGCCTCAGTAGTGCTGCTGCTGCTGCCGCTGCTGCTGCCGCTGCTGGCGGACGAGACGTCGGATCCAGCGTCGGTCGGTTCGGCCGTCGAAGACACTTGCGAGCCAGAGTCGATTTCGGATGGTGGCGTCGTTACGGACGCATCGACCGATGGGCTCGAATCGTCAGTCGACGACGGTACTTGGGCTGATTCGGTCGATTCATCGACGGCAGTGGCGTCCGTTGCGGCCGCCTCTGACCCCTCAGGTTTGTCCGACGTTTCAGATGGTGATTCGCTTCCGGTTGATGATGAAGAGCTAGTGACGTCAGCGTCAGCGTCGTCTGTGCTGGACGCCGGCGACGACTCTGTCGATGTCGTTTCCAAAGTCTCTTGGCCGGAAGAGGAGACATCCGTTTGTGATGGAGTGGCATCTGGAGAAGAGGTCGACGACGCCGACGGAGCGTCTGTAGCCGGTGCGGATTCTTCCTCGGCATCCGTGACGGCGATCGGTTGGCCAGTTGTGGTGGTGACGGTGCTAGTGGTGCCGCTGGATTCGGATTCGACTGTGCTCGTCGTATCGTCCGTTTCGGCCTCTTCTTCTTCTTCTTCTTCTTCTGGTTTGGCTGAACTGGAAACGACGCTCTCTTCCGCACCGGAACCTTCTGGCGCCGAAGTGACCTCCTGCTCCTCCTCGTTAGCAGACGATTTCAGTGCCAGCAGTGCCAGCAGTGGCAGCAGTGGCAGGCGTCGAAGAGCTGGATGCCGCCGCATCGTCTGGAATCAAAGTGGTAGGCGGCTCCGTAAGTTCTTGGCCACTGCCGTCTTCGTCGCACTCGAAATGCGGGCAGCACTTGTCCGGCGAAAAGACGGGCCTGCAGTTGGGCATGTGGTCGGGCTTCTCCTGGCACTCGACGATGACGCAGCGGATGATGGACGACTCGCACGAGCACGACTGCTGGCACGGGCTGGGCACCGGCACGTCGGCCCCATCGGCGTACGTCACGTTGTTCAACAGGCAGCTGCCCTCGCCAGGGATGGCGCTCGTGTCCGTCGAAGGCGTCGTGAACGAGTCGTCCGTCACCGTCGGCGCTTCCGTCTCTAAGGTGGAGGCGGCCGTTTGCGGCACCGTGTTGTGGCTAGAAGGCGCTGCCGTTGCGGCCGACGCTTCCGCTTCCGGTACGGACGTCGTGGCCAATGTTTCTTCAGACGTTTCTTCCTGAGGGGCCGACGTGCTTCCGCTTTCCGTCACTTGCTCCAAGTCTTCGGCATCCGTGGCGGAGGGGACTGGTGTGGCTGTGCTGCTGCTGCTGGACGCAGATTCTTCCGTGCTGCTGGACGACGGCTGTTGGCTGTCGGTGGGCACTGGAGCGCCGCTGTCGGTGGGCACTGGAGCGCCGCTGTCGGTCGACGATTCGCCGATGGGAAGGCTGGGCTCGGTGACGGGCAGCGGATCGATTTCCGTGACGTGGACGGGTTCTTCCGGTTGGCCGGTGGGTTTCTCGCTCTCTTCAGCAGCACCGGACGAGGGCGCATCCGTTACGGCAGAGTCAGTGGCTGGCGCAAGCGAAGACGATCCGGTTGCGATTTCTTGCGGGGCGTCGGTGGACGTTTCGGCGCTAGCGTCGTCCGTGCTAGGGCCGTCCGTGCTAGGGCCGTCCGTGCTAGGGCCGTCCGTGCTAGGGCCGTCCGTGCTAGGGCCGTCCGTTTCGATTTCGGAAGCCGGTGTAGTAGTAGTAGTAGTACTACTACTAATAATGCTGCTGATTCCTTCCGCACTGTCGGTGGCAGGCGTTTCTTGTTCGGTCGGCTTGGCTTCCAGTTCAGAGCTCGGCGTCGAAACGACTGGAACGGAGGGGGCATCCGTTGGCTGCTCATCTCCTCCTAGCGCTTCAGTGGCCGATGGTGGGATGGAATCCGGTCCACCAGCAATCGTCGTCGACGACGTGTGGACGTCTCCGCCTTGATCCGGCTGCTCGGTCGAAGAAGACTCGAAGGCGTCAGTCACTAGAGATTCAGGCGGCGGCGGTGTCGAGTCTGGGCCTCCTTGCGGGGAGATTGTCGGCGCCACCTCGTCGTCGTCGGTGGTGCTGCCACCATCGGTTTCGGCTTGAGGGGCGAGCGTCGTGGCGACGCTGGCGACGGAATCGGATGGGTCGGTCGTCTCCTCTGCCGATGCCGTCGATGTCGAAGGCAGTGGTGCCGGAGTGCTGCCAGTGCTGTTGGCGAAGGCATCTTCGGTGACGACGTTCTCGTCCGTCGTCTCATCATCGGTTGTTGTGGCCGGTTCGGCCGATTCGGAGGGGTCAGTCGGAGCGGGACTTTCAGACGAAACGCTTCCAGATCCTTCGACTTCGCTTTCAGATTGCGATTGCGATTCGGGGCCGGACGTGGACGACGACGACGATGAAGGGATGGCAGTGACTACGTCCTCTTCTTGCGCTTCAGTCGACGAGCTGGAGGAGGAGGAGGAGGAGGAGGACGACGACGGAGCGTCGGTGGTGGCAGGAGGGGCCGCGTCGATGGGTTCGGATGGGGCGACAGTGGCGCCATTGGTCTGCTCCAGCGGTGTCGTCTTGATGTCTTCTTCTGGGGCGATCGACGGCGCTACTGTGGCACTGCCGCCGCTGCCGCTGCTGCTGCTGCTCGATGGGTCGGCCTCTTCCGTTGCTTCGTCAACATCCGATGGAGTCGTATCTAGCGGAGCGGATGTGGCTGCTTCTTGCGAGACGGGCGGCTTGACATCTTCGGGTGCAGGTGTGGCGCTTTCTTCTTCTTCGGCAACGGATGTGGCGGATTCTTCTGAAACAGAGGCTGTAGATTCTTGCGTGGCCGACGAGACGGCTCCTTCTGTGCTGGACGAAGCCGGTCCTTCCGAGACGGAAACTGTCGGTTCTTCAGTGCTGGATGAAATGGCTCCTTCTGAGACGGAAGCAGTCGATTCTTCCGGTGATCCTTCTGGGGCGGATGCCGTCGAATCTTCCGTGGCCGACGAGACTGACGATTCTTCCGAAACGGAAGCCGTGGATTCTTGGGGTGCCGCCGACGAAACGGGTCCTTCTGAAACGGGTCCTTCTGAAACGGACGCCGTAGACGATTGGCCAACGGATGAGACGGGTGCCTCTGTGACGGACGATGCCGCTTCTTCTGAGGTAGACACGGTCGTTTCTTCTGCAACAGATGAGACTAAAGATCCTTCCGAGACGGACGACGCTGGTTCTTCAGAGGAGGCAGACGCAGTCGATTCTTCCGCGGCGGATGAGACCAAAGATCCTTCAGAAACAGGCTCTCCTGAAGCAGATGCCGATCCTTCAGAGGCAGAGACAGTCGATTCTTCCGGAACGGATGACGAACTAGCAGGAGTGGACGATGCCGTAGCTGGAGCCGATGATGCAGTAGCCGGAACAGACGACGTCGAAGAGATGGGACCGCTCTCCGTCACAGCCGAAACAGTCGTAGCGTCTTCCTCACCGTCGACGACGACGACGCCGCCGCCGCCGGGCAGAGGTGGCGGAGAGACGGCTCCGCACTCGTAGGTCGGACAGCACTGGGCCGGGTTGCTTTTCGCCACCTGCTTGCACTCGGTGGAAAAGTACTCCAGCGGATGGGCGCAATCCTGGACGGCGCAGACGATATCACCGTGCATGCAGTAGCAATAATCGCACGGGTTGGCCGACGGCACAAAGTCGCCGTCGCTGTACGACTGGCCGTCCAGCGTGCAGCCGAATTGGCCTCCGCCAGCGGGTACGGGCGTCGTCGAGCTGCTGCTGCTCGTCAAGTTGGCCGCGTCGCAGTCGTAGCGCACCGGGCAGCAGACGCCGTCCAAGAGGACTGGTGAGCATCCGTCCACTTGGAGGACGCACTCTTGCATGACGCAGGCCGTGTGGTTGCGGATGCAGTAGCAAAGGTCGCACGGCTTGCTGGGATCCGACGGCACCTGGGCGCCGTCTCCGTAGAATTTGCCGTCGATCATGCAGCCCTCGGAGTCGGGTAAATTGACGCTGCCCGATGGCGTCACCACCGTTTGCGGAGGTCGGAACGTCGTCGTCACGGTGCCTGACGTCGATGGCGATGACGGCGACGATGAGCCATCACCACCGATGGCCGGCAAGGTCATGTTCATGCTCATGATGGGCACCGGAACTATTGAAACAAGACATTTTTTTTTTTTTTTTCAGTCAAAGTCAAGATCAAGGATGTCTGCCATTTTTCAAGCTGACGTTTACATGTTGAAAAATCTAATAAAGAGGATTCTCCGTGCATGACATCATCACCTTCGGTTTCATTTTTTTTTTTTTTTTTTAAGAAAGATGGCATCTCTTTTCTTTGTTACATCTCAACAACTCAAAAAAAGATAAAAAAAAAAAAAGAAAGAAAAAAAGAAGAAAAAAATAATAATAAAAAAAAAAAAAAAAGCGCATTACGTTCGGGACAAGTAATGATGGGGCAACACTGATCGGGCCGTTTCTCGATCTGGCAGTGCTGGCCGATGGGCTTGGCAAACGGGCAGACCTTGAGGAAGCACATGAGCATCGAGTCGTGGCAGGTGCAGTTGAGGCAAGGCTCGTTCGTGATGATCCGGTCACCTTCGTTGTAGTGCTGGAACATGTAGTAACATCCTGCATGTTTTCGTTTTTTTTTGTTTTTTTTTTTTCGCATTAAAAAAAAACAAAAAAAGAAAAATAAATATTAAGATGATGGTACGAAAACGAAAACGAAAAAAAAAGGATGTGCAAAAAAGGGATGATGATGAATCATCATTTGGCACGGCAAGCGGAAAGCTTGTGATTATCGATGATGTATAGAGGCAGCAACGCCGTGTATTTACCTGATTCCGGTTCCGATTCCCATGGAGCTGCACGTACGTTTTCAATGCGAGACACATACATTTCAAAAAGAAAACGAGAAAAATATAATAGAGGCCAATTAGTCAAAAGGTGATAACATGGACTGTAAAAAAAAAACCAAAAAAAAAACCAAAAAAAAAAACCCCAAAAAAAACCGATCCGAGAGATTAAAGAGTCAATGTCTAGGTGTTGGCAATTGTGCCCAGTCATTCGAATGTGTATACAACTGGCATAGATGATGCTAAACCAACCGGCAAACACGGCTCATACGGAACGCAATTTCACTCCCTTCTTTTTTTTTTTTTATTTTAAATTTGTTTTAAAAAAATGAACAGCGGCTATAAATAATGGAATGAAAGCCTAAATCCGGGTCTGTGTAACCCACCGAGAAAAAAAAAAAAAAAAAGAAAAAAGCGAATGTTGTTCCAAACTCATTCGAAAGCGAAAACGCAGAGTGAAATCGAATCGGCCGAAATGAAAAGAAAAGAAAAAGAAAACAGAAAAAGAGAGACAGCCCTTGGCACAGTTTTCAAGCGCACACAGGAAGTGATTGGACGTGTGCCTAGCAATATAGGTCGGCACACACGTCAGCTCGAATGCCTCGCCTAATTGATTAGAGGTGAAACACCGTCAAACGCACAAATCCATTCGTTTCAGCCAGTTGGATCAGGCGTTGATCAGGCACAACACATTGTTTTTTTCTTTTCGCCATCGATTGTTTGTCAGAACGCAGACAATCGCTTTTGGATAGGGCCAGCAACACGCGTCGTTGCATAGCTGCAATGTGTTGGTTACTTTTCGATTGAATAGAAGCCGGCTGGAACGAAAATGTGCGCCGTTCGAAAATGGGCAACCGTTTAGCCGTTTCACGCTATTTGCATTCCTTTTCGTTTCGCCCGTTTAAACGTCAGCGCTATTTCCCTTTTTCTTTTTCTTTTTCTTTTTTTTTTTTTGAAAGAACGGCCATCTGGACCGTACAATGTCAATAAGGGGGAAAACACATCCGCCCACGCCCGTCTAGAAAAAAAAACAAAACAAAAACAAAAAACCTACGCGTTGTGGAGCCAAATGGCAAGCCAAAGTCTTCGTGTTGGCACGGGGATCTTCTTTGGTTTTTCAAGTTCACTTTTCCCTTTTGTTTTTTTTTTTTTGTTTTGTTTTTTTCGAAATCTGGGTGGGAATTGTTTTAGGAAGGGGCGTTTTCTAAACGTTGAAAAAGAAAAAAAAAAAAAAAAAAAGGTCTCCCGTCGTTTTGGCGGTTTTGTAAAATGTGTAATCATTTTCGTAATGATCGGGATGAGCTTTTTTTTTTTTTTTTTTTTTCTTCTCAAACGAAAAGAAAACAAAAAAAAAACAAAAACGAAAAGGAAGTTGAACTTGGTGTTGGGACCCGCCGTCTTGTGAACCATCTCAAGGGGAGGGCCACGTCTTTATGACGCTCATTTGATTGCACGTAGAGACGCAGCTCTGCTCCCTCGCCACCACCGCCGCATCGTCTTTTTCACGCGTTCACTTTGCGTGACATCAAAAGCCAACCTTTGCGTGTGTCACGCCATACCCCCAAGGTTTCCCTATCCCCCCCCCCTTTTTTTCTTTTCCCTGTGCGTGTGTTGTTTTTTTTTTTTTTGTTTTGCTGTTGTTGTTGCTGTTGTGTTTGTGTGTAATCACACGGGAAACCCAACTACACCAAAAAAAAAAACAACCAAAAAAAATGATTGGTGGGAGAAAAAAAAACAAAACAAAGAGGAACAACCAGATGTCGTTGCGGGGTGGCAATCATTTCGCCCAAAAGGTCTTTCAAAAATGATTCGATATTTATACATGTTTAAAGATAAATACGAGTCGTCATCGAATGAAATGCTACGCTTGTCCTTGTGCGTGTTCAATTAAGAAAATAGAAAGAAAAAAAAGGAACTTACCGGCAGTGACTGTGTAATGAGTGAGTCCAGCGAGGAGCATCAACGCCACCAGGGCCGCTAGTGTCGTCGTCCTTGCCGTTCCGCCTCCCTCTCGGCGAATCATCTTCCAACAGATTCTGCATTTTTCGTGAAACAACAAAAAAAAAAAAAAAAAAAAAAAGAAAAGAAAAGAAAAAAAAAAGGGCAAATTTGATTAGAAACGGAAGTTGACGTAAACAAAACAAAGATGGCGCGAGGGAATAGGCGTCTCAGCGTGAAAAAGAAGAAGATTGGCCAAGTTCAAGTTCACGCACTTCCCACACACCCATTAGCCGCAATTCTTTTCTTCTTTTTTTTTTTTCGTGGCCGTCACTTGTGTGTGAAACTTTTGCGTTTTCCTTCCGAAGTCGAGAAACAAAAAAAAAAAAATGAAGAAGAAAACTTGTTTTTTCATTCTCTCACGAAACGGAAGCAATTGCATCAACACATGAACAAAAAAAAAAAACAAAAGGTCAATTACCTTTTCACTACGAAATGATCAGCTAAAAGGAAAAAAAAAAAATAAATAAATAAACGATCGAATCTTTTTTCTTTGAAATTTTGAATTTCTTTCTTCTTTTTCTTTAAAGGAAGTTTATCACATCAACTGCTATCATCCGTTTTTTTCTTCTTCTTCTTCTTTTTTTTTTAAAGGGGGGGGGGGGGGTGTATCATTTTGATTGCCTGGCAAATGGCGATGAGCGTAAAGAAAAAAAAAAAAGGGCATTTGATGCGTGACTATCCGATCACGACATTTCCGGCTGTGCTGGACAAGAATTTTTATTCGAAAGAAAAGGGAAAACTTGAACACGTTCCAAAAAAAAAAACTCGAAAATCACATTTTTTTTTTTCTTTAAAAAAAAAAAAAAAATAAATAAATAAATAAAAAAAAGGGCTAGGGGGGGGGACGAGATGAAATGGAAAGTGCCACGTCATTTTTCCACGTCTGTTGCCCGTCGACGCCATTCAACGCCATTCAACGCCATTCAACGCCATTCAACGCCATTCAACTGGTTGAACGCATAGAAAAACGTGAAAACTGGCCGTGTCAAACGAGCACGTCAATCGGCCATGCGCGAAAAATGATCGACGTGTGCACGCGTTTCATTTTCTCCATTGGCTTATCAAATGTAGACGCTGGAACAAATCTCAATTGCCCTCCTTTTTTTTTTGTTTTTTGTGTTTTTTTACCCTGGCGCTTGTCTCTTTTTCATTCACATTTGCATGACTATATTTGTCTTTTCTCTCTTTTTTTTTTTTTTTCCCCTGGTCCAAAAATTTCACAAAAAGAAAATCAAATACAAAAAAAAAAAAGAAAAAAAGAAAAGAAAAGAAAAAAAAAAAAAAAAAAAAAAAAAAAAAGGTCCTCAAACCCGTTCGGGAGGGGACCGTTAGATTTCATTCAGGGCGACGACCAAGGGCAGACGGTAGTGAGTGCCGTTCGTTCGCCCCCACTCCTTGCATCGGCAAAGTGGTCGCGTTCAACATGGCGTTTTGATCAAAGGCGAGCAAAGAAACCCCCTCCCCCTCCTCCTTCCCGTGTCATTGGTGGCCCCTGCGCTGTTCGGAGCGAAACGTAGACGCTAAAGGTAGGTGGCCGTCCCGATACGGGCCGGCTGAAGCAATCCGTCAACTCAAACTGTAACGGTAGACTTTGCCAATTTGGGGGTGGGGAGTGAAATGACTCAAGAATTGGCTTGCGTCGCATTGCGACAACGACGAAACACGCTTGCACAGCACAGCTCGACAATGCAGTGCATAAATATGCAAAAACAAACTCGATCGCTTTGACATCATGTGAAATAAATCAAAAAAAAAAAAAAGAAAAAACCTGTTTGCGAGTTGAGGGAAGAAGGGGGGGGGGGGGGCAGGGGGGACGTTGTTTGGCGACAAGCTACTCGATTACGCGATCAACAGTGGCGCGTTTTTCTCTCGATCCTATCGTCTTTTGAAATCAACTCAAATCTATATTGACAGATATGGACATTTTGTTTTGTTTTGTTTTTTTAAGAAACAAAATCAAATGATTGACGATGCGGTTTGCAATGTTTGGCCATTTAGGGAAGAAAACACGGGCGCTAAAGGAATTGCCAGTGTCGTAAAAATAGCGTCGACTGCTGGGCCAAAAAGGAAAACTTTCATCGTGAGAAAAGGCTCGGCTATCCCGCACCTTTTCAAAAAAAAAAAAAAAAAGACGGTTGGGAAACAAATTTGTTTTTTTTTTTTTTTTTTTTTTTTTTTTTTTTTTTCGTTGGAAAAGTCCGGGCTGCGTGCACGGCGTCCTTGGGCGTCAGGCAGAGAAAAACAGAAACCGAAAAAAAAAAAAAAAAGGCAACGCACGGCCGAATGTACGCGTTCCAGTGCAGCAACAGCAGCAGCAGCAGCAGCTCGTTTGTCCAGTGTCAATGAACTTGAATTTTTTTTTTTTTTCTTCTTCTTTTCATTTTCATCGTTCGGGAGAAAAAAAAAAAAGAAAAGAAGAAAATGTTTTTTCAAGTGTCACTTGGTGTTGTGTTGGCCGTTCGGCGCCATTTCCTCTTCGAAATCAAAGAATTTTCGAAATCTTGTTAAGGTGCGCGTCTCGTCACAAATCAAAGGCGCCGTGACTTGGCGACTCTTCCTTTTTTTTTTTTTTTTTTTTCGGGGGGACGGGGGGGGGGGGGTTTGGCTTTTCATTTTTGACGCAAAAGACAATCGAACTTTTGTTTTTTGATTCTAGTCATGTTGTTAATTGACCCATTGTAGGATGACGATCTGCTTAGATACGAAAGGAAGAAGAACCGATTTGTCGTTGTGGCCGTCAAAAAAAAAAAAAAAATGGTCGCTGATCCGCTGGATGGAAATCCAAGGTCGATTGAGGACGTTTTTTTTCTTTCGTTCAAAACGTGCGGCTGGCCAGCTGGACTGGAAAAGTCATCGGACTTTTTTCTTCATATTTGCCACTGGCTGAGCATTTTTTTTTTTTTTTTTTTTATTATTAATTTTTTTTTTTTTTTTTTTTTTTTTTTTTTTTAAGTTGGCTAATAAAAAGAAAACAATATGGAACAGCAGGGGAATGCAGATTTCGCTTCTTTTTTTTTTTTTTTTTTCAAAATAAACTTCTTTTCCATATTCAACGGGTGACTTCATCGGGCCCATAGGGCGCGGTAGATCCTTAAAAATCGACTTTTTTTTTTTTTCTTTTTTTTACCTTGAATAGAGGGACGTTTCGGCCTCCCTCCCCCCCCCCCTTCCCACTCAAAACATTAAAAAAAAAAAAAAAAAAGAATTTTGTTTTCCTGTAGGTTTTCGAGTCTTTCTAGTGCCGAGTAAGAAGAGAGAGTCAAGGCCGCAGACGTGGGTCTGCAAAGTCAGTGTCGCACCATTTCTTTTTTCTTTTCAAGAAAAGAAGATGGCACATGAAAAAGGTAGGGAAAAAAAAATGGCCAAGTCGTGACAACCCGGTATTGAATCATTCCTTTTTTTTTTTTTCTTTTCCGTCACATTATTTAAATATGTCTAGCAGGTAGAATAAATATTTAAATATTGCGCGTTTTTTTTTTTTTTGCTTCTTGGCGTGGGCGAAAGATTTTTCTTTTCTTTAAAAGCTCAAAATAATAATATCGAAAACAAAAAAAAGAAAATAATTCTTCTTCTTTTTGCGTGTGTGCTAATTCCAAGGCCGTGGTGGTTAAATTCACGCCGGCCGACAAGAATAGAGACACGCAAAACGAAAGAATTGCAAAGAAAAATGCGAACAAGGAGAAACTTAAAATTAACATTCTTCTTTTTCCCAATTATTTCTTTTTGTAGAAAAAAAAAAACAAACAAAAAACAAATGAAATGATGAATGCTTAGATTATATAACAGGCAAACAAGTTGAACGCAAGAAAAAACAAAAAAAAAACAAAAAAAAGACGTGCGTTCAAGTTGCTCTGTGGCAAGTTTGATTAGCGGGACTACGGGTTGTCGTGCTATCGACGCGCCTCCGCCAAAATCAAACGCATAATTACAGAGATGCTTATCCCAACGTTTTTTTTTTTTTTTTTTTTTTTTTTTTTTTTTGCATATTCATGGCATTTGTACGTAAACTCCCCCCCCCCCCCCCCCAAAAAAAAAAAAAAAACCTGAATTTTGATAATTAGCCAAAGAAATAAAAAAGGAAAGAAACCGGATTTCGGATGGAGATTAAGGGGAAGAAGAAGAAGAAGAAGAAGAAAAAAGGCACAAAAGTTCAAAAAACTGTCGAGGGGTATGATGTGAATTAAATTTGTCTTACCTTGTCGGGTTTGAATAAAGACCTGCTTTGGATCTTTATAGTCTTCAGATAGTCTTCGTTGATTTCGTCTGGTTGGGGAGAGGGGAAGGGGGATGTTGTTCTCCTGTTGCTCCTTCCAACGAAAGCGGGAATTCAAGAGTTGATGACACTTTTGGCTGAAGAAAAGTCGGGACTCTCTTTCTTTCCTTTCACAAGACGAGACTTTTGCTGTGTCGTAGATTTTGATCGGCCAGTCGGTACAAGAGATCGAACAAACGAAAAATGTTCGCAAAGCAGAGAAATGTCGATGAGGGGAAGCGGGGGAAAAATAGGCGAGAGTTTGTTTTTTTTTCGACGTTGTTCCGGCCGATGTTGATGGAGAATTCACGCTGGTCGGCAACCGGAGATCGCCGTTAAATAGCCGCGCTCCGTCTCCCTGCCCCCTCCAAACTCTAGAAGGCAAAAGGAGGGGGGGGGGGAGAGGTGGGAGGGACTTGCGGGTATACTGGCGGGTGGTTGAAAATAAAAAAATAAATAAATGAGGCGGCGGCGGCGGCGGCGGTGGGTGGGTTGGTTGGGTTGGTTGGGTTGGTTGGGTTGGATGTCTGGAAGTCGTCGTCGATGATAATAGGCAAAAGACAATTTTTTTTTTGGGGGGGGAGAAGCCGAGCGCGTGGCACTGGTAGACACACAAGTCAAACATGTCCAGCAAAAAAATAAATAAATAAATAATAATAATAATAATAATAAGAAAAAGAAGAAGACAAAATAATTGTGTTTTGACTCGGAGAAAAAAAAAACAAAAAAAAAAAACTAACCATTGTTTCAACATTTAAATAAATGAGGGTATAAAACGATAGAAAAAAATTAAACTGGAAATATGAAATGAATCGAAAAATGGAAGGATAATTAGACAAGGCAAATGATAATTCATCAATCAAAAGCCATCGATTTTTGGCTAGTTACCTGTAAGAATGTTCAATGTTGTTATTCTTCTTGCCTTCAAACCTCCCAACTCCCCACCCCCCCTCCATCATCGGCCACCCTGTGCACCGAGTACCGAGCCACCCTTCACGGCAGAAGAACAAGAGTGAAGGAGGAGGAAAAAGGGGGCGAATGGACTGAAACTCCGCCCATGGTCGGCGCCGGGACAACCCCTTCTCAAAGCCAAGGAGAGAGGTCACATCCTTTGAACACAACCAAAAAAAAAAAAAAAAAAAAAATTTAGAAATAAGAAATGAAATCAAAATTGAACATAAAAAAAACCAAATGCAAAAGTCTTGAAAAGAAAAACGATTTCTACAATTGGCTTGATTTCGATTTATACATCCATATATATATATATCTATCTTTAAAAAAAAAAAAAGAAATCATATTTCCTAAACCGCCAAAAAAAAAAAAAAAAAAAAAAAAAAATGAAAATTGATTAAAGCGGATGGAATGAGGTGCCTTCAAACACACACGCACCTTGAAGCGAAGGAATTCAAGTAGCGGAAAAGGCCAGCAAACAGTTTTTTTTTTTTTTTTTTTTTTTTTTTTTGCCTTCTTCTTCTTCCTCCTTAGTTTCGTCTAATTCCAAAGGAAAGGAAAGGAAAAAAAAAAAAAAAAAAAAGGAGGAAAACACAATCAAAGCAAGACACGGACGTACCGCCGAGCTGATGGCCATTATTGCACTTCACCTGGTTTTCTTTTCTCGTACACTAGTGGCCCATCAAAATAAGAATGAAGGAAAAGAAAAGAAAAAATAATGCATTGCATCAGGCATCGAACGACACGGTCACCGGGCACACACCCGTCAGAAAAAAAAAAAAAAAAAAAAAAAGCCCATCCTGATTAAAGTTGAAACAAAAAAAAAAAAAGAAAGAAGAAAAAAAAAAAACTGTTGTTGTTGCACGTTTCGCCGCAAATTGAGAACATTTTGCCATGGCCGTCAATGTTTGATTCACCGCTTGCAATGATTTATGCCTTGCCACCTCATCAAACACCCAAAGGCCATTGCCGAAATTAGGACAGGTCGATCGGTCGCGATCCATCCGCACCGAAAAAAAAAACAAAAACAAAAACGTGTTGGCTCACACGCACGTACAACAAACAATTCAAGTGAAAAGAAAGACACACACAAAAGGGGGGGGTTGGATTGAACTCGAATGTTATACAACACATTTTTTTCGGGAGAAAAAAGAATTTCAAACGAAATAGACAAATGGGAAAAGACCCCCCCCCCCCATCTGCGATGAAACAGATGACAGTCGACATTCGGTAACGTCTATTCTTGTCATTGATTTAATAAAAGAAAACATTCGTTTTTCTTTGATCTCTTATCGCGAATGAGAACAAAAAAATTTGACTTCGATTTTTTGCTGTTGTGTGTGTGTGTGTGTGTGTGTGTGTGTGTGTGTGTGTGTGTGTGTGTGTGAATGACCTGATGTGTTCCAATATGGTGGCGGTCTTTTTTTTTTTGACGGAGGGGCGGGGGTTTCACCGGCGTGTCAGAATAAAAAGAAAAACGACGTGATATCCCAAGAGCTTCGCAGAAATGACTGATGATTTAATTTTAATTCTTTCTTCTCTTTTTTTTTTTTTTTTTTTTTGCCTTCGTCCATTTAATAAAATTTGCAACGAAAAAAAAAAAAAAAAAGGGGGGGGGTTCAATTTTGCCGTTAAATGAGCAAAATGGCCTCTGACGAAGATTCTTGCGTTCAAATCACCGACCAATGGAATCGAACGCACAACAAACAAACAAACAAACAAAAAACCCTCATTTTTTTTGTTGTTGTTGTTTCTTTTTGCGGGAGCACGGAATTCTGACGGAGGTCAAAACGACACACACACACACACAAGTGGTGATACCATTTTTTTTTTTTTTTTTTTTCAACGTAAAAACAAAAAGTGTTTGACGTGAGTGAGTGATCCCGACCGAGTTCATTGTCTCTTTGGAGATTCTTTTTTATGTGTGTGTGTGTGTGTGTGTGTGTTTGGGGATTCACGATTTCTGGCCGCGATTACATTGCATCGTTGAATCGAATGAATTTCGAAATTCTTCTGTTTTAAGTTTGGGAGAGAAGGAGAGTAGGAGAGAAGTTTTAAAAAAAAAAAAAAAAAAAATGCAGAAAGGAAATGAGAGAATCAAACATCTTAGTGACATGGGGATGATTAGCGCCGTTAGTTTGAGCCATTCTCTTTGTTGTCGTTGATTCGTAAACGAATTACAAACTCCATTCCACTAACCGCTAGGAATCTCCTTCCGAATCATTTTTTTTTTTTTTCCTTTCGCATTCAATTCTTTGGGCGTCCGCGATGCAAATGGTGGCGACGGCCGGCGCCGATCGACCGGTTTCCCCCCCCCCCCCTCCACTCGAAAACAACAACAACAAAAAAAAAATATTCAAAAATCCAAACTTCCTTCTGTTTTGCTCGTTTTGATTCGTTTCCTAATTTCAATTGGTTCGTAAAAAAAAAAACGAAATAACCCAACTGGCCACTTAAAAAATGAAAAAGAAAAAGAACACGCGCGGGAGCTAGAAAAAAAAGAAAAGAAAAGAAAAAAAAAACATGTCGATATCGTAATCAGCTGACGGTGAATGGAAAACCCAAAAAGGTCACGTCGTCTAGACCATCAGTCGATTGTTTTAAACGCAAAAGACAAGAGGAGGCAAGATGGAACCGTTACTCATCTGTCAACACGGCATCATTGAAATTGACAGCGAATTAAAAATTGAAAAAAAAATTAAAAAAAAAAATGTTGAATGTTGCGGGGGATGCAAGTCATAAACATGGCGGCCGGTTCTTCTTGTTCGTTTTAATTGCATCAGACAACGTTAAGAGTTGAGAGCGACATGTTCTCTAGAAAACGAACGCGTTTCTTTCGAACGAATAATTTTCTTCGTCTTTTAAGTTTTTCGTTTGTTTGTTTTTTTCTTTCAATTTCGGGTTGCGTAAAACAAGAGACTGACAATATTCAAACGAGTGCTGCAATCGTCAGCGAGCAAGAGAGGGAAATCCGGCCCCTGTTCACACAAATCAAAAAAAAAAAAAAAGAAACGGCGTCATCAGAGACGGCCTTGCCGGACGGCGCTAACTACACCGACTACACGCTGATAGGCACCACTGACAAAGAGGAATGTCTTCAGCTTCCGGTTTCTTTTTTTTTTTTTTTTTTTTTCATTTCTATTATTCTTATTATTCATTTTTTTAAATAATAGTTGCTCTTTTTGGAGGGGAAATAGTCGGGAACCCACTGGCCATCTCCCACCCTCGTCTTCCACCAGGTAAAAAAAAAATAAAAAAAAAAAAAATAAATAAAAAAAAAAAAAAAAAAGAAATGACATGTGTTTGGCTAAAGGCGACAGTTGTACACTCCTTACGTCTTTGATTGATTAGACGCGCCATGACTTGTTGTGTTGTTTAACACGTTTGTCCCAATCCTATTTGACTGTAGAACTGTAGAACTGTACAAGTTGAGAATGTTGGCAAACGCTTTGCATTGCGCGGCCGAGAGCGCCTTCGAAAGAAATGATGTAATCAAAGTGGCCGCCACGGGAACAAAAATAAAAATACACTCGCAATGCCCAATCGATTGCACACACACATAATTGAAATTGCATCAAAAAGTTGAACTCGCTTGCCATTTGCGATCGTGAAAACGCAATTGTGAAACAGCCATCAGATAGAGCGAGTTTAAAAATAAAGTTGCAAACATGTAAATCAAAAGTCGTTTGTCAACTCGTCAACAAAACAAAACAAAAAACAAGGAACAATCGACGTTGTTTAACCATTTTTCTTCGGGTGCGTCATTGTGCGATGGCAATCAAAAAAGCGACGTGTACACGATGAAATTGGATAGGTTGAATGGCTTTGGTAGAGCATCCGCCAACATGTCGCCATCGTGTCAACGTGAACGCAACACGTCCGGGCATGATCGACCATCTCATTATTTCGTTTTGTTTCGTGTGTCTACATGAGCCGCCATTGATTTCTTAAAGACTTGATAACACGCACGTTTACGCATTCATTTTTTTTTTTTTTTTTTGTATCCCCCCACCCTCTCAAATTCACTCTCGTTCCCCTTTGAATTTGATTTTTCAAACATTTCACAAGACAATGAAATCGAGTCTTTTTGTTTCCGTTTACCTTTAACTCATTTCGACATGTTCATCTTTAACGTCAGTCATTTTTAATTATTATTTTTTTTTTCCAAAAAAAAAATAAAAAAAAAATATAGTACGCCATCGACCGTGAAAATAAGAAGCACACACACACACACACACACACAAAAAAAAAACCTGTTGGCATGGAGCGTGATGGCGTACGAGTTGCAACATTCCAGAGTATATCATCACCGATTTCATTGCGTCCCCACCATTTCTTCTTCTTCTTCTGTTTTTTTTTTTTTTCTTTCCCAGAAAACAAAAAGAAAAGAAAAGAAAATAACATTTTTGCGCGCTCGCCTAAAGGCTTTTGCAATTAGAAGCGACGGCAACGACTTCCGCCCGCGCTTCTTCCAAACTCTTAAACTCTTCTTTTTTCTCGTTTGTTGCACGTCCATCTTATCTGTTTTCGACTCGCAGCCAAAGTGCTGCCTTTATTCTTTTTCAACGAAACTATGTACGCATTAGCAGAGTGCAAGAGATTAAAAAACCAAAAATTACTACGCCGGTTTTATGCAAAACAACTCGACAAGGATATGAAATGTTTTTTTCAGAAAAAAATAAAATAGGAATCAGCTGAATAGCCAATGGCAAGGATAGGCCGTGCAAGTTGTTCGCGAGTCATACAATAAAGGCGGAATAAATCATTGCGGATTCGGTATGCGCTAGTCGTGACTTACTAACCAAAAAAAAAAAAAAAAAAAAAAAAAAAAACTGGGTAACGAAAACAAATTCACACGTAATAGACAATGATGACACGAAAATTGTGTTGTTTCAAATGTTTCCTTGCCGATTTGTTTTCGATTGTCCAGCGGTTCGTTATGATTTCCTGTTGGCCTTCTTCCATTTGTCTGTACAAAGGCGTTCAATTCACCGAAAATCACACACACACACACACACAATGCGCGACTAACGATTCTTTTTCTTTCGTGAATAATTGATTGGACAACTGGACAATCACTTCCTATCTACCTAAGCCATAAGGAAATAATTCGTTTCTTTCATTTCCTATCCATTTCGTATGGCGGTGAATGAAAAAAAGAAAAAAACAAAAAAAGTTGGTATTTGCCGAGTGTGACAGTGAACCAGATCCTGCGGTGCGCCACTACCAACGGCTTCTCTCTCTGACGAAACCCAATTTCAGGTTTTCTTTATTCTGAAATTAAATTCTGGTCAAAAGTTCAACTCGATTCCATCGGCTCAAACGCGCTAATGTTTTGGAAGCGAATAACAATCGAGGCTTCGCTACGACACCCATGTCCCCTTTTGTTTTTCTCTTGTTTTGTGGAAGAGAAGAAGAAGAGTTTCAAGACGGGCGTCTAATGACGTCATTGTTTCGGTTGCAAACAATCGAACGAGTTCGTGCGACACGTTGACAATCACGTTCAATAGGAAAAACAGCTAAAGACAAGACGCACATTTGAATGGGGGGCAGCACCTGCCCGCGAACGCGCTCCCCTATCGACAATTCAAAAATGGCAGGTGATTGTGACGTCACACGAATTCACTCATTCCGTTACATCGCCTCAAACTTTTATTTCTTTTTTTTTCAGCGGTAATTGGCCCGGTAATAAAACAAAATAAAACATTTCCTTTGGATTGAATTTGGTGTGTACATAACGGGCCATGTTGGCGACGACGTACTTGTTCCAGCTCTTCAAAACCCGCTCCATTCAAATTCGATTCATTTCCAATTTCGTTTCGAAAAGAAACGTATCGAATTTCAAGAGTGAAAATCATTTTTCTTTTGAGAAATAAAAACGAAATAAAATAAAAAAAATGAACGTATATGCAGATTTTGGCTGCGTGTTGAATGGTGAACAAGAGAAACGTGACAATCTGTTCGTGACGTGGTCAAAGCGACCATCACACAAACAACAAACGTAGACAGTGTCTCGTTGTGTGGGCCCTGTCATTGCTTAGAGTTAACCACTCGAAACGGCCTTAACGAAAAACGAAAAGAGATAATAATAGTGCGGATCTACGCGAGTGTAATGCGAAGAGGCCACACGGTTCTCAGCTGCTTCTCTCCGTCGAGGACTTTTCAAACCGGAAGAATAAATATGCCGTCTTTTGTGTCATTTTTAGCCGTCAGCAATTCGACACGAATCATCATCTACATCAAATTGAGTCATATCGTCGGTGAAAACGAACAAAAAAGAGACACGACGATGTACATTTTGACTTCAAGAAATGAACAACAACAAGAAAAAAAAAAAAAAAGACGCGCAGCCTGCGGTAACTGGCGTCGTCGCAAGTTGACGTCACACTCATCAAGGTCGCGCTTCTCGTTTACTTCCAACAAGAATGACTTCATCATTTGTTATTTTTTTTTTTTTTTTCTCTGTGCCGGACGATGGAATTCACGGATCATTAAAAAAAAAAAAAAAAAAAAAATATGAAAATTTCGTTTTGAAAGAAAAAAAAAAGATACAATCCCCTGAAAAAAGGAGCTGCTGGTCTTTCTTCCTCGAAACTGGTCTGGCCGCCACGACGCCCGACATCAATTGTTGGCCCCTATCAAGATCGCTAAGCGACAGCTCCAATCGCAATCGGACGGAAAAGGTCGTTTTCGTGACGTTCATATTGGCAGCCATTGCCACATTTAACATACGATCACGTGATTCATATGCAAATGCGCCAACAAAACAAAAAAATAAAATAAAATAAAAGAGATGCTTTTAAACTCTAAAAAAAAAAAAAAAAAAATGAATCTATTGTATCCGGTCGGCGGATGTAAGGCCACACACACAGACAAACGCCTCCATTCGTTTAGTGGCTAAATTATAGTTGTCTTTTAGAGGCCAAAAGAAAAAATCCAGCGCGGATGATGTCATTACACACCAGAGGGCAAGAAGCGGCACCTTGCAGAAGAATCTCTTTTGTTTGTCACACCGTTTCGGCCTCAACATCTTGTTGTTGTTGTTGTTTTTTTTATTATTGATTTCGAAGGGCACATTTAGCGATTGCGAGTGCAGGAGAAAGCGTCCAAGACGATACTGTTTTTTTTTTTTTTCGTATATGACGTCAGCTCATGTTGAGAAAAGAAAAGTCACGAACGTCGTACAATATCGAAAAGAAAAACGAAAAAGATGAGCCTCTACAAGGTTTTTGCTGACAAATAATTTGACAAACACAAGGTTCGGATGATCCTACACACACAGATGTGAATATCAAAAAAAAAAAATAAAAATAAAAAATAAATAAATAGAAAAACCTTGAAACGCGTAAGTCAATAATCGATGACGACATTACGAGCCAACTCATCGTCTTCGCAAAGCAAAAGAGGTGCCATCACGTAATAAGCGGCCAAGGGTGTACGTGCTAAAGACGAGGGGTGAGTTCGTAACGAGAGTTTACGTGCATGAGAAAAAAAAAAGAAAACACCATCAATAACAACATAATGCAAGGCTGCGGCGCTTAAACACTTCCGCACGACCCATTTCCCGCGACCCATGCCTCCTACACCTTTGCGATTTTAGCATCTCAAAGACAATGATATTCGACGATGAAACACAAATAGGCAAGGGCATCGGGTAAATGGAGGACACATCAACATCCACCCTTCATCCCGACCTAAACAAAAGGAACCGTATGTTTCGGTTCCGTAATTTTTCCTCCTTCTGTTCCTGTTCCGCTTTAATCGACACAGTCAATTACGAGTTTTTAGCTGAGAAAGAGGCAAGAAAAATATCAAAAAAGATGAGCAGGAATCAGGCCAAGACAACTGTTAGACTTTGCTATTCATCTTGTTAGCTGGTGTATATAAGTAGTGTGTATATACATTCGACGACGCAGTGTGTGAAAAAATAAATGTTGTTGAACGACACGCAATGAGAATTATTAGGGTCAGGGTCAACGTCACTGTCCAAACAGTTGAATGTTTACACCGGTACTTGTCCCCGTCTTGCTCCACATGTCAGGGTCCCCTCCATTTCAAAAACAAAAGAAGAAGCGAAGAAAAAAAAAAAACAAGGGTCGTAGTGTGTGTGTGTGTGTAACACGATACTGTTATTCTGATTGGCCGATTTGCTACGTGACAAACTTTGCCGGTCAACTGGCACGTGTTTCTGAATCATCTGCCCATTTTTGAAATTAAAAAACAAAACAAAACAAAAAAAACAAGTGGGTAGGAAAAAAAAGAAAGAAAAAAAAACAGGTTGAATGACACACCCAAACGTATCACGATTACGAAGCAATGGTATGGAACAATCTCGACAGATGTTGTCAAAGAGTTCCCGTACCATCCCATCCCTCCCTCAACAGGTGCGTACGTGTCGACAGATCGGCAAGATGATGAAACATTTCCTTCATTTCCGTTTCTCTTCAATTCCTCAATTTCTTTTTTTTTCCATTTTTTCCATACGGATACAACAAGAAAAAAAAAAAAACTATTGAGAAAGATATCCACACACACACACACACACCACAATCTGATCATCTGCATCGAATGAAAAGTGTTGTTGGCTTTCGTCTTTTCATCGAAGCCAACCGGGCGCTGCAAAGAGTCAACAGCCTCGTCCATCACGTTTTTCTCAACTGATTCTTTCCCCCCCCCCTTTTTTTTTTCTACACTGCACGCAATAACAAAAACGAGAAAAAAAAACGGGTGGGGGGAGAAAGAAAAAAGTTGTTGCTTCAAGTACGACGAGATAGAAAAAGAGGACCATATGCTTCTTAATAATATCTGTGTAGAGAGACGAATTGCGTGAGCTCCTTCAGCCGTGACACAACCAAACTCATCATCGAGTTGAAGGTCAATCAAAAAAGAAAAATACGACAAAACAAGAATACGTAGTACACACACAACGGCCGTTATCCATCATTCGACAATTGGTCCCCATTTTGTACGATTCAAAAAACAACAACAAAAAAAACGAACGATATTGGCTCATCAATTTCACTTAAACTCAAAGACGCCAAAAAGAAATGAAAAAAAACAAAAAAAACACGTGTCAAATACCTTGATCGGTTGTTTGAAATCGAAAGTCTCGTGCGGAGCTGACGGCGGCCATCTTGTCCCGTGCACACAGCATCTGCGAAACACAAATGTGCTCTTTGTACAAAGCCCTTTGTTTTTTTTGTTTGCTCGTAAAAACAAATAGATTTTGGGTGTTTTTAATGTTACTTACATGTTCAGGCACACTTTGGCCAAAAGAAAGTTGCAATAATAAGGCGGACACGATCGAAAAATCACACCGACTCGTAATCACTGAAAACTAATGACTCGACGATAATGACAATGACGACTGACGATAATTGAGAGGGGGTGAAAACAGGAAGACGACATTTGGCGGGTTAATTCTCCCTCGTTGCCGGCTTTTGTTTCTTTCATTTTTTTTTTAACTTTTCTTTCAATTCAATCAATGATTTTTTAAAGAGAAAATAAAAAACTAAAAAAAAAAGGAAGAAAATAATCAAGAAAGTGATTGCAACTATTTGATTGGGTCATTAAACAACAGGCAACAACGGACTAGTGGAACATTTTCGAATACCGTCGTCTGCTGCCCGATCCCATTAGTGGTTGCGGTTTTTCACTTTACTTTATCGATCCACACGAGTTTCTTCTTCGCATTCCTTTGGAAACTCGAATTTGGAAAACTAAATTCGTTTTTTTTTTTTTTTTTAAATATCGATGTGAATTTGGATGAGGCAAAAAAAAAAAAAAAAAAGAATGAAATGAGTGTGGTATCTGATTTGTGTGTATTGGGCAAACCACTTCGTCATATGTAAAAGGAGAAAATGGGTGGGGCGGGGGATCTGAATTGAGACCAAAAGACAAAAAGGGAAAAGCATCAGGCTTTTTGTTTTCTTAAAAGAAAATGAAAACGAAGATTATTTCACGTCATAGTTGAGGATGTGTGTAGGGGAGGAGCGGGTAGGCACATTGGGCCTGATTCCAACATTGAAACTCGAATATCAAATGATGAAAGTGTCAAACTATTTTTTGTTTGTCGTCAATCGGAGGGGTTTAAACAGAGGGACACAATTGGCTGTCATTTCAACCTCTTTTTTTTTTTTTTTTTCAATTGTTTTTCATTCGTCATTTGTAATGAATGTGTCACATTAAAAAAAAAAAAATTCGACGTCGATCACATCAAGTGGGGTGCACATTGCCAGGATCGCGCCGGCCCATTTGCTCGCGCACACAAACAATCAATCAACCAACAAATAACACGCACGCTTGACTTGTTTTTCCCAATAGAAACAAAATTCAAGAATTATATGAAAAAAAAAAAAAAAAAGAAATGATATTTTAAGTACTGTATGGAGGAGGAGGAGGAGGTGTTGGATGTAAAGGTAATAAACGTGTGTGGCGCGGCCCGGAATCCTTTTTTTTTTTTTTTTTTTTTTTTTCTCTCTATTTGAAGGGGAATCATAATGAAAATCATAATAAAAAGAAAAAAAAAAAAAGACAAACACGCGCCGAATGCTAGTTGGCCACTGTTGCAGCAGCCGACGAGGACCAGGCGAGAAAAGCCGGCAGGTCACGAACGGGAACGTCTCGCGAGAGCGCCTTGACTCGTAAATTCCGATCGTCTGTCAACAAGACGACTTCGCGCCGCAATCGCTTCACTCCATCTATTGGAAATCATCGACGAAATGTTTATTTGATTTTCTCCAAATCAAATAAAAATAAGAAAAAAGGGGGGGAATTCATTGATGGTGTGTGGCATGACGTCAATACCTGGACAAGTGTCTTCCTCTGCGGTGGATGAGGCCAGCCTGTCCTTGAAGAGACCTAGACAACATTGGAGGATGCGGTCATCGTTGGTCAGACCCTGTAACGTGGAATGCAACAAACAAACGGATCACCAGTTGTGTTCTCTAATCCAAATGGCTAACTTTTGAAAACGGCCGATGAGGTCATCCTCTACGGCTTTTCTCTCTATTTCTATCTTTTTTTTTTTTTCTTCTTTAAAGGGACATCCTTAAAAAAAAAAAAAAAGAAAAAAAATAAAATATGTGAAAGACTCACCTGGTCGTCGTTCTCCTCGTTCATGGTGCAGGCGGCAAAGTTGGGCAGAGGCGCACCTTTGGAGGTGACGTAGCGGATCTGCGGGTTCTTCTCGCGCAGGAAAGACAGCGCCGCCCGGGACTCGACGGCCAGTCTCGACCGGCAAAGTCCCTCCAATTCGTTCAACACTTTTTTGTTGTTTTTTTTTTGATTTTTTTTTTTAAATCGAAATAAACGACTCATTAATATTGATGAAATCAATGCAAGTGATGGATAAACATAGACCCCGAGGCTTAATCGATATCCCCCCACGTTTTAGGCCATGGCGGAGGTGAATCGATACATCAAATGAAACATCCGCGATAGAATCTCGGAAAAACATTTCGTGAGAAATTTCCACCCTCCCGCACGAGGAATTTCTTCATGAGCTCATCATTCAAAAAAAAAAAGAAATTGAATAAAAAAAAACAAAAAAAAACAACCCCCCCTAGAAAAAGGTAACGGGAAAACGAGCGGAGGGTAAGTCGTCGGGTCATTTGCCTCCACACCGTCAGAGGAGAAAGAAAACTGAAAGTCAAAAGAATTTTCCCTTTTTATTTTTTTTCGGTGAGGCCCCGTGGATAATGAATTCTCATTGTTGTTTTTTTTTCCCTTTGGTTGTTGTGTCAAGCAAGAAAGATAGAGGGTGTAAAATAGAAAAAAAAAATAAAAAGGGAGGGCCCCACGTCGAGAAGGAGAGAGCCACCTGTTGAAACATTCTACCCCATCATCATCATCATCACGATGGTAAAAGCAAAGAGACGACCTTACGGTCGTAGACGGTTGGGGTTCGAGTTGAACTTGAACTTGGGAAAAAAAAAAAAAAGAAAAGTGAACTCGAGTTTTTCAAATCCCCCCCCCTCCAGACAAAAATAATAAACAACGAAAAAAGAAAAAGAAATTCCCATTTTTGGTCTTGGTTTTCATCCGTTTGTTATTTGTTGAATAGTTTTGGGGCTTTGACTCACGATCACGACCTTTCACAGAGTCTCGAGAGTTTTGGATCAAAGTTGAGAGCGCAACGTCTAAGGCCAACAACAACTCCTTTTTATAAATGCGAGCATGAGCTAAAAAGGCACGTTCATTTGAATAGGCACATTGACAAAAAGAAATCAAACGAACAATGAAAACTCACCGACAAGTGGAGCGACGAGGATGTAATGTTTTTCGCGCGTCAAACGGACGAGCGCGTCCAGGTGATCGATGTAACAATTGGTGTCGGCCACCAGGTATTTCGGCCTCACTTCCAATTCGACTTGGACTCGTTCGCGCAAAATGGCCTGTCAATCAAGCGCGCAATTGATTACATCTGATGCCACCCAACGAGAGCTAAACAAGAAACGTTACGTTGATTTGCTGTTTGCGACGTTGCCGATCGAGGTGTTTCTGAGTCAGTTCGTCTTTGCGCTGCCTCAACTGTTGGAGATGGTCGGTCGGCCCAGCGTCCGTCACTTCCTCTTCGAGTTCCAGTTCGCCAGCAACGAGACCTTCCTCTTCCTCATCGTCCTGCACGACGTCGTCGCTTTTCTAATCACAACCATAACAAAAGAAAGACGCTTCATTGAGTTTCACACCAACCGTCACATTCCCTCCCCCCCCCCCCCCCCCAAAAAAAAAAAAAAAAAAAAGATGATTGTTCTCAAGGGGTTGGTTAGAATAATGGGATGGCGTAAGAAGACGGCCTTGTAAATTGCGCAAGCGCACATCCGACAGGTGGGCAAGGTTGTTCCTGTCGTTATCACTTGCCCGGCGCATGTTCTTCCTATTTTTGAGAAATCATTTCCGCGGCTATCGAAATAGAATCGAGAAAATCATAAATCCAGGCCGTCCACGAGAAAAACAGAAAATTGGCCATTGAATGGAGGTGAGAAAAAAATGGCAGAAGGTCGCTAAAAAGAAGAAGAAGAAGATGATCGTGGGTACAAGGACGTCGTCGTGCCATCATAAATAATAGAAACGAACACAATCACAAAAAAAAGAGGATGACGAAGAAAATGATGGCGAAACAAAGAGACGCCAGGGCTTTTTACGACGCTCGGCTGCTGATGATGGACAATGAGGTCCGTCCTTGTCCATCGCCGGACGGCCACAAGTAGTAACAAGCATTTCTTTTTCTTTTATTTCTTTTGATCGAGTGAGAAAAAAAAAAAAAGACAAAGGCAAAACAATTGAAAACACAACTGGCATGTCTTCTTTTGCCCTTCATTTGTTTTTAAACGCCGTGATAAAATAAGAGACGCGGACGACGTGAGGTGAACAAACGGCCAAACAATCGGGCAGAGGGGAAAAAAAAAAAAATGGATCTTCATGTCCATCTGGCGACGTTATTGGCGCCAGCCAGACCGCCTCCCCTTCTAAAAGCCTTTCAACGTCTCACGCGAAACATTGTTGCAAAAAAAAAAAAAGGCGGGGATTTTTGAATAATGCGATCGAAATCGGGAGCGATCGTGTGCATCGACGTCAAATTGGCCTACATCAAATGAAAATTGCTTTCGAAACGACCTTCCTTTTTTTTTGTTTTTTTTTCCGTGTGTGACTTGATATTCAAATGTTTCGTCATTGGAGTGGCGCAACGGGACGAGGCGTGAACGCCATCCCCCTCCTCCTCCTTCAGGGTGGAATGAACGCAATAAAGGGGAAAAGACAAGAGAGGTAAAAAGACAAAAAAAAAAAAAAAAATTAAAAGCCTTGAACGTCCTTGAACGGGAGAGAGACCCACAAAAAAAAAAAAAAAAAAGAAAAGCGATGGCCATCCTTGACAAAATGTTGTGAACGCGGTCAACAAACAACGGAGCGATAACGAAACGCGGGCAAACGAACTGGACGAAGAATGAATTCATCATTGGCCAACAGCATTTCATCATTTCGTTTTTGCATACAAACGAGCTGATGGCATCTCCGCCTTTACGCTCCCAATCATGGCCAATTGTTTTCCCAATTGACATTTGCAAAATGAATAATTTAAACCCTAATTTTAAATAAATGAGTTGAAAAAAAAAAAAAAAAGAAATGAAGACAAAGGACGGCCAAGAAAGAAACGCATTCCAGTGGTTTGTTGGACCATTTTCATTTTTTGGCTTCTTCTTCTTCGTGAAATTGTTCGGTTTGGGGTTTTTCCTTTTCTTTTTTTTTTTTTTTAATATTTTACCCGCATCAAAGCGACGTGTGTGCAATGAACACTTTTGCCGCAAAAGAGGAAGACCAGTGCCCAAGCGAACGGACGGCCATTTTTTTTTTTTTTTCCTTTTTAGCTAAAGGCATTTCGGGGAAATGAAAGCATTTTGCGCGAGTCATTGGCGCCGCCAACCACCGCAAAAAAAAAAAAAAAAAAACACGACCGCCATATCCCGTAAATCAGCCATCACCCCCTTTTTTTTTTAAATTTTATTATCTATCTGTTCAAACTGTCCATCATCATCATCATCCACTCAGCCAGACATATTTGTCCAATCTATTTTCGAAATTGAATCTTGAATTGAAAAATGAGATTGGGAGGTGGCACGTTTGAAACTGATGATGGCGTGGCGCAATGAAAATATCGAAAAAGAAATAAAAACTTACCGTTTGATGAGGTCCGGCGGTGGCGGAAGAAGAATCGACGACGGACACGTACTCGGAGAGAGACGGGCCGATGAATTTGAGCTTGAGGACGGGCGGGTCTAGGCCGCAGAGAAAGTCACGGCCAAAGTAGAGCATCCGCTCGATGCGCACACAATCCGCTGCCATGTCCTATCCAATTCAATGACGATAATTTAAATTCTAGAATTATCCGATTTAAATGAATTCACAAATAGAATTACATCACATAAAAAAAAAGGGGCTTTGTTCAACCCCAATGTGTTTTTTTTTTTTGTGTCTGTGTGTATCAAACGTGTGACCCCTCTAGCTCAATTTCAACCTTTCTTTTGTTATTGTTATAGATATTTTTTCCTTAAAAAAAAAAAAAAAAAAAAGAGAAAAGAAGAAGGGGAGGTGGGGAGCTGTTTGTGTTTGGTCGTCGTCGTCGTCGTCGTCGTCGGTCGTTTGTTTATTATTATGATTATCACTAGAGAACGGAGAGCCGGGGGGTAGGTGGAGGCAAAGCAGAGCATGTCTCTCGCCTCTCCTAAACACAAATATAAAACGATCAAGTGGTGGCTAGACATGGCCGCTAGCAACAGATTGGAACGAAATAGAAAAAAAAAAGGATGTTGTAATTGTCGTTTTAACACGAGAGAGAGAGAGAGAGAGAGGACTGACCCTACTTCTACCCCATATCTCAAGACGTTTTCAAATAAAGCGCAGAGTGAAAACAATAAAATCTCATTTTCTAGTGAAAATCATTAAAAGAAAGGCTTTCTGTCGTTAATGGAACGAAATGAAAATGAAAACAAACAATACACGTGTGTCAGAAGGGGTCACGTCTACTACCCCCGATGGCCAATCTGTGTGCCCGTCCCCATACACAGCACGGAGGGTTGAGGAAATATGATGATGATGGTATTTTTTTTCATGTCAATTGAACATAAATCAAAAGCGTCTACCCTTGCCAGTGTTTCGCCCTCGAGCTCAGAAAGTAAAAAGCTTTTTTTATCTTTTTCTTGTGGCTTCTGTTGGTGAGGACGCACCACTAAACAATTGCCGAGTTCTTTTTCTCTTTTTTAATGTTGTAATAATAATAATAAAAAAAAAGGAAGGAAGGAAGAAAAAAAAAAAAAAAAAAATACTGGCATGGGGATGAACCTTGTCAAGGTCGTCGTCGTTCGGGCCAGCGGCCGCTTAAGTTTCAATTCGCCCGCCACCACAAACGCCCACCCCCCTCTCTTCAAAGGACGTTCGTTTTTTTTTTTTCTTCGTTTCATTTAACATTTTTGTTACTCGTCAAGCCACGCAAACACATCAAAATAATTAAAAAATGAAACAAAAATAGGTGGGCGCTTTTGAATGAATTCGTTAAGTTGACGAGTGTCTCACCATTGGCTGGCGACGATCCCTTCCATCCTGCCGCATTTCGCGCGCACACACACACAGACAGACAACAACATCCATCATCAAACATTAATTTTTTTTTTTTTTTTAAATAAGAAAAAATGATGAAAAAAAAAAAAAAAAAAAAATCAGCGAATCAAGAAATGATTTTTGAAAAGAGAGAAACATGTTCGTGCAAAAATGAAAAAGAAATGCTTTGGCTTACCGTGTCCGATGTCTTGAGTGTGTAGCGTGATTCTTGGATGTTGAGCATCAACGGCGTGAAACCACAAAGAGTGACATCTTCGGGCAGTTTGACAGCTTCGTAACCTGTTTTTGTTTTTTTTTTTCGTTCCAGAAAATCAAAATGCGCATGGAACACGAAAATAGATTGGGTTACCTTCAAGCAATTGGTTGCTGATCTCCACTTGACGCGTGTCAAAGCGATTCAAAAGGTTAATCAACGTAGCCAAACGTGTCCACGGTGTTCCAGCCGGTCTATACCGATGAGAGCATAAAGCAAAAAAAAAAAAAAAAAAAAAAAAAAATACGTGAAAATCCAAAAATGTGTTTTTTAAAGAAGAAAACAGGTGGGGAGGCGATCCATCACGACACAGGTGGTATTTTCGTGTACATGGCAAAAATCTAAAATTTGAGAAAAAAAAAAAAAAAAAAAAAATAGCTGAAGGATTTTTACCCGACGTGGTAATCCCGCGAGGTCGGCGGTGGATTCCAGACGGTGCTGTGGCACAGGAGCCAATCGCACCAAACCTGCAATGGAATACATGAATGGCGATCATAACTCATACATAACACGCCCCCCCCCTCATTTTGTTTGCATATCTTGAAACATCGTTTTGAAAAATAAAAAAAAAAGAAGCTGGAAATTTATCGATTGAAACCTTAATGGCGGGTAAGATGATTTGTAGATCCTCGCCCAGCAGTCGACTGTTTGCCAGCGATGTTGTTCCAGCCGTTTCCAGCTGCTCCTTCAGCATAGCGTTGCAGCGTTCCAGCAGTAGATTGAACATTTCCAATGAGACGACGAGGGCGCATTCCTGCCAAGCTGAACGACATCCGCCTGCCATCCGCGCATCTAAACCCCCCCCCCCCAAGAAAAGAATCAAATTCACATTCTTTTTTGGAGCCAATTAGTGAATGTCACTGGATGGTAGTGTTCAATGACCTTCTAGTTCCCCCCCCCCCCCCAGTTGGCGAAGCAAAAACGCAAATGAAATTTCAATTGTTTCGGCAACACCTTTGGAATTTTTCGACGGTCGACAATCAGCGCGGACATTTGGAAGCATCGGCGAAATGTGAAAAGACATTCTTGGCAAGGGGTCAAGGACGCCACTAGGAATTGAGCAGATAGAGAAAAAGAAATGGTCGTTGCAAAGCAAATGTGAATCGTAATAATGGCCGTGTTTTTCGGTGGTGCGCATGGACGCAACGGTAAAATGCCTATGTATTGGCGTCTATTTATGAAAAAGCATCAACGCCATACGAAAATAGTTTCCACGCATTCCTATTTAATTGGCTTTCCAAAGAGGCGAGAAGAAGGGAAAAAGAATTGAAAACGATCCCGACTAATTGCGTCAGCTCCTGAGGCGGCTGCCGCATTGGCTATGCCACAAAAAACAACAACTCTCAGCCTTTGATTAAAGCTTTTGTCTGTTTGTACATCGTTGCCGAATAACCTCGACATTCACCAACAACAACAACAACAACAACAACAAAAAAAGAGACGCTAAATTCCCAGTTTTTTTTTTTTTTTAGCCAAAGGGCAAAGTTAGGGTCGTCGCTTGGCAGCGTCGTCCGTGAAAATCACGAGACTGTCGTCGTTTTGTTTTGTTTTGTTTTTTTTTAGAAAAAAAAAATGGCACGTCGTCAAGATGCGCAATAATTCGGACGTGTTGGTGAAAAGCAGAACGAAAAAATAGCGACGCTTAGCCAAGTGATGGGCAACGAGATGCCGCTAGCAGACGATGATGGTTGGGCAAACGAAAATCGTTTGGGCCACTGCGTCCATGCGCAATTGGCACGTTCGTTCTTGTACGAATGCCGTGATTACGATCCATTAGAGCGACGCCAAACGGGAAAAAAAAAAGCATTCGTAAGAGGAGGAGAAAATGATTTAGCGGGCGGGATTCTCTTTTGCACGAAAAAGAAGAATTTCGAACCCGTTAGTTATAACAAGTAATCAGCTACGACGACGCCACAGTCCCGCCGTCGGTTGCATTACCACAAACGACCTTGCCTCATCCTGACTTTATCTATTCTTCATTTTAATGGTTTTTTTTCTTCTTCTTCTTCTTCTTCTTCAATATGTGGAAAGGAGCAACGACCTTCGCCACTCCGCCCCATTTGCTTTTGTTGTTTTCACGTTTCAACCCCGAAACGTTTGGAACGGGGATTGTCGGGGGCATTATTATCAACGTGCCAACCGAGAAAACCATAAATAGTTCCGTCTTCTTTTTCCTGCGTACGGTGCGTATGTAATCATGTCGTAAAAGATAAAGCCCCTCGTCCAAATTGCGCTGCCCTCTATTCGTTGAAGAAACACCGAAATTCCTGTCCAGTTCAAGTCCTAGTCCACTTCACATGCGCGTTTTTTTTTTTTTTGGCGTGACCAATTGTTTTGGTATCGAGTTAACGGGACGGCCAATGAAGAACAGCAATCGGTCAAGGACTTGGTGGGCACGCTCTGATCGGGCCGATGGATGTCTTTACCTTTAAGCTGGGTGTTGGAAACGGCAAACATGTTGAGCGCCAATAACTGGAGCAAGCGGGTCTGGTTGACGGGCAACGGCGTTTGCTGCAGAAGGGCCCGGAATTCACGCAACATTTGGACACCGCACTCTTGAAACGTTTCCATGCTGGATGTTTGGGCACAAAAATAGACGTTATTACTCATCGCTTTTTTCTTAGATATCTTCGTTCGATCGCATCTTCATAAAACAAAAGCCTATTGTTCGTCTTACCCGATCTTTGTGTACAATTTGCCCTGCACGTTCAGGTAACTGGTGACGAATCTTTTGTTGACCTGCAACATTTTAAGAGAACTGATTGAATAAAGAACAAAGAAAATACGGACAAATATGGCGAGAAAGGAGATGTCACTGGCCGTCAACGCCAGGGGGCCAGGTCGTGGCATCGCTCTCTAACGGAGTTTTGATCTCTGATACGTTCTTTTTCTCTTTGAGCCATTAGATTTTTAAGCAAAACAAATGTCCATTTCCTCTCTTCTTTTTCCGTTTCTTCAACGGCGCCAATCTCCCCACTTTGTGCCTACACACTCTGCAGGTTCTCTTCATTTTGTTCTTGTTTTTTTTTTGTTTTTTTTTATGAGGCAGTCACGAAGTTGCACACGTAGACAAACAGGTTGTTGTTCTTGCGCGGATCGCTCTCTTCGTCTTTGATTATTTTTAGCCAAATTTTTTTTTTTTTTTTAAATAAAAACGTCGTCGCGCCACCCGTGGCGGCTTCATCAAGTCACGAATGGCCCATCAACGAAGAAACCCAGTCTCCTTGTCTTTGTACAGTTTTTCTTCAGCGATTTTCAAAATATCCACCTACCCCCTGTGGATGTGAGGCCGTTGTTACTACCCCAGGGTTCCGGCCATTGAAAACCGAAAAACAATCTTCCGATACTTACAGTTCAAAAGATCGATAATAATCATCATCGTCACGTAACTATACGCACCTCGATGCTGGGCAGCTGGGCAAGTTCTTCATCGTCGCTGTTGAGTCCAGTGGCGTCAGCACCGCCGTTTGTGCTGGTGGTCCTGCGTGTACGACGTCCATCTAGCGGATGGATCCAAATTTCCCGCCTCAATTCGAGACGATCCACTTTGGCCGCGTCGGTTGCGGCCGATGCCGATTCCTTACGGCGAGTGCTACTGGCCTCTTTAGCTTCACGTCGCTTACGTTCTTGTTGCTCATACTGGAACACAACAAAACATTCGTATTGGCGTAATAACAGACATTTTTCAATCCGTACCTTTTTGCGATTCTCGTCAAAGAGCGAGACGAGGCTCTCTCTGGCTGATTGAAAAGGATTAGAGGCCATCAAACTTCGCATGTAAAGGTAAACAGCATCCAACTTGCGTCTCTATAAAAATGCAAACGAAATAAACGTGTGAAGGGACAGAAAACAAATGGGACATACCGCGTAGAGGGCCAGAATGGCCAGTTGATTGTACGGCCGGCCGTTCTTCGGGTTAATTAAATTCGCTTTAGTGTACCAGCTGTGTCAATCAAAAAACGAAATCAATCTACAAGTTTTGAATAGATATTTAATTTAAAAAAAAAAACCTTTTGGCTTTGCCATAGTTAGACGTTTCCGACGTCATTTCACGATAACGGGCTAAATCGCCGAGGAAAATGAGGATCTTTTGACACGAGATGATGGCCAGGCCAACATAACCCAACCCCGAAAGTAATGGGTAAGGTTGCGGTTCCAGGAACGTCTCCAAATTAAACTTGTGTGCTTCTTGTAGCGTCTCCAAAAGCATTTCGAAATACGCCGTTCCCTACATAGTCCAAAGGAAAAATGAGCACATCGATCACGGGATTTTCCAGCAATGATGTCAACCTCGTCGATGACGTTAAACAAGAGGGACCTGTACTCCTCTTTGGCCTCGGGTTCTTCGGCCGTGGCTTTGCGCAACGCCTCGATGACGTTATGGAATGCAATCTTCCAAACGTGTTGCTCCACGTTCTCCGTCTGACAAAAACGCAAATCATTGGCCAACATGATCCGCAGGCTGTTTTGGAAGAATTTCCTGCGTGTAACAACAATGACATTGTAAAACTCTTCCCACGTATGTACAACAAGGAACAAAATAATGAGGCCACAAAATTGTGAGGCAAAAACCTGTTCAGTTGGATCCGGTTGAAGCGCTGATGGATGCCTTGGCCGTGAAGCAACCACGCCAATTCCATGTCGCAACGTGCGATGTCCATCAGCAAATGCGGATGACTCTTGCTGCTCCGGAAACTGAACCGAAAATGACGTCAAATAAAGGAATACTTGGAAAAAAACAAAAGGTAATTTTACTTTTCAGATTGCGGGTCGTACCACGCCGGCCTGGACGACATGTTGTTCCCTTGGTCGGCCGGTAGAGTTAGAAATGTCATTTCCGGACAGCCAAGTTGCGATGCAACCGATTGCTGCTGGCCGTTTGATCCACCATCTCTGGATGCCACCACAATCGGTTTGTGCGGGTTGGATGGATCAAACAGAGTCCGTTGTTGCATCGGCCCAGCTTTGCGCGGGTACGAACGGCTGTGATCCTGTTGGCGAGCAGCAGACCGGTCGTAAGACGATCCAGCTGGGTACGAAACAACATCCGAACGCCTTGGGGAAGAAGACGGGCGCATCACATCCGAAGGAGGAGGTCCGAGGGGCAGCTGGATCAGTCCTGGGACGGACATCCGCGGTGGTGGATTGCTCCTCACATCCTGTCTGTGACCCTGGCCCAGTAGAGGTCGTCCAGCTACGGGTGGAGAGGTTTGTTTGTCCGCTTCAATCCCATTGGCCGATGATGAGGCAATGACGGTGTATCCTTCCATCGGCTTGTTCCTGTAACGGATGTCCGTACAGGCAAACGTGGCTTCAGGCGCTTTATTGGCAATGGCGCTGGCAACAGGTTGATTGTAATGTTCTCCTGCTAAACTCCTCCTGTCTTCCTCTTCCATTTCTTCGCTCCAGTCCAACGACGTCTGTGTCGCGCTCATCACTTCCTCCAGACGTCTCAACGTTGCCCGTCCGTGCAGCTGCATTCCCGAACCGCTGTCCACGTTCGATAGAGGTGTCGAACTCCTAGAGTCCGTCACTGATGTTTTACGTTCCCGCCCGTGATCGGAGAACGACATGGAATCTTGGCTACGAGGTCGAGCTGGAACATGGATGGGATCAGAGTCTTCCGCTTGATCCGACAGAGGCAAAGCCTTGACGAATCGCGATGCTACTCCAGAACTTGATGGCTGATGTCGATCTCTCAACGGGTTTCCAGCACCGGAGCCGGGCCGATGGGGTGGCCGGATGTTAGCAGAGTGAGGTGCGGATTGTGGGAACGGATGAGGCAGGGATGGCCGGATTGGCAGAGTCCCTCCAGTAATGTTGACGAACGTACGCGAACTACCTTCCCATTCGGTTTTGGCCGGCAAATGGCCAGACGTGGGCGATGGTTTAACGGATGAAATCGATTGAGCAGACGGGATTCTTTCACTCTGTAATTGAAGGAGCCTTTCTTCTTCGTATTTCTTTTTAAGACGAGGTGGAAGAGAATCGAATTTGTTTGGCAGCGAAGGGCGATCGTTCCTCGATGAACCCGCACGGCCGGACGGAGGCCTTCCATCAGACCGGTACGAGTCTTGCGATCTCTCATCAAAGTGTCTTTCTCTTCTCTGTTCTCGCATAAAGTTGTTTTGTACTTGATTTTGATATCTCGGATGGAGAGGTGGCTCAGAACTCTGCCTATAATTAGGTAATGATGGAGTTGGTGATGTGACCGATGGAGAACGACGAAATAAGCCAGTCGGAGACTTGATCCCTGAATTCTCTTCTGGTATCATTCCATTTCTGCTATTACTCCTTTGAGGGCTAGACGAATGACGGGTTTTGCTCGATCCAGCTTGATAATATCCACCACTACCTCCAACTTTCTTCGTTGGTTTGTCGTCGTCTACTAGGCGAACGATTCGAGAAGGTTCAATCGACTGGTAATAGTGGTAATCATCTTTGATGGGATGCCCTAATTGACGATCTGGAAGGGGAGTTCCGGCTTCGCTAGAAATCGATCCTCGACGACTACTTCCACGACTGCGGTTGTGTCGTTTCTTCCTTCCTCCACCGCGACCCATTTCTTTAAACCCAAACGAATTTAATGATAAAACCAATTGGAATTAGTTGATTAATAAAAATAAATTTACCTTCTCTCGTGTCTTTGCTGTTGTTTCTTGATAAATTGTTCCAACTGCCACTAATACTTTTCTTTTCTTCAAAGTTCGTAGATGGCCGGTTGGAAGTCGCCTCTGGCGAGTTATTGTTGGTCAAAGCAGCCAAATGCCCTTCAGAATACGAATTCTCTACTCTAGGTTTGCGATCATTTCGACGTCTTCCTGAACTTCTTTTTTCACTTTGTCTAGTCAGCATCGACGCTGAATCAGTCAACGCAGTTTGTGAGGTCTTATTTGATGCAGACGGTGCGTTAGGGTGGCTCATTTTCACTTCTTCTCTTGGTTTGCCTAGCTGCTGTTCTGACTGATTGTTATTCTTCTGTTTGCCATTTGCAGGTTGGCTGGGAGTTGGACTTTGCTTGCTATGGCCTGCTGATGGTGATTCGTTATTTCTTTGCTGCCTTTTCTCGAGAAGAAGTTGACGTAGATCCTGATTTGATCCTGTCTCTACATTATCTTGGTAGTACAGCTGCCTTTTACCCTGTGCAACAGGGAGTTCCCTTGAATCTTCTTTCTTTTTATTTGCATCCTGCTGATGATGAACATCAACGCTTGGCTTGCTAGCATTTTTGTCGTGTCTCTGCGAGTTCGTCTTTCTAGACTTGGGTTCTTGAGCGTAAACTTCCCCTGCCCGATCTCTAGATTTGTTCCTCTCATCATTGAGATTGACATTCCTTAAATTTGATGCTAGACTGCCTTCAATATCTGTTCTCCCAGTGCCTTGTGAACTGCTGCCTGGTTGAATGTTTTCTACATTGCTGCTTGATTTTTTTAGTGGTCCTGACCCAGGACGATACACAGCAACTTCTGGCCTTGGTCTTCGCGACGAACGCGAATGGTCAATATCAGCATTCATTGATGAAAGTCAAGACATTAAAACAATGTTGCCTTTTAAAACCTGCATTTTAACACAAGAAAGAAAGCATTAGAAAGCTATGCCAATCGGAGCAACGCCATTTCCACACGGGCAAGAGTCCGACATTAACATTGTTAACAAAATGCTTTGCCAAACTTTAGCCCCTAATTGACAACCTTTTCAACATATAATGGACACATGACAAAACATTGCATTAAATACTGTGAACTTATTGTTAACAAGAGTGACTATCACGTACCAATCAACGCAAACACAAAGACTTGAATGGCACACAATTGTCATAAGGCGCCAGCTGAATTATTACAGCCACAAATACTGTGACATTGGCTATGCAGAGTAGCTCGACGTTTCGACATCATTTTCAGAACGTTTTTTTATTGTATTTAGTTAGTATTTCTTAAAAAATGGCAGAGCTTAACACAACAGAGAAAAGTTTAGCAGTTATACCGCCCAAGAAAGAAGTGACGCTTTTCAAAGTTCCTTCATCAGCTCCAGCCCCGAGAAAGAAAAAGAAAGTTCTTGATGAAGATGATTACGTTCGCAAATTGGAATCTATCATTCAGCGGGATTTTTTCCCTGATCTAACCAAACTTCAAGTCCAGGCCGCTTATTTAGAAGCCATGGAAACCAATGATATAGTTAAGCTGAGAGAAATTTATGAGAAGTACAGCGTAGGCCCTGGTGTCCATGATTCACGCAGGGGACATGCCACACCATCATCTACCTTTGAAACACCTACAAGAGATTTCCAAGACAATGTGTCTGTGCACAGTTCATCAACAAACACATCCAAAAGGACAACTGTAGAAGTCCAAGAAAGTTTGGACGAATTTCTATTTAAAAATACGAGTGAAGATAACGAAAGCTTTGAAGAAATGATGGATGAAGCCAAGAGGAAGCACAGACTAAAGGTCTGTGTTTGTTTTCCTACTTTATGATTTATTTGTTTTTTAACTTGTGTGCTTACTTTTGAGTTTTATTCAAACCATCTTGTTTTTATTTATTACAGTATTCCTGGCTGTATGATGTAGAAGACGATAGCAAGTCAAAGCAAGAATCAATGTTGGCATTACCATCAATCGAAAAACAGGCAATTGAGGATTCTAAGCCAGCCTTGGTTGAGACCTGGAATTATAGAGTTAAAAACTCTATTATGTATGTTCCAGAAGGTAAAACAAACACATTACTACCTTGCTGCTAAAAATAGATCTGAAAAGCAAAGTAACCTCTTTCTAAACTAGGAGCACCATATACCTTGGAAGAAAGGGTGAAATATGCCCTTGATAAAGACCACATTCAACACTGTAATACCCATTACCAGTCAAACCCCTTTGACGAGTCGCGCAACAGGGAAACATTGCATAAAGCTGCCCAGCTGCAGACCAATACAAGACAGGGTCACGTTGACGTTGACGGAAAAGAAATCAAATCAAACGCGCCTCCAACCGTTAATGGTTTTGAGTTCATGAAAACTCCATCCCCTGTACCTGGCGTGGGTGCATCCCCGCTTATGACATGGGGAGAGATTGAAGGAACTCCATTTCGCTTAGACGGCTCAGATACTCCGCTTCCATCTTCCTCCGCTGGCGTCGGCGCTTTCCAGTTGCAACCCGTGTCTGAAAGAGACAGGATCGGCCACAAATTGGCTGAGAAGGTTGGTCAAGGATATCGAGATCGGCGTGGAAGGAGTCGACCATCTGCTGCTTCAATGGCGTCCCCACGTTCTTGTAGCGGGACCCCTTCCAAAACTGCTGGGACTTTGAGGTATATATATATATTGGACGCTGTACTTACAACAATGCGTCTCATTTGTCGTTTTCACATTTCCTCAGTCAGAGGATCGCTCTCATGTCTCCGGCTGCACGGCGCTTGGCTACATCAAGGCTAGGAATCCGTCTCAGCAGTGATCCCGCTTTACAAGCATCCTACACCCCCCGACACCGCACAGGAGAAGAGACGCCTACTCCTATCCAAGGCAGAACACCGTCAACTCCTTCATACGGGACACCTCGCTCTTCGCCATTTATTAGATCTCGGGGTTCCAGTGCTAACCTAACAGACAATCTTCTCCAATTACCAAAGCGCAAGGCCGAAGATTTTTTCTGACCAGTTGCAAGCTGACAAATGATGGATGTTTTGTTGCGTTTTCCGTTTCCCCTGGATACAGTGTTGAACAACAGCACTGTTGATGTGAACTTCTTAAAATCTTTGCAAACAATACAAATGGCAAAAGTAATCTGTATCCTTGAAACACTTAAGCTTAAGCAGGGAAAAGCTTTCTGATATTCAAAGGGTAGAGGCACATTGGCAAAATGTTTTAGAATTTTATTTTAGGAAAATAGTGTTACAAGCTTGACATGTGATCAAGGCTCTATTACATACTACAGGTGAAAAGAATTAATGACTTGAGGATAATTACTGCATATTATAGTTATTTTACATACTTCCCAAACATTTTGGGATGTGTCATTTATGAAATCCTTGTGACTTTGGGTTTCTCAGAGAGGAATTTTACCAAGATGCCAAAAAGGGATTGTGGGCCTAATTGAAGTTTCTATTCATTTAAAACATGAACTTGTAGCCACAAGTCATGAATTAAAATAATTCTCTATAATTCTCCTTTTCGTTTTCATGATGTTCCTCAAACCCCATTTTGAAGCCACCTGAATATATAAAATAGGGGAGTAAATAATTATTAAAACATAAAAATCGAAAGGGAAAAAAGTAAAGTAAGCATTAAAACATGGCTATCATGTTACACATATAATCAAAGTAAACAAGTGTGTTGAAACCTTCGGAGGCCTTGGAAGTTGGAACCCTCATACTTGATTCTCCTGAATCCGAACAAGAGGGATCTTACAAAGCACCATTGTTTGGTATCAAAGACAAAAATAATGAAGTGGGGGTTGTAGAGGAAATTCACTTACTCGCAGTTTATAGTTTGTTATTTAGTACGACTTGGGCTTCATTGCATATCGAACAAAGATTTCTACATGTAGCAAAATTTTCAACAAGTTAGTGATATTGAATAATCTCTACCTGATCCTTTTCTTGACAAAGTATCCAAATTTCAAGCTTTTGGCTTTAAAATATTTTGTTTGTTTCTTCCAACTATATTTTGCAAATTAAGTATTTCAAAGATTCTCGATTATTCTTTGGAAGGGTCAGTCCACTCTGCTAGAAAACAAAGAAAAGCGCCGGAAGGCGGCCATTTAAGGAGGATGGGTAAGCTAGGTCATTAGGGGCGTAACACATCAGCAAGCGACATTCGTCCGAGTAATCTTTGCTAGAGCACACAGGTAATTGCACGAAACGACGGGTAATAGTTCTTAATTTTGTTTAAGAAGATATTTAAAATTCGTCTAACGCAAAGAAAAAGCTACATCAACAAGTATACAGCCTGATCCGAAGTGCAGCAAAAGGCAGGGCGAGTGTGTGGAGTGGAGCATCTGCACGTGGTCGGTCAGTGTCTTGCCCTTAAATCGTCCATCCCACTTTCATCTTAGAATAGATCCTGTTGGAATGCCCCAATCTACTCTTTCTCCCATCCGGATGACTGATGCCCACTCAGCAACTTCTGTTGGATCAGCTAGCAGCTTATTGGTTTCTTCTGAAAGTGAATCAGGTAAAAAAATTATAACTAAACCTTGCTCTTTACCATGCCAAAGAAATTTCACTATTATTGCCCTTTTTATTTATAGCTAAGGAGAAGTTAGATAGCACAAGCAGTTTGAAGAATGGGTATGTTGGATCGTTCACAACCTTGGCTCAGCCATGTTTGCCATACCCACCCTATCCAGAAACACAGCAAAAGAATAGGGCTGTTTCGATGGCTGAAACATCACCAGTGCTATGGCATGACCAGGTGCAAAAAACGACTGAAAAGGTTGAATCAACACTTATTACTCCAAATGAAAAGGAGTTGAGCACAAAGGAGGATACTGTGAAAAAAGATAGACGTCTGTCAACGGCATCATCTGACAGTGGTAATGGAGGTTGTGGAGGGCTTAAGAAGAAAAAATATAGGCGTTTTGGAGAGGTTGATAAAACGGAAAAGAAAAAACTGACACCCAGACAATGGCTTCTATTGGTTGTTCTCTCTTTAGCAACTCTTACATCATCATTTGCCATTTGCCTTTTCCCCCCGTTCTTTCCCAAAATTGTAAGTGTGTGTGAAATAACAACATGTGAAATGTGAAATCTAAATGTTTGCTTTAATCTCTAGGCCGAAGATAAGGGTGCCACAGTATCCATTTATGGATTTATCATTGGTACCAACTGCCTGACATCGTTTCTTGTCACTCCTTTTATTGGAAAAAACGTAAATATTGCCCTAAATTTGTTTCATAAAATTCTAATTTGCATCTTCATCTTTCTTTCAGCTGAAAGTTATTGGCGTTCGGTTCGCCTTTGTTTCTGGAGTTTTCATTGGAGGTATTTGCTGCTTGTTGTCGGGGTGAGTAGTAAATTACGCAAAAAACGCGAAAACTGGGTTTTAATCAGTAAACTTTAAAGCTTTTTAGAGTATTTCCCTCCCGGGGGTTCATTCGTCGTAATATCTATATTGATCCGCGTCATTCATGCGGCCGGAAACGCTGGTACAATTACGTCGACGTTTACGTACACTGCTGTGGAGTTTCCAAATTCCGTTGCCAAAATCTTTGTAAGATTAATTAATGCAGGTTTAACGTTTGTTGTACAATTTCTACTACTGTTCTAATTGTAGAGTCTAACAAGAACAATGATGAACATTGCCCAGCTTGCTGGGCCTATAGTCGGCGGTGCATTGTATGAAGTCGGTGGTTTTAAGACTCCCTTTATCCTCATGGGAGGAATTCAAACTATTATGGCCTTTATTGCATTACCCTTTCTCCCCGATTATGACGGTAAATTAGTTCAAATTATTGTACGTCATCAGCCTTCTCATCTTGCTTCTCAACATTTTAGTGTCACAGTATGACGAGGGATCGACTAAAACTCAATCGCCATTGGATATTTTGTGTATTCCATCCATTTGGATCCCGTTCTTCACGTTCATCTTATCGACCATGTCGAACGGGTTCCTCTCGATCAACCTTGAACCGCAAGTGTTGCGAACGGTATGTTTCTGACTTGGCGTTATCATTAATTTCCTTAAAATCATTTTTATCTTTTCTTTTCAGTTCGACTTGACGCCATTTTACGTCGGAATCTTTTTCGGCTTGAAAGACGGGGCCAACAGCATAGCCAGTCCTATTTGGGGATACTTGTGTGATCGCCGAGGATCTGTCAAACTGTGCCTTCTTTCCAGTACCATGATCGGAGCCTTGTCCATATTTTTGCTGGGGCCTTTTCCCTTCGTTCCTATTGATCGGTACTTTTGATTTCAATTCTCAAATTCAAACCGTTTAACTAGTATCATTATTTGATTTTATTTTAGAAATCTAGCTGTTGTCGGTATCGCATTGGCACTAAGTGGAGTTGCGTTTGCAGGGCAACAAGTTTCGGGGGTCGTTGATGCCATGAGAGAAGCTGTGTAAGCCACATTTTTAAAATTCAATTTGCTGTGCCAGTATTCATTTCTTTTTTGCATTTTGATAATAGACATGCTGGTTATCCGGATAATCCCAGTACTCACGGGCTTGTTGCCGGTATATGGTCGTCTCTTAGTGGTGCTGGGCGTTTTGTTTCACGCGCTGGGACTGGCATTTTAGTGGACCACATTGGTTTCCAAATGACGGCTGTCGTCGTCTTCTCTGTCCAAATTACAGTGGTAAGTTTTGTGCAAAAATGACTATTAACAAATAGATGTATTGTTTATTACCTTCTATAGGGACTAGCAACCATGTGCTTCATGTTACCAAAGTGCAAGAAAGGTGACGGCAAATCCGACGGGTATGACACGACAGTGGATGCCATATCTACGCGGACAACATCGTTTACTTATTCCGTCGTGGATGTCGGTGAGTTTCCACGATTAACTATTTCTCAGCCCGAATCTCCAGCCGAGTCCGTCACGTGCAAATCAGTGTCGATCCCATTACCGCGAGACTGTGCCATTATTCGCCGCATGCGCGCTGAAACATATGCCGGGTTCTCTGGCTGAACAGATTAGGCCCATCGTGTAGACTAGATAATTGAATTTAGGAACTTGAGAATCTCATCTAGCCCCCTACCACTTGCCACATCTGTAACAATACCCGATATTTTCCGTGTCTCTTCCGGCTGGCTTTAACTATTTTTATGAAAATCGTATCCGGCTAATCCATACTGTCAACTATCTCCCTTTAAAAAAAAAACTTAATCTTGTAAAAAAAAAAAGATATTTGTTATTTAGCGTAAATTTTGTTTTGTTCTAGACAGCTTTTTGTTTACATAATTGTGTTTACATAATGTGTTTTGTTATTAAGGATCAATATAGATTATCATGGCTGCTAAAATCAATCGCAATCAAAGAGGGATACAATTCATTCTTCTTTCTAGTCCACTGTTTGCCCACAGTAGCCCTATTAATCACCTGAGCAGTTCATCACAAGTCAAGTAGAAGCCAAACATTTAACTTTTTTAAATTTTACCCCGTCGCACGATCTGCTTTTAATCCAATCGATAATTTTCAGGAAAGCGTTTTGGCTTCGATTTTTCAGCCAATTTTTGATATTCGAGCAGAACGAGAGAAAAATCGATTCATGCGACAAAAGCTTGTTTAAATTTAATTGAGCTTAAGCCAAATTGAATTTTAAAAATGCATTACATTTTATGTGGTGTTGTGGCGAATGGTACGGGAATTGATGAATAGGCTTTTAACAGCTGTGGTGGTCACATTCAAACATTATCGATTCGACCGAAAGATGGTCGTGCTCGTCAGAGCGTCCACCCACACGCTTTATGCTAGTCATTGACTAAAAAATGTTACTTAAAGAAGCGAACCGTTCTGACCGTTGAATGAAGGACGCACGCGAGTCTTTTGATCTACTAGCGGAATAAGGATACAAAAAATTGATAAATTTCCAGTTTGAAGTAGACATTTTTTTCCCCTTTTTGCAATGATAACGCCATCAACCGTTATGGCGTGACGTGTTCCATCGTTCCAAATCACTTTTCTTGTTCCCATTTTCTTTTCCGAGGGCTTTTCAAGTGGGAAAAAGGAAGAAGCCTTTGAAGTAGGAGGAACAAGCAAAGTATAAACATAGAGATTGTTAACGATAACGGAATTTTCGTGAATTTAAATATGGGGAACTGAGAATTCGATGACTAACTGTAAAATTATTAGTGCGATTGAATTGTTTTCCTCTGCAATTTTTAAAAACTTGTACGTACCTTTTGACTGATCTAGTATAGTCACAGGTAGAATACTCTAAACCAATGCAATCACGCGTGAATGTATAAAAATCGGAAGCCGCTTAAATTTTTTTTTCTTGCGCAAGAAGGAAGCGTGAATGGCGGTACGATCACCAGGTCAATGCCATGAGAAGTTGGAAAAATAATTCAATTATTTTTCTTTGTTTAGGCTATTCCCAAAAAACTAATTGAAATCGTGTTTCATAAGCCACATTGTTTTAACTGGTAGCCCTTCGTGGTAGGACCATCGAAGCTCTTGTCTAAGTATTAAAACACTAGAATTCGTTGAAGCATTTTTTTTTTAACATGTTTATTTTTAAGATCCAAATTATTGCCGAAAGTACAAGCAATCTGTAGTAAGCAAACATAGAATTCGTGAAAGAAATCGAAAGAAAAGAGAAGCTGGAGAGGTATAACTATGAAAATGTAAGTAAGCTTAGAAAACCTGTGGACTTTGTTCAAATCACGTCCCATCTAAACGAAGGTGCAAATTTCACATCCTTCAAAGTGGCAGCTATTGAAATTTAAAAGACCAGTTTACAGTGTCTGTAACCATGGTCCCCTATTTTCAATAACTACAAATAGACGGCATCTAAGAATCAAGAATGAAACGTAAGTGAAGGAATGAAAAATGGATCATTTCTGAATAAGAAAACCTGTCCACTTACACAGTACTAAAGTACTCAAACAGCAGACAGGTATTCAAAGTATCAAAAATGATCATTGTCATCAATTCTTCCTTCAGTCTGATAGAACCTTCTGGAACCAAATACATTGGCTGAAACTTGGTGGCATCATGATAACCGAATGAAATTGGGGGTGGGAGAGAGGTGACAATGGCCATAACGATTAAAAAACTTTTCCGCTTTAACAGCATACTTATTTCTTAACCGATTATGCCATCGTCGTCTTTCTTCACCTATTAACGTTCAGTGTATCAAAATGCCGATGTCCCGTAGCCAATGCACATCAGTCGCCAAAGTTACAATCAAACAGAAATGAAAAATCGATACCAATGACAATGACCATAATGAGATTAGGAAACTGCTTCCTTTGACAGCATACAGGTTTCCTAAGCGTCAAAGATGTTCATTGTCGTATGTCGCCATTCACTTCCGTCCAGTAGATCATAATGCCATCAATTTGCAGCCACCACGTCGAATCAGATCAATTTTGCCCCTTCCTTCAAACGTTACGAATTTAAACAAAACCAAAGCACACAAAATTATCTAAGGTTCAAAACATATTCATTGTTAGACCTTCTTCTCCTCTGCTTTCATTTGGTTGTTAGAAGAACGATGTCCAAACATCGTTTTGAGTCCTTTGAAGAATTTCTTCCCCTTATTGTCTGCCTTTGGCTCCAGAAACATTTCTTTGGCGAAAGCCACTGCTGCCATCTTCTTCTCAAAATCGATATTTTCGTTTTTGACCACCACTTGCAGTGCTTTTTGTCTTCGCTGGACAAGTTCCGTTAGTTCCGCGCGCTCTACTTCCGATGACGCAGAAGCAAGTTTTTTTATTTTATTTTTAAGCTCGTCTTCTGCATCACGTATAACTTCGCAGGACCTCCTTCTGTCATTTTCGTAAATATTTTTAAGCTCAGAAAAAGTCTTCCTGAGGTTGTCGATACAGTTGGGTTCTTCGAGCTCAATGACTAGCGGCTCAAATTCGTTCTCGGAGTCGGCCCTTTTTATCTCGAACGCTACCATTATGTCGATTATGGTCTGTGACATGTACTGCTCATAGTTTCCGCGATTTTCATTATTCTTGTGTTTTGCCATCTCGATCTGTGCCCTCAAGTAATTGATCATAGAACCGGTCAAGTCTAGCACTTTTTTAGGTCCGGCATCTGATTTTGTTGACGGCGCTTGGGGAGGCGTTTCATTTCCCGTTGTGCGTGTTATTTTGATCAAATGCGCATTTTCTTCATGTAAACGGAGGTCGCGGAAGTGTCTACGACCCAGGAAGTTGGGCATAGCCTTATATCCTGCACACACGTAAATTTTGGTTTCAAATGATACACCTTCTAATTCAAAAATGGGGTAGAAAAATCCAACGAGCTCATCCCATTTTACGTACTCTTTGAACTTCCCTTTACGCTTCGACATGACCAAACTGATCTTCGTAATAGGTTTTAAGTCTGGCTCGCCTAATTTTTGCCATTGGTTTAAACTGATGATTGACGTGTCACAGCCTTTGTCAATCACCATATCCACTTGATGCCCGTTCATTGTTATCTGCACGGACTTGGTCTTGATGGGTTTGTCTTCTGTCAAAAATCCCGGTTTGACTAATTTCTTTTTCATTCGCTCGAAGAACGATGGCTTCGGCTGTTTGACGTCCTTTGCAGGTGTCGTGTTGATCGCTGGTTCGCTTTCTGTATCGGTGTCTGTGGGAGGGGGCTCGAGCATTCTTAACAGCTCCTTACGGCGCCCAAGAAACGGGGATGGTTTTGATCTCGGGACTTGCTCCATTACGCTGATAGTAGATTCATCCGCTATGCCAGAATCGTCTACTAAAATATTTTGAGCAGAATCAGTTTCATTTACCGGTGCGATGTTCTCTGCTTGGCAAACAGTACTAGATGAAGTATTCTGGGGTAAAGGATGCGTCGTGTTACATTCCTGTAACAAGTCGTTCCTGTTTTCAGGTGTAAACTGGTCAGGTTGTTCTTCTCTGCTGGAAGATCCTGTTGATCCTGTGACGAACGTGAAGTTGTTCATGAATGAGGATAGTAGTATCGTAGATGAAGTATTCTGGGGTAAAGGATGCGTCGTGTTACATTCTTGTAACAAGTCGTTCCTGTTTTCTGGTGTAAACTGTTCAGGTTGTTCTTCTCTGCTGGAAGATCCTGTGACGAACGTGAAGCTATTCATAAATGAAAGAACCATTTTGAACATTTTGATTTACTTCGATTGCTTTAAAAACACCGCTCGCTGTCTCGCCTTATGTAATGGTGCGACGTAAGCCAGAACCCATCACTGCTCAAACTCTGATGTTTTTTCAAAAAAAAAATTTAATAAGATAAGGTAATTTGGGTTGTGTGAAGGAAATTAAATGAATTACTATTTTGCCCGTAATGTTCAACACAAATAACTGTAAAAAAAACTCTAAAAAGTATTTTTATTTCATGAAAAACCATCTCAGTTTTGGAATCTTCTAAATTCACATGCATGCCGTCTATAGGACATATACCCTGGTGGTTATTACTGTTTGCGCTATCATTTCCACGATATACCGTCCCGTGCTCCAATTCCACGCTTTAGCCAATTCGTGTTTTTCGTTTGCACCATGAAGCAGACCTACGTTGTTATGTGCTTCAGTCTTGCTCTTTAGCATGCCAAAGAAATTTGACTACTATTGCTCTTTTTATTTATAGCTAAAGAGAAGTTAAATGGCACAAGCAGTTTGAAGAATGGGTATGTTGGATCGTTCACAACCTTGGCTCAGCCATGTTTGCCATACCCACCCTATCCAGAAACACAGCAAAAGAATAGGGCAGTTTCGATGGCTGAAGCATCACCAGTGCTTTGGCATGATCAGTTGTAAAAAACGACTGAAAAGGTTGAATCAACACTTATTACTCCAAACGAAAAGGAGTTGAGCACAAAGGAGGATACTGTGAAAAAAGATAGATGCCTGTCAACAGCATCATCTGACAGCGGTAATGGAGGTTGTTGAGGGCTTAAGAAAAAAATTACAGGTGTTTTGGAGAGGTTGATAAAACGGAGAAGAAAAAACTGACACCCAGACAATGGCTTCTATTGGTAGTTCTCTCATTAGGAACTCTTACATCACCATTTGCCATTTCCCCCCATTCTTTGCCAAAATTGTAAGTGTGTGTGAAATAACATCATGTGAAATGTGAAATCTAATTGTTTGCTTTAATCTCTAGGCCAAAGATAGGGGTGCCACAGTATCCATTTATGGATTTACCATTGGTACCAAGTGCCTGACATTGTTTCTTGTCACTCCTTTTATAGGAAAAAACGTAAATATTGCCCCAAATTTGTTCCCTAAACTTGTAATGTGCATCTTAATCTTTCTTGCAGCTAAAAGTTATTGGCGTTCGGTTCGCCTTTGTTTCTGGAGTTTTCATTGGAGGTATTTGCCGCTTATTGTCGGGGTGAGTAAAAAATTACACAAAAAACGCGAAAGCTGGGTTTTAATCAGTAAACTTTAAAAGCTTTTTAGAGTATTTCCCTCCCGGGGGTTCATTCGTCGTAATATCTATATTGATCCGCGTCATTCATGCGGCCGGAAGCGCTGGTACAATTACGTCGACGTTTACGTACACTGCTGTAGAGTTTCCCAATTCGGTTGCCAAAATCTTTGTAAGTTTCACTAATGCAGGTTTATCGTTAGCTGTACAATGTCTACTATTGTTCTAATTTTAGAGTCTTACAAGAACAATGATGAACATTGCCCAGTTTGCTGGTCCTATAGTCGGCGGTGCATTGTATGAAGTCGGTGGTTTTAAGACTCCCTTTATCCTCGTGGGAGGAATTCAAACTATTATGGCCTTTATTGCATTACCCTTTCTCACCGATTATGACGGTAAGTTAGTTCAAAATATTGTACGTCATCAGTCTTCTCATCTCGCTTCCCTTCTTTTTAGTGTCACAGTATGACGAGGGATCGACTAAAACTCAATCGCCATTGGATATTTTGTGTATTCCGTCCATTTGGATCCCGTTCTTCACTTTCATCGTATCTACCATGTCAAACGGATTTCTCTCAATCAACGTTGAACCGCAAGTGTTGCGTACGGCATGTTTTCTGACTTGGCGTTATTATTAATTTTTTTAGAATCATTTTATGTTTTGTTTGCAGTTTGACTTGACACCATTTTACGTGGGTATCTTTTTCGGACTGAAAGACGGTGCCAACAGTATAGCCAGCCCTATTTGGGGATACTTGTGCGATCGCCGAGGATTTGTGAAGCTCTGCCTTCTTTCCAGTACCAAGATCGGGGCCTTGTCCATATTTTTGCTGGGGCGTTTTCCCTTCGTTCCTATTGATCGGTACTTTTGATTTCGATTCTCAAATTCAAACCGTTTAACTAGTATCATTATTTGATTTTATTTTAGAAATCTAGCTGTTGTCGGTATCGCATTGGCACTAAGTGGAGTTGCGTTTGCAGGGCAACTAGTTTCGGGGGTCGTTGATGCCATGAGAGAAGCTGTGTAAGCCACATTTTTAAAATTCAATTTGCTGTGCCAGTATTCATTTCTTTTTTGCATTTTGATAATAGACATGCTGGTTATCCGGATAATCCCAGTACTCACGGGCTTGTTGCCGGTATATGGTCGTCTCTTAGTGGTGCTGGGCGTTTTGTTTCACGCGCTGGGACTGGCATTTTAGTGGACCACATTGGTTTCCAAATGACGGCTGTCGTCGTCTTCTCTGTCCAAATTACAGTGGTAAGTTTTGTGCAAAAATGACTATTAACAAATAATTAGATGTATTGTTTATTTCCTTCTATAGGGACTAGCAACCATGTGCTTCATGTTACCAAAGTGCAAGAAAGGGGACGGCAAATCCGACGGGGATGACACGACAGTGGATGCCATATCTACGAGGACAACATCGTTTACTTATTCGTGGATATCGTGGATGTCGGTGAGTTTCCACGATTAACTATTTCTCAGCCCGAATCTCCAGCCGAGTCCGTCACGTGCAAATCAGTGTCGATCCCATTACCGCGAGACTGTGCCATTATTCGCCGCATGCGCGCTGAAACATATGCCGGGTTCTCTGGCTGAACAGATTAGGCCCATCGTGTAGACTAGATAATTGAATTTAGAACCTTGAGAATCTCATCTAGCACCCTACCACTTGCCACATCTGTAACAATACCCGATATTTTCCGTGTCTCTTCCGGCTGGCTTTAACTATTTTTATGAAGCCAATTTTTGATATTCGAGCAAAACGAGAGAAAATCGATTCATGCGCCAAAAGCTTGTTTAAATTTAATTGAACTTAAGCCAAATTGAATTTTAAAAATGCATTACATTTTATGTGGTGTTGTGGCGATGGTACGGGAATTGATGAACAGGCTTTTAACAGCTGTGGTGGTCACATTCAAATATTATCGATTCGACCGAAAGATGGTCGTGCTCGTGAGAGCGTCCACCCACACGCTTTATGCTAGTCATTGACTAAAAAATGTTACTTAAAGAAGCGAACCGTTCTGACCGTTGAATGAAGGACGCACGCGAGTCTTTTGATCTACTAGCGGAATAAGGATACAAAAAATTGATAAATTTCCAGTTTGAAGTAGACATTTTTTTCCCCTTTTTGCAATGATAACGCCATCAACCGTTATGGCGTGACGTGTTCCATCGTTCCAAATCACTTTTCTTGTTCCCATTTTCTTTTCCGAGGGCTTTTCAAGTGGGAAAAAGGAAGAAGCCTTTGAAGTAGGAGGAACAAGCAAAGTATAAACATAGAGATTGTTAACGATAACGGAATTTTCGTGAAATTAAATATGGGGAACTGAGAACTCGATGACTAACTGTAAAATTATTAGTGCGATTGAGTCGTTTTCCATCTGCAATTTTTTCAAAAAATGTACGTACCTATTGACTGATCTAGTATAGTCACAGGTAGAATACTCTAAACCAATGCAATCACGCGTGAATGTGTAAAAATCGGAAGCCGCGTGAATTTTTTTTTCTTGCGCTAAAAGGAAACGTGAATGACGGTACGGGAAATGCAATCAGCCAATGTACCGTGATATGTACAAGGACCCCCCTCTTGTGCGGGACTGATATTACACGTGCGCTCTACAATCTTAACGGGATACATTGACCGCATAAAACCGGAACTATATTTCAGTTCAATGAGACCCTCGAGCTCATCTTTGACTTTGATTGTCATTTCGATTTTGTTTTTACGTGCAATATCTATGGTATTTTTTGTTAGACAAAGAATCATTTTGTTGTCATCAAGTCGTGCGGTCTGACGTGCAATCGCCACATCGTTTGATGACACCAAATCATGTTCTCACGGTCTTATTATTTAGAGTCGAATTTTTAAAAAATGCGACTGGATTAGTTGAATTGCAACGACTAGGAAAACCTTGAAAATATCTATAGACGTGGGAAAGAGTATTTGACCTGTAGGATTGTTCCATTGTTTTTTCGAGATCTTTGTTTGGAAAAAAAGGAAACAATTAGCACTGGCCAAAGTGTGGGGAGGAGGGGGCGTTAAATTCAATTTCCAACAAACATTTCACTGTATATTTTTAGGAAGGAACAGCTTTAGGCGACCCACGTTTTCCTTTATTTTCCAACAATCTGTCGTTCCCCTCTAATTATTTGTGTATCTTGCACTTTGTCTTTACTACTATCAAAAATAGGCATTGCCTTTTTTCGTGTTTGTATCCTCCTTAACGATACATACCACAAATATCCTTGACCATTTCCTGAGCTCGTAAAAATTTATTAGCTCAAGTTTTCTCGATAAAAGTTGAGGTCAACTTGATAAGGTACTTCGTCAGTACAAATTGAAGGTGACTTTCAGCTTTATATTTCCAATGTGCAAATTTTTTAAGTCCGCATTAAGACGAGCATTTAAAAATAAAGGACAGAAAATTGGTCATTACGTAACGGTAGACGTGCAGCATTTTTCTACGTGATGGATTATTGATGGACGTCTTTGCGGTCGGTTCCGTTTTCAAATTGCGTCTTAGATGCGGAAGAAAAAGAACCAATAGCCCCCGCCAATTGTGGTGTGTGCGCGCACACTTTTGTACCGTGATACCGCAAAATAAGCGAGAGGTTCTTGTGCGAGCAGTTTGCTACTTCCCCTTGTCCATTTCTGAATTCTAGAAAAGCAGACATGGTGACAGGATACCCTTTATTGAAAATGGCATTTGTAGAGAACAAGTTGAATTTTTAAAGCCAGCCCTTTAGCCGACAGCAGATGTTGTAGGCAGAATGAATAATAGCTCCGACAGCTTGTCATGAGAACATGTAAGCATTTTGTAGGCCTTTCTTTCTTGCATAGTTTGTGATTTAAATGTAGCGATGCAAAAGCATTATTTTCGCTTTCGTAGTTGTAGGTGGCAATAATAAATGTAAAGTCAGAGAAACACACTCTATCCGATGAGAATGCACAACTCTTTTTGTCTTGCCCACCGTTTTATGGCAATATAGAGAGAGAGAAAAATATCGCCAATAATGTCCGCCCATTTTTCTTTTTCCGAAGTTGGCCGTTCCCTTGTTCCCTAGAGAGACGGAACCTGGATCTTTACTTCTCTGTCTTAGAGACGTACGTCGAGAAGCTAGCGTCTCCAATACACATTTTCCGACTTGTTACATAAAAACTCGTGTGCGTCGATTTATCGATTGGCAACCGATTATCGTTTCTCTCCCCTGAAAATGCCATTTAAAAAAAATAACGGGAAATATTTCCGTAGAGAAAGAAGATTCTGCCAGATGCAGCATTTCCCATTGAAAAACTGACTACCAGGTCAATTTCTCTTTAGATGTTGTGTGTATCTATTGCGTAATGGATTCAGTTCCGGTTCTTTGACTGGACGTTGCGGCATTATTTGTCAAAAAAAAAAAAAAAAGAAAAAAGGGAAGGTGACAATCGAAAACTTTCCGTCTAATATTTACTATATCCAGAATGGAGAATAAAAGATCAAAGGATAAAATGAAAGACGAGATCTCCTTTGGGGTTGAATTGGTCTTTTCGTCTCTATGCACGGAGATGAAAATTGTGTTCGAGCTGGCAAACTTTTCTTTCTTCTCTATTTTTTTTTTTTCACTCTGAAAATGGGAAAACAAAATTTTGGGGTTTTATTGAATTGGGGCGGCGTTCCTCTTCGACATGTCCCGCAACAATATTTACCCCCTACCGAACACCGCCTTTATTCTTTTTGATTACATTTTCGTGTGTCTAGTTCGCCGTTAAAAAAAAAAAAAAAAAAGAAGATAGCTCCACATTTCTTCCTCGTTGAAAAAACAGGTAACAATGACCGCTTCCTGGAACTTTTTAATGCATCTCGTTTAACTCTTTATTTTGTTTTCCGCTTTAGAATGTTTTGAAGAAAAGAAAAGTCCGTCAGCGTTCGAGCACAACCGACCGCCACATTCAATCGTGCGCACTGGGCTAGCAACACAGGTACCGTGTGGCTGGAACTAACTCTTTTTTTTTTTTTTTTTCTATAGGCGCACATATAGATAGAGGATTTGGTATCCGCGCGGGCCAGTCTGCGGGTCGCTGCAATCCGGTACGCACCTACCGTTGCTGGGTTTTTTTAAATTTTGAACCACAAGTTTTAATCAGTTTTTATTTTTTCGTTGCAGTTTTACAGTGAATAGTGCACGAAATATCAATTTGCATAAGAAATTCGTTTAGAATGAGGAGAGCCAACATCACAGTGCGAAGGCAAGTCTTGAAAATATTCAGTTACACTAATGATGAGATTTGTTGATTGCATTTTTGAAACAAAAAGTCTCAGAGTCAGTTGTTAGTCAGATTGTAGCATGGAACCATCAAAGAGTAAAAAAGAAAATCAACAGAGCACAAATAGAAGAATAGTGGGATCGCTCTCACGCTCTAGTCAAACTGACAGTTAATAACGTTCATTCTGAATCTGGGTCTGCACTGTAACATAGCTACGTTCACTGCTGTACTTTTCCCACCGTATATTTTGGTGCTGTCCAATCAATTTGATCATTGTTATTATTTTGTAGTTGGCCGTTAATGTTACGCCCTCATCATCTGCGAGCTCTGGCGATTTTGGTCACCTTAGTCAGCCTGTCTCTACTCTTCTCCACCTTTTCGATGCGTTCCGGCGACAACCGGATGTGGATAATGGATCGCCACCACACTCAACAAGACCAATACACCGACGGAAGGCCAGTCTTGTCGGTTGTCGATGCCCATCGCCAACCAGCGTATAGTGACACTAATAACAGCCAAACCGAAGCAACTCCAATCAGCTTTACATTGACACCGACGACGAGAAGACGACGCCCGACAGAGATTCACGGGGTGGGAGAAGTTTATCAAATAACTAGGAAATCAGTCAATCATCTTCCAGCTGCTGTTGCCAAGGTGAGTTTGAAATTCGTTTTCAACTCAATCATTTTGTTTCATTTATTTTTTTTTTTTTCGTGTTTCGTAGAATAAAATCAAATTTCAGGGCTACGTATTACCGGCAGCGCCGTCGGCTCTCCTCAAAACCCGAAACTTGTTACACAATAGAACAGTCACCCAGGACGATATCAAGTAAAAATTTCTTTTTATTGATCACCATAAAAGGAAATATAACGCTTTGATGTTGTAGCAACACTTTGACGTTGCTGAACAAGAGATTGGAAGGCAACAAACAGGAATTAGATGCGGAAGTGGAAGCTCAACAACATGTTGGCTACTGGAACGTAACTCATCCGAAACGTCTCTTGATTGTGACTTCATGGCGATCGGGATCAACTTTCCTCGGCCAAATTCTGTCAGAACATCCGGGAGTATATAACCATTACGAGCCACTGATGCACGTCGGACTGGAACAAATACGACCTGGAGATCCGAGAGTCGATTCAGCCATTCAACACTTGAAGGATCTCCTTCACTGCAAGTAAATTTCTTTTAATGAATTTAAAAAAAAAAAAATAAATAGACATTGATGTCCAATGTTGGAATGTAGATATTCCAACGAAGATTTCCTGAAGAAAATCCAGGAAAGCATGCAAGACATGCTGAGTCACAATGCTCACGTGTGGCAGGCTTGCGTTTTGGGCCCCAATCGCAACGTTTGTAGCTTGAGACATTTTTTGGAAGAAGCTTGTCACAAGTTTCCGGCGCTGACTATGAAAATGGTGCGTCTGCGATTGAACTTGACCCGCCAATTGCTGGACGATGAGTCGGTGAAAGTTCTTTATCTGGTGAGAGATCCTCGAGCTACGATGAATTCACGCCTTTCATCCGTCAAATGGTGTAGCCAATCGATCGACTGCATCGATCCTGGCCGTCTTTGCAACGATATCCAAAGCGATCTCGATGCGTTCGAGTCGCTTTCAACCGAGTTTCCTGGCCGAGTTACTCTGATCAAATACGAAACGATGGCCAAGAGTCCTCACACCACTTTCCGGTCCATCTTCAATTTTGCTGGATTGTTTTACACGCGTAAAATACGGGAGGAAGTGGAGCGGCACACGTCGAGGGACGAGAACCATCCGTGGAGCACGGTCCGCAAATCCGCCGAGCGGGTGGATCTCTGGCGTCAAAAGCTCGACACTAAAAGCATCTCGAATATACAATCGGTTTGTTCCAACGTGCTGGCCAAACTTGGCTATTCCCAGCTGTGATCCTAGAACTGAAAATCGTACAATTTTGTTTCTTAAATGTCATAATGTGTGTCTTCTTTTGTTATCATCTTGTATTTAAATCGAGCATTCACAAAAAATAAACTGCTCTCCATAGTTGGTTTATTCTTTGAGGATGGTAATTTCTTCTTCATCTCGTTTACGACGGACGTCAAGTAAAACCGAAGACATGAAAGAAACGAATTCATTTTGAACTCGTGCACCATCTGCGTCAATGTCCCATTCGACGCGAGACAGTCGTGCCAAACTTCCTAAAATAGATAAGGTTATTAAAACTTTAGTGTTCTTTAATGTTTAACACAAAAATGATACCCATCTTAATGGTACGTTTTCTGTTAGGTTGACCGTCGCCCCATTTGCGCGCCACAACTAAATAACGGCTCGGACTTAATTCGAGATAGTTGTTCCAAACGTTATAGAACTCTTCCAGTTCGGCTACGTGGTCGTCTGCTGTGATGTCGTAGACCAAAAGGACGCCCACAGCATCACTGGCCAAAGCCGGCAAACAGTTGCTAACACTGGTTCAAACGGAAATTATCCTTCGTGGTGAGTTTTTTGGTTATTTTTAGTTTGAAACGATTGAGCTATTATAGCGGTCAATATTGAAATCAACATCTTTTTAGTTTTTTCCTTTAAAAAATTGCCACTTACGGTGTCTTTTAACGGAAAATCTTTTAGATTACATTTATTAGTTTAATTACTCAATCGTTGACGGTTGTAGCCAAATTACAGTTTGATTGTATCTTATTTTCCCTTTAAAATGAGCAGAATGTTCAAGGAAAAGGATTCGTAAAGCGCTTACGGTTTCTATGGTAGTATTACGGTTTCAAAAGGTTTGTCGCATCAACAATTTCAAAGCAATCGAAATGTACCTATTTTTTTCACCTACTTTCGATTTCTTGCTTCAATAGTTGCTAGTTATAGTCGAACTGATTTTGGCAGTACAATCATGAGGCAAATCCTTCCTTATTTTCGTTAAGGAAAGACCACGATGATACGGTTATGACACGGTTTGATGCACCGGCAATTAGCGGACAAACCAAAAATGAAGGTAATAATATTGTCACCTACTTTCGATCAACGCTACAATCCCATAATTGAATGTCGCTGTTGTTTACGTTATTTGCAGCGCTTCTAGACGAACTGTGATGAGACTCCATCTGGAATTCGAGAATTCGACAACCGACGGTGGGTCGGTATTGACCGATAGCATCTTTAGCATCCGACAAAAAATTGGCTAACGTTGTTTTCCCACTCTGTGTTGTTTAGGTGAAAGTTAAATGCCAGCACAATGAGCAATCGGAAAATAATAACTTCACCTTTGTTGGACCGAGAAGCAAAACTTTGGCAGCGTTCGTCATCGTATGTGTTTACTTAACGAATGTTGCCATGGTTACGTCTGTCGCTAAGTGTATTCTTGTTTTTTCGAACGTGATATAGAGTACCATCAACTACTTGATCCCGTTAGAGTAACAACATATTTTTCTACCGTTATTGATTACAGGTTTGGTAGATATTTTTTCTTGACAAGATTTTTCATCTCTTGCTCCATTCTCAACTTTATCGATTTTTTGGACAGCGTCACGGAGGGAGCATTCTTTTGGAAAAAGGGACCCAATCCTTGGGGATAATTGTTTGAGGATACAGACAAAACATCATTGACTTGTTTGGACAAAACACTTGGCGTCTCAAACGACAAACGGGTAGTGGATTCGACGACCTCTTCGCCGTGATCGATAATGTCGGCTTGATCCAACTGCAGCATCGATGAAACTTTGCCGGCCAACGATTCAGAATGTTGCTGGTCATCTGCCGCCTCTGCTCCGTGGTCGACCGTCTCATCTTCTTCAATCAGCTGAGGCTCGTTCCAGATGTCATCTCCATATGCGGCCGTCTTATCTATACGGCCACTGGCAAGTCGATCTATTTTGTTGCATCTCAACGGTTTTTGCATGACGTCAAAGAGAGCTGCTCCTTTCAATGCTTTGGGCGATGCGCATAAAGGGGCCACCTTCCTGTCGTACTGGTATCCGGTTCGATTGGCCAACGCATCCCAGATTTTGATCTTGTTAACAGCCGTCGCTCTCAATTGATTTAGTTGACAAGTACAGTGCCACGGATTGCCTTCCAGCCGGATCAACTTGGTCGTCGTCGTTAGTGCCGAGAAGATGTCGGCCGGGACGCCCGTCAGCCTGTTGCCGTTGAGCCACAACTCTTTCAGAGAAGAGCTGACTGGATCGAAGACACCCGGTGGCAATTGGGTGAGCTCGTTGAACGACAAGTCCAGCGAACGCAGTTTGCGCAATGATTGAAAAGCGTCGACGCTCAAACGTCGTATTTGACATTTTCTCAAGTCGAGATTTTGCAGACGTCTGTTGGCTGCAAATGCATCGGCCTCGATCGATATTAAACGTCCTCGGATGTGCAACTCGGAGAGGGAACTCAAATCTTTGAAATAGTTTGGATGGAGGCCTTTGTTTCCTTCCGGATGACCCTGACTGATCCAAAGCTCTTGCAATTTCACGAGGCCGTTGAAGCTATCGGGACCAAATTCCACGGAAACCACTTCGATTCCATCGATGGGCTCTTCCGTTATGCCTTCATCCCTCCAACGAAAAGAGCCAAGCAAAAGACGTCGAATGGATGAAATGTTGGAAAAAGTATTGGGATAGATAACTCGCAGAGGATTTGCGCTTAAATCCAGCCATTCTAAATCGGGTAAGAAGGGGAAAGAGTTTTCGGTGAGATGCGTCAACTGATTCCCCGACAAATCGAGATTGTGGAGGGCACCCATCCCCTGCAAATCTCCAGGTTCGATCTCGAGCAATTCGTTATCAGCCAGAGAAAGAGATTCTATCTCCATCAGGTCTCCAGGTTCCATTTCTAGACGGACGCGCATTTGACTGGAACGAATAGTCAACTCTTTCAAATGCCTGAGACTCGTGAAAGCCCCCGAGTGACCTCGACTGAAAGCTTCTGGTAACTGGCAACCGACGATGAGTAAGTACTCGAGATTTTTCAGCATAGAGAAACCGTTCCATGGTTCGTTTTGGGATTCGAGTTGCTGCTTTTTAAACTCCTCATACGGTAGGATTGCTTCTTCTTGTTTGGGGACATTGTGATAGGTTATCTGGGGAGTAGCAGACGGCTCTTCCCTGTCGGCCATTAAGAACAACGTGACTTCGTCTGGCGATGGATCGTCCAGCAGTTCCAGATTTACAAGACTCAAGTATTGGAGTTGAGTCAACGGGCGTAAACTGTCTGAATGTAATATGATGTTTGGTGAGCTGCTGATATCATTGGACTCGGCTCCTTCGAGGCTCAACGCTCGCAGGTTAATGAATTTCGTCAAATGATTCAATGTCAAGCGAATTTCCGGGGCGTCCGATGCTTGAATGATCTTCATAGCCTGTCGAAAATTCGAATAAACCAACTTATATTGCACACGATACTTGATATCTCGTAATTAAATTATAACAAACTTCAGCTTGAGAGGGCAAACGGTCCAGGAGGGTTTTGATTTCCGTATCGTGCTGTTGAACACAAATTGCGGCACGGAATAGAATGTCATCATTAGACGTGCTGTTGCTGAGATTGGCTGCATCTTGCTGTGTCTGGTTGAGTGGATGCCATCCATCAACGATGCTGGACAAGTACGAGTCGTGGCACCAGCACTCGTGAGGGCAAGATGGAGACCATGGCGCTGATTGGATACCCTTAGACATTTCGAATGATATTCTAGCTGGTTTTCGTTTGGAAGCGAAAAACGAATTCATTTCTATTTACCTGGAACAAGAGAAGAATAACGACCAACACGTTCATTATTAACGCAATTTTCATCCACACTGAAATGCATCCATGCAACTACTAACCAAGAGTCGTGTTTCAAAAGGATCCATCGTGCTGAATGTGGCCAATAGATGCACCATTATTTATCTCTTGTCAAAGGAAACAGATTCATAATACGAATGACATCAAGGATATCCTCTGGTGATATGTGTAGTTTTGTAAGCCTTTTAACGAGACACAGTAGTTCTTATGCCATTATTTCGTTCGCCTGCAAGCCAGTGATTAGGATTCTTAATTTTTTTTTCCCGGAAAATGGGGAATCCTATTTCAACCGGCAGAAACGTTTTACTGAAAAATAGCTCTAAGCGTTTGTTTGTTTTCACGTTAGATGGCAGAAGATTTGCTTTGTTTTTGTTTCAGTTGCCGTGGTTTGTCGACATTTTCCTGCCTTGCTTCTCCCCCAAAAGTTCGCTTTGTTTCTTGAATATAAAATTCTTACACACCTTCCTGTATCTTTGATCAAATCTGGAGATCATGTTTATGGCATGTCGGTTTCTCTGTGCGCTTTTCGTCTCGAATTAGGCGGTGATTCCGTAGTCCCCAAGGATCTTGCCTACTTGGGTAAACGTTTTGATCACGTTATATTGTTTTGATATTTTTACTCTTAGCTTAACTAATATTCATGGATAGCTCCTCAGTATTTAGCTATGGAAGCCAGCTCAAAAGAAAAGTCAGAGGAGAGGTTGCCTGAAGCAGAAACTTGGGAAAGAGAAAGGGGCAATAAGGCTAGAGGTAAAAGAGAATTACAAACCATAGAAATGGAGACCTATGAGAATGACAACACAGGCACTGGACCCTGGGTAAGATATTTTGTTATGCTTAGGTTATTACATATTGTGATAATAATTATATTACTTAGGAAACAACTAAAGGCAAAAACAAGAAATCTCTTGAGATTCGTAAAGTGAGAACTTTGTCCAACAACAGTTCGTTTGACCAAGAACTTCCAGGTACAAGCAAGGAACCTTCTCCTGCATTGTCTTCTGCCACTGGTGATGGGGAGACATCCGTCTCTGGAAGTTCATATTCCGACTTGGCAGAGCGTAAGAAAGTTATCAGCAATAGGGACCAACTGAGCTTCTTCTCTGGCAACCCATTTGTAGAGAAGGTACAGGGTATTCTACATTTCTATAAAGAAAAGTAAGTTATGAATTTTTTTTCAATTACTCTCAAGTTAATACTGTTTCGTTTTATTTGACTTTAGTCACATGACATCTTTAGATATGGATGTGCCTCGCAGTCAAATGATATGCATGCTGGCCATTCCAGCTTGGCTCAGTTGTCATGACTTGCTTAATTTTCTAGCTCCCTGCTGTCCTGGCATCAGAAGAGTCCGAATTATTCGCGACAAGACCCCCAACCAATACATGGCCTTGGTTCTTTTCCGTAGTCAGGTAAATCTACTCATTTGTTTTTTAGACAGCCATCCTTGATTTTATTGTATTCAGGAAGAGGCTGATGAATGTTACAAGACATTTAATGGTACGCCTTATAACTCGATTGAATCAGAGCATTGCCATATTGTCTACGTTGCAAAAGTAGACATCAGCGGAGATACAACTGTGGGGAGCGGGGGTTTCGGCCCACCCATGACGGGAATGACTGAATTGCCTATCTGCACGGTCTGTCTGGAGAGAATGGACGAGTCGGTGGATGGCATTTTGACCATTTTGTGCAATCACAGTTTTCACGGAGCTTGTCTTGCCAAATGGGGAGATACCACGTACGAAATCTTGTTAGTTTACCACTCAGATATTGATCTGATGATGGTCGGTATTGATTTTTTTCAGATGCCCAGTTTGTCGTTACCTGCAATCTCCTGAAATGGCGGCAGAAAGTTGCTGCTCAGAATGTAAATCCAATGAATCACTTTGGATTTGTTTAATTTGCGGTCATGTTGGCTGTGGGAGATACGTTGAAGGCCATGCATATCAGTAAGCTTACTCATTGTTTTAATTATACCATACTAATATTGCTTCTTCTCTCAACTGAAGCCATTTCCTGGAAACCCAGCATTGTTATGCAATGCAGCTTGGAAACACTCGTGTTTGGGATTATGTGGGCGATAGTTTTGTTCATCGCTTGTTACAAAACAATGAAGATGGAAAGCTAGTTGAAGTTGAAGGCAATAACAATGGCCGCAGACAACAGTCTGGTAAGAAGCAATAAATAAAATCTATCGCCGTAGATCCTATCATTTTTTGTGCATCTAGGCAAGGGAAATAACATTGAACATGAAGAGAAACTTGATTCTGTCCAACTAGAATACTTGTATCTACTTCAGAGCCAACTTGCCTCTCAAAAAATTCATTTCGAGAGCATAATCGATCGTTTGGAACAACAGCATCGACAAGAGGTAACGTTTTACCCGTTAGTCTCCACTTTTCAATTTAATACCGACATTTTCTTGTAGAGAGAAGAGATTAAGGAAAAAGTAAAGTCGACAATAAAGGAAAACGAACGTCTAAAAGCGAAAGAGAAAAAGGTTTGGCTCCCCATTTCTCTCCCAATTCATTTCAAATATGATCACTTTTTTTTTCTGTAGATGGCAGCGAAGTTGACGAAGGCAATATCCGATTTGCAAGAAGAAAAGGAACTAAACCGGTCGCTTACCCACAACCAATCGTCGTGGCATCAGCGGGTCGCTCAGTTGGAGACACAGGTGCAGAAAATTCGTGAAGAAAAAGAGATAAGTGTTCGCGAATTGCAAGAACAATTACAAGATGTGATGCTCTATTTCGAAGCGCAAGAAAAGTTTAAAAACACTGAACTGGAAGGAGGGCAGGTCGTGCTGGGCGCGGTGCCTTCGTCCCCTTCACGGTCCTCTTTGGATGGTAGCAAAGGTGCCAGGAACAAGAAACGTGGAAAGTAAATAGATTTTACTCACCCAAGGATTATATAATTTCTTCATTTACATATGACTTGTCTTTTAAATTACGTTTTTTTTTCCTACGTTTTCTATTAACTCGGTAATAAAACAAGTATATTTAATCCAGAAAAACACAGAACATTCAGTTTTAAGTTCCCTTGTTCGCCGAGTGTTCATTGGCAACGAGGAAACCATCTCCCCATCCATTTTCCATAGGCTCTAGGTCGGGCGTTCTTCTGCACATGGGACACGTTAAATTACGAACTGGTGAGGAGCGCATCCACATTACCAAATTTACTCGGCGACCTGATAACAGCGGCAAAACACAATGAAACGCAGACCCTCGATGAATCACGGCGTTTCCTGCCTCATGAGTGTAGCCAAATCCGTTATCGCTGCCAGGTGTGCCAAAAAAGAGTTCTCCGCCTTCGCAGTTTGCCAAAAGACAGACATTGATAGTCACCTGAAAATTTATGCGAAACAGCCAACGTGAGGAACTCCAATGACAAATCTACATTGGAAAATAATTACCTCTGAGTTGTCAAAATGGAAAGCAAGTTCGGTATCCTTATTCTCTTCGTAATTAACAGTAAACACTTTGTGTGAGTCAAACTCCGTCACTTTTTTCTCAGGAAAAAGAAACTGACTAATAGGCTCCAAATATTGTTTCCTTAGAGGTGTCAACAACCCTTCATTTAAACCCAATTCATCAAGGAGGACCTAATTACCAATAGTTAAGTATTACTGAAATAATTTTTTGTATAGATATTTCACCTACACCGTAGTTGTTCATGCTATTTGGCCTTCCCTTGGGCATGGAAGTCTCATTAAAATGATCGACTTCTGAAATTAATTTATTGCAAAATTCCAAGGTAAATATGGGAAAGGAGAACACATCAACTCCATGTGTTCTGTATCGGAGACCTAGAGCAGCCTTATCAATACTTCCTTCTTTAATACAACACAGTAACTTAACCACATCTCGATGTAGAAATGCATCCTATATGAATCTTGAATAATTTCTTTTTCTCTAGCTTGCAAAAATTCAGGATTCACCTGTAATTCAAAAATATCTGGATGAAGGGGCTTGTAGTTAGCTTTAATATAGTTAGCTCTCTCCATTGATTCATAGGGTATTCTCCTCCTCCTTTCCAATTCTTCTTTTATCTGTAAGAAAAACAAGTCATATTTTTTCTTCATATACGAAATGACGATGATACTTCGTGAACGACTGGTCTAAAATCAGTGCAACCCATTTCCGACAACCTTTTCCCGTAACAATCTTCGAATTGCTTTTCTGATTTGAATGAAACATGCAAACCGTAACTTTTTAGGTACACATTCGATTCCAAAAAACATTTACATCTAGCGTAGTTCATTGTATAGTTTCTTGCCATATTTGTATGTGGATTCCTCGTCTCATAACTGAACCGACAAGTCAAAACACAATAGGTATGGCAACCCTTTTTACCCCCCCACCCTAAAAAATCGGGCCATTACAAAATATATATTCGGAAAGCGCTGCTTTGCACTAGCGCGCCAGTACGCTGATGCGCCAACAAATATTCGGGTGTATTTCCAAAACGGTTGATTTAGTGAAAAAAAATACAATTTTCCGGGAATCAACATTAAATTTTTATTACATTTTGTGATTTTTAAGAAATTCCAATGAGTGTCAAATTTTGCAGGTTTTTGAGGGAAAATTCCCACGGCATTAGCGCTAGGTCATACTAGCGCGCCAGTACGCTACGGCGTTAGCACGATGCAGTACAAAGATCCGTGTATTTCAAAAATAGACATACCCTTTCTAACATAGCGCCACGGGCGGAATAATTGCTAACTATTTGGCGCCATTATAATTTCCTTTAATGAAACCATATCGCCTCGTGTAATTTCTTATGAGTTTTATGCCGAGAATTGCTTAGGGTCTTTCGTCACCGATCGTATTCCAGCTTAAGTAAAGCAGCTGCGAGAGACAAAAATTCTGGAATTATATCTAACAGACCATCTCAAATCCCACAGCGCCCTCTTTCCCCAAGTGTTACAAGTCGTCTGCTGAATCTTAATTGTCTCTGATTTTTGAATTCAATTCCTTCTGTGGTGTAGGGGACAAAGTGCATGGATTTCTAAAGGTATTTGGAAACTCGACAGAATATGGCGTCTTCGTCATCACATCTGTCAGATGAAACCAGTAGTGTTTGTGTTGTCGAGCTTGTTGAATCTGACGAATCATGTACCGAGCAGAGGCCACCAAACATGACCAAAGTCGATGAAGATGCATCTTCGTCTTCTACATTGGACGCCCTGAAAATTGAAACAAATGGTCATGGTGAACATGCATGCAAAACAGAATCACTTGCATTTGAAAAGGTATCATATGAGATTAGTGAGAAATGTATTTGATTGACATAGCTCTATATTTACTTTCACATAGTTTATATCTACCTGCACTCCTCATTTGAAAATCCCTGGAGATGAACCAATCCTTGCCAAACTTAGAAAACACTATTCCAGGCTCGATCTTGAGTGTAGACAATCAGACACTTTTAACTCTGACTTGGCAAAGTTTATCTTACATGTTAGTACAAATGATGTATACATAACTATTCAAGAGATATTGAACTACTTTAAAAGTTACCACACCAAATCCACCAGTCAGAAACAAGCACATATAAAGAAGCTGGAAAAAATCCTTGGGGTAACTGTCTTCTTCGATAACAAAAATAAGTTCGTTCTCATAAAGGTTTCCTAATTAGCTCTTGGACAAAAAAATACAAGAACTTCAAGCTAAGGAAGTAGATTTTGATGAAGAAAAAAACTCCACATATATCCTAGAGTGCAGGTATCTTGTGAACGCTTCAATTAATTTAGCCATGCTAACATTCTTATAATTCATAGGTACAAAGAACGTTTTGCCTTCGTGTACAGTAAACTGTGCGACATCGTCGGCTACAGTACTCGTGATCCGAAACGTAAGATTGAGTACAATGGTCAGTAATTTTTGTCTTTGTTGTTCTGCGTCGTAAATTTATCCCAGAGATTCTTTACAGGCACGAGGTTTCCCGAAATTAACCGTAACATAACAAGATATCTAAAGAAAAATGACGATTTCCCTGATTTCAAAGACGTTCTTGAAATCATCGCCGAGACAAATGACCAAGCGGGGCTGCTTATGTCTGAAGAGAACATCTCGAGAATGGGTACGATAGCATGGCTCTATGGCATTATCTCTTGGAACTACAACGACATGTAAAATTTAATAACCAGCAAGACAGGTATTTGAGGAGGTCGGCTCTAAGCTTAAAAAACGGCGAATCGACGAGTTTGAGTCAACCTTTGGATGCACGCTAACAGACAACATTGAGGTGGATGACAATAATGATCCTGCAACAGTTGACACCGAATTAAGAGAAAAGCTAGAAAATAACCAAAAACTAGCTAAAAAACGACTGGATGAGGTAAGTTGAACTTTAATGTGTATTTCGTCCAATGTTGTATTCACATTCTTAATTATCCATAACATTAGGTGATGGAGAACTTTGTAGTGAAGCAAGAAACTAGAAGCGAAGAAGAAGCTGCGGCTTCAAATGCTGAGGAAGAAGATGGTGATGATGACGAAGAAGATGATGAAGATGATGACGACGACGGTCGGGAAAAAATGGAAGATATTGATGAAGACCATATTCTGGTTGTTGAGATAGAGACATCACAATCGGAAACAGAGGAATCAGAAGTGGAACATCAATCTGAAACATCTTCATGTAGAAGAAATTCTTCGTCTGAGACGGATGTTGCCCAACAAAACGAACCAACAATGCCTTCGAAAAACGGATTTCTTTCCGAGTTAGACATTAAACCCAACGTCAGTGTTCTAACAAAGTCCTTGGCAGCAAACGACAGTCATTCTTCCGACGTCGAAAAGAAGGTTCCTACTACCGTTTATCGGGGTTTAAATAAAACACAACCAAACAATCGCAATCCGCTGCGATCAGTGAAACGGCAATTAAGTTCTGAGGACGAAGTGAGTGCTAAACAAACCTCGGATCGAAAAAGAATTGCTCTTCAGACATTTGTGGACGACGATGTCATTGTTTTATCAGATTGATGGACTCATCCTACCAGAAATTCAATAGTGTCGATATTTGTGTATTAACTCCACCAAATTCACAAATTCAATTTATCAAGAGAGTGCGGATTTCGTTCAGCGTAATATTTAATGTGATGTGTCGCTATTCCGAAGAGTACAGGGTTTCGTTGGCTGGTTATAGTACCAGACCTTATAGAAGCCGCATACTTCATCAGCAAAACTTCATTTGTTTCAGTTGGCTCTTTCCAGTGATCTAACGAATGCAGCATCTGTGCATGGGCAAATAAATTTTCAAACCAAATAACAATTACGTGACGAACGACAATCCCATGAAAAGAACTTGGCTTTTCTTCTACCTGTTGATCGTTCAACGTGAGGATGCGTAGAGCGTTTGGATGTTCGCACCATAACTTCAAACGAAAACGGACGGGTTGATGCTGTTGAAGTGGCAACAGAAGAAATGCTGCAAAGAGCGGACTACCATATGAAACGGCTTCAAACTGGTCAATTAACCGTTCATATCTACAGAAAAATTTTTTTTTATTCAATTAAGTATTATTGTCTTATCTTTTCTAATGACTGAATACTGACAGGTCGATGAAATCGTCCACTCCGCTTACAGGTCTACTGAAATCCAAATGTTGTCGCGCCAATTTGCGTAAGATAGGCCACATGTAATCACTGATCGTTTTGTCTAAGAAAAGATCATTGCCGGCCAGGAAAGTGCAAGCTAGACGAGCATAATGCTCTGTCGGTTGGACGTGGAAGAACCACGTAGGCTGAAGAAACAAAAGGACGTAAACGGCTCGCAACGAAAACAGAGCCGTTTCGGCGATGTTTGTTTTCCCTTCGAGCGGCTTCTCAAGGTCTCGCTGGTACAGCAACACCAATGGTAAATAGATCCAGTCTGTTGGAAGCACTTGACGATGCTCAAGCGTCAACGCTGTCCTTAAATCATTCCTAGATTCTTCTGGCAGCAGTTGATCACTGTAAAAGTTTCCCAGCTGGCTTAATCCATTTAAAGTTGTCGATAACAAGGTCTCGTTCAGATGCAACTGTGACAAACTGGTTTCTAGATCAAATCCACGTAGAATAAAATCTTTTTGAAAGATCAGATGACGAATCCAATCTACAGCAACAACTTCTGCACCAGGACCAAGGCTCGTTATCGCTGTTAAGGCCACTTGATGTGCTAAACGTGACTGCTCGGGGGTGAAATTCTCCCACTCGGCGCAGATCATGAGGAACTCGTGAAGGAACTGCAACTCGTAACGCGTAAACCAATTTCCAGATAAACAAGATGGTGGACCAGTCAAATTCGCCAAGTAATCGAAACAGGAGCTGGGTATTGTCAAATCCACAACCTGTAATGTTAGTCAACTTATCAGCATGTGCACAGCATTAACAAAACTAGCTAGCTAACTAACCTGGACAGATGCACTTTTATCTTTCCAAATCCTCAATAGCCGAAAAATGGATGTGAATAAAGGGAAAGGACTAGAAGAGGCCATTATCGGGACCAATTCTCCACCCATCGCAGTGGCACAGACGGATGGAAGAGACTCCGGAAACCTAGAACAAGACTGCAATGTGGAAGAAAGATTGCTGTGGCGAATTAGCAATTTGGCGAGCTCTTGCATGGGTTCCGAATGAAGCAATGGAAGGATATGACTACGACAAAGTTTGTCCAGTAAAGAAGGAGCCTGTGGATCAATCCAATGCGTGTAAAACGTTGCTAACAAGTGAATCCCGGTAGCTAGTAGGCTTCCAGCTGAATCTGGGATGGGATCCGTATTTTTCCGTAACTGCCACGTCCACTTGGCCACACAAATTTCCACAGCTTCCCTTAAACCGCCAACCTGTTTAATATGCAAATATTTATGGTCTCCCCTGCAGCTTCCTGCGCAGGATCCTGAAGTGCAACATGCACTTAAGAAGGCTTCCATCAATAACAGCAGAGATGAACCCAAGTGGTGACTGAAGCGTGCATTGCTGCTGTTGCTGTACCCAGAATCCATCGAGATCGAAGACTGATAACACTGAAGCTGTGGAAACCAAACTGGATAAAATTCCAAGAATGATTCGATGCCGACTCCATGTCGGAGTAGGGTGCGCCATGTATGATAACTATCCAGCACTAGTAGAAGGGCTTCTTGTGTTGGTAAACTTAGTTTCACCGTATCTATCGCTACGTAAATCTTGATGGATTCTAGAAGAGAATATTTAACGACGAGCTTGGTGGCAAGCTCTGCGTTCCATGAGGCAATCACGCGAGCAAGTCGGAGGACTTGGCGTACAGGCAAGCCATATACGTTATTCACACGGTCTTGTTCTTGACTGGTACAAAGCGATGTCACATCTTTCGGAAGAAAACAATTGAAGACAACGTCCATTAAACGTGGGAAATCGACGATGGATTGTGCGACAGCGGAGGAATGGCGTGCCATTCTAGTAAGAATTTCGAGGCCAGCAATTACTGCTGGCGCCTCCGGGCGAATTTCTTCGAAAATGTAACGGATTCTGAGCAGAATATCCATTCGCAGGCAAACTTTAATCACATCTACACGACTCTGGACCAAAAGAAACGCGATTAAGGCAAAGGAGTACCAACTTGCAAAATAACAGTTACCATTTCATTGTCTTTCATTTCAGCCTCTTGTTCCTGGTCTGTGGAATCCATTTGGATGCGACTACACAAATTTGGTTGCTTTTCGCCCAAGTGCCAAATGTAACAACGTTCAAGACAGGTCTCATCAAACGGAGAGGAAAGAAAACGTGAAAATGCGACAAGGGCAGCAGCGACAACTGAAGGCGCACTGTCATCCAAACAAAACCGCAGGAGCATCAAGAACCCATTGTCCAATAATACAGGTATGAGTGGGGCTTCAAAACATGAATCAAAGATGCCTAGTCGAGTGTTTTCCAAGATGCTGGCAAGGGTGTTCAAAGCCAATACCCTTTGTTGCATTTTGCTGCTACGACCTACAAATCAATCAATGTAATTTCAATATTTCGATGTGCTTGTGGAACATACTTAGTAACATCAGTTCGTTAATGGAGTATCCTGCTCTCTCAGGTTCTTCACCATGATGATGGAGACCCGCTGTGACCGGTAAATCAACGTTGGCTGCCAAAAGGTGACCTTGGAAATCAAATCGTGCTTGAAAGCTTTCGCCAGGAATCTCTTTGAGAGGAGGTAATGACGACATCCACCTAACCTTTTCCTTTTCCACATGATTCATATGTAGCCACTTTGATTTTTTCATTTCACAAATCTCCCTGATTTCAGGCTCGTCTTCTGTTTCTTTTGAGATTTCTTTTACTGGGGGGTTTTCTACCATAACTTGGTTAGAACTAGAAGTAGATTTTTTTTTGTTCTTCAATAATGCAATGAGCTTTGGATCTAAGGTTTGTAGTAATTGCTGCTGTTCATGAAGGATGTCTTTATCCATCATTGATGATAGTTTCTGTACATTTTCGTGGTGAATTTTATTGGCTTCTGTTTCTCCAAGAACAGCTTTTGCAATTTCACTGCATTGATTTAGGCAAGGTGGCAAGGTAACAGAGGGCAATTCAGCAATTTCATCATCTTTAATCATCTTTGCTTTTCTAAGTTGTTGAGCAAATATACTTCCAGAACCTGAAGCTTTCATGGATTTAGTTCTTTGGAATACTTCAGGAAAAGGATTTTCTCTCTTTTGGTCATGCACTTTTATTTCTATGCTTTCACATTTCTCCACGACATCTTTCAACACTTGGACTTTGGAATGTTGATAATGAAATGGGTTTTCCTTGATTTTTTCGACCATCTCCCTTCTTGCAGCAAACAAAGATTTCTTTCCTGTAGTACTTTCATGACTTGTGTGAGGTGACTTTATCACTTCTGATGTAGCAGAATTTGTTATCCTTCCAGATCTGAATTCTTCTTGCATTTTCATCAATTCGTCTTCTTCACAAACCAACTTTGGCCTTGCAGCCATGTTTCGATTCCTCTTTTTCTTTCTTGTTTTTACGTGAGGCGTAGATTTTTATCTGAATCTCTTAAACTGGTAAAAGAAAAAACACACAATTTATTTATATAATAAGGTATTTAGGAAAACCACGTGTGTTTAACCAAAAAACTGTGTGCTCAAAGCATTCAAAACAACATTTTAAACTACTAGCAGACAAATAGGCAACTTGGAACTGCTATGTTGTTACGTACTTACGTTGCTAAATCGATAACTTAAAATTAAAATTATTTTGCAATTACAAAAGAAAACACGTAGAGAAAAAAAATGATTTTAAATTATTGATTCAAATATTTTACTACAAGAATTTTAATTTTCGTTATAAAAGTATTTAATTTTATTCGTGATACGGAAACTCCTCCCATTGTTATGCTGCTTCAGATTTCTCTAGAAATCACAAAACACGTCAACCAGTCGACCTCCTCGTGGGAAGCGCGCAGCGTGTAACTTACATCAGATTTAAACCAATAAGCGTCTTGTAAATTCGTGACAATGAGCGATAATCAGTGGGAACCTGTCATCATCAGGAAAAAGTTACCAAAGGGAGTCTCTGCAAAATCTGACAAAGTCGTGAATGCGGCGAGACGACAAGGACTTGAAGTAGAGACAGTCACTAAATGTAAACATTTGTTATTTCGGTTCTTCTAGTTTTGTGTTTATTTGGCACAACTTAATGGGTTCAATTTTATTTAGATGGGGCAGCTACAAATAAGCATACAGGGACCACTCTCAACACGGCAAAGCTTGACCAAGAGAGTGAAGAATTGAAGCATGCTTCACTTTCCATGGATGTAGCCAAGTTGATTCAGAAAGGGAGACAAGACAAAGGGTTTACCCAAAAGGATCTTGCAACTGTAAGCATTTTGCTTTTGTTGTGTTAAGTAGTGATACCATATTGACTTTGTTGTAAAATCTTCTAGAAAATCAATGAAAAGCCTCAAATCATCACAGATTATGAAGCAGGACGTGGAATCCCTAACCAACAAATTCTTGGAAAAATTGAGAGAGCCATTGGAATTAAACTGCGAGGAAAGGACAAGGGACAACCATTAGAACCTCCAGCTTCCAAGGCAGCTGCTCCTACCAAAACATCTAAAAAATAGATGTCATTTTCTGTACCAACAATTAAAAGATTTTTTTTGTTTTCTTTTTCCTTCTTTTTTTTTTTTTGGTTTGAAATATGATTTTTTTTTTAAAGAAGGGAGTGTTGCTGATGTGGATAATTTTGGTGAAAATAAATAGACCGACTATAGCAGGTTCTGATTCTGAGCTGCAGTCATACGTTTTATAGATCATAACATTGTGATTGGATCACATGTCTATGTCCCCATCATCCAAGGTTTAAAATAATACACATGAGGTATTTGCATAAAACAGAAATGGAAAGTGTTATTATGTATTGGATTTTCCGAAAGAACAAGACCAAAATCCGTACAAAATATTTCATATTAATCTTTACGCAACGGAAAGTGCATAACTTCAACTCCCGATTTGGTTATGATGTTGATAATAACACCATCACCAGTAGAAGTGTCACGTTCAGCAGCTGAAATGAACGAATCCTTGATTACCATGAGCGCTTTTTCCTTAGTGATATCAGGGAGTACTCCTCCTTTCATATTCTTCAACCCCACTTGATTGTCCAGGAGAGGTTGGAGCATTGCACCAGCTGCCCCACCAGCCCGGTATCTTTACACAAATCAAAATTTAGCATCTTGTCGTTAATTTATCATTAATGAATTTACCTGTTTTTCTCACAATGTCCAACTGGATCATACGAATATAAAGTTCCTTTTCCGTCTTGGTCAAGACCAGCAACTATGTTAGAAACATAGTAAGGGAAAAAACGCTTGTGGTACAGCATTGTAGAGACCAATTGAGCAACAGCTGGTGTAGACATGGGCTTCAAATGCTCGTGAAGATACATCTGAGGTATGATTAAACAATTACAACTTCTGGATTATAAATATTTCCTACTATCACCTTCATACGAGCCTCAAGGGTTCTAGTGAATGTCAGTACATCACACCAGCATCCAGATACTCCAAGAACGGTTTGTTCTGACAACTTGAACAGCTTTGGTTGTTCACGTGTGAGAATTGAGTAGCCTTGAATCAGACGTGTATCGGAGGCAATGATGGCAAAGTCATCTCCAGCTACAGCCACAATAGTTCTGAAGATGCAGTCAAATGTGTTAACTTTTTTAATTGGCTCTATATTTTATTTTAAAAAAGGTTTACCCTCCATTGTCTGTGTAAGGACTCCAGTGATGCTGCTTTGCTCCGGGGAGATTATCATTGAGAATTGCCTGGCCAAACATCACGCTATATTTTTCAACTAAACTTGTTTAATTTGACAGTCGCTAACCAATGACTTGCAACGTTCGAAGACTTCGAAACGCTCGGTACCATTCGGCTGCTCATATTTAAGAGGATGATGCCTAATCGTTAAGTCACTACCAGTATGCCCTTTTTGGTGAAAAGTAACTTTAAATTAAAACTTAATTAATTAAATTTAAATTTAACTTATTAAAAAAATTTCATTGAAAACAAAAGTTTTTTAACGGTTAAAAATTTAAATCATGCAACATTATCCGGCATAGGTTAACGGTCGTCTGCTTCTCTGATCTTGCTAAATTAAATTGCAATTTGTTGGTGTTAAATAAAAATGGTAAGATTTAAATACTACGAAACAACTGTAGGATAAGCATAAAAGCCTATTTTCGATTCTTAGCTCTTCTATTCATTTTTCAAATCATTGGTCGGGAAAGATGTTGTCGTCGAACTCAAAAACGATTTGAGGTGAGGAAGTTTTGAAATGGTTATATTCTTTCCCAAAAAATGTTTATTGTTTAATTTCTTTTTGGTTTTTTTTAAATATTTTCAGTATTTGTGGAACTTTGCATTCAGTGGATCAGTATCTTAATATAAAACTTACAGATATTAGCATAACGGATCCTGATAAATACCCTCATATGGTAACAAACACAAAAAAAAAAAAGATTTATTTTGTTGATGTTAATATGTGCCAATTTATAGCTCTCAGTTAAAAACTGTTTCATCCGTGGATCAGTGGTGCGCTATGTCCAACTACCACCTGAAGAAGTTGATCACCAGCTTTTGCAGGATGCAGCACGAAAGGAATCCCAGCACTCTAAACACTAACTTGCCAGCTTTTGTACTAAGTAATGCTGTAATACAACATGATCTTTTTTCAAATATTCATTGATAACTAACTCTACTTAGTTTTGTCTTTTAGCGTCATATAGAATCGAATTTCAACAAGACCTATTTTAGCTGCGGGGTTAGAAGCTTGGTGAGTTCTGATTTTAACTGGTCGTGTGGCCTAATGGATAAGGCACTGGACTTCTAATCCAGGGATTGCGGGTTCGAGTCCCGCCACGATCAGTAATTTTAAATGAACTTTGGATAAACATATCAAATCATAAGACAGCCCGGTAGTAAATTTGCCCAATCAAAATCAAATTGCACTAAATGTCGAAAGTGTTCCCTTAGGAGAAGAAGCATATTTTAAAAGATTTTATGCTAATGCGACATTGTTAAACAATCGAGCGGATTAATTGCAACGTGTAAATTGTTTGATCATCACGGTACCAGTGATTTATTTAGATTCAACATCGAAATATTGTCAAATGTAAAAAGCGATATACATAATGAAATTCGTCAAATGCTACCGTTTTCCTCGTCAGCTGAGCTGATCGTGATCAGTAAGGTAAATTATGATCAGCTGATTCAGGCGACAGGTCGGCATCTACGGCAAATCGGCAACAGGGCAAAACGGCATAATTTTTACCTATGCACCGAAAACCGCCTTTTCATCAGCTCGGCAACATCGGGCTTCGTTCGTTCCTTTCTCATCCTCTTCATCTGACGATCGCCATTACCGGAGGTTGGTTTCTAATTTTTCTCCCGGCTTTTGTACTATTGTAGTTTGTGTTTCATGCAATGAATGATATTTTCAGTTAGATTCACTGTTTGTTGAAGCAAATTTGATTTACACTGCTGTTTCCTTATTTATTATAGCAATGAATTCTCTGTGGGAAGCTGCCAAGAGGAGCCCTTTCCTTACCAGTGCTCACTGCGAACCCAAAATGACTACCGATAACCAGTTGGTAGCCAACAGGAATATTGCTGCCGCTGCTGCTGGTAAAGCGTTCATCGATTATGTATCATTATGCGCAATTCCTCCTGCCTTTAAACTGCTAGCAAATTTATCCGCCATTATTCTAGCTGTTGAAAGATTTTATCAAATATACTAATCGTCTTTATATCTTAATTTTCAGAGACCTACAGCTGTGAATATGGTAGCTCGAAATACTACGCATTGTGTGGTGTTGGAGGACTTTTGTCCTGTGGTATCACCCACACTTTGGTCACCCCTTTGGACATGGTGAAATGCCGTATCCAGACCAATCCAGCCAAGTACAAGTCTATTGTTACGGGTTTCAAGGTATTTTTATTCATTATTTTCAAGTTTTTTTTTTGTGTAGTTTAACATTATATTTTAGGTATCTGTTGCTGAAGAAGGCATGAGAGGGCTTGTCCGAGGCTGGGCACCTACAGCAATTGGGTATTCTGCCCAGGTAATTTATTCTTGCCACATTCTTAACAGCATTTTTTAAAGATAGATTTTTTAATAGGGTGTCTGCAAATTTGGATTCTATGAAGCTTTCAAAATTGTATATGCCAATGCTTTGGGAGAGGAGAATGCTTACGTTTACCGAACTGGTTTGTACCTTGCTGCATCTGCCTCAGCCGAATTTTTCGCTGATATTGCTCTCAGCCCGATGGAAGCCGTTAAAGTGCGTATCCAAACCATGCCCGGTTTCCCTGCAACCTTGAGAGCTGGAGCACCTCTTATTTATCAGTAAGGAGCTTTGAAAGAAGAGTGAACATTGGATTGCCTAATCAAATGTTCCTTGTCATGTAGGCAGGAGGGCTTGAATGGATTCTATAAGAGCCTTGTGCCACTATGGATGAGGCAGATCCCCTACACCATGATGAAATTTGCTTGCTTTGAAAAAACAGTCGAGCTGCTATACAAGTAATAATCTGCTTATTTGGATATTTCAAATCAAAACTAATGTGGATTTACTGTAGGCACGTTGTACCTAAGCCCCGCGAACAGTGCACTAAGGGCGAACAGCTTGTTGTGACGTTCGCTGCAGGTTACATTGCCGGTGTTTTCTGCGCTATCGTGTCTCACCCAGCCGACACTGTAGTGTCGAAGATGAACGCCTCAAAGGGATCCACTGCTGGCGAGACTTTGAAGAAACTCGGTTTGATGGGAGTCTGGCAAGGATTGACGCCCAGGATTATCATGATTGGTACACTTACCGCTGCCCAGTGGTTCATCTATGATGCCGTCAAGGTCTGGCTCGGTCTCCCCCGCCCACCTCCACCAGAGATGCCCGAGTCCTTAAAGAAGAAGTTGGCTGCAGCCCAACAATAGAAGAATTCTGTACCTAAAACAAATTTTATTTGACGACATAACATCCGTTCGTCCGTACAAGCCGTTATTAAATAGTTCTGCCACCAGTATGAGAATTGATTGCTCGTGATTACTTATCCGTTTTCGGATAAGGATCGTATTACCATCAATGGGCATTCGGCAATGTAGCTTTCCCATGTAAATCGTCGATAAACGAAAAATTAAAGCGACGGTTGGCTGCAGTGCAACGGTAATAAATATCTGTAGAATACGAAAAATTTTTTGTTAATTTCAAAAATTTTCAAGCTTGCAATAGAGTTAATGGGAATTCCTATTCGATTGCAATTTCTTTTAGATGAAAACTGACAGATTTAAGATGAAAGTTTTCCAATGTCCTTATTGACATTGCGAACTTTTGTCTCGGTTTTATCAAACTTCAAGTTCCGAGAGTCAGTTACTCGTGAATCCTGTAGTTCGGAAGCTCTTTTGCAGTAAATAACTCACCGTTAAATTCTCTGTCGAATACTTACATCAGATTGGAGCGGTATGTGGGTTTGTTGACATTACTTATATCCTGTGTTAATTCGTGTAGTGGTAAGGCAGAAAAGTTGTGCAAACATTACTTTTGCTTTCACCGCGCGATATTACCATCGCTAGGGCCAACAATATTTCGCATTTTACTAATTTGTTTTATTCCGTATTTTCCAGCTTTTTTTCTAAATTTTTGGTTCCCGTGCTAGCAAGATTCAGGCTTAAACTAAAGACCGTTTCAAAATGTACAGCGTAACTGAAATTCAATTCGAGCTTAATGTAATGAGTTCTAAAGATAAGCGAAGGATGTTCGTGCATCTATTCGAAGTTTTTGACCCCGCCATTTTGTGACGTCTAGTGAAAGGATCGTGTACTACTAACTTCTAATATTGAAAGGTCAGTTGGTTTCACGGTTTGGAGTACTGTGCTTGTGCTGAATTTTTGGCTGTTGTGCATATATTGCACTACCATTTTCATTTGTGTTCTTGATACTTAACTAGACATTTTCAAATATCCACTCTTATAGTGAGATTTTCACGAACTATTTTTGTTGTCAATTTTGCTTTCAAATGTAGCTTGCATCATACAAGTTGTAGATGATGCATGCTATAGTTACTATTATTAACACTAAAAATGTTTTGCAAGAAAGTCACGAAAACTAAAAACTAACTTAACATGAAGGTGATCGTCGATGTGTAGGATTGAAAAGTGCAAAATGAGTAACTGACGGTTGGTATGTTGTAATGATTAGTAGAAATTGCTTGATAAGTCATTTCTTATATTTTTCGTGAACTTAGAAGTAAATGTAGACTATTTGTTCATTTAATGGGAGCATGTTTGTGCAACACTGAAAGAAAACAATTACATTAGACAGCATTTGATGTAGTTTTGGAAGATCTTTTACAGTCAATACATTTTTATTTTCTATCAGGTCAGTATGATGTGCTGTTACGAACTGCAACTGGACTCCGCTGTTAACAAGGATGGTGATGTAAAAGGAATTCCACATGCCATGCCCACTAAGCAAACTGATATATTCAGGCAAATGGAATAGACAGAATCAAAACTGGATTATTTCTTACACCAAATTCATTTTCAAACTTATTACACAGATCACAGATCCTCACACCGAGCAATCTCCCTGATGGTGATTAATTTAGGTGTGATGCCATAGTATCCACAGTTTTAAAGGGGCTATGGTGCCTTTAATGAGAAGTATATAATAGTAAATTATGGGAAATGGTCAATAAACAATAAGACAAAATGTTAAAATATTTCAATTGGCAGAATGTTTGCAGATTGTCTGGATGTAAATCCAGTGTATGCTTAAAAACATGCTCGCAATATGTACAAGCGAAGCAGTTGAAACTGCGCAGCACGAATTTTTTTAAATTTAAATCTGCTTGTATTGAATCTGAAACCTTCTGTTGTTCTTTGTGGTTGTCACAATGTTAATCTACAAGAAAAAAAAATGTGGTTGTGTAAGTGAATCGTTGCTCAGTGGTAGAGCATCTGCATGGTACGCTGAAAGTGAATGGTTCAACTCCTGTACGAGTCAGATAAGATACTATTACATTTCAAATTCTTTATGTCTTCCATTTTCGGAAAGAATAGCTTGTGTTAATTGTTATTATCAAAAACATGATGTTGGCTCAATGGTAGAGCATCGGCATGGGAAGCTGAATGCTATGGGTTCGATCCCCACTCCTTAGCTCAAAGAATTAATAGTATAACGCTAGTCTATGTGACCACAGCACTTTCAAACAATGCACGCATTAATGGAATTGTAAAATAAATTGCAAACAAAGAAATTTGTAATAAAAGGAATTGCTTTATTGTCCCACCTCCGCCCACAATTCCTCCACTATTTTACATACATACACAATACATAGATAACCCATTGGCTGCCACGCCATATGCAACCCGTAGGTTGCGTTTCTACAGTCGCTACGCGCAAGTCGGAAGGATTGCGCCAAGTGGGACTTGCCCGAAGGCAAGTCCGGGCTAGCAGGGCAATAATTCCATTCCGGGAATGCACACCCCTGGAAATCTACTGCCGTGCCGAAAAAGAGAAGTCCCTATTGGTGCATTGCCTACTATGCGCCTAAAAGCACATGGCCGTGTGCCTTTAGGCGCATTGACGTCTGTTCCCCCCACGGCCGTGGGAAGAACAGCGCCCCGTCCCTACAACTACCAAAAAAAAATGGCAGAAAACGGCGTGGCAGCCAATGGGTTAACTAAACACAAACAAAACAAAACAATACCAAATACACGACGTTCCGCGATGACAGCCACTGACGCCGCCGGGGTTGTTATGGATTCCTGAACCTTCGAAGATGGTGTCTGTCTTAGGATGATGATCCTAATTGGGGAAATGATAAATTAGAACCTGATGTAATTTTCAATCATGAAATCCATTTTACTTACATGGTAGTTTTCCTGAAGGGGCCAAGGCTGCTTCCAATGGCAATTTTGAAGCAGGAACTATGATAAACACTGGAATATTTCTATAACAGAGATATTAATCACAAATAAGAATACAAGATAATAGATTAAATTAAGTACCATAATCAGCAAATAATATTGAATTCCAAGCATGGTGGAGATTCACGAAATGGTGGAGGTTCTGCAGGGTAATGAAGATTTCCAAATTCTATGATAAGAAAACATCATTTTGATGTGATGAAGAACAACAGACAATTTTCTAAAACCATGATGAGCAGTTGAAATGAAACCATAGTGATGGTTTGCTAAGTGGGTGGGCTGCGAAGACTCAATTCACAGGAAGCTGATGGACAGCATCCGATGCAGCAAATCAGATGAAGACTCTGCAGTTGCAAGAGATTAAAATTTCATACCAGTAACGGAAACTATAATTTTATAAGCAAGATACAAATACTAGTATCAGACAGTGGTGCTCAAGTTATACAGAATTATGGTCATTGCTGACCTTTCTTTAGTTTCAGTATGCTCTCCATTGTTTGTTTCTTAATCCATATCTCAGCAGATGAATCATACCCAACTTCCCGATTCACAAGTTAACACGGCTGATGACTGGGGAAGCCCTGTTAATAAAAAAAAAGGCCACCCATTTTACTTTTCTCCTCTTACGGCGGTTGAAATAAGGAATATTAGATACTAATACCGTCACTCCGAGTTAAACAATCACCGAATAATTAACAAAGTAAGAAACTTAACAAATATGGCAATATGGCAATCCGTTTTACACAAAAAAAAAAAAATCACACTTTTTTTCTTTTTTTCCGACACGTAGCCATCTACCGCTCAGACTCGTTATTACTGGCGTAGGCAATTTCAGTCCATTGGATGCCATTCGCAGTTAGTTCAGTAGTGTGGATGGAGAGAATAACGCGTGGCTGGAGGAACAATTGAAAAATGGATAAGATAATATAACAAAAGGATGGTAAGTATAAACATTATTATATTGGTTTTCAATTATTAATTATTGTTTATTAGATCAAATTATGAAGCTGCCGGCCCAATTATTGGAACAACACATATTAGATAACAGCAAAGCTAAGGATGGTAAGGCCTAATACGTAATGATTCTATTTATTTGCTTTTATTCATTTGTGTTTTGTAGCTCAAATTTTGAGTCTTCAAGCTCAGCTAGGGGAAAAGAACAAATTGGAATGGAACAGTTTCCAAACAGTGAAGGAGGTTTTTCAAAACTCATCTCTAACTGAATGTGAGGATGAGTTGGCATTAGGTGAACACAGCCAGGTACCTAAAGTTTTCAAATAAGAATTCAAAATAAGTATAGAATTTTAAAAAACAATTATTTATTGCTTAGTTATTCAGTCCACCACATGACAGTGTGTTAAATTTAAATTCTGTTAGTGCTGCACTAAAAGAATCGTTAGTAATAAGCTCATGCAGTGAAGGAACTGAACAATTGTGGGAACGTATTTGGGCCGAAAATGGGTGTGGTACAGAAACCCAGAAATGGCACAAGTTCAACATGAAACATGGATTAGGTACTTTTCATTTTTTTCTCTATCGAAACAGTATTTTTAATGCTATTATTTTGCATTCACAGATTTTAACGGGGGATCAAATCAAGTCTGGAAGTGTTACAGGATGGAAGAGTGAGCCTACAGATGAAAAAACACTGAGAGTGCATTACCGTAAGGTGTGAGGTAAATTAATAGAGTAATGCAAATTGCCTAATGAGAAGTACCATCTTGTGTTAATGAATCCAGTACAACAGCAATCCTTTATAGTTCTGTCACAGCTAGAAGCCTCAAATAATTCTGCTTCTCTGTCTAAAGAACAACTTGTCCTTTATGTTCAGAGTGTTGGGGAAACTGGGTATTTAAATGGCCCTAAAGATGTTTTAATTTTGCTGCTATTGCAGAGATGAACATCATACATGGACTCTTTAGGTATGAAAGGATTTTTCTTCAAATAATTTTGAATTTATGACGAAGAATTTCTCCTCCTTTTTGCCAACCAGGTCTTATCTACCAAAAAAATTTTATCCAATAGGAAAGGATTTTCATGTACTGGGAAAACAACTATCAACAATGCAACATTCTACAGGTGCTAGTTTATCATTCAAGAGCCTTATACAATGAAGTTAATCTGCAATTTGTATGTCCTTTCCCAAGCTTCCACCAGAAGTTGAATCTATGAGTCATGTAAGTTCCATGATCAACAATTGATGTGTTTAACGGTGTTGTTTTTCTTTTCTCAATATAGGTTAATAGTAACATTGGATCTGAAAAGATTCTTGGTTGGGGCAAGACACTGAATAAATTGTATTGATTGGATGGATGACATGACATTGCTATACTTAATTCGGATTCCCCAGACGGTATTTGATATTTAAAAAATTGAAGTGCATATCTGGGCTCCCTTCTTTTCTGAAGCCCCGTTTCCCCTTGACTCATAATAAGCCCGTAGGGGGTCATGCCCCTACTGTACGGTATATATAAAAACAACATATACCGAGGTTTGGAGGGCTCTGGCCGGAAAGGGGACGTGGGGTGCCGCGTCGTCCGATGATGTGTTCACGGAGGGTGATGTGGCTGCCCACAAATCCGAACTAAAGGTTAATCGCTCCTGTAAAAATGTTCCAAATCTTCAGCTCTTCTTCCGGCTTCTCTTAGCCAATCACCGGGTAATCTCCCCGGTGGGTCAACAAGGCAGTGTCTCCCCCTGCCTGGGTTGACGGCAACTTTTGAAAGGGCTATTGTGCCTTTTTAAAGTTGCAAAAATAATTGTAATGTGCAGAGAATTGTCAATAAAATTTTTTTTATAAAATATTTTTTGCAAAATTCGTTTCTTTCATTGTCTGTGTTAGCTTTGTTCACACATTACATTAATCAATTTTTTTTTTTGGCTTTGCTTTATTTGTTTTTGTCACATTTGATGGTAAGGTGACGGGTATTGGTTTATCGTTTATCTGTAAGCATTCTATTATTATCCAGGGATCGAACCCTGGATGTTCGGCATACCTCGCCGATGCTCTACGTAAGTAATTTTGTATTTTGTTTTACTCGTATGGGAACCGATCCCCAGACATTCAGCGTGCAACGCCGATGCTCTATCATTGAGCCACGAGATATATTTAAATTTTTTATTATCGCATATCATATGTTATCGTCTAGGATGTTTATGCAGTCTTTCACAACTATATGTTTATCTTTCTATTGCTTCCATAAGGTTCTTAGCTCCGTGGTAGAGCTTTTATCTGCGATACCTGTTACCCTGGGTTCAAACCTCAGTAGATGTGTAAAAATGAAGTAGAATATTGTACAAGAGTATATTGCAGAATTGCATTTCAGTTTTATTCTAAGTGTAAATGCAAGTCCACAAGTGACTAGAAAAAAAAGCCAACTTAAAATCATATGATTCGTGGCTCATTGGTAGAGCATCGGCGAGGTATGCCGAACATCCAGGGTTCGATCCCTGGATAATAATAGAATGCTTACAGATAAACGATAAACCAATACCCGTCACCTTACCATCAAATGTGACAAAAACAAATAAAGCAAAGCCAAAAAAAAAAATTGATTAATGTAATGTGTGAACAAAGCTAACACAGACAATGAAAGAAACGAATTTTGCAAAAAATATTTTATAAAAAAAATTTTATTGACAATTCTCTGCACATTACAATTATGTTTGCAACTTTAAAAAGGCACAATAGCCCTTTCAAAAGTTGCCGTCAACCCAGGCAGGGGGAGACACTGCCTTGTTGACCCACCGGGGAGATTACCCGGTGATTGGCTAAGAGAAGCCGGAAGAAGAGCTGAAGATTTGGAACATTTTTACAGGAGCGATTAACCTTTAGTTCGGATTTGTGGGCAGCCACATCACCCTCCGTGAACACATCATCGGACGACGCGGCACCCCACGTCCCCTTTCCGGCCAGAGCCCTCCAAACCTCGGTATATGTTGTTTTTATATATACCGTACAGTAGGGGCATGACCCCCTACGGGCTTATTATGAGTCAAGGGGAAACGGGGCTTCAGAAAAGAAGGGAGCCCAGATATGCACTTCAATTTTTTAAATATCAAATACCGTCTGGGGAATCCGAATTAAGTATAGCAATGTCATGTCATCCATCCAATCAATACAATTTATTCAGTGTCTTGCCCCAACCAAGAATCTTTTCAGATCCAATGTTACTATTAACCTATATTGAGAAAAGAAAAACAACACCGTTAAACACATCAATTGTTGATCATGGAACTTACATGACTCATAGATTCAACTTCTGGTGGAAGCTTGGGAAAGGACATACAAATTGCAGATTAACTTCATTGTATAAGGCTCTTGAATGATAAACTAGCACCTGTAGAATGTTGCATTGTTGATAGTTGTTTTCCCAGTACATGAAAATCCTTTCCTATTGGATAAAATTTTTTTTGGTAGATAAGACCTGGTTGGCAAAAAGGAGGAGAAATTCTTCGTCATAAATTCAAAATTATTTGAAGAAAAATCCTTTCATACCTAAAGAGTCCATGTATGATGTTCATCTCTGCAATAGCAGCAAAATTAAAACATCTTTAGGGCCATTTAAATACCCAGTTTCCCCAACACTCTGAACATAAAGGACAAGTTGTTCTTTAGACAGAGAAGCAGAATTATTTGAGGCTTCTAGCTGTGACAGAACTATAAAGGATTGCTGTTGTACTGGATTCATTAACACAAGATGGTACTTCTCATTAGGCAATTTGCATTACTCTATTAATTTACCTCACACCTTACGGTAATGCACTCTCAGTGTTTTTTCATCTGTAGGCTCACTCTTCCATCCTGTAACACTTCCAGACTTGATTTGATCCCCCGTTAAAATCTGTGAATGCAAAATAATAGCATTAAAAATACTGTTTCGATAGACAAAAAACCGAAAAGTACCTAATCCATGTTTCATGTTGAACTTGTGCCATTTCTGGGTTTCTGTACCACACCCATTTTCGGCCCAAATACGTTCCCACAATTGTTCAGTTCCTTCACTGCATGAGCTTATTACTAACGATTCTTTTAGTGCAGCACTAACAGAATTTAAATTTAACACACTGTCATGTGGTGGACTGAATAACTAAGCAATAAATAATTGTTTTTTAAAATTCTATACTTATTTTGAATTCTTATTTGAAAACTTTAGGTACCTGGCTGTGTTCACCTAATGCCAACTCATCCTCACATTCAGTTAGAGATGAGTTTTGAAAAACCTCCTTCACTGTTTGGAAACTGTTCCATTCCAATTTGTTCTTTTCCCCTAGCTGAGCTTGAAGACTCAAAATTTGAGCTACAAAACACAAATGAATAAAAGCAAATAAATAGAATCATTACGTATTAGGCCTTACCATCCTTAGCTTTGCTGTTATCTAATATGTGTTGTTCCAATAATTGGGCCGGCAGCTTCATAATTTGATCTAATAAACAATAATTAATAATTGAAAATCAATATAATAATGTTTATACTTACCATTTTTTTGTTTTATTATCTTATCCATTTTTCAATTGTTCCTCCAGCCACGCGTTGTTCTCCAGCCACGCTACTCAATTAACTGCTAATGGGATACAATTAACTCAAATTGCTTACATGCCTGTAATAACGAAACCGACTGATAGATGGCTACGGGTAGAAAAAAGAGAAAAAAGTGCGATTTTTTTTTTTTTTTTCCGCCATTTTTTTTTTTTTTTTTATGTAAAACGGATTGCCATACATATTGCCATAAACAAACACACACTTCACTTGCTTATACCATTACTTCCATTTTCTTAAATTTCGCCATCTAGGGGTCGAGTTTCCACTCATTTTCCACGGTGAAAATAAGCACCCGACGAAATAAGCCCGACTCGAGTCGGGCTTAAACTTTTTTCCTGCAAAAACTGACACTCATCGGAATTGATTGAATATCACAGGATATATTCAAAATGGAATTCCTATTCCGGGAAAATTGCTATTTTCTAAATTAAGTTAATCGTTTTTGAAATACACCGAGTATTTAACACAATGCTAGCGCGTCAGTACCCTACAACGCTAGCGCTGTGCAGCAGAAATATTCGGTGAGCGTATGTTGAGAATTATTGACTAGAAATCTGACCGGTAGACGGCGATAGCAGTAAAACACGAAAAAGGCCGATATTTTCTTGGGGGGGGGGGGGGGGTTAGCGGGTTGCCATAGTTGAGATTTAAATTTAACTAGAGTCACGAACATTGATATTCTTTTACTCGTGGCACTCGAAATTTTTTCTGCAAAATTTTCTGCAAATAAGTATGCAAATTCAATAAGCTACAGAATAAAGTGGTTTGTTACCTTTTTCTTAATAACCGAATTTTCACTTTTAAAATGGTTGCTGTTCATCAAAACGGATGTTTCATTGCGTACAACGACACTAGTTTTCCTTGATCTATTTAATTGACTTGCAGGCAGAAGTCTGGCATGGTTGTTTTCACTGAGGCTGAGAAAGTTGTTTCGGCAACAAGGCTCCGACAGTTTCACTTCAAGATGCAAGAAAAACATTTTCCCTACCGTAACATTACAGATATTTCTTGATGAAATGTTAATAGGATACCAGTCGACTGATATGACCACCAAAACCAAAACTTTCAACGAAACATTTTCAACTTTAAGTTATTAGTTAAAAGACCGTTAACTAACAAGTAAATGCAATTTCGATCTTTGCCAAAAGAAAACAACAAAGTAGTATCAAATTACGATTAGCTTGATTTCATAAATAGCTTCTCTGTTGTCATAGGAAAGTATTTTGTTTTATTTTCCATTTTCTACTGGTCATTCACAACCAATCTATACTAATATATGAAAATCCAGCATCATCAGCGCACAAAAGCATGCATCACGAAACTGATACATGTTGCTCAATTTTCAAATAATTAAAAATATATACTTTTTGGAAATAAATATTTTAGCGAAGGCGCTGTGATTGGACTACAGTTCGGCTTTAAATCCAATACATGCGCGGAAATCTGGTGTCTAGTACTTGTCTGCTGTTGTGTAGACTGGAACAGTTTTCTTGCCTTTTTTGCCAGCACGGGTGTAACCAGCCTGTTTAGAGTATTTGATTTGTTAACTAATGCAATTTTAGGAATACTTGACGTATGCCTTACGTATTTAACGGTCTCGTACTGCGGAGGCGGATACACTACGACCTTCTTCGTGTAAGTAGGGGCCGAGTAGGATGGGGCCGAGTAAGATGGAGCCCTGTAAGACGGAGCCGAGTACGAAGGGGACGAATAAGACGGGACAGAATAAGATGTCGAGTACGGCTTGTCATAATCATCGTCAGCGTTGACAAGAGCGACAGTCACAACAAATGCGAGAGCAATCAAGAACTAGAAAATTCAGACATTATATAAGATAAATAAAGTGCTTTAAGAAAACTTTGTTTTACATTTACCTTCATGTTGACTGTTGGTAGAGGAGTGAAGCAGTTCAAAAAGTGATGGAATTTAACGTTTTTCGCTGCCTTTATATACGGGCGAATGAATGAAAACAATGATAATGAATGGGGATTAGTATTGAAGCAGAAACATTTTTTTTTTTTTTTACCTGACGTCGTGCCAAATTGCTTATTCGCCAGTAGTATTCAGGTTTCTATTAGAAAACTGATCAATTGAGACAAGTTTTCGTTCGTTCTCATTGATTTGCAAGTATGAAACCACCTGTCCTTCGGATGAATGGGTTGTCTACGATCTCACGACACATCATCGTTTTGTTGCTAGGGCCACCTGCCTTCCACCCTATAGAAAACAAAAGTACCATTACGCCAACTCAAGGTCGAATCTTGGATACAGTCCAATTCCCAGCGACGCCAATAATTTCTAGAGAAATTGAACTGGTTAATCAACCACGTAATTTCACTCGTAACAGCAGCCAACAAGGACAGTAGAAAGCGTCTACGCAAATCAGGCCAGGTGGTAACATACAGTCCCCAATTCATAGCTGCCAATCGAGCATTGCTAGCAATTAATAAATAACGCAATGCAACTAATGAGACATTGTTAACTGCAGAACACAATAGCAAAGTTCATTAAGGCTCAAGCATTGTGATTATAATGATTAAATAGAAACATACTTGGCTCATAATAGTTCCTCATCCTTGCCATCTTGTGTTGCTTGCTGCTATAGTATTGCTTCGACAGGGAACCTGTGCTCCATACTGCAACAATGACGTCTCCGTCCATGGCGGACTACATCACACCATCCCCTACTTCGCCTAAAAAATGTTCTAAATTATTAAAAAATGAAACAAAGATATTTCAATATCGAACATACAGGAAATATACAAACTAATTTGATTTCTTTCTTAAAATTCATATGCTTTTGTTCTTAACAAGATATTTTTTGAAGAAGCTCTTTTTCCGCAGTCCAGAGCTCTAACCTACGGTCGCAGATTATACATAGCCTAACAGTGAACGGTGTTTTTTTTTAGCAATCATTCAAAAAATCATCTGCAAAATGGCTGACAATTCACATTTCTCCAATTCCCTCGAGCAATCTGGGAATTGGTCACACTAGTTCACAAATCAACGTATACTAAGTAGAAGGTGGTAAACCTATCAGAGATGCTAATGTAAGTATAATAAAGTAGAAAAAAAAAAGAAGACCATAAAGATCGGTCCATATTGTCGCTTAAAAATCCAAGAAGTTTTTGCACAATGCTTCCGAAGACAGTTGCGAATATTACCATGTTATATATATACATACATATGGTAATATACACAATTGCGAAAAAAAAAAAAAAAAAAAAAAAAAATAAAATAAATAAAATCATAAATTGAGGACTTACATTGAAATGATTTTCCCTCAATTTCAATTCGGATGTTTTCCCGTCTCGTAGGTTATTGTGGAGCTCGTACCATTGCCTATATTTTGCAAGATAGCTTTCACACAGAACACGTGAGCTTTTTTTGTTTGTTACCTTTAAGTATTTTTTTCTGTAAATCTCTAACGAAGACTGCAATAATTTTTTTTCCCTTTCATGTTTTGCTTGTTTCTGCTACACGGCATAGGATTGTATGATTTGTATGCACAATGAACGTTATTGACGTGGCTGAACTGCAAATTGAACTGAAATCTGCTTCACACTGCAGGTAATGGAAAAAGCCAAAACAAGAGTTGAATGTTAACTTTTTGATTTTTTTAACATATGAATGAACTTAAAGAAATTTGAATGGAACAAGGCAGTAAACACTGGACTACCTACCAATAGAATCTTCACAGGAACAACAATCATTTGTCTGTCTTGTGGAATGAAATTGCCCATGTGATAGAATTCAATGACGAACAATCTACACAATGTTTTCATGGTGTTGATGACTCTTGTTTGGGTTGCTGTAATAGTTCCCAGATCAGCTACAAATTCATACATCCTAGAATGTGAATAAGAACTAGGGCTGGTCAGCTCTACAGAGCTTAAGTCATCCTTCAACAAGGCATTTCCAATAGAAAAAGCATGGTGGGCAAGCTTGTCTTTCCATTTCCTGGTTTGTTTGTTTGAGACTGTTTGCTAGCAAGTGTTTAACATGTCCCGGTTCCACATGGTTGCTCATATTTTGTTCAGACATCTGCTGCAATTCAGATTCATCATGATCCTGCTCATCATTAACAAAGGATTCTGCCAAGTTGCTTTTGGACAAAAGGTTGCCTTCCTAAAACAAATGAATCTGTTATCTCAAGACTCGAAGTATAATACAACTTATTTAACAATTGAACACACAAACCAATCTGATTTAATTTTAAGGGAAAACGTGATACTGAGTGCTGAATCCTCGAGTTTCTACAGACCTGGTAACAAACATTACTTATGCTACTACATAAATGAATCACTTAAAGCATGTGACTCCTATAGCTACCTATACCCAGACTGCCAAAATATCACTATTCAATTAATCTGATGTGAATAGAAAGACCCCTTTCCAACCAAAAGAAAACCATCAATACAATTTAACTTTAGGTTACCAAAAATATTGATATTAGGTTACAATTCCTTTTTAACTATTTAAAATCATACCTTTATGGAAGAACCATTAAATTGTCAAGGGAAATAAAAAACTGAAATAATGCTAAGAAATCATGTGAGATGCTTGCCCGTAATTTCATTATAATCGAGTAAGTAATATATTACATGAGCAGTACAGGTAAACAAGCGCCAAAATGATCAGAACAAAAGAACATTCTTGAGACTTCCATAACGATTGACTATGTGCAAAGGTGGAAGCTGAAGGGTCTGCATTTTGGAAAGAGGAAACGACAGGATTGTCAAGTTGCTAGCAAAGAGGAAACCACCAGATGGCAGTGTTATGCAAAAGCTCTTTGCTGGCAACCGGGCATTCTTCTCAGCGGAATTGGTATACTGTATGAGCGGATGTGTTGTTTCAGTCATACTTCATGGTTGAGTGCCAAGTACCAAAATAACTAGACGAATGTTGAATTGGTAAGTTTGGAACCAACGAAAATATTGCCATTCAACATCCCTCAACAGGAAAACCCTTGATAGGATACCAATGTGAAGAATGTAACTATAAAAACTAAAGAATGGATTTCACCGGAATACGTCAACTGCGTCACAATCGTTCGCATCCAATAAGACTTGCAGGGAAGCCCGTCACTTGTTTTTGCTTTCTTTATGTATTTACGAGTTTATTTTATTTTCAGGAAAAATGGTTGGTGTGCCCGAAACCGGATGGCTTTAATCGACTGTCGGTTATTTGCCCATACGTAAGCAATTCTTTACAATGTTTGCGGCCACCCAGAATGACGAGCCTTCTCTTTCCTGTTGACGTCGAAATCGATAAATCGGATAGTAAGGGATGGTCTAAGTATTTTTGCACGTGACTATATCGTTGAACTTGTCCAGGAACGGACAATGCCTTTTGAAAACGACGCAAACTCTTTGATAACGACCGCGTTACAAATTTAATGATCGCATGAACGGCAGCGGAACCCTGGAAAACGGATTCGCACTTGTATGGACGCGGACGATACGACGTGATTCCCGCGGACATCTAGCGCCCGATTTCACAATCACCTTATCTGCGCGGCCCTTATTTCCATTCGTCGGCAATAGTTAAATAAGTAGTAATAACAATAAAACCAATGCAAGATACTTTTGAAAAACTGTTGGCGGAGGGCAAAGTCTTTTGACAATTTTCTTTCAGAGTTTCAAATTGCCAAAAGTTATGGGTGAATTTTGACGTCAAATAAACCACTGTTGGCCACTGTCTTTATGCATCAGCGTCATCACATTACTACTATTGGCCCTAACTTCAGTGCCAAATTCGCAATATATCGACCCAATGAAGGCCCTTCCTGTAATAAATTTCCTTTTAGAAAATAAAATAAATTTTTTCAATTCAAACACGTTATGCGTTTCATCATCCCATCTCACGATGCAAATAAATCACCATTAGAAACTATTGAAAAGCTTCATTGAAAACAGATTCAATGTTGATTTATCGTTACAGTCTACAACGTGCGTTCATAAATCCTACGAGAATAGGCACGATAAAGTGTTGAATATTGAAAAGAAAATTATTGAAAATGATTTACGGCCGATCTTTGGTGCTAGCGGTTTCGTCAGAACACGTGAAGGATTCTCGAACATGATCGTCGATGCTCGGATTCTCGGTTGAAGCATCCGAATAGCGGTGGTCAGGCGAGTCGGATGTCGAGGTAAATTGAGATGATTCTACCGTTGCGTTGGTGCTATCGATGCTGAGTTGGCTGTTGCCCAATGCCATTTGAGCCCTTTCTAAAAGAGTGGCACTTCGAGCTGCTTGGTAGAGGAATCGGCTGATGCGCAAATATGTGACGTCAGTCATTGCACGGACCGTGTAATCAGAGACGAACATCTGATGAGTTCCTTGCGGCAAAGGCGATGGCTGCCCAGCTAGGCCACCGCTGATGACTCCGCCTTCGGATATGGAAAAAGCTCGAGTCCCATTGCCTCTCCTGCATTTGACAAGTGGCCTTGTCGACTCACCTGTCAAGCCGAAGCCAGAAGTAGAATATAACAAAGAAAGATCTTAAAGAGGTAAAAGGGGGAAAAGTTGATGGGTTTGCTTTGTAACTAACCAAGTTCATCAAGTTCGGCTACTCCGTCAGTCGTCAGATTTAGGGCGTGCGAACCGAAATGACTGAATGGGCCGCTTTCGAAGACGAGTTTTTCCTTGCCGACTGTCACTTCAACACGACCCTCCAGGATCAATACGAAGTAGTCGGCCGGTTTACCCTTTTTTTTTGGCCAGGCAACACGATACAAAAATGATAAGAATATTTTAAGAGATCTTAAAAACCAAGTTCATAATTCAACAAGCGTTACTCTCAGTCGCTAATTATTGTTTCAGTCCTATACTAACTTGTTGATAAATGAAGTTTACGTCCGTCGGAGTCGAGTCACAATCCGGATCGTACTTTTGTCTCGTTTTGTTGAATCGGATGAACTGGATGACGGGGCCTTGCTGCACTAAACGGCGTAGGACGTTCTCGGAGATCCAGCTGGGATGGAATGGATCGACGGACGAGCTGAGGAACTGGAAGGCGCTCAACGCCAATTGAGGTGAGATTTTGTGAGTGGCCTGCACCCGGTACTGCACGGCGAAGCTGCTGAAGTCTTGAAGCATTCTGCTTTTATCGCGCCGACGTTTGCTCCGGTTGTCAACTAATTTTTTGTTTTTGTGTGGGCTGTTATTTAGCAGACATTTGGGGTTGATGTATATACATAATACAATTAGGTAGTCATTTAAAAATTCTCCTTCTCTTTTTTTTTTTTTGTTTTTTTTTTGTTCGGTTTGTGGCCTGTTATTTCTAATTTGATATCCCTAGTCACGCACATTTAAGGCAACGTAGCAGAATCCAGTTGCCTTTATATAATTGGCATCATGACACTTACTCCAGACATCAGTTTCGTCGACGATTTCAGCTGGAAAAAGAAAGAAAAACGTTTAAAAAAATTCAAAATGAATTGAATCGAGCCATTGGGAATTACCTTGAATGAGTTCCTCGATGACGTCCTCCAGAGTGACCAATCCGACCGTTTCGTAAAAAGGGTCACCATCTCCAGTATTGTTAATTCGCTGGACAAAAGCCATGTGCCCCTTATGTCCCTCCTTGAAGTCCTTGAAGACGATGTCGAGCGTCGTGTCCTCGAAGATAAAGTTGCACTGTCGCTGATAGAACCTGCACAGAGTCTTCAACGGAATTGCGTCTTCAGGATCCACTAGGGCCAGCTCCTTGATGAACAACAGGCCGACGATGTTGGTCCTTTCCCCGTCGTAGATTGGCACTCGAGAGAAACCTTTGGTTCCAATCAAACGACCGTAAGATAATTACACGAGATAATCGAATCAAGTGCATTACCTTGTTTCAAGATTTCTGAAACCGTTTCGAAATCCAGCACAGACTCGTAGTTGAGCATAAAAATATCATCCAGTCGGGTCATGATGTTGCCCACCGTTTTCTTCCTCAGTTCCAAAGCTCCAGAGATGATATTGATTTCTTCTTTCTCCAGATCGTGATAGTCGTTTGTTACCTAGCAAGACATTGGAAATGAAACGTGACTAGGAATAAAGGCCGAATTGACCTCAATTCGACCAACGTCCGCGTCCAGAATTGAACAGAGTAGTACCTTGATTAATTCTTTAAGTCTTTCCCGATTGTAGTAGGCTCCAATCTCTTCGCCAAGTATCAAGTTCAGGATCAAAGAGATGGGATACGATAACGGGAACGTGAGCAGCATGAAAAATTTCGTGATCCAAACCGTATGGGCTCCGACGGCTAATCCGTGACGGGAGCAAATAGCCTGAGGAACGATCTCACCAAAGATGACAATGCCCATCGTCGATCCGACAATGGCGATGATGCCCGATGTCAAATCGTCGAGTAAGATCGTCAACGAAGAATTAACCAAGACGTTACCAAGCAACAAGGTACACAACAAATAATTGCCGTGATTCCTCACGGGAGTTATAGCCCGTGCGTAGCGCTTCTCGTTGTCAGAGCCCGTGTTTTCGTAAATTTTCAAATCCGTACGATCTAGGGCCATCAAACCTTTTGAATAAATGTGACATTTTTAAAAGAAATCTTTGTCAAGTATAAATAATAATAATACCGAGATTGAGGCCAGAGAATAGGCCCGAGAGTGACAGCAGAACGGCAATGATAAGCACTTGAAACCAAAGAGGCAATAATTTTTCATAGGTCCTCAATTTGACTCCTGGCTCTTTGCCTTGATGAATCCAATGGACCCGGCCGTCAAATGCCATGGCCATAGAACAGACGTAGAACGCCGGCGCTTCTTCCGTTTCATTGCTGTCGGACGCGTAATGGACAAGGCCCGATAAGCTGGGCAGACGGAAAGCGATCAAGGCCGAGAAACTCGTCAGCGAATTCTTCGTGACATTGACTGCGGCAAAGAATGGCAAATCATCGCAATCATCTCCTCTCTGACGGGCCGTCACGACGAAACGGAACTGCGAATCTTGATTGAAATCATCGCCAAATAAGCGCACCGTCACCTGATCATTTCCGTTCAAGATTTTTAAAAATGAATCAAACAGATGTAAAATAGAGAATGTCACCGGTTTTCCAGCTTGAACGATCGGAGTTCCATTTGCATCATAAGAGACTCCTTTGTCCGCATCTTCGACGCGAAGGCCAGCAATGAAAGCTGAACGAACCGAGTAATAATAATTGCTATTATTCGGTGGACGAGAAGCTGTCAACGGCAGTTGTTGCGTTGTTGCTTCGCTGCTGCTGCTGTCGACAACTTTGTAAACGAAAGAGTCGTCGTCGTTGTTGGTTGCCACTTGAAGAGTTGGTTCATCCAACAGCAACGACGTCCTGCTAACCGAACGACTCGATCGATTCCTGCATTTACACAAGACGACAAGTTTTCAAAATATACTTGGGGCTGCATTATATGAAATAAAATGGGAAAGAAAAAAAACCTTGTGACAGCCAACGACTCTGTGCCCAATGGAAAATTGAGTAACAAAAGGAGAAGCACGGTGAGAACAGTTCCAGCCGTGTCCATGTCCGTGGACGGAATACAAGTCATGATGTATTCCCACCTTTCCTATTTAATAAGTAATGGAGAGGAGGGCGTTAGGGTTAGCTATGATCGCCATCGAATAAAGTAGAATGGCCACGTACTTTACACCGTACAGAGTCCATATTTACTTATTCTTTGATTTATAAATCGGTTGCTACATGCAGCAAGTGGCCATTGTTTTGTGGAGGTCATCATACGGCAGGTAATCGGCGCTTGTTTTATCGACGCATTTCCAAGTAGTCAATGACCTCCAACTGTCCGTGCTCATCCCTACAATCAAATCTCTTTTAACCAACCGAACGATCGTGATTTTATGGAATACCTTTTTCATTTGTTTTTGGAATTGTCCCTCGACGTTGGTGTTCGTGATGGTGTAATTGTTTTGGAACGTGCTCCGGCATTTCTCCAATAAAATCAAATACACCGACAACCTTTGCTGACGTCCGACGCAGATTTTTCACGCGTAAGTCAAATCGGAGCGGGTATTCATTATCCGGAAATGGATTCCACCAAACCATGCCTACGTGCCTAATAAAAACTGTTACAAGGCTCTTTTTAATCAATAAAGAAAAAACACACAGTCAAGCACTTTAATTTTAATAGCAAACAGAAAAAAGGATGGCCTTACGTTTCCAAAAATCGTGCAGGTGGCAAGGTTTCGTAATCCTGCATTATTTGATTGCTGTAGCCATGGCTATGTGTCTACATCAAACGCCGTATTTACAATAAGCTTATTACCGTTATATTTATGGCACTATTTTCGTCGTTCGTGCTAAGACCTATGCGGTAGAAATGATCTAACCAATATGTGAGAGTAGGAGAAAGATAAAGAGATACCCAGACGTCTTGCATGGAAACATTTCATCCACGGTCGGCTGAATCTGTAGACGTTCCGATGCCATGGAACGATCCGTGCTCCACTGACCCCCACTTTCGTTATTGACATAATAATCTGTAAAGTAGAGAAAGAAGACTCTTCTTCAGAGGTATTAGACCTTTATCCATTAAAAAAAAAATCAAATTCAAATTATTTGTTTTCTTTTTAAATAAAGCTGACCAGACGTCAGGGCTTGGGCTTTAAGTTGCCCAGCGAACATCAGCATTTCAACAAATAACATGCACTAGCAAAATCTAAAAGTAAACAGGGCTTCTGTTTGAGCAAAGGCTTAAATATAACAAAGATGAAAGATAACAACTTGTTGACAACGTCAACCGACGAGGGCTTTGCAAAGCTCGAACATTTTATGGCACCACATTCGTCTGGTTCTATTCACGTTAGCCTTGATATTGCACTGAAACAACTGAACTCAGTTGAGGCAGATAAAAGTAAATAAATAAGATTACCAAATGCGAAGGTTCTATTATCACGAGAATCGGCCCCACCAAACGTTTTACAAACGTAACTTTTATCCATGGAGCAGTAGGAACAAGCGAGACACAGCTGTAGGCAGTTTGACTTTGTTCGAGAACACATTGTTTTACAGTCATTTGTCTTCTGTGGTTCCCGCGTAAAAACCGAAACAAATGAATACCAAGAATTTAATAATTGCTTTTGCAATTGTTTACGTCACTACAGGAATCGCCGTAGGTATAAAACATTTTTGTTTCGTTTTTCATTTTATTTCTTGTGACCTCTAAAATTGAACTTTTAAAACATCACCAATTGTTTGATTACATCAATATCGATACTTAAGGCGTGGGGCTCTATTATGCCGGCTACAATGCCGATCATTCGCCTGCCCCAAAGCGAGACGTGTTCCAAGAATTACAGGACGAAATATCTGCCAGCAAAATAGACGAATACCTCAAGTAAGCAAACCTAGTACATTGTTTTAAACTATAAAAGTCACTAACGTCATTCATTATTGAAACGTGTCTGGAAAAAAAACGAAAAGACATTTGAGCAGTGTTCCCCATTTGGCTGGGACTGAGCAAGATTTGCAACAGGCGGAATGGCTTGGAGACAATTTTCAAACATCGGGACTGGATCGAGTCGTAGTTGTCCCATATCACGTCTTGCTCTCTTATCCCAACATGACGCACCCGAATAAGATTTATTTGTTTGACGATAAGGGCAACGCCAACTTTACCACGTCTGGCAAGCAAACGCCACTCAGCCAGCCAGAAGAAAGTTCTCCATTGGCAGCACCTAATTTCAACGCCTATTCGGGACAAACCGGTGAAATTGAATCTGATGGACTTGTCTACGTTCATTACGGACAACAAGAGGATTACGATTATCTGAAAAGCGTCGGTATCGATGTGACGGGCACAATTGTACTGGCTCGTTATGGCGCTTCATTCCGTGGCAATATCGTAAACATTCTAAAAAATCAAACGTATTTCTTTGAAATAATGCCCTATTTACTTTCACACAGGTGGATTTGGCACAGAAACAAGGAGCTAAGGGTGTGTTGTTGTATTCAGATCCGAAAGATTTCGCCCAGCGAGGAAGGAATGAAGTCTATCCGGATTCGTGGTGGATGCCGGGCATGGCCGTCCAGTCCGGTACCGTTTATCTGGCCAACGGAGATCCCTTGACACCTTTCTATCCGGCCATTGAAAGTGCTTACCGCATAGACGAGTCGGAAGCTTTATTGCCGTCCATTCCTGTCCAGCCAATCGGATACGATGAAGCGGAAGTGTTGCTCAGAGCCATGAACGGTCCACTTGCTCCGGAGAAATGGCGTGGCGATCTCAACACTCCTTATTCACTCGGCCCAGGATTCCAGTACGGTTCCGGCTGGAAAATCAAGATGAACATGTTAACGGCCAACAAAATGGTGACCACTTACAACACGATCGGAATGTTGTACGGCGAACAAGAGTCAGATCGTTACGTTTTGGTGGGCAACCACCGCGACGCTTGGGTACTCGGCGCTCTGGACCCGTCCAGCGGAACAGCCTGCATGTTGGAAATGGCCAGAGCTTTTGGCAAAATGAAACAAGATTACGGTAAGCCAACCAACGAGAGTTATTCATTTGTCGGAAGTTTTGTTTATAGCTTAACGTGAAATTCAGGATGGAGGCCGAGAAGGAGTTTAGTGTTTTGCAGTTGGGGGGCAGAAGAGTACGGCCTAATCGGCTCATACGAGTGGGTCGAACAGCACGCCAAAGTGTTGAGCCACAGAGCTGTGGCTTATCTCAACGTCGACATTGCCGTCGAAGGTATTATCTCTCGGGCAACGTTTTTGTTTTGACGTCATATTTGGTTTTCAAAAATGTGTCTCTTTCTTTTTGTGATCTAAAAGGTACTTATTCGCTGTGGGGATCCGGTGCTCCGCTGATGAACAAAGTTTATTTGGAGAGTTCCAAAAAGGTCGCCAATCCGAATGCTACAGAAGTGAACGAAGGACGTCCAACGGTGTTTGATACTTGGGTTCACCGTTACCCGGACGCCAATCACCCCACCAAACCCAGGTCTCATTTTTATTTGTAATTTTTTCAATAACAAAAAAGTTGATTCTCATTTCTGCAAAACAAAAGAGTGGGCATTTTAGGTAGCGGCAGCGATTACACGGCGTTTATGCACGTCTTGGGCGTGCCTTCCATTGACATCCGATACACTTACGAAGAGGTACATGTCCATAACATGCGATTGCTTTCGCTGGTGCTATGAGTAAAGAGCACTTTCAATTTGCCAGCACTCAGTATACTGCATAGCCTTTTTTTTTTGTTGTTACACGGGATCATTTTTCACCTTTTAATGTTGTCTCTTCTACCCCGAATGGCCATCTCGGGTTGCTTAACCCATCCATCAGGAGATTGGATCTTATCCACTTTACGTGAGTCCTCTTTACACATTTTGAATGTAACGCATTTGTCATAATTGTCTTGTATTATTGCACACACACGCGTGTCCAGCATACGTTGTACGAGACGCATCATCTGCTGGCCGACATCATGGACAAGGGTTTCGTGTACCATCGGGCCGTCACACAACTCTGGACGGAGGTGGCTCGCAATTTACTCGAGTCTGTTGTCCTGCCCATGGACCTCGATTGGTACGCCACTTATCTAAACGAGAGCGTGGTCGGCATCAGGAATCGTTACGGTGCCCAGTTGGAGGCCAATCAAGCCACGTTGACTCATTTCGAACGGGCCGTTGGTAATTTTGCCGTAGCGACGCGCCGTTTCCAGGATACGTCACTCGCCAAACTTGATCCTAACGAGTACCATTTCGATATTTAATCTCTTAAAATTTATTATTGAATTTCTTTTTTTTGAAAATTATAATTATCAGTGTTTTGGCTGTACGACGAGTCAACGATCAGCTAATGCAACTGGAACGACATTTTATCGAACCACATGGACTACCTAATCGTCCCGAATACAAGTAAAATCCTTTTTTTTTTTTTTAATTAATTGAAATTTAATAATCATTTTAAAAATTCAAATAGTCACATTGTGTTTGCTCCGAGTTCCAGCGATGGCTATTCGAGTAGCAGTTTCTCCGGATTGACGGATCTGCTCGAAGCCGTTGGTAACGAAACGGAAGTACAAAGACCAAAGGAATGGGCGCAAATCAAACAGCATCTGTCTGTAATCGCCTTCTTCATCGATGCGGCTGGCGAATCGTTGAACGATTACCTTTAAAAGAATGCACGAAAAGAATAAAATCTTGCTCATTTAGAAGAGATGCGCTCGAATCGATACGGCAAAGTAAAACATAGTAAAAGATTAAGTGGCACTAACTCTGCTCTTTCCCAGTGTGGGCAAATACGGCTGTAGGACGTGATAATGAATGAGATGCACGCCTGCTCACGTTTGCCTATTTAACGCTGTCTAGCGATTAATTGAAATGGGCCCACGACTTTTTCCTCGAGGATTATCTTCTAGTTGGAGTTCCAGTTGCGAAATAGTATCAAACCGAGCCTGCCGGACGGACAATTCAATAACGAGGGTCATCCACGTACGAGAAAATTCGTGTGTATAGTTGACTGGTTCTTCCGCAGGTCGAGTATCACGTCATCGGGTCGTTGATGTAATTATTATTTTTCCCCGTTTCACTCACGGTTGCCATATAGACGTCAACTAAAAAGAAAGAAAAAGGTTGGGTCGATTAATTGAACTGTGACATTATAATGATCAAGCAACCATCGATTGGAGGGGGGGGCAAGAGAAAACAATTCCTTTTTATTTTCGTTCAGGTGAAAAATGTTGTGTAACGCGCGAGTTGTTTATACTAAAGAAGAATCCCTGGCCGGCTGGCCTTGCACGTGTAAAGCTTCTGGTTGATGCCATCAAAAAGTTTATTGATACAGACATCCGCATAGAGAGAAAGACAGGGACGAGAGTGCGCTCTTAATTCCGATCTTCTTCCGCTCCAGGCTTTTTTTTTTTTTTTTCCTCTGTTTGAAATCGCTAAAACCCACAACAGCAATTTTCCTTATCTTTTTTTAGAGCTAAGAGCACGCTGGAAAAAAAACCCTTCTCGGCTCGTATTTATACATCTGCTTTTCCCCGTGGAGAGAAATCCTTTTACTCCGCCTACGCTCACGTATATATATTTTTTTCTCTTTTTTTTTGCGTAGCCGAATGTGGTTTAGATGTCAGACGCCTTAGCTATTTTCACGCACGTCGTATGCGTTGGCGTGTGTACGATCTATAGATCGGGTTTTTTTTTTTTTTTCCTACGCTTTTGTTGTGGTTTAATTTGTTCTTTCTGTAAAAGAAAGAATAGAGACGGCCCATTCATCCATCATCCTATTGTACATATCCGATGTGTTGGCGCTCCGATTCTTTCCCTACCGGCCATTTAACATCTCCTCTTTTGTCTGTTATTGATGGCCACCTATCAGGCAAACGTAAATTCGCTAAAACTCACACATCGGCATTGATTAAGACGCTTGTTTGTTTTGTGTAGATTACGAAAGAGAGAGACTCGATGCGCTCATTTATTCCCACCAAGTGCGGCATCAATTTCGCATATATTGATTAATACGAGATAGGATAACGACCGTACCTTTTGAATTTATGGCACGATGCCAACGATGGAACACAAGAGAGCGAATTGTAGATGAACACGTCAATCTCTACATTTCAATAGTTTACAAAACTCGAAACTTTGATTTCAAGTCGAATTAAAATGAACGACAAAATGATTTCCGCCGGGGTTTTTTTGTTTGTTTTTTCTAAAGGAACGCAACGGATAAAAGAGTTTTGAGCGCAGGCGCCATCCACAAAACACTGGCGCTGGTGTATAATAGTAACTGGCGAGAACGCTTGGCCCGTCAGTCGACGTTTAACTTGGACGCACAGCAGATTGTGCCAGTCTCAATCCAACCCATGATGAATTAAGAAAACGTATTTAGTGATTCGCAGAATACAAGTGATGGATTGTTTGATTTAAAAAATCGTGATTTTGAAATCGGGCAAATGTGGATGTGGTCGAAATAGGATGAACTACTACACGAAAGACACGATGTGTTGTGACGGATCGCTCACAACTTTGAGTCGTCAAGGCCGCTCACGACCGCCGTTACCGGCTCGACAACTCACCAAACTTGTCGACACACAACAACAACCTCATTGATATTCGCATCAGGTATGTAGAGGCTCCGTACCATACAGTTTTCGCCCCTTTTTCAAAAACACAATCGTCTCTTTGACCTGCCGCTCGCCTTTTCTTTCTCCGATAAGAAAACGGCCAATTGGCCATCAAACAGATAGAAAGGATTTCTTTTTTTTTTCTTTTCAAGGGACAACATTTTAGCAGAATTGAAAAGGCAACTGTAATAAAACTCGAGGGATTATTTTTGTGCAAGGTAATGACGTTAAAAAAAAAAAAGAGCGGCGACGGTCAAAAACACAAAATGGCATATCATCAAAAAATATATCCTCCCATATCTGCGGAAAGAAAAAAAGAAGCGCACACCTTTTGTTTTTAAGCCGGGGAATGTGTTGCTGCACCTGCAACACTGTCACGCGCTACTCCCGTAGGCTTTTGGCATTTATTTTTGAAAGGGGAAAAAGAAATCGTAGGTGGTCAGTACGTGTTGTCTTATTTTAATGAAGCCGATCAAGTCTGCCCATTTATTTATAGAGATCCTGATATTATCTGGCGGTCGTGGCTTTTACAGGTACAGGAAATGAACGTCGCCATTCTTTAAAAGAGATAGAAAAGTTGACGCTTTGAGGTGGGAATCTAATTTAGTGGCCGTCCCCTTTTTTTGTTTAACTTGCAATGACGAGGACAAAAATGCCGTTCAATATTTTTTTGGAACGTGACTGTCCCCATGTACGGATTTTTAATTAACGTTTGTCAAGCAGTTGCCATAGCAGCCGTCTTGTGTCGTTAGTATTAGAAGGCAGTCGCTTGTTGATTACGAAGAGCGACCTTCGGATTGCCTCATTTTCAACTAATTTGAACGGACCAATCTCAGGCGGAAATCAGTTCCGATGATGAAAGAATCTAAATATTCTTGTATAAACGACGCCTACGAAATGCAACGGCCAGTTTTATTACATTTAACTCACCTTTTTACGCTTCGTCTTCTTCTGTTTTCTCTAATGGACAAAATGGGTTCGTGTTGTTTCGCCTCACTCTGTTTGCTCTCTCGTGTTTCTCTCCTAATGTGTGTCTCTCGTCTCTTGTTACTCTCCTTTGCAAACACACATATTCGTTCGAAAAGAGAACGACCAAAAGTCCTTTTTCACTTGTCAAGTTCGAAACGCCACTGGTGGATTTCCACGAATTCAGCAAATGACGGGCATCTAACGGACTGGCTGTCAATGGCGCACCATATCAAACATTTTTTTTTTTTTCGAAATGTCAACTATTTTTGGCGATGCAAACATTTCAAAGCGTGTCCGAATCTAGACCTCTCACACAATGTTCCAAAAACACTCGAATATCTGATGAAAAATTCAAACTTTTTGTTCATACGTACATGTGCAACAAAATTTGAAAATTTGATGAGATCGTCCTGTCATCCAAAAGGAAACCGTCCATCGCACACTCGAGTCACTTTGTCAATTGACATTGGTTAACGAAAAGACTTCGTTGTACGGGTGGCTTCAAAAACAATCAGAAATTCCATTACGATGTTGACAGCCAACAAAAGAATCCATCATATACGTCCACGAATAATTCAACAGAGTTTTTGTTTTTAGAACAGGTACAACATCGATGGATTCTGCTGGCCAATGGAACGTTCATCTCATGACGATTGGTGACACTATTAATAATCAAACGTCTTACTACAGCAGCGACGATGGACGAACCATTGGATTTGCCACCAGCATGGCAGCAGCCATGAATTACAGTTTAATTGAAACGGTGCTCATCAGCGCCGCCCTGCTGGCCATTATTGTCGGTACCGTCGTCGGCAATGTTCTCGTCTGCATCGCCGTCTGCCTAGTCCGACGCTTGTAAGTATAGACATTTTATTCCTTGTGTATACATCCGTCTCGGTCAATGGGTAAACGAGAAAAACGAAAAAGAATGTTAAGAAAACATAAACTGCCTGAATATAGCCATCGTGTTTATGGGATGGACTACGTCAAATTGCAGCTCGATCTTTAGGCCCCAAAAGGCACTACCCGGGCCTGTTCTTTTATAGTTGTAGGCCAGGCAAAGAACACGTTTTGCTTTTGCAACAACTGCCATCGTAAACGTTGGTGTACGGCTTAAATAGGTAAACAAAATTGTGGCGTAAACACGTTGACTGTTTCCTTGTTTTTTCTCCACCGAACGGCTGTTGGAATTTTCGTTTAGCTCTTGAATGCCCATTTTATGACGCATCAAGGTATTCGAAATGAACGTGTCAAGTCAAACAGATTCATTTCAGTCGTTTTCCGAACTCCTGTGATTCTGACTTTTTTTTCCAGCTGATGGCTGATTTAATTATTAAAAAGGAGGCCTTGGTTGAATTCTGACAAGTTTTGCAATGGCGTTTGCAGACGACAAGAGTCGGCTTGGAAAGTGCAGCCATTAGAAAGTTCAAGTTTTGACGTTACGTAATTTTGCGTACATTTGCTTACAAAAGTTGCACCCAGTTTTAAAACTGCTATGGAAACAAAGTTGCACCGTGATATTTCAATGAAAACGTTCGTTAGCAAGTTATCATTTCTAGTTTCATTCCAATTAACATTCCTAATCACCGATTATTCACATTTAAACAGACGACGGCCTTGCAACTACCTGCTGGTGTCGTTGGCCGTGTCGGACCTGTGCGTAGCTCTGCTGGTGATGCCGATGGCCCTCGTTTACGAAGTGCTGGGCACGTGGCCGTTCGGCGCCCGGGTCTGCGACACTTGGGTCGCCTTCGACGTCCTCTCGTGCACGGCGTCCATCCTCAACTTGTGCATGATCAGCGTCGATCGCTACTGGGCCATCACCCGGCCGTTGGACTACGGCGTGAAAAGGACGCCGGCCCGGATGATCTTCTGCGTCGCCCTCGTCTGGATCTCTTCGGCCTGCATCTCTTTGCCGCCGCTTCTCGTCCTGGGCAACGAGCACGGGCCCATATCCACCAACAACAGCCATCCTCAGCTGCTGGACGGAGATGCATTCGGACAAGACATGCAATGTCAAGTGTGTCAAGAATTTGGCTATCAAATCTACGCCACGTTGGGATCGTTTTACATCCCGTTGGCCGTCATGGCCGCCGTCTACTATCAGATATTCCAGGCAGCCAAACGCATCGTGGACGAAGAGAAGAAAGCGCAAAGCCATTTGCTGATGACACGGACCAGCAGCTGCGTTAAATCTGTCCAGGAGAAATCTAAATCGAAAGCGCTGAATGCAGTGCAGTCGTCTCTTCTGGTCCATCCGTATCAAACGAGCGTGTGCAACAATGCCGCTCTGGTCGTCGTGCGTCGTCATAGCGATCAACAACTGCAAACGTCAAACAGACGGGACAATGCAGTCACAGATGCAGCACTTACCAACAATGAAGTGTGGAGCAAGGACACGAACGGTGGCCATCCAGTCACCTGGCCAGACACAGCCAGTAAAGCACAAACGGACAATACAACAATGTCGTCGGACATTCCTGTGACGGGCACGACAATCAACCGAAGCGAAGGCCAGCAGCCACCGTCTAAACGCCGTCGCAGCAATCAGTTGACTCATCGTCGGGCAAGTCGAGTTCGTTTACGTTTCGCTCTCAACAAAGAACGCAAGGTAAATAATTTATGAAATTCCTTGAAATACGATGTTCTTCGTAACTGATATGCAATGGAAAACATCAATTTTGGCTGAAACTTGAACGGATTTAAGGCCTGGAGGGGGGGGGTGAAGGAGGCCATTTATTTTTCAGTGGGTGTAAAAGGACGAAGTGATGAAGAGAAGTTCCCCTTTTTCTTGTGTGTGTGTATGTGCCAAAAGTTTTGTAGTGGCGCTTGCGGGTACGCCGCAAACGAAAGAGCTTCTTATTTAGATTGAGCCGGGCCGGCGTGATCCGCCCTTTGGGGGCTTTTCTCTTCATCACAATGCAATTTGAGTTGATTGGAGACACTGCTGGCTGTGGGCGTAATTATGATGCACACACAACTTTTGTCTTCATCTCAGCAATTTCTTTGATCATTCACCCAAAGGGCTCAAGTGTTTTTCATTTTTTTGTGTTCATGCGACTTAAACTGAGTTTCAGACAAACGTAAAGCCCTAATTGAATTTGCTTTTTTGTTATTCCAACAGGCGTCGACAACGTTGGGAATTATAATGAGCGCCTTCACGTTGTGCTGGTTCCCTTTCTTCGTGCTGGCCTTGGTCCGTCCGTTCATGAGCCACCAAACGGCCTCTATGGTGATTCCACAATGGCTTTCCTCTCTCTTCCTGTGGCTCGGCTACGCCAACAGCTTCCTTAATCCCGTCATCTACGCCACGACCAACAAGGATTTCCGACTGCCCTTCCGTGAAATCCTCTGCCTGCGATGCAAGTCACTCAACAGCGTCATGAGGGAGGATTTCTACCAGTCGCAGTACGGCAACAACCAACAACTGATGGACACGACGGCCAACAATAACAAGTCGGGATTGATGGCTGGACAGCCTTCGTCTCCATCATCTTCGTCATCGATTTCGCATCCGAAAGTGTCCGGCAATCGTCGCCGACGGCGTCGATGCTCCACCGAATCGGTTGGCATCGAGCAGAATAATCGGAAAATGGGCGCACCGGAAGAGGATGACGCAACAGATTACGGCGTCATGACCGCTGGCCATCGTGAAAGTTCATCATCGGCAACCGCCTTCCTCTGAATGAACAGTCAACTCGAATTTCTCTTTTCTGCTCGTCATTCCTTTACATTTATCGTGGTGTCAACTGTTTTGATTTGAGGACCGATTGGCTTTTGATTTGATTCATTTTCGACAAAATTTAGTGATTATGATGGCAAGATATTTCATACCGTGCTAATATTAAATACTATTTACAAAATAACGTGAGGCTCCATGTAAATTGTATTCTGTAATTGTATTTCACGCCTCTCTGTCGTCGTGAAACGTGTCAACATTTAATCATGACAGATGTATTTTAACGCAACATATCTATTTCTTGAATGTCGTTCAATTTTAATATTTATATATATAGATCGTTGATTTGTATTTGACACGATTCTAGTCGACCATGTTTCTCGATTAAATACAAATTCTCGAAACTAATGTTTTCCTACTTGAAGGCTATGAAAATTCATGTGAATACATTGGCAAAAAAGGGGATAAATGAATTCATTAAACATGCTGAATATGTGTCACAAGGAAAATTGGAAAAAAAAGGCTGTGTGCAAACAAAATCAGCTTCATTTTTAAATGCATGTTAAACAAATTTATTGTCAATCATGGATTAGTACATAAGATGATAGCTGACATGCTTTTCTCATACCGCTGGAAGACCTCCATATCAAATGACAGCTGCTGCAATATGCTTTTACCCAAACACACAATACCCATATTTTCATCTATATATGCATAAAAGCTTTCGGTGGATGTACGACAGGCTTATAAATCAAGTTATGTGGCGGTACAGCCCTGCCAGTGATCAGCTTTGGAGCTATGTTCGTCGGCGTTTATTATAGGTCACAAGAGCTTACAAGCAAGCAGCTTACTCAGTTTCTTTTTTTTACTGAAACAAGAAAATCCCTTGTTGACGGGGCCTCCATAGTTATTTCAAGAGCATTTTAGACGTAAGCTAAACAGATTTGAATGGTTCAGATTGATAACATAGTAACCATCATGTGACCCTTCTTTCGTATCCAAACTACGTCGAACTCAATAAAGGTACAGAGAAAAACATATTTTTATATAGGCAATGGATGTCGAGAGGTACCTGTGTAGCAATGCATAGCAACGAGCTTTTCAGCGATAACAAATAATAGAGGATTGCACATCAAACTCTTGGGCTGGAGCAACGAGAGCAAATAATCAAGTATATAGCTGGGATATATATATACAACAGTCATCGGATCTTCATCGCCATGGATCGAGGACTAATGTGTTGCCAGATGTTATTATGGAAAGGCATCTAAGGCGGCCCAAGCAACATTGTCATAAAATTATATTCTCTTCTGAGCATAGTAATTGTTTTTTTTTGCCTGCATATTTTGTTTAAATGAAAAAATTTCAATGAAAAATCAATAAATGTCCTTTTTAAAATACAATCACATTCTTGAAATGCCGTGTCCCATAAGCGAGTAATCCAAGAGCTTTTTGTCGTCTGCTTAATAACGAAAACATGATGATGTGTGTACAAGAGATAAATAACGTACACGACGCACATCTGTTTGATATGATCTCAAACTCAAAACGACACACCGCAAAGAGGGAAATGCTGCCTTTAATATGGTATAGTGGCTTCCGTCCCATCAACAAGATTGCAAGCATCAAAGGTCTGGGTGTATGCAAATGCACAGCAAGGCGTGGAGTCCTGGGGAACACGAGACCTGTCTCTTAAACTATCACATTTCATGTGGTTCACGTGAAATGGATTTGACGTGTTCCTAGGTTGATACCAATGTCACATATATCACATTTTTTTTCCCATGGCCAAAATTTGTTTGCCGAAAAAAACCGCTGTTTTTTTAATAAATAAAAGGAAGCCTGTAGATGTAAAGCAAGAAAAATAAACAAATTTACTAGAGCCATCGAGTTTCAATCATCCGAACGAGTATTATCTATGCCCTCAAAAAATAAAGAAAAAAAAAAAAACAAATAAATAAAAAAGGCAGAAATATTTTGGTTTGGCAACATTTAATGTCAAAAGGAAAATGGTGGGAATGTGGAAGCTGCTCTGCCCACGGATTTGTGTTACAAAGGCCGTCAAACATTTTCTCTTGTTATCTGCTTCCTCGAGTTGGTCGTCTTCGACCATGTTTTTTTTATACCTACAAACATCAGCCGGGAGAGCCTGAAATATATCTTAGGTATTTCCAAATAGAGATTCTAGAGTCTAATGCACCTGGTGGGAAGCTGAGTACGTGCAGTGCGAGATTTATACGTTGGGATTGAGAAATGCGATATCTTGTAAAGCACGTTTATATTTTGAAAAAGAAAAAGTATGGAGCGTAAAGGGCGTCACACCTGCTTTTACATATTTAGCTTTTGTTGAATTGCATGTAAATATCCAAGAGTCTCATCATTATGTGGACATTTTGCTGAGTCATCCAACTTTGGGACGCGTGTGACGATGTAAGGGGAAGTTGATGTGACTTGAATTGAAAAAAAAAGTTGATCATTTCCGTTGTCATTGTAGCGTAACAACCATTTGCATACGCGATTGTTTTCTTTTTGTAGACGAGGAAAATTAGAATTCACTACATTTGCTCATTTCGTCAAAACTTGGAGATGCAAAACAAAGGAATTCTCATTCATTTTTTTAGTTTTCAACGTTACAAAGCGTTAAAAAAAAAGTTTTCCCTGCTGCTTTAATAGTTTTCCATTGTTTTGCCACTACCAACAATGGCAGATTTTCGTTTATCAAAAAATCAGGTCGATTGATTGCACTCGCCCCGAAAAAGAAAACAATCGCCATTTTTTTGTGTGCGCCTACCTCTAGAGTTGATGATGGGCGTACAGCTGATATAATGTTTCACGTGTCACTTCATTATTTATTTTTCTATACTTTTTGATAAATCCCGAGGTGCTGCCGCCGAGTTGCAGAACAAAAGAGAAAAATGAGCTTCTGCGTCAGCAACGTGATATTCCATCATTGCCTATCGACACACACACACACACACGAAACTATACTGCTGGTGTGTAATCGATAAAACACACCCGATATAGAACTACTGCTGCTCGATAAGAAAAAAAAGACTGGCCAAACCATAAAAGAAATGCTGGAGATTTACCATGACCGGTACCTCACGCTTTGCATCGATGACGAGGGGCCCAAACAATTTCGAATCAATCAGGTATTTTTCATTTTTGCTATTGTCTTTCATATTAAAGAATTACTATTTAAACAGGATCAAGTATCGATTAAAGTTTGTGTTGTACCGACTAGTTGAACGAGACCCCTGTGACCCTTTTCTTAAAAACTACGAGGCCAATCCCCACAAAAAGAAAAGCTTTTCTCTGTACAGATTGGGACCAATATTGGGCTTCTTTTCGATTCTCTCTTCTTTTTTTTTTTATGAGCCCGGCTTATATCCAGTTATAGAAGACCATTGCTGATGGCTTTCTGACGAGTCAATAAAAGTCAGGCCAGCCGCTATGAAACACCACGGTAAAAATGCTAATAACTACACGACGTTTAATCGCTTGACTCGTTTTCCAACAGACGTTCCAAACATTAGACGTCACACAGGGAGGGACTATGTCGAAGAGCAAATTCTATCATAACTTTGATGCACGCGACGAAATGCAACGGAACGATCATTTATCGTGAAAACAAAAAAAATTGTTGGTGCGCAAATTGAGAAGCGCACGCGTCTTGGGCGTTTTCTCAATGGCAGGCGCAGGCGCGCGTGAATGGCGTTCGCGTGCGGCTTGTAGTTTTCGTCGAAGAAAAGAAAAAAACCACTCAGTAGACGCCGTACCTCCTCAGGCATCGGTAACGTTTCTTCTATACTGGCGTTTTCGTCACGTTTTGTTGTCATCGTGAATTTTTATTTGATGATTTTATGATTATTCCCCTCTTTTTTTGGAAAAGAATAAAAGTCACGTGATTGGCACTTTGGAGCGAATCATTTTTCGGATAAAGTGCGTTTCATCTTGGAAGAATGTGGGCTAAAAAAAGGACACAGCGGCATCGAGTTGATTAAATCAATGTCAAGGTAATTCATTTTGATTTTACTATTCTTTTTATTGTGTTACATCATTTGCCGTAATGATATTTGGTGCCATCTTTTTCAACACGGACTAACCTTCCCCTTATTGGCTATTCAGTCTGCATTTCCTTTTGAGAGCATTATTTTTATTTCCCCCCCCTTTTTTTTTCGGAGGGATGAACGGTGGCAGACAATCAACCGAGCGGACATGAAAGGTCCCCGACTAAAAGACGGCCAAAGATCGATGCTCGAAACGGCCCTATTTTGTGTCGGAATCGCCATCATTTGATTAAATTTTTTGCAAACTGAATTCCCTTTTGGCGCGAACAAGTTGAAGACGGCCACAGGTGTCGCCTTTGGATTCGATTTTACCTTATCGCTGCGACATATTGAATACGAAGTTGGGCCAACACTTGCTGCTCGAGTAGAAAAGACTTGTTCATCATAGCGAACTGAAGGATCACAGAAGAATAAAAGTCCAATTTATGGCGGAATGATGTTGGAATTGCGCCTGTGGTAGGCGGTTCAAAGGAACCAATCAGCGCGGCTACATGGGACACTATTATCTTTCCTACACACACATGTTGGGAGGTTGATTGGTTTTCTTCGTACAGTCGAGTAGTACGTCGTTAGTGCAATTGACAAAAGATTTGCTTCCCCCCAAAGGAATCGATATATACCTCACAGGTTACGTCTTCAATAAGGAACCTAATTTATACTTTATCTTTAAAAAAAAAAAAAAAGTATTTCCTTTTGTTTGTAATAATTTCGATATTGCTGACACAGGATTTAATCGAGAGGAACATACGTCCATCCAATGGAAGTGGATGCGTTGGAATGGAACAATTTCAAACATTCGTTGCGGTTCGTGACTGGACACTCGGCCGATGCAATCATCAATCAAACATTTCCGATTCAACCTGAAACAAGCACAGCATCAGCCATGAATTACAGTTTAATTGAAACGGTGCTCATCAGCGCCGCCCTGCTGGCCATCATTGTCGGTACCGTCGTCGGCAATGTTCTCGTCTGCATCGCCGTCTGCCTAGTCCGACGCTTGTAAGTTGCCACTGTTTACTTGCTTTTCTTTTCAAGTTTGGCTTCTCTTTCACGTGTCCGACAAAAAAAGAAGAAGAAGCTTCGTAAAAATAGCTCCCCTCCTCTGTGCAACTGCCCGTTTCGTACTTTGGCTCGCGTGAATGAACGCACAGAGAGATCGATGTCGTTTTCTTTTCGGCCAGTTGTGTTTTCTTTATCCCTCGCATTTTGGCCTTGTTAGTCGTGCAGCTTCACGTCTAATTGGAAGAGGGGGGGGGGACTAGAGAATCCCGATCATCCACATGCAACGAATGCGTGTTGTTGGGACTTTGTTCCATTTTGTAATTTGACTTTGTCAAGTAGACAAGGGCCATCTAATTAGGCATAAAGTGTGTCCAGCTACTTGACTCTATTTCTTTTTTGAAAAACATTTTCACAGACGTCGTCCGTGCAATTACCTGCTAGTGTCGCTGGCCGTTTCGGACCTCTGCGTGGCTCTTTTGGTAATGCCCATGGCTTTGGTTTACGAAGTGCTGGGCACGTGGCCGTTCGGCGCCCGGGTCTGCGACACTTGGGTCGCCTTCGACGTCCTCTCGTGCACGGCGTCCATCCTCAACTTGTGCATGATCAGCGTCGATCGCTACTGGGCCATCACCCGGCCGTTGGACTACGGCGTGAAAAGGACGCCGGCCCGGATGATCTTCTGCGTCGCCCTCGTCTGGATCTCTTCGGCCTGCATCTCTTTGCCGCCGCTTCTCGTCCTGGGCAACGAGCACGGGCCCATCTCCACCAACAACAGCCATCCTCAGCTGCTGGACGGAGATGCATTCGGACAAGACATGCAATGTCAAGTGTGTCAAGAATTTGGCTATCAAATCTACGCGACGTTGGGATCGTTTTACATCCCGTTGGCCGTCATGGCCGCCGTCTACTATCAGATATTCCAGGCAGCCAAACGCATCGTGGACGAAGAGAAGAAAGCGCAAAGCCATTTGCTGATGACACGGACCAATAGCTGCTCGAAACAAAAGACAGTCGAGCAGCAAATGAAATCAAAGACTAGTCAATCGATCCCAGTTCAATCGTCTCTACAGGTTCATCCGAACGCGTTGAACCTGTGCAATAGCGCGGCCCTGATTGTGGTACGTCGTCATAGCGACAGACGCAATTCCTCCATCGACAGCAGCGACCACAACTGGACGGCCAATCATTACAGCAACAATCGTCCAACCACCTGGCCGTTAGACCACGGCATCTCTTTGTCGTCGACGTCATCATCGGCCTCTTTAATGACGACATTAAAAAACGAAACCAAGGAACGAGACGAGGCGTTGCTGGACATTCCCCGCAGTTGCTCGAGGCGTCGTTATTCGTCGTCTGCTGCCAGCACGGCCGAAATGCACGTCGACGACGATGCAGCACAGGACATCCACAGATTAGAGTCGACGGCCGTTAATCCATCCGCAAGAGCAGCTTCCGGTCAGCTGTTGACACCTGCTGGGAGTCATGCACCGGCTCTGGTGCCACCCAGTGTCCAGCTGATTGCACCTAATCCACCGCTTCTTCATCAGCAGAATCAATTGCATCGGAGAGGAAGTAAAAGCCGATTACGATTCGCGCTCAACAAAGAACGCAAGGTCAGTCATATAAACGTTGATTGCGTCTGGCTCTTTTGTTCTGATTACACTTTGGGTTAAACGCTGGTTAACGAGCAGAAATGATTGCGTTCCATTGGCTGCGCAGTTCAAACGAAAAAAAAAAAACATTTGAGAAAAAAGTTTAGGGGGCACGAAAACAATCAGACTCAATGACGTCCAGTTTTATTTGTTAAACGTTTTGGTTCGTTGCTATTTTGGCTCCGGTTCACTCTCCAATTCCTTTTTCCTTCAAAAATGCAGTTGGCTGACTTTTAAAGGTCAGATGGCACTCGCAGCTGGTCCGAGGCCGGCTTTGAAAGCGTGGCTCAATTTAGCTTCAATAACGTCCTCGTGCGTGTCTTTCTTTTGAATTAAATTTGCCGAATTCTTGTTTGCTCGATTACGGCAAGCCATTCATTCTCCATTTTATTGGTTCAATCTTCTTTAGGCTGACGTCTTTATAATTGAACTGTTTTTTTTGTTCAACAGGCATCGACGACGTTGGGAATTATAATGAGCGCCTTCACGTTGTGCTGGTTCCCTTTCTTCGTGCTGGCCTTGGTCCGTCCGTTCATGAGCCACCAAACGGCCTCTATGGTCATTCCACAATGGCTTTCTTCGCTCTTCTTGTGGCTGGGCTACGCCAATAGTTTCCTCAATCCAGTCATTTACGCGACGACCAACAAAGACTTCCGACTGCCCTTCCGCGAGATCCTCTGCCTGCGATGCAAGTCACTCAACAGCGTCATGAGGGAGGATTTCTACCAGTCGCAGTACGGCAATGAGGCCAACAAAACGGCACTTGCCCTGGCCGGTGGCGCCAGCCAGTTGTCTGCCACCGCCTTTCTCTAATAATCCCGTCACAGCCTCCCCCCCTAAATATTTCCTGTCATTCTATGGTGTAAATCGATAATCGATTCGTTTCTCTTTTTTTTTTTTGTTATTTCTAGTCCAATGCTCTCTCGGTGTATGGATGGCACCTGTCCTCCCTCGACCCTAATGTAAATGTGAAATCTTTTTGTTCGCGATCCTCGTTGATATAACACGCACTTTGTCGTACACATTGGAATCTGTTGATAGATGGCACTGTAACTCGTGACTGATTTTAATGTCATCACATTTCGTTTGATTTGATTGTTGTTGTTTCACGCCACAATGTTGTGTATTCTCGTTTTATCCACCAGTGACAATTTGACGTGTTTATGCCAATTTTAGTGATGAAATTAAAACAAAAATATACGATATTGCAACACTGGACTATGGAGCATTCCGTCTGTACGATAGCGGGAAAGTATCACAGCATGTGTTTGCTTTGTTACATTCAAGTTATCTAGTCATAAAGTGTAAAGTAAGCAATGGAAACTGTTTTGGTGGTTTTATTTGAGGTCAGTAAACAGAAAAATGACACAATCGATGGACATGTGTTCAGTTCAAATAGATTTTGGAAAATCTAGTGTTGTATGCCAAAAATGTGGCAAGTGCACCTGTGCCAACATTCACATTGACTGGTACGTGATCAAGTTTTATATATTTTTCATCAACTCATAGACATCATTTTAGTTGACACTAGTACACAAATAGAAGTGACTATAAATAGATTCGCAGTGGGAATATTATTATTTAATGAGGAAACAAAAAAAAAGAACAATGTCCATCATCTAATGAAGACGACGACAGACACGGCCCACGCATATCGTCTTAAAATATTTTCCTCAACCGAACGTAAAGAAATTGACGGTGGGATGAAAGACCAGAGGTCAGTCTAGGATTAATTAAAAATACTGCTTAATCTCGTTACACAACGTACTTTTCTGTGATGGGGGCTGTGCTTTAATGAAAGCCAATGTGAGAGTTAATGAAAAGGATTGGACCAGCTTAATGAAAAGGCCAAAAGTTTTTCTTCTCATGTGGGCTGTACATGGGGGGAAGTAAAAGTAAAGAAGATGGTCAGCAAAAAGTATTGGTTAAAATTCATTTTCTTTTGTTTTGCAGCTAAATCCTCCCATGGAGTGATGTAACAAAGGGGGAAAAAAAAAAGATGATGCATGCAAACACGTTGACAGAGATAGTCTAATTCTGGCAAACGAGCTTTTTGGCTTTTGGCCTTTTGGAGTCAGTTTGACATGCAACGACGAAGGAGGTCCAGTGGTGGTGACAACTGACTGGACATCATTAGTGAAAACGATCGTGAACTTTCGTTTCTTACGATATTGAATAATCCTTTTTCCATCTTTAATGCCTGTTGTATTCACACAGACAAAAAAAAGGCACAACTAACAAGAAAGATGTTGGCCATTTTGATATCAAAGATTTTTTGTCTTGGTGAAAAGCGGAACAAAGAGGTTGACTGGATCATCGCCAAAACCATCTTTTAGAGAACAACACACTCTTGAGCCCATCTTCAATGGAATATGGACACACCCAATTTTTTTCGTTTTAGCAAAAAAAAAAATTAAAAGGATTTGGGCCTGAATGCACTTGTACAAGAGCCTAGACAGATTGCCTTTTAATCTCGTATTGTTGTGATTCGAAAATCTATTTGCTTTGCAATCCACCAACAAGCCAATGGACTCTTGCAAGATGGACGGGCCTTTCTAACAACGTTAAAAACCGCTCTCAGATGAGACGCTTCTCTTATTCGATGAAACAGTTGTGTTTTTCCGCAAAATCGATCGGCCGTTTGTTGTTGAGCTTCTGCGATGGACAGTTTCCATACGTTGCCAATCTCCACGCCCCAAATTCCATATATTTTACATCCACGCGTATACGACATGAAAAAAAAAGTGATTTGATGGTCGTTGCCATGGCAACCAAAGAGACTTTAGCAGATGTTACCACCCCAAAAAGCTGATGGAACTAAAAAGAAGAACTTTAAAATTCATATCCACAAACGGAGTTGAATGAGAATCAACAAACAGGTCAGTCAGTAACAGAGTAGCCATTCCACGCATTTGAATGTATTCATCATCTTTTCCTTGCGAATGAGACGTGCACTTTTGGCGAAAAAACTAGACGCATTGATCGATATTTTCTTAATGGATCACGATGATGGGCGAGGGTTGAAAAAAAAAGAGAAAAAAATCCATTAATAATCTGTCTCAATGGCGCATCAAGAAAAAGTGGTGAATCTTAAATGACTGGACCCTTAATCTCTTTTGACAACATTTCAGCAAGATGCTGCTGTTGATGGCAAGATAAATGACGTCACAGACTCGAGCCGAGTATTTTTCTTCCTTCGATTGTATTTCTTAAAGAATTTTAGCATACGAGAGCTCAGCAAAAAAAAAAATTGATCATAAGTATGACTTGTTTATTCAGATACTTTGGCTGGGCCGATGCAGCTGGCCTGTATAATCGAACAGTGGAGGAATATGCAAAAGACGCCATTGTTTGGATTTAGTTAAAAAAAAAAAAAAACGGTGGGGAGCTGCCCATCAAACTTCGTAATGGATTTTATGGATTTGTCGGCCTCCCAGTTATGAAAAAATTTCGTAACCGGCAATCAAACCCAAAGGCCCAGACAAAACTCGGCTGATGGTTTTGAACTCGGATGCAGACGACATTCCATCGGCCATTAGGTAACCCAACGGGAGTCTGGAATCATTCGCAAGGCCTGTATAAATTTCTCTTGCTTTTTTTTTGAAGGTTTGTCTGCAACATTATGGCCCAAACTGTGTGCCATCAGAATAATCAGTTTAATAAAAAAAAAAGCCTTTCGAACTGTATGAACTGAAACAAAAAAGGCGGTCCCCCCAAATTTGGAACTGTCTATTGTCATCTTGTTCCAGGTGAGCTTTCTTTATCTGTTGTATAGATGTAGACCCGATTTGATGGGGTAGCATTTTGTGGCAATATTTATGGACTTTCTTCTTGCTTCTGATTAGATTCCTCTTGTTTAGCCGTGGCTGTCTCATCAAAGTGAAAAGGAAATAAAAGAAATGGCTTAGCAGCTGGACAAAAACATTGGCATGCCCAAAACGAGGTACGAGACTTTTTCGGAATTTTTATTTTCTCTATTGACGTCTTTCACATACACAAATGCCTTTAAAAACAAAAAAACACATTGAAATCCAGCAGAGAGAACGAATGGATTTCTCATACACATCATAATTATGGCAAAAAAAAAAGCCTTTTAAAACGTGCATAAAAACGAGGATTTCATTTATGATTATGTATGCATCTTGTAGACGGTAAGTATAGGTGAAGTATATGGGGTCTATTGGTAATCGACTGCCTATGGCACGCTGAGCTTCTCGAGCCCATTTACACACGTCCCGTTTGATTAATGATTCACACGTCTCTTCTTTTCTCTATGGCCGCCCTTTGCAACATTCCACTTTGCTATTTGATGTGTGTACCCCAAGATTCAAAGAGAAACAGCACTTTAAGAACTTATCGATCCGCTCTTTCTTTTTGTTTGTCTCCTGCTATCGAAGGTCTTCAATCGATTTCTCACCCAAAAACAATTTCAATTCACACCTTTTGGGCCTTCCTTTTTTTTTTTTAAACTTTTGATTTCGTTCTACATCACCACGCCCATGTCGTCGTGACATTTGCTCGTTTCCTTAAGCCACGATTGGCAAAATCCAAATAGCCCATAGGCGAGAAAATGGCGATTCATTCTGGAAATGATTGAAAGGCTTCTCCTTTTTTTTTTTTTTCAAAAACGTAATGGTAATCTCGTGTACGATAGCTTTTTATGCATCATTTCGGTTACAATGTTATTGTTGTGTGTCACGAGAACTGCTTGCAAAAGTTTTCTTTTTCTCTCTGAATGTTTCTTATTCTGAGAAAACGACAAGTGAGACTGACAGGTTAAAAATAAATGCCTTGACAACGGCGCCGCATATTTTAAAATAGGTAACTCATCTTTTTGTGTATTATTTTAGAAATAATGTCAACGTTGCAATGAAAATATTTTGGCGCAATTTGGCTCGGCTTTGCCAAACAAAAGACGTTGACTGTAGACCTATGCTGGCTGTGCCGACTAATCTACCCTAATCAGTTGTTTTGCGTCGTTCCTGCTAGACATTCTGATTTTTAACAGCTCTCACTTCTCCGTAGTGGCTTTGATCATTTCAAAGTGAATTTCCCAAGTGTCTGTAAACCAACCAATCGACACGCAAAAAGTTTCACGTGTACTAACTCTACGAAAAGCCAACAATTGAAAGGTGTGTGATCTCTTTGTTCGTGTTTGCCTAAGCAAATTCAGCAACTATTCTCCCAACATGATGCAACGCTCTTCCCCCAACTGGTTGTCTGACGTCATTGAAACAAAAAAGACTTGGTTTTCTAATCAACGTCCTGGTTCGAAGAAGTCGTCAATCCGTCGTACTTGGTGGCCGCACATCCTTGAGAATGCATCCAGGGAGACAAATTGATGGAGAGGAGCACAAGTTGAATCCGAGAATGCTGTCAGGTAACGGCCATTTATTAACGAGTTTTCATTGGGAATGCATCAAATCGATAGTATTGATCATACTAAACGAATCTTGCTTATCTTTATTGGCGTTTTTGATTGGAAATTGGCTCTCTCGTAAAAAAAGGAAAGTCTCTTGTGAAAGAGATCCGCTTCTCATTCATTTCCCACGGTTTAGCCTTTTTTTTTTTTTTATTAGTACTAATATTTTATGCAGTGTTCCTAAACGTTCAATATGTATTGCTGCGATTCGTTTTGGCTTTTTCGTTACGGCCGGCTGTTTTTTTTTATTTTTTAAGAACGTTGACCATTTTTGTCGTTTTTTAAAATTCTTTTTATCGTTCACGGTTCGGTATCGAACGTGACTCATCAAATCAATTCTTGAATTTTCACCTTGAAGTTAAAGGTGTTCGCGTTTTCTGGAAATTTTTCAACTGATAGGATCCGTCGTAATTTCGCGCACACGGATGAATGAGCAAATTCCCTCTAAAGTCTTCAAAGTTGCGAGAGGGTTAAAAAAGAAATCTGCATGAAGCTGCGTCGATTGAGGATGCATTTGGGTGTGGCTGTTGGTGGCGGGCTCTGCCTCTGACATTAATAGACTAGCAGACGAATCGTTTTTCTTCTTCAAACTTTTTGGCGATAGGACAGGTGAGATTAACGGCGGGATTGAAACACGCAGATGGTTTAGGTTGCAAGTCATTTTTTTTTTTTTTTTTTTGTGTGTGGCCAACAATCTTTTTGGCATCCGTTTCTTTATTTTGCATCATCACTTCCTTAGTCATTTTCATTGATGGAACATTGCTGAATGAGTGTGATGACGTTGTCAATGATCGTTGGCAACACTTTTTCGTAATCGCTGCGAAATATCGGCACAACTTCTTTCAAACTGCAAATTCTTTTCCTCGTTTTTCATCTTTTTTCGAGCCTTTGTAACCAGTCGATTCAATTTCCTCTTTGCAGAGTGCGTAGAGAGCCTAATGAATGCGTGTGTCTTTGTCAGCTGGGGAAAAACAGTTGATTTCTTTCTGAAACAGTTTAGTTTCATCCAACTGGGATTTGTATAACGTTTCGTTAGAGAACGCATCAACGTCTGTGTTGGTAAACACAATCTCATCCGCTCAATAAATTACCTAGGACACGTTTTTTTTTGCACGATTGCCTAGAGGCAACTGGTGCGATAGACACGTAGGGAAATGAGGGGGAAGCGTTCGAGTGAAGAGATAAATTTCAAAAAAAAAAAAAAATCATCGCGTGAATCGACTCTGGTTGGAACATCGCAGTGGTGTTTATCTGGCAGAAAAACTAAATGGGGCGTGGCTGTTGGATGACGGACAGTTCCATCAGACGGCCCAATCTCTTCGTCAACATCTTTTGTTTATCCCCATCTTCTCGTACTACGTGATACATTTTCTCCTTTTTTTTGCGACTCTCTCGTTGCCTAGCAACGCCATTTTATCCCCTAAATGTCTACGCACTTGCTAAAAAAACAATGCGTTTTCTTCCTTTGCGAACATCCACGTAAAAATAAAAAAGGGTTCGGCATTTGAGAAAGAAAAAAAAAAAAAATCAATGGCGGCTTAAAAATTTTTTTGTCTTCTCCGTTCTTCGGGTGGATAATAAAAGACAGCGTGTCCTATATTTTTGCTGCGTCGCATCAGCACCGCGTTGTTGTCTTTTTTCATATTTTACAAAAGAGAAACTAACGAGTTTCTTTGCCCGTCCATACTCAAGAAAAGAAACACATTTCTAAAACCGGAGACGTGTGTGGGTTCCCGTTTCTTTCTTGAAGAGCCAATTGAATTCGTGACCTTACGTGCACCCGTCGTTCAAATGTTTCATTGTTTAAAGATTTTGTTTTAAAAATAGAAGAGTTTTGCCTTTATTGGAATCGATAAAGATGCCCAACTTTGCGATGCGAAAACAACAGCCGGATCTTGTTTTTGAACGTTGCGCTGATGTTATCGTTTTCCTCGTTTCTTCTTCTTTTTTTTTAATCGTTCCAGACTGCCCCTCCATCATCTTATTTGAAGGTTAGCGAATTCTTTTTTTTTTTTTGTCCCCATTCCGCCCACGTCAATAAATGTTTGCGTCCGTCGACGCGCGCCCACGACATGCGATGAATCTATTTCGGGTGAGTTGCCATTCAATGTGCATTTTCAACGTGAATCGTTTAATGGCTAACGAGGTTTACGGTTAATAATGATTGAATCTCTGGGTAGACACGAGCGTCGTGTCTAGCGTGCAAAACACGCGTCCTCTTTTTTCTTGTTCGTTGACGTACGAAATGGGTCATTGTTTGGCCAGCTGTCTCATCATCCATACATGATTTGGGAGCCTCAATAAAAGAGGTCGTCTTCCTTTCAGCAAGGCGCATTACAATGTCTGTATTTATTTATTAAATATAGATCTATCAAATCTTTTTCCGACTTGATGAACGAGCGCGCATTTCTTTTTAAAAAGAAAGGCAACAAGGTCGGACTTTTACGTTTCCATCTTTTCCCGTTAGGAAACAGGAAAAGAAAAATGGCCAACGGAGGATGAAGGTCTTTTGTGATTTGGCCCATAAAAAGAGAGTCCAGGTGGCAACGTCGTCATTGTCCGCACCCAAAATTATTCGTTTGAACTCATCGACACGGTCGATAACGCACGAAATACGCAGATGTTGTCTTTTTATCCATCCGTATTCGTTTTTGGCGCCAAAGAAATACGATTCTCTATCAGCACACGGCCGATTTTATATCGTGTCGTCAAATGCGACGGGGGCTTTCGTAGAAATCAAAAACAATCAGAAATCTCTTTTGGCATAGGCTTTTCCTTCGGCTAAAAACTTCATAACTCTGCAATGGGAGTAAAAGTTTGTTTGTCACCATACAAGGCAAAGAAGAAACATAGGGTCTTTTTCATGGTCGTAAATGTTTAGAGAGGAAGGTCTTCATTTTGATAAGGGGATGTACAATAGGGCAGGAAGAGGTGGGGCAAAGAGCGTGACAGCCGAGATGTGAGGCAGTCTAGAAACGGAACGTGAAAATAAACAGAGGCCAACAAACATCAAACGGCAGCGCGCGTTTGTATACATTCTGTCGGCCTGTAAAATAAAAATAAAAATAAAGGGAGGATGGAGTACGCAACCGTCGTATGCAAATAGATAGACTCAAAGGGGTGGTCTCAAAATATACACGGCGAATATGTTGAACCGTTGAATGCCGCAGTCCTATTGAATATGTTTCATTCCGACTTCTTTTTATTGATGCGTAGTTGTATATCCGGCAATGAATTGCATCCGCAAAAAAAAAAATCGATTGATGAAAATGATTTTTTCTTTATTTGTTTTGCAATACTTTTTAAGTCGTTTCCCGTAATGCAAGAGTTGCCCCGGGTGATCACTGACGTATAGGACTAAAAAAAAAAAAAAAGGAATAAAAATAAATCTGTCTTTATAGACGGAAGAAAAAAGAAGGATGCGCAGCTATCGTATCCATTTCCGGATGCCGACGCTTCCATCGCGACCGGTAAAAGATTTAACGAACCCAACGCCCGTACGCGTAGCTCATCTCTCATATTTCTCCTGTAGGAGGATGAATGAAAAATATTGATCTTAAAAACACAAAACAAAAAAAAAAAATTTCCTTTTTTCTCAGCCAGTTGGAATTGACGATCGTTTCCAAATGATTTTTTTTTTTTTTTTTTTTTTGCTTTTAGTCTTGGCCATTAATGTCTGAAACGCTCGTAGGATCACCATCACGTCCGTCGTCGTGGCAACACGCATTTTATCGTTAAGAGGTGCCTAATTACAAACACTCTATGTCTTGTAACTACGGTGATGACAAAAGGGCACGGCTCGCACCTAATGTCAATTAAAGAGCTAGGAGATTAATGGCGTTACGTTTAATGCAATTTGAAAGCCGTAATGATGTCGCTTCTGCTGAAACTGACTCGAAATTCACACTTAAATATCTCAATCTTGCAGAAATCAGAGTGCCTAGCAACGCCATCTTTTGGAAATAAATTTCTCTAAACTTCCTTTAGCCATACGGAAGCTCCCCAAATCGATTGTTTACAGGCCAAAAAAGACGAAAGAAAGAGTAGAAGGCTATCATATTTATAGAGCTCACGACCGCTAGACTATACAGCAAGGCAATGTGTATAGAACTTGCTCCGTCTATTGAGGTACGTAGCCCCGTGTATATCCGACGTAGACGATGATGTGGCGCTGCTGTTTATACACACAGAGAGAGCCGTGTGTTTGCATCTCAAAAGAGAGAGGGAGAAAAAAAAAAAAAAAAGTATAGTATACATCCTTGTGTCATCCTCTGTTGAACTCTGGCCATTATGTACACACAGCGCACAGAGAGAGACTACCCATACCCCGAATTGTAAACCTTTTTTTCCTTGACTTAATGTTAGCTGCGATCAAAAAAGATCTTTTACTCTGCCGCATTTAATGCCGTCCACAAAGCATACTAGAAATTGGATTGAATATCTTTAACTAATCATATTAAAAGGGGATTTTTCTTTCATTTGATTTGCCGATCGAATCATTTTCAAGGTTTAATTACAGGTGCCATTTTGTTAGATTGAATTTCTGAACTATTCGTTTTGCGGTTTTTAACAGAGGGAGTTTCTTTATAGATAATTTGTACCTTATGAATTAGTGAAACCAATCAATTTCATCGCTTGACATCCAATTTTTTTATTAAGAAAAAGAGGAATTTGTCGTTCTCCGTTTAAAATTCAATGACCAAGAGGCACTCGTCTCTCTCGTTCATTATTAAAATCCATTTGTTTTTAAGAAGCACGTGCGCATCTATCGAACTTTACGCCATCAGAAATTCTCTTGTTTTTAACACTTTGCTGATACATACACACGTGTTTACAATCGCCATCAAAAATAGAACGAATTTGACACAACGCTGCAATGTGTTGTGACAACGTTGAGCTGCATTTGACGTCATTGTGCATCAAATCGGGTTGCCTCGTAAACGTACGAAAAGGAATGTTGTTGTGAAGAATGATAGAACGGGTTGGGCTCGGTTCGTGGCCTGCATATAATCAACTTGGGTTTGGAAGGGGGGGAAAAAAATGGATATTGGCTCCTGTCAAAACATTTTCTATCGAAGGGGGGTCTTGTATGTTGCTTTTACCTTTTTCCAACGAAACGCTACAGTTGCAAACACAATAAACCACAACAAGAATGAGAACCAACAGATGCTGCGTGGTCCGCTGTCCAGCTATTCTTGTTTTTAAATCGATATTTATTTATCAATGAAAAATAACACAAGAAGCGAAAGAAAATAGATAAACACTGATGAAATCAGAGCTCGGGACAAAAACAAAACAACTGAAATTTTCATCGACATGGCAAATCTCGTGGCCGTAAATGTTCAGCTGATGTCTACGTGTCCACTTGGCCGGAAGTCCATTTTGGCATCAGACAAGACAACACCATTCAATTTCTTTAAACTGGCACTGTCATCCCCGAGTTCCACGAAACGACGAGCTGGTAATACTGAATCATTCATTCAACGTTATACATCCGACAGCAAAGAAATGACCCTTCATCTTTTCTGTTTTTTTGGCCTACGTTCCACCTAACTAATAGGACTTTCTGCTGGACGACGTACAAAGAAATCTTTTCTCTAGGCTTGTAAATACCTACAAGGTCGTATCGTTTGAACGGTATACATCATCTGCCGATGCGCGCGTCGCCCCTTTTCTCTCTAACCATCGTGATTTCTCATGTTTTCGGGAAAGGGGGGGGGGGGATGTAGCAGTCATCAGTTAAAGGCCCGCCCCAATCTCATCTAATGTCGTTGGCTGTTCATCTATAAACCTGCGAGAGTTATGCGACTATTACGTGTGTTTTTCGCCGTCTTTTTGGGGGGGAAGGTTCCGTTGACTGTATTAACACGACCCATCCACGCAAATCGATTTTTTTTTTTATTTCACATTTTTTTTTTCTATGCATGAAAACAAGTTGAAGGGCGTTCTTCTTGAAAACGGTTTTAGGTTCTATATATTCTTTGGGCCCTTTTTTTTTCGTTCGTCGTTTCTGATTAGATTATTCAAGAGGGAGGGACAGGGAGATGGGAAAAATAATCAGATCACGTACAGTAAGTATATATATATATATAGAGCAAGATTGCAAGCAGGCCTCCGGAATATGACTGGATCTCAAAGAGCCACATTCCATATCGTGTTCTCTTAAGTGAGACAGCGAGCTTGCTAACCCTTAGGCATTTTTTGTGTTGATATAATGGAGCAATAAGCTTTCTCCAATATTCATCTGTCGACATTCACCAATCTTGAACATAGTTGCAATTGGAAAATGATTTTCAGGGAAAATGTTTTAAAAATCCAGTAGAGGCGCTGCCATCAGTCGAGATTTCCTTTCGAAAGAGCAGACGAAAATTTCATCAGTCTCTTTCTACATCTTCTCGTGAATAATGATGCTCCAATCGATTGTCACCTTACGGCACAGTAAATGAACAAACCATGATTGAGAGGTGTACTAAAAAGCGTATGCTCATCTCCATCGTCCTTCTCATTGGGTAAGGCCTTATTCTATTAGTTCAGTGAGGTAGCATCATATTGTGATGATGACACAGCACTTGTCTTCCACGCGTCGTGGTTTCCATTCGTCACAATGTTTCAATGTAATCTAATTATGAAATTTGAAACTGAATGCAGATTGTCTGTTGCAATTGTTCTTCTGGAACATCACCTGACACAGAGTTCACATCACGCTTCCCATTTCCACGCCAATTACTCTGGCAATCAAACTGGCACGCTATGTTGGTTGACTGAAAAGGTCACTGTATTGGAAGATTGTCACCCATGCACAGGTTCAATAATTCATTGATTTATTACTTGCTATCTCGTCTACTTACACTTGTTTGTTGACAGATTTCGAAAAGAATAGCCAGACTGTTGCATCCTGTGTTTCCACCGGGTATAAGGAGAAGGTTCGCTGTGAAACGTCTGGTGACACTTTAAGGAGGTATGACAAACTTTAAAAGTAAGCCAGTTTCTAAAAATATGGAAAGATATCCTTGTGACTTTTCAGCTGTGAAAGAGTCTTATGGCTAGAAGAACGGCGATTTTGGACACTGGAAATCGTCAGTCTTGTCCTTGGTCTAGTCTCATCGACGTTCGTTATGTGGAGGCAAAGGCTTTTGGAACGCCAATCCATGCAAAAACTCCAGAAGCAAATTAATATATAAAAGCTCTCTTTGTAAGAGAGGGAAAAAAAAATTGACTTACAAAAAGGAAAAAAAAAAAATGACCAATACGCTTTATATACCCGTCATGGACGGTTCGACGAGTCTGAATGGTGTTATTGCCATGTTCATCAACAATTGGAGTGGGAATAAAACTCAGTTGACTTTAGTGAACCATCCAAGTGATTCGTTGACCATCCCTATCCCTACCTCACTGGCTGCCCAAGGTGCAAAAGTCAATCCTGATCTCGCTTTATTAACTACTCTACCTCTGTTGGTGGTGGCTGAATCTGAGACTTTCTCCCGCCTCACCGTGTCCGGTCTGGCAGCAGTCAGCCGACACTTGATGAAAGAATCACATGATCCGGTGGTGGTTAAATCCCTAGGATTTCGTGGTAATTGTTTGCAGGCACCAGCCGAGTGTTCCATTTGGACATCGTTTTGCGAAGTGCAGATGGTTCAATCGACCATCCTTTTCCTGACCCAGCAGCAAAAACAGGATGTGGTCGAAATCCCTGCTGTCTTAGCCAAACTGGAGGAGCACATGAAGCAGCCCATCCGTATGCATAACGTCGTCAAACGATGCCAAAAGGATCAGCCTCAATCAGCTGGTCAACTGAAACAAGAAGAAGTTCAAAAATTGGCTGGATCGTTGCTGGACCACTGTTACGTAGAAGGACCTGACATGACGCTGGCCGATCTCCTTCTCTTTCCTTGCATCATCCTATTGGCTGATCGTCTGTCTGAGCTCGGTGTCCAATTGGCCGACCATTTGCCTCGAGTCAGTGCATGGCTAACGACAATGAAACCTGTGGTAAGTCAAGCGTGGAACAAGACAATGGGCGAAAAACAATTTCCAGATATCGGATCGCTGAGAATTCAACCGCAACCGAAAGTCAAAATCCCGCGTGTCAAAGAAATCAGCCTGTACAAGAAGGATACCGCCCGTCGTACAGGTTCAATGGGTAACTTGAGCTCCGAAGAGATAGCAAGGGTTATCGACCTGTTGAAAAGACAAAGACTGATGTGGCTGGACGATGATAATGGAGCTCGTGTGACCACTGAGCTGCCCGAGGGACTTATTAGCCACATTGACGTCGATGCTTGCTCAGATTTCACAGCTAACATTGACTGGGCGTCTTTGCCCGATCCGGCCCACCCTCAACAAGGGCATGTTCCTGGTAAATAATCGTATTTAGATGTAAGAGAAAAACGAAATTAATTTCTATGTGTTATGTTGAATTTTTGAAACAGGATCTCGTGTTGATAGAAAGATCCAGCAGTTGGATGGCATGGCGACAGCCGTCATTGATGCTGTTTCAGAGGGGGACGTTGTTGTTGATTTTTGCTCTGGTGGTGGCCATTTGGGCATTATATTGGCCTATCTTTTACCTCGATGCCATGTCGTAATGGTCGATAACAAAGAAGAGTCTGTACGCAATGCCCGACGTCGAGTTGCACAATTGATGTTAAACAACGTGACCGTCATTCAAAGCAATTTGGACTATTTTCGTGGACGTTTTGATTTAGGCGTTGCGTTGCACGCTTGTGGAGTTGCTACTGATCTTGTCCTGCATACCTGTTTGGCCCAACGGGCTGCCTTTGTCATTTGTCCATGTTGCTATGGCAATTTGGCTCACCCAGATTTACCTGTACAATATCCACAAAGTGAATTGTATTGCAGTCGAGGTGTATCGACCGAGGATTTCTCCGTTTTGGCTCGAATGGCTGATCACATCACACCGAGTGGTCGGTTGGCCATGGCTGCTGTCGACCTGGATCGCCTAGCAAAAGCATCTCAGAAAAATTATTTTGTTTATTTGAAGAAACTGAAACCTGATTTATGTTCACCCAAACACGATCTTCTTATTGGAATGCCATCGAAGCAACACGGTACAAAGTCTTAGTATTTTGAATCCTTGCTTTTTTTTCTTTTAGTTTGTGTCGAATGATGTTTAACTTTGTTTTATGGAAATTTAAATAATACAATCTAAAGTAATGGATTCGTCCTGTACCACTTCCCTTGAAAGGATTTTTCCGACTAGTAAATCAAGATCCTGAGGAGGCCAACCAACTGGTTGTCCCACTTTAACAGTCAAGTGTTCTCTACAAAGCTGGACACCAGCTTCCAATTTCTGTTTGCTAACAACCGATTTGCCCAATTTTTGATGGCAAGGCTCTTCGGATGGCTGCTTTGATTTAATGGCACAGCCCAGAGCTTTCTCGATTGTTCGTATTCCCTCCACCAACGACCTATAAACACAGGGTAAACAGATTTAGTTTTGCGGAAAATGCTTGTATAAGAGTAGGCAATACTTTAATTCCGTTTCGTCGAGTGAACAGGCGTGGTCATTGCCCTTCCATGTTTTGTCCAACGTGATGTGCCGTTCGATGATGTGAGCTCCTAGAGCTGCAGCGGCTAAAGTTATGGTAAGACCTAGTTCGTGACCGGAATATCCAACGGGAGATTCAGGAAAATGGTCTCGATAGGTTTGCATTACACGTAAATGAACTTCATCTTCTGGAGTTGGGTATGAGGAGGTGCACTGTAGGAGACAGACTTTTGAGTTAAAAGAATTCATTGTGTCCATGGCTCTGATGACAGTTTGCATGTCTTGCATTCCTGGTCAAAACGCTAAATCAAATCATTTCTTTTGGAATAAACCACACTTGTAAAATACCTGTAGAGTACACAATAGGTAGATTTGTTTTGGCAGCTTTCTCTAGCAAAATTAAATTATTGGCATCACCAGATCCGATTTTGAGAAATGGAACTCGTAAGTTGACTAGGAAATCCACAGACATCTGCAACAGCATACAATTTATATTAAAAATACGAAAATGTCATATATTACGGTCACAACTTTACGTCATCCATGGCTGAGGCTGTGAAGTGAATGTTTAGAGAAGAGGCAAAGGCCATGAGTTCTTCATATTGATCCTTTGAAAACTCAAGGACTTGTTTGTGCTCTCCATATGTTGAACCCCAAGCGTGTGGGCTTTCATACAACCGATCCAAGACTGATTTGGTGAACTTGGCGTGTAAATCAGATTTTTGGAACTTAACACAGTCAGCCCCACAGTCTTTGGCCATCTTTATTAGTTTCTTGGCTATTTCAATGTCTCCTTGGTGGTTTTGTCCAATTTCAGCAATAATAAAACATGGATGGCCATCACCAATCCACCTATTATTGACCAACTCAAAACTGCGTCTCATCGTTTCTTTTCGTTTTTGCATCCAGAAATGCAAATACTGTATACCTAATCTCTGAAACACCGACTCATAACTTTTAGACTAGAACGGAATTTTATTTCAATTTTAAATTGCCAATGTTACTGTTTCAGGCAGGTTTCTTAACTTATTGCAAACTCGATTTCTTTCGAAATTTCAATTCAAAATTCCCTGAACTTCAATGAAAATAGCTAAAGGCATCACTGCCAGTCTGCCACTATCGATCGCACCTCCAACAAAATTGACAAATTTTTATTTGCTTCTACGAAAAATTAAAAATTTTAAAAAGTTATAAGCATAAGACTAATTAAATAAATTTATTAGGCAAATTAATATTAATACAATCATAAAACAAAAATAACTTAAATTGACTTTGAAATCCGACAACGAAAGCGACTCTTGGTGAGAAGAGACATTTTGACAGATGAATCTTTCAATGCGTTGCCCGTAGTTCCTTACTACACGTTTCGAGTAGGCTAGTGCTGTTTCTGCCTTTCTGTATTGAACAAGATGGTGAGTTAGTACACAATGCTAGGTCTCGATTTATCCAAAAACATCGTTTCTTGGTCAAACCTAATTTGAGTTGAAATTGTAGAGATTGTTTCCTATTATTTTCACTTTTTATTTCTATACTCGATTAGTGTTGATGGGTTAGTATATTTTGTTAACCGGTCTGGTGTCTCTTGCATTGTCTAGGCTCGCGGACCCAAGAAGCATTTGAAGCGTTTAGCCGCGCCGAAATCATGGATGTTGGATAAATTGGGTGGTGTTTTCGCCCCCAGACCAAGCACTGGCCCACACAAGCTGAGGGAATCACTCCCCATGGTTGTCTTCCTTCGCAATCGTCTCAAGTATGCCTTGAACAATTCCGAAGTTACCAAGATCGTCATGCAGAGGCTTATCAAAGTCGACGGTAAAGTCCGCACCGACTCCAACTATCCAGCTGGATTCATGGGTAAGTTCCTGTTCTTTTTTCACCATGTGAGCCCACCACGAATGACAGCTCAATTTGTTACGTAGATGTCATCACCATTGAGAAAACTGGTGAGTACTTCCGCCTTGTCTATGATGTTAAGGGACGCTTTGCCATCCACAGAATCACTGCTGAGGAGGCTAAGGTAAATTTATACTAGTAAAATATTGAAACTTGTATTTTCACTTAACTATTTCTTTTTTAGTACAAGCTCTGCAAAGTTCGTCGTGTTCAAGTTGGCCCCAAGGGAATCCCTTTCATCACTACACACGATGGCCGTACCATCCGTTACCCCGACCCGTTGGTCAAAGTGAACGACACCATCCAATTGGACATCGCCTCCAACAAGATCATGGACTTCATCAAGTTTGATTCTGGCAACCTGTGCATGATCACTGGTGGCCGTAACTTGGGGCGAGTCGGAACCATCATCAACCGTGAACGTCACCCTGGTTCCTTCGATATTGTGCACGTTAAGGATGCCCTTGGACACACCTTTGCCACCAGGTAACAATCGTTTCGTTTTTTCTTTTGGGCCATATCGAAGCCTGCAATGTCGGTTCAAATGCTGCTTGCTGGTCAATAACTGGCATATATTGAATGTGTTATAATGGTCGCAGCTCAGTTTGTACGTACTGAGATCTGCATTACCCAATAAGACGACATTTGTTTAAATCATATAACTAATGTATTGTTATTGTAACAGATTGAACAACGTCTTCATTATTGGAAAGGGTAGCAAGGCCTACATTTCTCTGCCTCGCGACAAGGGAGTTAAGCTTAGCATTGCTGAGGAAAGGAACAAGCGTCTGGCCGCTAAAGCCGCCGCCTAAATGACTTATTTCGAAGCTGAAGCCGTGTGTAATTTCCACCCGATGAATACATGGCGTTGGCTGTAGTTTTCTTTACTCTTTAAATTCATAATTATATATTTTAATTAAACTACATTGTGGTCGAATGTAAATTAGCTAGATGTGGTGAATTACAGGTTGAGTTTAGGACGGACTTGACCACGCAGGACCAGCGTATGCTAGCTTGAAAAGTTACGTGGCGATGTTATCCAGGTATGAGCTTTTTATATTTGCTATATCGAAGCCGGCAATGTCAGTCAAAAATGCTGCTTGCTGGTCAATACATAGCACAAATTAAATGTTTTAAATGGTCGCGACTCAGTCATGACATACTGTGCTTGCATTACCCAATAAAACTACACTTATAACTTTTGTATTTGTTACGCTAAAAATCCCCGTTTGACTTAGGTTTGAAAATGGTATTGTTGCTAAATTTTGGAAATGCGTAGACAACCCATTCCTTAGCTGTCAATCTCTTGTTGAAGCGGTTACTGTCTGGGTAATATTCGACGTCCGTAATAATTTTGTTCTTCTAAGAATGGGATAATTTACAGCAGTTAGCAGAAAGTATTAATTGGTATAATGTATTGGGTTTTATTGCAAAAAGAAATTGTTCGTAGAAACAGGTCAAACAGTTCCAAGGGTGATTTCGATCGTTCTCTTTTGGAATGATGTTGCAAGCCGCGGAGAAAAGGCGAAAGGTAAACATGATTTTTTTTAAATATTACGTGTGCCATATCGAAGCCTGCAATGTCGGTTCAAATGCTGCTTGCTGGTCAATAATTAGCAAACATTAAAATCTTGTAATGGTCGCTGGTTAGCAAAATATGTTAACGCCGCATTACCCAACAAGATAACAGTCGTCGCTTGATTTTATTCAAATTCTTACGATTTTCCTTTTTCCAGGTGAACAATTTCAAGGGATTTGTGAAATTAATGCAATCAGGCGTTACTTTTCACTTTGTCTTAAATCACGATTCTGGGTTGAAGGTGGAGGGAGATTTCTTGTTGTGGGAATTTGATTGATCACGAAATATTAGGGCGAATATTAAAAGGTAATATAACATTTTTGCTATAACTTTCTTTGCCATATCGAAGCCTGCAATGTCGGTTCAAGTGCTGCTTGCTGGTCAATAATTGGCAAACATTAATTGTTTTGTAATGGTCGCTAATCGGTTTACACATACCGACACTGCATTACCCAATGAAACAACATGTACGAGTTATATTTAAATTCATATCCTAATGACTGGTTTTCTCTACAGGTTTTTATGTGATGGAAAGGTGAAACAGGTGTTAAGAAAAAGCGGTTATCGAGGACAAGGAGGGTTGTTGCCATAAGGTGCTAGTTCAGGGTCAAATGGTTTGCTAGCAATTTCTATTATCCTTTCTGACGCAGTTTTTGGCAAGATATGAGGAACGTTTCCCTTCTGCTTTAAGGTATTTGGGAGTAGTGTAATGTGTGCACAAGTTTCGATTTCTTTTTCTTTAGTGAATAAACATGGAGAAAAACCGGTCTTGTGCCCTATTATTCGAAATCATTGTCAGGTAACCTCGTTTATCCTATTAAGAATCGAATCGACACCTTATACTTTTTTTTTTAAATACGAGATTTTGAAAATTCGACGTGGATTTGAAGGCTTAGAAAAATGTTCTGTTACACTTTATGTTATGAACCACAATATCAAAGGATTTAGGTTTAGGTACGTATGTCAGCTGGAACAATCGCATGGTTATTTATTTATCGCATGATAATTAACAGGCAATTGCCTAGATTATTAATTTTTGGGCTAATTTCTTTACCGTCCTTTTTGGATGAAATCACATGTTTAATTAGCCAGCTCATATTCGCCAGAATTATCGCGAAGAACGTGAGAATGCTTTGAATCCGGTTTGATTTTCAGGATATTACCTTGACTTACCTGAACGTGCAGTGTTCTCTTCGTAGACGGTAGGGTTGATGTTTAACCCCGACAGCGTGTTGATGTTCTTGAAATGGTAATTTATCGTGACACTTAACAATATTATTCAGTTAATGATTATCAGGAGACTTGGCTGTTCAGAATCTGCTAACTATGTGAGTCTCTCGAAAAATGTGTGTCATTTGGTTGTCAGTTTTCTAATAGAAACCTGAATACCAGTAGTAAGAAACCAATCTGGCACGACGACAGAAAAAAAATCATACCGGTATTTGTTGTTTTTCTTTTTCTTGTTTTAAGCACCAATGTCAGATAATTTCAACGTCCTTTCATTCCTTCGCCCTGTATATAAACACCGCAGAAAACGATCAAATGCATCAGTTACTGAATTGCCTGAATCAGCTTAACCAACTCTCGACATGAAGGTAAATTAAAACGAGAAAAAATTGCGTATAAATTTCAATTAATTTTCATGCGTTTTCTTTTCCTAGCTCTTCATTATTCTTACACTCGTTGCTGCTATTGTCGCAGACGATTACCACTATTCGTCCCCATCTTATTCATCTTATTCGTCGCCATCTTACTCATCTTATTCGTCGCCATCTTACTCGTCTTATTCGGCGCCGTCGTATTCCTACGCCAAACAAGTTCTAGTTTACCCGCCTCCTTATTACAAAACCGTCGAATACGTAAGAGATAAATTATATAAATATAGCAACAATCAAAATGCATCATGTTATAAGAATCAATCATTATCTCCATAGGTTGGCTACACACCTGCTGGCAAGAAGGGCAAGAAGGCCGTTCCTGTTTATAAAACAGTTGACAAGTACTAGGACCTAAGTACATTTGTCGGTGTTGAATTTTGTATCTGCATACATCCTTTAAAAGTATTTATTTCAAAAATAGTATATTAAGTTATTTTAATACTTAACAGCACTCAACAACACAGAAATATTATGCATTTCATTGTGTTCAATTAATGCCCCACATATTTGTACTTTTATGAATACAAAATACAAAAAAAAAACTTACAGGCATGATGTGGTATTTTACGTACCTATTTGTTATTCAGATTTTCTACGTTTGAATTGAAACAGTTGCATTACAAGAAAGATTGTGGCAATCCGTTTTTCCCGAAATAAAAACAAAATATTGGCCTTTTTTCTGTTTGCTGCCACCACCATCTACCGGTGACATTTCTAGTTAATTCTCCCCATATGCAGAAAACATTTTTAAGCCCGACTTAATAAGTCCGACTAAATAAGCCCGACTTTTCTCGGTCGGGCTTAAATTTTTTTCTGAAAAAACTGACACTCATCGAAATTGGTTGAATATCACAGGGTATACTCAAAATTGAATGCTGATTCCGAATAAATTGCTAATTTTTTTATGAAGTTAATTGTTTTTGAAATACACTGAGTATTTGACGCATTGCTAGCGCGCCAGTACGCTACAGCTCTAGTGCGATGCTTATTTTGTCGGGCTTATTTTAAAACCTGGCCAAACAGTATTTCCACTAGATGGCGCTGCAGATTCATCAGCCTCTAGCGTTTGAAATGGAACTATTGTTATTTTTTGTTGTCATGTGATTCTCATTGTTTACTTTGTTTTTACGTTGACAACGTGTATTTGAGTTTCCCTCGTCTGAACGGTATCGTTATTTCTGTTTTTTTTGTTTTTACCTCCACCCCTATTATCGATGTGCAAATATTGCACTGCTTCATTACCTAAACGAAATGTCAAATGTGATTTGAAGTGGTATACAGGTCTTACCTGAAAACTGAACTTTAAGAACTTTGAAAGCCCATGTTATGTTAATTTACTATAGTTTATGTTTGAAACTATGCAGATCTTTTGTAACTTGTGAAAGAGAACATAGTTCATTTTTTAAATTTTCGAAATTTTAACTTTCAGTATAACTTCTGGTTTGAAAATGCCTAATAACTCACTATCTATTGGTCTGAATGAAAAAAGAACCACATTTTCGTATTCCTCGTGAAATTTGGGGTCGAATCCATGTGTCAGTAGAAAATACCCGAAAATCGTCAAAAATTGCAAATTTCCCTGAACTATAATATAGTTCAGGAAAAATCGCGATTTTGGCCAATTTGGACTTTTCGCCAAAAACAGGTCAAAATAGGTCAGACACACCTTAAATTTCACGAGGATCACGAAAATCATATTCGTTTTGTTGTGGACCTAGTATTTCGGGAGATATAGGCTACTTCCGATTACTTCCGGTAATTTTTTTTTTCAACTTGACATAAAGTAAAAATGAACATTAATATGCCAAACATTTTAAGTATTTTGATCATATATGAAATGGTGTAGTGGCTTCTTTCGTGCCTGTTTTGTTATTTTACTGTTGGTTGATCGCGCGAATTGATATCTTATGACACTACTTCAAAATTTGAATTTGATTCAAAATTTTACAAGGAACACGAAAATGAAATTAGTTTTTACGCAGAATTTATGGTTTTTTAATAATCAAAGAACTTTGATGTGTCACGCTAACGCTGTAGCGTACTGGCGCGCTAGTAATAGTTTCGATTCGCACACACACTAATTTTGTATTTTAGATTACTCCAAAACTATAAATTCTACGTAAAACCATATTCCATTTTCGTGTTCCTTGGTTAATTTTGAATCAGAATCATCTATAGTTATCTAGATTTAATGCTATTATTTTTATATAGGAAAAATTTTAAGCCCGACAATATAAGCCCGGGCTTATTTTTTAACCCAGCTTTTACCTTTTTTTAAGTTTTATTCAAAAACTATGAGTCCCACGAGAAAACAACCCTACATTCGTGATGCCCGTTCAATTCTGCATCGAAACCATGTATTTAAGGCGAAATCTAATTTTGCCAAAATTGAAAAAGTAAGAAGGCCTTCTCACTTTTCCAATTTTCTTCAAATCTTAGATTTCATTAAAAATACATTATTCCGATTCGAAATTGATCGCTGATCACGAAAATGGGGTATATTTTTATATCAAGCTTCTACTTTTTGAATAAACCGTAAAAAACAGAAAGTCGGGCTTATTTTGTCGGGCTTATTTAGTCGGACTTAAAAATTTTTTCGGTCAGTGTAGGTAGAGAATTAACTAGAAACGTGATCGGTAGATGGCGATAGCAGTAAAATAGAAAAAAAACAGGCAATATTTTTTATTTTTATTTTGGGTAAAACGGATTGCCAAAGGTGTATTTCCAAAATGGTTATGGCACATGGCAATCCGTTTTCCCCGAAAAAAAAAAAAAAAAAATTTCGTCAAACAGGGAGTGGGTCGGCGGGCAAGAAAGGGAAACTCCTAATTTGTAATAGAAATTAGTAGTAGACGGGAAAAACAATAAATGTGGATCGATTGTCTTAAAAATAGCGTTAATTACGCTAGCGCAAAAAATCACATTTTTTTCTTTTTTTCCGACACGTAGCCATCTACCGCTCAGACTCGTTATTACTGGCGTAGGCAATTTCAGTCCATTGGATGCCATTCGCACTTAGTTCAGTAGCGTGGATGGAGAGAATAACGCGTGGCTGGAGGAACAATTGAAAAATGGATAAGATAATACAACAAAAGGATGGTAATTATAAACATTATTATATTGGTTTTCAATTATTAATTATTGTTTATTAGATCAAATAATGAAGCTGCAGGCCCAATTATTGGAACAACACTAATATTAGATAACAGCAAAGCTAAGGATGGTAAGGTCTAATACGTAATGATTCTCTTTATTTGCTTTTATTCATTTGTGTTTTGTAGCTCAAATTTTGAGTCTACAAGCTCAGCTAGGGGAAAAGAACAAATTGGAACGGAACAGTTTCCAAACAGTGAAGGAGGTTTTTCCAAACTCATCCCTAACTGAACATGAGGATGAATTGGCATTAGGCGAACACAGTCAGGTACCAAAACTTTTCAAATAAGAATTCAAAATAAGTATAGAATTTTAACAAACAATTATTTATTGTTTAGTTATTCAGTCTACCACCTGACAGTGTGTTAAAGTTAAATTCTGTGAGTGCTGCAGTAAAAGAATTGTTAGTAATAAGTCCATGCAGCGAAGGAAGTGAACAATTGTGGGACCGTATTTGGGCTGAAAATGGGTGTGGTACGGAAACCCAGAAATAGCACGAGTTCAACATAAAACATGAATTAGGTACTTTTCGGTTTTTTGTCTATCGAAAAAGTATTTTTAATGCTATTATTTTGCATTCACAGAATTTTAGTGGGGGATCAAGTCAAGTCTGGAAGTGTTACAGGATGGAAGAGTGAGCCTACAGTTGAAAAACACTGAAAGTGCATTACCATTAAGGTATGAGGTAAAGTAATAGAGTATGCAAATTGTCTAATGAGAAGTACCATCTTGTGTGAATGAATCCTGTATAACAGCAATCCTTTATAGTTCTGTCACAGCTAGAAGCCTCAAAAAATTCTGCTTCCCTTGCTAAAGAGCAACTTGTCCTTTACACTCAGAGTGTTGGTGAAGCTGGGTACTTAAATGGCCCTAAAGATGTTTCACTTCACTGGCATTGCAGCGATGAACATCATACATGGACTCTTTAGGTATGAAAGGAATTTTCTTGAAAAATTTTTGAATTTATGATGAAGCTTTTCTCCTCCTTTTTGCCAACCATGTTTAATCTACAACAAAAAATTTATCCAATAAGAAAGGATTTTCAGCATACTGGGAACACAACTATCAACAATGCAACATTCTAGGGGTGTTATTTTATCCTTCAAGAGCCTTATACAATGATTTTCATCTGCAATTTGTATGGCCTTTCCCAAGCTTCTGCCAGAAGTTGAATCTATAAGTCATGTAAGTCACATGAGCAACAATCGAGATGCTTAATGGTGTTGTTTTTCTTTTCTCAGTGTAGGTTAATAGTAACATTGGATCTGAAAAGATTCTTGGTTGGGGCAAGACACTGAATAAATTGTAATGATTGGATGGATGACATGACATTTCTATACTTAATTCGGATTCCCGAGACGGTATTTTATATTTTAAAAATTGAAGTGCATATCTGGGCTCCCTTCCTTTCCGTAGCCCCGTTTCCCCTTGACTCGTAATAAGCCCGTAGGGGGTCATGCCCCTACTGTACGGTATATATAAAAACAACATATACCGAGGTTTGGAGGGCTCTGGCCGGAAAGGGGACGTGGATGTCCGCTTAGTCCGATGATGTGTTCACGGAGGGCTCTGTGGCTACCCACAAATCCGAACTAAAGGTTAATCGCTCCTGTAAAAATGTTCCAAATCTTCAGCTCTTCTTCCGGCTTCTCTTAGCCAATCACCGGGTAATCTCCCCGGTGGGTCAACAAGGCAGTGTCTCCCCCTGCCTGGGTTGACGGCAACTTTTGAAAGGGCTATTGTGCCTTTTTAAAGTTGCAAAAATAATTGTAATGTGCAGAGAATTGTCAATAAAATTTTTTTATAAAATATTTTTTGCAAAATTTGTTTCTTTATTGTGTGTTAACCCATTACATTTAACAACTTTCTTTATTTAGCTTGCTCAATTCACCGTCATTGTTTATGCCACTTTGATGGTAATCATTACTATATTTGGATTCGAACCTCAGACATCTGACATCACAGACCAGCGCTCTACCACTGAGCTATGAGGGACTGTACATATAATAATTCACATATGAAAGCATATGTACGTATGCAGTTTAAACAAGGTCTTTTAGGAAGAAATTCTTAAGTTACTAACGTTGCAGTTGGCTTAATTGTAAAGCATTGGACTAGTGTGCCAATGGTCTAGGGTTCGATCCCCAAAACAGTTGATAAATATAGTGATTAAAATAAAAACAAAATTCATGTGAAAATAATGTATTTTATTGCCCTCCATCCACCCTCAAATCCACCACTAACATTTGCATATTAAAATACAATACAAGACATAACTACATACATAACTAACTAGCAGGCTGGCTGCCACGCCACTAACTACTCTAGCTAAGTCGCTATCGTAGGGATAGCGACCAAGGGGGACTGTCCGCTGACAAGTCCGGGCTGATGTAATGGTGGAGACCGTTGTGGAAACGCACATCCCGGGTCTCCACCACACATCGAGAAAAGGGGGACCCTACGGTGCGTTGCCTAAAAAGCCTTACGGCCAATCTTGGGCAGTGGCAACTGCTCCACCTCATGGCAGATAGGCCATGAGGCAGAACAGCGCGGCCCGTCCCTAAACAGCTAAAAAAAAAAGGGGATCAAAATGGCGTGGCAGCCAGCGTGTTAATTAGCACAAAAAACTAAACACTTAAAAATACAAAGATACCATAAAGAACAGGCGATGACGTGGCGACCACGAGGCGACGGGCGAGGCGATGATGGCGCGACGGGCGAAGAGAAGACGTGGCGACGGGCGAGGCGATGACAGCGGGGCAGGGAAGACGTGACGAAGGACGAGGCGAAGGCGGGGTGACGGGGGCGACGGGCGAAGCGAAAACGGGACGACCACGATGCGAAACGAAGCTACCACGGTGCGATGACGGAATGACGGGCGAGGTGAAGACGGACGAGGTGAAGATGGGCGAAGTGAAGACGGGCGACGGGCAAAGTCAAAACTTACAATTTTGAAACTGGAAATAGAAAACAAATACAGATTTTTTCACACATTTTTTTCATTTATTACTATTTCACAATTGATTCAAAACTTTAGAGAAGTTCATCGAAAGCAGCCAACATTTACGAACCTTTAAATATAAAAACAAAACAAGTAAAATCTTCGAGATACGAATTGTTGGTGTTTTATGTCAAAAGCCAGGTTTTTCTAAAACTCAAACGCAAAGTTAGGAAGATCAGAAGAATCAATGTTCGATCTCAGGCGTGAGAATAGGAATGGAAATTTAAAAAATCTAGAATCTCTACTGAATAGCAGGCTTTTTCTATAAAATCGTATACATGGCAAGGTTTTCAATAGGCATCATTCATTTAAAACTTACAAGTTTGAGCTAAGGTCTGTCGATGGTGTTTTCCAGTATTAAATTCCCTGAAGTAGTCTGTTCAAACACAATAGGACTCTTCAGTGTTCTGGAGGTGTGTGTTGTTAGGTGTTTTGATCCCCAGAGGTAGCAGAGGAATGATGTTTTCTTCTTGTCTTTTTGTGGTGTCGAAATAAATTAAAAAGCTGAATGTTTAGTCCAATGTGTAGTGTCTTTTGTTTTTTAATGTCGAGATGGCTTACTAGCTGAAACAGAGGGTGTTATCATTTCCAGGCTCGTCTCTCACACATCATATTTGGAATATTTGGCCTTTTTCTAGATTGTTTTACAAAAATTTTCTCTTCTTACTTCTTAACGCTTTTCTGCTAAAAGAGATTCAGTCAACAACGACAGGAAATTTGATAAAACAAAGTTTTATTTAAAAAATACCTAAAGGCCAAAACTGAGGCAAATTCAGTAGCACAGCTGGTGTGGTTTTCATCACTTCGAATCACATTCGTTGCAGTAGTTCACATAGTAACAAGCAATGCATTCACCACTGTAGTGTGTCCAGCAGCTACAGCAGGTATAGTAAACTCTTTCTTCCAGGCCAAATTTTTTTGTATCATCATTAGGTTGATGTTGCATTGCCTCTCCATTAATAGGCTTTGTTTGCCTATGTAATCTTCCTATTCAAATGTATAAAGGAATTAAGCAATATTGGCAAGGAATTACCGTTTACCGGAAACTGTACTATAAGACAGAAGTACGTAACGTAACGTACGAAAAGCCGTTCGCCTTGTACTTACCGACATTTCTAGGAAAGTGGGTGAAAAGCTATCAAAACATCAACATCAGATCCGAAAGTAACCTTTGCTCTTCTCAAATCTCTTCCGAAACTCCATTTCACATGCTTTTTAAAATAAACAACTCATTCTATAGTTCACTATTTGTATGGGTAATAGCAAAACAAGCCCGATTTAGTCCGGCTGCGAAAATGATACGAATGACTGTAATGGCGGGAAATTGCTAAAACATATCCCCAACATTTTTAGGTCAAATTGTATATTAGCACCAAATACTAGTAATTAACAGTATTAAGCGTCGAAAAATCAGTTAGCAACTTTGCATCAGGAATTTCTACTGCAGACGGTCACCCAAACACTATAGCCACCTATTGGTACGATATTCAGTTTTCTGCATTGGGTTTCAGCGATCGTCCGGGGCAAGAGTAAGGGCTGTAGCAACTTTCACTTCTCATAATTCAAATGCATAAGGTTCACGTGTAAAAGATATAAATTTTCGTAATCCTTGCTTAATTTAGTTAAAAATATATTATTCCGATTCGACATTGAACGCTGATCGCGAATATCGGCTTTGTTTTGACATTGGGCTTAACAAAACGGAGAAAAAAGAAGAAAATGACCGTGGGAAAATTGCCTCAAAAACCATCAAAAATTGACCATCGTTGGAATTGCTCGAAAATGACAGTGTATACTCAAAATTGAATGCTGATTCCGAGAAAAATTATTTTTTTCCTAACGTTGACCGTTTTGGAAATACATCGGATTGAATAACTTGGATGTATCACGCTAGCGCTGTGGCGTACTGGCGCGCCAGTCGTTTTTCAATTCGGTATATTTCCAAAACGGTCGATGTTATGAAAAAAATAGCAATTTTCTCGGAATCAGCATTCAATTTTGAGTATATTCTGCCATTTTCAAGCAATTCCAACGATGGTCATTTTTTGACGGTTTTGGAGGCAATTTTCCCACGGTCATTTTCTTCGTTTTTCTCCGTTTTGTTAAGCCCAATGTCAAAACAAAGCCGATATTCGTGATCAGCGTTCAATTTCGAATCGTAATAATGTATTTTTAACTAAATTAAGAAAGGATTACGAAAATTGATATCTTTTGCACGTGAACCTTGTGGCATTTAAATTATCAGCAGTGAAAGTTGCTACAGCCCTTACTCTTGCCCCGGACGAACGCTGAAACCCAATGCAGAAAACTGAATATCGTACCAATAGGTGGCTATAGTGTTTGGGGGCCGTCTGCAGTAGAAATTCCTGACACAAAGTTGCTACTGATTTTTTATTCGACGCTTAATACTGTTAAATACTAGTATTTGGCGCTAATATACAATTTGACGTAAAAATATTTGTGATCAACCAGTATTTGACTTTTAGTATAACGTGTAAATTGTTTACAGAATTTCAAGTGATATACCTTTTTCGTCGAAATGTTGGTCTTGAAAATAAGCCCGACTTTGTGTTGTGGTAACTTTTAAATTACCCACCGTCATCTAGCGACAAAGAAGTGTGTGCTGCACCGCGATAGCGCTGTAGCGTACTGGCGCGTCACCATTGTATCAAATATTCGGCAGTACTATTTTACTGCTAGATGGCTCTACTGTTTGAAGGTCCATATTACATAACAATTCATTGTCCATTCTTCCCGCGGTAACATTAAACGGTAAATTTGTAACGCCATTTGACGACCCATTCTTTCATTGACAATTTTTGTTCACTAATTAATCATTTATTTAGGTAGGTCGTAGAGAACCTGTACAGCCATCTGATAACAAAATTCTAACAATTTAGGTATTACCTCCTGACCACCCAATTCGGTTCACGAATGTTAAGTTTCCCTCAGTTCGTAAATATCAGTCGTCGTGGCGTTCCGGACTTCAAAATGTGCGATGGGGTTGTGCGTCGCGCTCTGGCATTACGCAACGACGATCTTAATCAGGAATCAATCAATTAGGACCTCGTCACTTTTACCTTCACCTTTGTTACTTTTACCAATATATTTTCTCATAAAGGAAAAACCTAATTAAAAGCGTAAAACCACAACTGTTGATTGTCACCGTATATAAATTTGTGCACGAAAACGTTTCTCTGTGGCATCGTTTAAAGTTAACAGGTGTATGGCACTTCAAGAAATTTCGAGTTATTCAGTCTCTGAGCAGTTTCTGCGCCGCTTTTTTGCACTAAGGTCAATACGGTTCTCTTCTAAAAAATCTTCTTTAGTTTTCGAACGTCTTCGGGATTGATATCAAAATCCGGAATCCTGCGAACCTTGATCACTGGAAGGCTCACTCAAAACGGATCCAAGGAAACGGGAGACACTCTGCAGAGCTCTTGACTGACGACGCCACGACACATCCAGAATGACGGATGGAAAACTGGGATCATCGCTCACCACAAGGAAAGCTTCCGGCGCATCTGGCTCTTGATCGTCTTCAAAGCTTTCAGACAAACTAGAGTCCCGACGATCTTAATCATCTTCAGATTCACAGTCTGCCGTAGATTTTTGGCGATTCTGGAATAAAGGGAACAAAGCGAATAGGTCTATCGTACAACAAATTTTAATCAAAATTTGAAGTACCTGTTTGATTTCATGTTTGTGATTCCGACCGGTACTGGCTGAGGACGTGGGATGACGTGCGATGACTATAGCTTTCGCCAACAGAAGCTATTCTTCTTCTGCTCAAAAGGATCTCCGGATCGCTTGGCAAACGGACTAGTTGACTTGTCGATGCCGGTCGAGGCACTCTTTCCAACGATTGACTTCTAAAGAAATTGTTGGATATGTCCGGCATCGAAGATGTCGGTTCCCAAGGTGACGGAATGGTCTCAGTTGATTGACTAGATTCGTCATCGACTTCAGAATCAACGGCTACGTGAATTGGAACGCGATCCCCTTCTTCCGGTTCTACATCCGAATCGTGTAGACGATTATTGAAAACGTCGTAGTAGCCGGCTGGAATAGCTTCATCGTAAAGTCCTTGGTTTTCTTGTATAACTACCCGTTCGGGGGATCTAACAGGTTCTGCCACAACTAGGCCATCCGTTTCGTCAGTGAATGTTGCATCGTATAGGGAGTAGAGGGGCGGAGCAGACGGAAGCAATCTGGGATCCTTGTTGTTGGAAACAGCTGGTGCACGACGACCTATAATACATTGCCATTAGTTTGAAATTTAAGCTAGAAAAGGAAAATTTACATTTGAGGAAGCAGACGATGAAAGCCACTGTCAAAAAAAAGAACAGACGCTATCTACACGATTCCCGTCCACCTAAAACCGGTAGACGTCGAGACCGTTTCGTTCAGTGAGAAGCATGTCATCGATCGCCGTTGATAAGTTAAATCCTTAGCTTGATATCTGCATATACTCAACTATAATTTTCAGTTCAGAAATAGTTCTTTATGTTTCTTACCCTGGTAGGCAAACTCCACAATCATCTTCGTATCTGGCACAAATAGGTTGACCGGTCAACGATCGCGCCGGTTGGCGATTGAAATGGGTATCGCAGGGAATGCATCGTTCACAATACGAGAGGAAACAATAATAACCCGACCCACAGTCGATATCCTTATCACACTGCAAAAAGAAGGAAAGAATCACTTACAGATGAGAAAACAAAATCATCTCGAAAAGTTCTTACCTCACGTAGAATCTCTGCAGAATTCAATAGGGACACAAAGAAAAGAAGGAGGCAAGCTATTCGGATCACCATGTTCAAACGTCGTACAGACTTCGTGATAAGTGCCTAAATTAAAAAGAAATGCCCGTGCTACATACGGATGATGCAATCAGTCGTTGGCAAGTCATAATTTACGACATTGTTTACGCCGGCAATATCTAGGAAAAACAATAGAAACATCAAATACGTAAAAAACGAACAAAGAACCCATAAAGTATTACCGAAACCAAGAGCAGCAACATTAGTGGCCCCCAGAATATTCCTAATATCATTTTTGAAGTCACGTAGCGCTTGCTCACGTTGATTCTGAAGACGATCACCATGGATGCTGGTAGACTAGACATTTAAAGTTAAGACACTTTGCCCAATTCACAACAGGTTTAATTCTTACTTGTAAGTTGTTATTGCAGAGAAATGCAGCGACGAAATCCGCCGTCTATTTGCTGTTGACAAAAACGATAGTCTTGGCATCACCGAGATCTTGTAAAACTTCGATCAGCTTAGCTCTCTTATTTCTTTTCGTGCACTGGAAAAAACAGCTGTTTAACATCCGGATTGGTGCCACCGACAACGCCTGTTGTGACGAATATGTCGTCTCCCATGAACGTCGCAGCCAGCGCTTGTACTTCATCTGGGAATGTAGCCGGTAACATACAAACACGACGGATTCCCTACAGAGAAACAAATAAATATTAAATCAGTCAAATTTCATACTCAAAAGCCATCGAGAACATACTTTCGTTGGATGGTTGGCAATTTTTCCAATATTGGCGCCGAAACCCATATCAAGCATTCGATCAGCTCCGTCCAAAATTTAAAACCTGACCCCCGTGGAGTCAAATACTCCACGCTCGAGAAAATTCTTGAGTCGCCCACCTTGAGTCCTTGAGACGCACCAGCAACACCTTGTTCTAACAATATGTTCAAAACTGGTACCAAGTACGCCACCTACATGAAAAAATGTAAAATTTAGATGACTTAATCAACGAATATCACGAAGGGTTTGTTGAGTATTGTAACAGTTTCTTAGATGCAATTGGACCTTTTAGTAGTCACAATTACCGGCGTGCACACCCAAAATTACTTTTACTACAACTTACCCAGTTCATACCGACCCATTTGAATCAAGCCAGTACGAGGGCATCAAGGTTTCAAAATTACAGAGTGTTAATTAATTGGATTACCGTTTTGTCAGAGCCCATGAGAGCACAAGCAATTAAATCTCTTTGGTAAGAATAACTGCAACTGAAGCTTTCTGAACAGGTGTTGGTTTTATGTAGCCAGAATTTTAAATGTTTTGTAGTAGTTGGCGCAGGCCGGCTTCTTCGAATGGTGTTATGCTGCAACCATACCAGAAGTCATAACAGACCATCGACACTGATGAACGAAAGGCTCAACTTAGTCAAATAATTTCATGCCATGTATCAGTCATGCTATGTTTTCACTATAAAAAAGATGTGTTATTTGTATGCTACTGAAAGAAAATATGTTTAATAATATACCTGTCTTCAAGAACTTCAGGTAGCTTCATAAAGCATTGCAGCCTTATGATCAGTTAGAGCACAGCAACTTGTTAGCTCTAGCTTGTACTGTTACACCTAGACAATAACACAATGTGGTAAATGAAGGATCCGCCATGAACGTCGTTTCAAATCATGGTGCCTTTTCCTTATAAAAAGGCAGATATTTTCACAAACTTGGCATTTTAACAAGCAGCTTAAATGATTTACCTTCCTTGGGACAAAATCCACTATTGCCTTGGTCTTTCCACTTATCATGTGTACACAAATCATTTCTTCATTTTCCACCGCCGTTGTTTTTCGAATTATGCAGAAAAAAGTAAAAAATTTAGCAAATATTAAAAAAAGCAAACGCTCCCGCTCCGGTCAGTCCGATGACAGGTTATGGCGACGTTTTTTGTAGAAAGCTCATGGCCTACTTCTAACATTACAGAGGTTTCTTATAGTGCCATCTAGTGCCACCAAAAACGGGGGTGTCAAAAATTAAATTTGCTTTACTTGGGATTTATAATTTATCAATTATTTGAATTAAAAGGCAGCCCAATTCCGAGCCAATATTTTAAGCTGAAAAAAACTGACTGAAGACCCCAGAAGACTGGAGAAAGAAACACTTGTTATCTAATGACAATACAACGAAAAACATAAAACAAACAAAAATTAACGGGGAAAACTAAACAGGATTGCATAATCTGAAGTGCTGTATGAATTCAGAAGACTCCAAAAATTGAGATAATTTTTCATGAAATATAAAAAAAAAACAATTTAAGAGTTTCTTTCAATTGCCCAATGAAATTGACTAGTCATTTTCCTCCCCTACAATTCTACGTCTTCAACATGGATCAGGTTTCCGCGCAATTTACATTGCCATCCGTCCATCTGTACTTGATTACCATTACCCTTCTTTGACTAAAATTTGATCTCAAATTGTTAAAAACATTAATTTAAATAATTACGTTGTCGAACATTACGGGAAAAATACGAATTCAATTGATTTCCACAACACAATTAACATTACTTCTTTAAAAACACGAATTCTTTTTGAAAAACATCAGAGTTTGAGCTCTGATGGGTTCTGGCTTACGCTGGTAGATTATAAATTGCCTAACAATGAACAGTGTTTTCAAACAATCTGAACTTAAAAATCATTTGCAAAATGGCTGTTAATTTCATGGCAAATTTCACCTCATTTCTCAAGTTCGTTCTTCGTGATATGCTTAGGCCTATTACAGACCACAGAAGCATTTTGCTACCGGAGATTAAGATCGAACAGTCTCTAACCCAGAACCAGTCTTCCATCCCTATCTACCCAGTAGAGAAATCAGATGGAATTGGCTCCCATTCACCAACTGATCCGGCGATGACGACTGAAATTGCCGGATTGCCGGAATACCAAGAAACCAGTATGGTGTTGGAAGAGCCAGAAACCATTCTGATGCTAGAGATGGAAACTATTGTCCCGGTCATCGAAGACTTCACCCACGCCGATAGCATCACAGATGCCTCTGTCACTGATTTGATACCTGAAACGGTAAACGACCCAGCGATCAGGGCAACTGAAACATACGGGCAAAAAGACACCACCATGGGCCCAGCTGAACCAGTTTCGGTCGCCAACGAAGTTCATGAATCTACTAAGAAAAGCCCTTCTAAGCTATCAAGATTGGTTGAGCGAGCGGACAACCTGTTGGTCAAACTAGGCTTCCTCAGAGAATCTGACGCAAACAGAACGGTATCCGTTCAACTAACGATGAACGAGCAGCCGGTGGATATGGTGATCGACGGTGGGTGCTTTGAGTCGATCATCAGCCATGATCAATGGAGACAACTAGGTGAGCCGACACTAAAGGCCGTGTCGAAACATGACTCGGCTACGTTTAAGCGATCGGGAAAATACAAGAATCATGTCACATGGCCAGAAGTAGAAGGCTACTTTCACGCTTTAGTTCAATTAGAAGAACGTGTGATGATTCTACCGATCTATGTCGGCAAAAAAGACAAGATTATGTCCAATTTTCTCGGCCGTCGACTCATCTACGACCTCCATCTACACGCGGATAACGCTCATTTGATTCAGATTACTCGAGAAAACGAAGCTGGATCTCTACCCACGACAGATGACACTGTCCAAAAAGAATCTGAAGAGGCAGATGAGATGGATGACCCCACATTCCATGAACTTCGGACAGATGATACGGAAACTTTGATCACTTTGTTACGAGTATTAACCAAGATTACCAAAAACAAAAACCAGACAAAGCGTGAAAAGTACGAGACTCGTATATCTCACCAGCGAATGCGTGAAACGGCCACCATGTCTTCCGAGTCTGAAACGAAAGCAAGTGCAAAAGACCACACTCATGCTAAAATGAAAAAGAACATTGCCAAGCTCAAAAAGATTTACGATCAAGACTTTAAGCGATCGTGCAACATTCTACGCAAAGCAGAAAAGAACGTGGGTGCTATTAAAGAAGAACTCGTTTTCACTTCAGAAGAACGTACGCGCATCCTTTTGACCGACGCTATCCGACAAAGACAAAAAGCTTTGCAAGTTGTGATCGAAGAAGAGCGACTCGAGTTTGCAGAGAAAATGAGCGAACTAGCCGATGCGAAAAAGATGTTCCTCACACCTCCAAAACAGACAAAAATCAAGACATTCTTCAATGAATTTAAGACAGCTTGGACTCGAACCCAAACATTAACATCGTTCTGCAAATGATAAAAAAAAAGTTTTGTTTACAATTGAATGAAGGGGAAGGAGCGGAAGGAATAAGGATGACTTTGTTTTGATGCTTCAAACGATTCTGTGTGCTGAATTGATTGAGGGCCCATGTTGAGCTTTTGTTTGATTTTTGTTTTCTTGTTGAATGGCGAACAGCTGAAGGAACGTTAGTGCGTGAGGAGAGACGACAATGGCATAATTTGTTAAGAAATAAGTATGCTGTTAAAGCGGAAAATTTTTTTAATCGTTACGGCCATTGTCACCTCTCTGCAGCACCTCGCTTTCACTCGGTTATCACGATACCTCCAAATTTGCAGCATTTGTAATTGGATTTCACAAGGTTAGATTGGGACGGAAGGAAGAATTGATGACAATGATCGTTTTTGATACTTTGAAAACCTGTTCGCTGTTTAAGTACTTTATGTACTGTATAAGTGGACAGGTTTTCTTAGTCAGAAATGATCCGTTTTTCATTCATTCACTTACGTTCCTTTATAACTATGATGCCGTCTATTTGCAGTCTTTGTAAACTACTTGGCATAATTGATGCCATTTGAACAAGAAAAAGAAATCAACAAAAAGCGCAACGTGCGTACTTAAGAAGTACCCAGATTTTTTTTAGCATTGAAACACAGTCATCGTTATGCCTCTCCATCTTTTCCTTTCATTCGATTTCTTCCCTAAAATCAACGTTTTTGTTACCCCAGATTGTAATTTCGGAAAATAATTTGGATCTTGAAAATAAAAATGTAAAAAAATACTTCAAATGAATTCTTGTGTTTTAATATTTAGTAGATAAATAAGGTTGCTTAAAACAAAATACTTCAGAATTTGACGAATTTGAAAAATTGTATCCTTTAACTCACAAGTTAAAGTATACAAAATAGCAGGTGAAAGTCACCAGAAATTCTAAAATAGGTATAGTACGGTACAAAACTAAAAGAAAAAAGGGAGGAAGGAAGGCGGAATAAACACTTGCTGACATGTTCGGTAAAAATTTTAAATAGTTATTGCACAGCATCTCAGGTGACTGTTAAATGTTGTAACAAACAAATGCTAAAATCAAAAAGACCATTTCGAAACTCGAAAAGATATAGACCTCTATTCAAGACTACGATCGCTTAGATTGTACGACACACTACTGAAAGCAGAAACGAATGTGGATGTTATCAGAGAGAAATCGCCTTACGCCAATTTCCTCGGCCGTCGACTCCTCTACAACCTCTACCTCCAAACTTTGAAGTATCAGGGAATTGGTGTTACTAGTTCGTAAATCAACGTATACCAACTAGCAGGTGGTAAAATTATCAAAGATGTTTGCGCAACTAATAGAACAAAAAGGAAAAAAATGGGGAGGGGGAGAATTCCATACACAAAGACCTAATCCATAAAAATTCACGCAGTTGGTCCACAACACCTACGAAGATGCCTATAGAACCCTCGTCTTTAAGTATTCAGAAAGAGCTTACCTTGTGGCGAAAAACGCAGGAAGAGAGGTAAATGACCTTCACGCTGGTCAAGTTAATCCAATGGGCTTCTCCTGGATATCTGAGAAGAAGGAAAAAAATGCGATGTTTAGCAAAGGAATTCGAAATTCAGAACGCTAGCAAATGCTGTACATTTAAGAGGTTCTAAAGCGCAGTTGACCAAGGTCAGACTCTTGTACCTACCGGAGCAAGGAAAAGAGGGACAGTGAACCCTCATAGGTGATCCAAGTGGAGCGCTAGTTGAGGAAATGGGTCGTGATCCACGTACGCTGGCCGAACGAGAAAAAGCGAAAGACGTTCTGCTCCGGCTTTAAGAAGAGCTCCGTAACGTTACCACCCATAAAAATCTGTTATGATAAGGTAACAAAGAGCAAAATATATTAGCCGAACTTTAATTGATAGGAAAAGGGAAGAAACAATAAGCAATCCTGTCGCCTACAGTAAAGGAGATCCAGTTATTCTACGCAATTCTCAAAGCCGCAGACAGAAAAACAACGGTGGGAACAAAATTTGCATTACCAACAAAGTTGAATGTCTTGTGATTGCTACTAAAATAAAATTTAATTACTCAATTGGGGATCTTCAAACGTTTCAGAACTAAAGCAGGAAGCGCTTAAACAAAGCTCTGCATAATGCCAACACACTATTAATGATACTTTCGGATAGGCAACTTAATAGTTATTAGATAGTGCTGGTTATGCAACACGAATTTTACGAAAGCAACAGTTTTTTGGTTGACATTAGTTGCGCACGATGGAACACTTTTACTCTCCCCATTTCCTCCTTTTTTTGTGGGTTGTATGACACGCATAATATTAATATTAGCTGACCACAATAATATTAAAATTGACCGCAGGATTAAAATATGCTATGGCTAACAATTCATACGGTGGCAAAACAATACAAGAAAATGCACGGCGAAGTGAAACGAATATAAGTCCAATCGAAATTTGACCAAAAAGACTTTGCATTCATGACGAACGTCTGGGTGAAAAATAAACAATGAAATCTTTGTTTTGACGCAGTTTTTGGCAATGTCCTACGTCGCGTCATTACCCCAAGTGTTTTTGTCAACTCCTACAAGTTACGTTCCTCGACAATCGCTACGGCGACATGGCTGCTAAAAAAACCCCAAACTAATCCGCCAAAAAAAAAACGAATGGCATAAAGGCCCAATATTGCAACAGGTAGCGAATGGCACTAATAGACCCCTATTTAGCAACAAAAAGAAGGCGACTTTAATACAAAAGGTATTATGAACGATTTTCCCTGATGCAGTGGGCGTTGGTCTCTGAGGAATGTCTGGAGATGGATTTGATAAGATAATAATGGGCAAACAGAGAAAGGCTAGACAGCAAGGCCGCCAAAATCAAGAAGAATAGGTCACTAATAGAAAAATTGCCCGATGATTGACGTAGGATTTCAATGTACCGGTGTAAAAAAATATTACTAATGGACAGGTGGCTGCGCAAAAAAAAAAAAAAGAAAATGGCAAAACCTTTGATTCCTAACTGTTGATCATCCGACAGCTCGTAGCCCGTGGCTCAACCGGTACTTCGACAATTGTTACGGGAAACAGGTAAAAGCGATGAAATATGGTTGTATTCTATGTTCTGTCATCCTTGACAGACTAGCTCTTGCGGTCTAACAAAGCATGTTGGATGAAATGATCTTACTTCCGGTCACATTACAACACACGATTGTAATGCAACGAGAAATCAAAAACGCCCTACTTAATACCGAAATTTGCAATGGAACTAGATTCGTCTTCATTTAGTCCAACGAATCGAATTCGATGGAACTCAAATAATATCAAAAACAACAATAAAAAAACTGTGCTTTGCGGATGTTCCCTAAGTTTACAGGTGAGAGCACGATTGTCGTCTCCCCTCCAACCCCCCCAGAAAAGATTTAAAAAAAAAAATAGGCCATTAAGTTGAAGGTTACACTCAACAGGAGGCGAATGGGGGACATTAGAAATAAAAAAAAGTCCTACAGAGTTCTTCCTCGGCCCCAATCTCTCTCCCCCCTCTCCCTTCCATTTGTACAACATCCTCCTGGCCGCATGCCCGCACCACAGCGACTACCGTACAGCAGGGATACATTTCCTACGCCAAAGAGAAAGTCAGTCGCTATCCAGTTGTTGTACTGCACACAATGCACTCGACCAGTCGTCTTCGTCCTTCGTAGTTTTTGTTCCCGAGTTAAAATAAATAAAATAAAGAGGCAAAGAGAAACGACAGTTTGTGCTGAGGGACATCTCGTGTTTAGGACGCAGCAGATTCACCTGTCTGATGGGAATGATTCGCGCAGGGTTCGCACGAGTCTCTTTCTCTGCTCTTTTCGTCGCTGTGATTTTCGCCTTCTGTTTGGTGTGCTTTCTCCTACAAGACGCTTTCATTTACACGCAGCCGCATCATCGAATGTTAGTTTGTGAAATTCTATTTCGCTTTTTTTTTTTTTTTTTTTTTTTTTTTTTTTTTTAAATTTTTGAGCTTCATCGTTAACTTTTGATTTCTTATCTGTGCGGGGTCAATGCGCAGTTTTCGGCTGGGCAATAGCCTTTTGTCCGATGGAAATGATGTGGCTATTCCAGTTGAGAAAGTGGAGGAGACAACAAAAATAAGCGTGGTTTCTTCAAACAGCCTAATCAAAGGTATCTTACTCGTTCACACATAACTGGTTTCTTTTTTTTTTTTCAAAAAATAGTTTCAAATTTAGCGTCCATCAAGCAAAAACAGTCTCTCGTTTTCTTTTTGTTTACAGGTAATGGAGTGCGTAGCAAGGGCGCCGATTTGTTCCAGAAAGAGCGCATTCTGTGCTGGATTATGACGTCACCCGACAATCACAAAAAGAGAGCCATGGCAGTCAAAAATACTTGGGGAAAACGTTGCAATGTTCTACTTTTTATGAGTTCAGAAGAAGGTATCATTTCATTTCCACAATTTTTTCCCAAAATATTTTTAACATGATTTGCACAAATAAAAGATCCCAGTCTGCCGACCATCAAATTGCCTATAATCGAAGGGCGGGACCAACTTTGGGGTAAAACGAGAGAAGCATTTCGCCATATATGGAATCACTATCGAGATCAAGCTGATTGGTTTTTCAAAGCCGACGACGACACGTACGAAAATCCCTTCGCCTTTCAAAGAATTCGCTTAATGAACCCGTCTGCAGGTACGCCATTCTGGAAAATATGCGTTATTTTCTTTCAGCTTACAACACATCGAAACCCTTGTGGTTTGGACATAAATTCAAGACCATAGTGAAACAAGGCTACTTTAGCGGTGGCGCAGGTAAAACCACAGCTAAAATAAACTTGAACCCATTCAATTTAAATGTTGATTACAAAATAGGATACGTCCTTAGCAAAGAAGCTACTAGACGGTTCGTCGAAGAAGGGTATTAACATTTTGTGCATTTTACAAGATAGTTGATAAACAACTTTCCTTTTTTTTCTTTCACAGCTATTTTAACGTGCTACTCTGTCGACACGATCACGAGGGAGCGGAGGACGCAGAAATGGGTATGTGCACCTTTGGCAATATTTTCTCTTTGAAGAATCGCAAATTTTACGTCTCCCTCCCCGTTTTATGCCACAGGAAAATGTATGAGTCGACTGAATGTGTCGGCCATGGACACGAGAGACGCCAAAGGCAGAGGAAGATTTTTCCCGTTTTTTCCCGAACAACACATTTTCCCTGGGAAAGTAACAAAGGACTACTGGTATTGGCAATCCATTTACTACCCCGCACAAGAGGTAACGCTATTTTTTTTAAAGATAACTATAAAGATATCGTCTCATTCTTCACGTTTCCAGGGATTGGAATGTTGTTCGGACAGTGCCATCTCTTTCCACTATGTAAAGCCCGAACAGATGTACCTCCTCGAATATCTTATTTATCGGTTAAGGCCGTTCGGATTGGAGCCAGAAGACCGGCCAGCAACTCCAGATCCATCGCCAGACTTGGATTTGACTGCGACGCCTTGGTATGTTTCCGAAAAGCAATTCGAGGGCAATTCGGCTGGAGGTGAAGTAGTCCACAGCAGTACGAGTGCCACCCCCACACTGAAAAGTAACAGATATACCATGAAAAATTACACAGAACGACTCAATGAGCTTATCAAAAGAACAGAAAGGGCAAGAAAATTGAAAATAACATAATATAGACTGCAGTCATTCGCTTGATTTGTTTCCAAATAACTATATTACCGTGATTATAATACATTAATCAAACGTTTTTATTTTCGTATTTTTTGCTCGTTAGTTAACTGAAGACAATGTCTTCTTTGAACTAGTAATGTAAAATAGGAAGACGTCAAATTCAACTAAGGAAAGCAGTAACGAGAGAAGTATCCCGTTACTGCTGATAACGGATGGCGTGTTTGCAAGTCATTAAAGAGAGTGCATTGGCCTGTCCAACAGTTCTGATAGCATGAAATCATACTTTCATACTCAGCTACGTAACAGATATAAAATGCTAAAAATGCACATAGCTGGATAAGCGACAACTATTGCAAATTCAAAGCAAAGCCTATTCGCAGTTACTGTTATGTTTCTTGGTATGCCAACTACCCATTAACTTATTTAATTTTTTCACTACCACTGTGTGAAGCATTACAACGCACAAACACCGAGCAAGTCCGGCACAAATGAATCTGGGCTTTATTAAACTAATCTTTTTTTCAAACTCCTTTGTATGTAAATGTCTTATTGAACTATGTGAATAAAATTCTCCCAATGTTAAAAAACCACATTAGCCAATATTACAGTAAGCTACAAATTTTATATTTTAGGAAATAAGCCTGTTGAGTGCTCCCCTATCTTCGCCATTGCAGGCGAAAATTATGAATAGACGTCTTCCAGCTGCGACAAAATCGAATACAGGCCAATATCAAATCACCCGCAAATACGCCAAAATGGACGGGCTACTTAACGAAATCATTGCCTATATTTTGACAACGATATATTTGGTCCTTTGTTCGATTGCCTTTGCAAATTGCTTCATGGAGATTGCAAACACCATCTACTATGTACTTGTCAATTATCCTTTTACGCCAGAACCACCAAACTTCCCCATTCGAGCAGCAACTGCGTCACCGACATCTGACGTGGCTGAAGTGCCGAACACTACGGAAGTCATAACCCAGAGAGAAGTGGAGGGAACTCTTTCTGCCGTGTTGACTGAAATTCCAGGAGCGTCTTCATCAATGGAAAATGCCAACGATCGAGAAAACGTATCTGCGGATACAACCGATGTCCCTAACACACACCAGGTCGAAGAAACCGTGGAAGAACCAGTTATGGAAACTATGGTTCCGGTCATCGAAGAATTCACCGACGGCGAAAGCATCCCGAATGCCTCCATAACTGGTTTGATACCAGAAATGGTAAGCGACCCAGCGAACAAGGCAACTGAAACAGACGGGCAAAAAGACACAACCTCATGTCCAGCTAGACGAGTCACGTGCGCCGAAGAAGAAGAGGAAATTCCTAGGAAAAGTTCGAAGCTACCAGGATTCCTCGCACGAATGTACAACCTTTTGGGTAATCTATGCTTCCTGAGAGACTCTGATACGAAAATAACGGCATCCGTTCAGGTGACGATGAACGAGCAGCCGGTGGATATGGTGATCGACCCTGGGTGTTTCGAGTGCATCATCAGCCATGATCAATGGATACAACTAGGTGAGCCGACACTGAAGGCTGTGTCGAAACCTGACTTCACTACATTCGAACGAAAGGGAAAATACAAAAATCGCGTCAAACCGAAAGAAATAGGAGGCTACTTTCAAGCTACAGTTCAATTACAAGAGCATAAAATGATTGTACCGGTCTATGTCGGCAAAAAAGACAAGATTATGCCCAACTTCCTCGGCCGTCGGCTCATCTACAGTCTTCACCTAAACGCAGGTAACGCTCATCTGATTCAGACTACCGGGGAAAATGAAGCTGATTTCAACAGAATGTTCGTTAAATCGCCGAAAAAGGTCAAAAACAAGAAAGTCTGTGGTGAATTAAAAACAGCTTTTGCAAAGATTCAAAAACTAAATTTATTGCTTGAGTGATATGAACGTTTCCTTGCTTCATTTTGGTCGTCATTTGTAAAATGATTTGTATCTCGAAAATAAAATTGTAAAAAATACTTCGATCGAATTCTTGTGTTTCAATATTTAGTAGAAAAATAAGGTTGCTTAAAACAAAATACTTCAGAATTTGACGAATGGTATACTTTAACTGGCAAGTTAAACTATATAAAATAGCAGGTGATAGTCACCACAAATGCTAAAATAGGTATGGTACAGTACAAACTAAAAGAAACGAGGAAGGAAGGTGGAGGGAACTAAACGCATTAACACTTGCTGACATGTTCGGTAAACTTTTTAATAGTTATTGCACAACATCTCAGGGGACTGTTAAATATTGTAACAAACAAATGCTGAAATCAAAAAGACCATTTCGAAACTCGAAAAGATACAGGCCTATATACAAGACTACGATCACTTCGGTCATACGAGACACTACTGAAAACAGAAACGAATGTGGATGTTACTAGAGAGATATCGCTTGCGCCTACTCATCTACAACCTCTACCTCCAATCCTACCTCTACCTCTAAACTTTGACGTATCAGGGAATTGGTGCAACTAGTTTGCAAATCAACGTATACCATCTAGCAGGTGGTAAAACCATCAAAGATGATTGCGTAACTAATCAAATAAAAAGAAAAAATGGATAGGGAGAAAATCCCATGCACAAAGACCTAATCCATAAAAATTCACGCAATTGATCCACAAAACCTACGAAGATGTCTATAGAACCCTCGTTTTTAAGTATTCAGAAAGAGCTTACCTTGTGGAGAATAACGCAGGAAGAGAGGTAAATGACCTTCACGCTGGTCAAGTTAATCCAATAGGCTTCTGCTGAATATCTGAGAAGAAAAAAATGCGATGTTTAGCAAACGATTTCGAAATTCAGAACGCTCGCAAATGCTGTACATTTAAGAGGTTCTAAAGCGCAGTTGACCAAGGTCTGACTCTTGTACCTACCGGAGCAAGGAAAAGGGGGACAGTGAACCCTCATAGGTGATCCAAGTGGGAGGCTAGTTGAGGAAATGGGTCTTGATCCACGTACGCTAGCCGAACGAGAAAAAGCGAAAGCGGATGACTGTCTCTACGTTCTGTTCCGGCTTTAAGAAGAGCTCCGTAACCTTACCGCACATAAAAATCTGTTAAGATAAGTTAACAAAGAACAACAAATATTAGCTGAACTTTAATTAATAGGAAAAGGGAAGAAACAATAAGCAATTCTGACGCTTACAGTAAAAGAGATCCAGTTATTCTTCGCAATTCTCAAAACCGCAGAGAGAAAGATAACGGTGGGAAGAAAATTAGCATTACCAACGAAGTTGAGTGTCATGTGACTGCGACTAGTAAATGTAATCACTCAATTGGGAATCTTCAAGCGTTTCAGAACTAAAACAGGAAGCGCCTAAACAAAGCTCTGCATAATGCCAATGCACTATTAACGATATTTTCGGATGGGCAATTTTATAATTATTAGCTACTGCTGGTTATGCAACACACTTTACGAAAGGAACAGTTTTTTGTGGTGATATTAGTTGCACACGATGGAACACTTTTACTCTCGCCATTTCCTCCTTTTTCTGTGGATTATCTGACAGAGTTAGGAAGAAGTTATCACTTGATTTTCACAATTTTGTTCCCAAAATATTTTTAACATGATTTGCATAAATAAAAGATCCCAGTCTGCCGACCATCAAATTGCCTATAATCGAAGGGCGGGACCAACTTTGGGGTAAAACGAGAGAAGCATTTCGCCATATATGGAATCACTATCGAGATCAAGCTGATTGGTTTTTCAAAGCCGACGACGACACGTACGAAAATCCCTTCGCCTTTCAAAGAATTCGCTTAATGAACCCGTCTGCAGGTACGCCATTCTGGAAAATATGCGTTATTTTCTTTCAGCTTACAACACATCGAAACCCTTGTGGTTTGGACATAAATTCAAGACCATAGTGAAACAAGGCTACTTTAGCGGTGGCGCAGGTAAAACCACAGCTAAAATAAACTTGAACCCATTCAATTTAAATGTTGATTACAAAATAGGATACGTCCTTAGCAAAGAAGCTACTAGACGGTTCGTCGAAGAAGGGTATTAACATTTTGTGCATTTTACAAGATAGTTGATAAACAACTTTCCTTTTTTTTCTTTCACAGCTATTTTAACGTGCTACTCTGTCGACACGATCACGAGGGAGCGGAGGACGCAGAAATGGGTATGTGCACCTTTGGCAATATTTTCTCTTTGAAGAATCGCAAATTTTACGTCTCCCTCCCCGTTTTATGCCACAGGAAAATGTATGAGTCGACTGAATGTGTCGGCCATGGACACGAGAGACGCCAAAGGCAGAGGAAGATTTTTCCCGTTTTTTCCCGAACAACACATTTTCCCTGGGAAAGTAACAAAGGACTACTGGTATTGGCAATCCATTTACTACCCCGCACAAGAGGTAACGCTATTTTTTTTAAAGATAACTACACATCATACTAACACATCAAAACCCTTGTGGTTTGGGCATAAATTCAAGATCATAGTAAAACCATGGGTCAAATGTACCTTCTAGAATACCTGATTTATCGGTTAAGGCCGTACGGATTGGAGCCAGAAGACCGGCCAGCAACTCCAGATCCATCGCCAGACTTGGATTTAACAGCGACGCCTTGGTATGTTTCCGAAAAGCAATTCGAGGGCAATTCCGCTGGAGGTGAAGTAATCCACAGCAGTACCAGTGCCACCCCCACACTGAAAACTAACAGATATACCATGAAAAATTACACAGAACGACTCAATGAGCTTATCAAAATAACAGAAAGGGCAAGAAAATTGAAAATAACATAATATAGACTGCAGTCATTTGCTTGATTTGTTTCCAAATAACTATGTTAACGTGATAATACATTAATCGAACACTTTTATTTTCGCATTTTTTTCTTTTACTGAACTGAAGACAATGTCTTCTTTGAACAAGTAAAATAGGAAGACGTCAAATTCAACTAACGAAAGCAACAACGAGAGAAGTATCCCGTTACTGCTTATAACGGATGGCGTGATTACACGTCATTAAAGAGAGTGCATTGGCCTGCAAAGTCTTCCAACAGTTCTGATAGCATGAATTCATGCTTTCATACCCAGTTACGTAAACAGATACAAAAATGCTAAAAATGCACACAGCTGGCTAAGTGACAACTATGGTAAATTCAAAGCAAAACCTGTTCACAGTTTCTGTCATGTTTCTTGGTATGCCAATATCCCACTATCTTATTCAATTCACATTCTTTTCGACTACAACATTCAAAGTTCAACGCACCAGATGCATGAAATGTTGGCTTTTGAGCTAGCAAGCTGTCTGATGGTAGAACACTCCACTTAGAAATATAGTTGTCCGAATGAAGCTTGCTTTTTACATTGACTTTAGTTAAACTTTAAAATACCTTTTAAGTATTCCCCGGAACTTGGTGATGTGCAAACCACTGTGCTGCATACAGGGGATAGGACAGCAATCATGCAATTTCTTAGCCTCCAAAATGAAAATCCAACATCAGCTAAAACAATCAGAAAAAAAATACAGTGTCATTTAGTATCTGTTGATTGAACACTGCTTGTATATTACCTGAAAGGGGATACAGGCGGATACGCCATTTTCTTCATCCACTGCAAGCATGACTTTCCACAGCACGTCATCTGCTTGAGTCATTATTGCCGGGTAACGGTTAATCTCGACAAATCGACATAAAATGTCAAAATCATAGGTTGTGGTACTTGAGGATGAGAAAATCTCGAAATTAAGCATGGTCAGAACGGTTCGCTTCTTTAAGTAACATTCTTTAGTCAATGACTAGCATAAAGCGTGTGGGTGGACGCTCTGACGGGCACAACCATCTTTCGGTCGAATCGATAATATTTGAATGTGACCACCACAGCTGCTAAAAGCCTATTCATCAATTCCCGTACCATTCGCCACAACGCCACATAAAATGTAATGCATTTTAAAATTCAATTGGGCTTAAGCTCAATTAAATTTAAACATGCTTTTGTCGCATGAATCGATTTTTCTCTCGTTCTGCTCGAGTATCAAAAATTGGCTGAAAAAAAGAAGCCAAAACGCTCTCCCGAAAATTATCGATTGGATTAAAAGCAGATCTTGAAACGGGGTAAAATTTAAAAAAGTTAAATGCCTCGACGGGGTCTGGCTTCTACTTGACTTGTGATGAACTGCTCAAGTGATTAATGGAGCTACTGGGGGCAAACAATGGACTTGAAAGAGTAATGAATTGTATCCCTCTATGATTGCGATTGATTTTAGCAGCCTTGATAATCTACATTGATCCTTAATAACAAAACACATTATGTAAACAAAAAGCTGTCTAGAACAAAACAAAATTTACGTTAAATAACAAATATCTTTTTTTTCTAGATAGATTAAGATTTTTTTGTAAAGGGAGATAGTTGAGAGTATGGATTAGCCGGATATGATTTTCATAAAAATAGTTAAAGCCAGCCGGAAGAGACACGGAAAATATCGGGTATGGCAAATGATAGGGAGCTAGATGAGATTCTCAAGTTTCTAAATTCAATTATCTAGTCTACACGATGGGCCTAATCTGTTCAGCCACAGAAACCGGCATTTGTTGCAGCGCGCATGCGGCGAATTATGGCACAGTCTCGCGGTAATGGGATCGACACTGATTTGCACGTGACGGACTCGGCTGGGGATTCGGGCTGAGAAATAGTTAATCGTGGAAACTCACCGACATCCACGACGGAATAAGTAAACGATGTTGTTCGCGTAGATATGGCATCCACTGTCATGTCATCCCGGTCGGATTTGCCGTCCCCTTTCTTGCACTTTGGTACCATGAAGCACATGGTTGCTAGTCCCTATAGAAGGAAATAAACAATACATCTAATTATTTGTTAATAGTCATTTTTGCACAACACTTACCACTGTAATTTGGACAGAGAAGACGACGACAGCCGTCATTTGGAAACCAATGTGGTCCACTAAAATGCCAGTACCGGCGCGTGAAACAAAACGCCCAGCACCACTAAGTGACGACCATATACCGGCAACAAGACCGTGCGTACTGGGATTATCCGGATAACCAGAATATCTATTATCAAAACGAAAGAAAGGAAATGAATACTGGTACAGTAAATAGTTTCTTTTTAAATGTGGCCTACACGGCTTCTCTCATGGCATCAACAACCCCGGGAACTTGTTGACCTGCAAACGCATTTCCACTCAGTGCCAATGCGATACCGACAACAGCTAGATTTCTAAAACAAAATCAAATAATGATACTAGTTAAACGGTTTGAACTGGAGAATTGAAATCAAAAGTAGACCTACCGATCAATAGGAACGAAGGGGAAAGGCCCCAGCAAAAATATGGACAAGGCCCCGATCATGGTACTGGAAAGAAGGCAGAGCTTCACAGATCCTCGGCGATCACACAAGTATCCCCAAATAGGACTGGCTATGCTGTTGGCCCCGTCTTTCAAGCCGAAAAGGATGCCCACGTAAAATGGTGTCATGTCAAACTGCAAACAAAACATAAAATGATTCTAAAGAAATTAATAATAACGCCAAGTCAGAAAATATACCGTCCGCAACACTTGCGGTTCCAGATTGATTGAGAGAAATCCGTTTGACATGGTAGATACGATGAAAGTGAAGAACGGGATCCAAATGGACGGAATGCACAGGATAGCCAATGGCGATTGAGTTTTAGTCGATCCCTCGTCATACTGTGACACTAAAATGTTGAGAAACGAGATGAGAAGGCTGGTGACGTACAACATTTCGAACTAACTTACCGTCATAATCGGGGAGAAAGGGTAATGCAATAAAGGCCATAATAGTTTGAATTCCTCCCATGAGGATAAAGGGAGTCTAAAACCACCGACTTCATACAATGCACCGCCGACTATAGGACCAGCAAGCTGGGCAATGTTCATCATTGTTCTTGTAAGACTCTAAAATTAGAACAATGGTAGAAAATGTACAGCGAACGCTAAACCTGCATTAGTGAATCTTACAAAGATTTTGGCAACGGAATTGGGAAACTCCACAGCAGTGTACGTAAACGTTGACGTAATTGTACCAGCGTTTCCGGCAGCGTGAATCACGCGGATCAATATAGATATTACGACGAATGAACCCCCGGGAGGGAAATACTCTAAAAAGCTTTTAAAGTATACTGATTAAAACCCAGCTTTTGCTTTTTTTGTGTAATTTACTACTCACCCCGACAATAAGCAGCAAATGCCTCCAATGAAAACTCCAGAAACAAAGGCGAACCGAACGCCAATAACTTTTAGCTGAAAGAAAGATGAAGATGCAAATTACAAGTTTAGGGAACAAATTTGGGATAATATTTACGTTTTTCCAATAAAAGGGGTGACAAGAAACGATGTCAGGCAGTTGGTACCAATGATAAATCCATAAATGGATACTGTGGCACCCTTATCTTCAGCCTAGAGATTAAAGCAAACATTAAGATTTCACATTTCAGATGATGTTATTTGACATATACTTACAATTTTGGGAAAGAACAGGGGGAAAGGCAAATGATGATGTAAGAGTTGCTAATGAGAGAACAACAAATAGAAGCCATTGTCTGGGGGTCAGTTTTTTCTTCTCCGTTTTATCAACCTCTCCAAAACGCCTATATTTTTTCTTCTTAAGCCCTCCACAACCTCCATTACCACTGTCAGATGATGCTGTTGACAGGCATCTATCTTTTTTCACAGTATCCTCCTTTGTGCTCAACTCCTTTTCGTTTGGAGTAATAAGTGTTGATTCAACCTTTTCAGTCGTTTTTTACAACTGATCATGCCAAAGCACTGGTGATGTTTCAGCCATCGAAACTGACCTATTCTTTTGCTGTCTTTCTGGATAGGGTGGGTATGGCAAATATGGCTGAGCCAACATGGCTGAGCCTTCAGCCATCGAAACTGCTCTATTCTTTTGCTGTGTTTCTGGATAGGGTGGGTATGGCAAACATGGCTGAGCCAAGGTTGTGAACGATCCAACATACCCATTCTTCAAACTGCTTGTGCTATCTAACTTCTCCTTAGCTATAAATAAAAAGAGCAATAGTAACTCAAATTTCTTTGGCATGCTAAAAGGCAAGGTTTAGTTCAAATTTTTTTTTTTACCTGATTCACTTTCGGAAGAAACTAAAAGGCTGCTAGCTGATCCAACTGAAGTAGCTGATGGGCATCAGTCATTCGGATGGGGGAAATTGTAGATTGTGGCATTCCAACAGGATCTACTCTAAGATGAAAGTGGGATTGACGATTTAAGGGCAAGACACTGACCGACCACGTGCAGATGCTCCACTCCACACACTCGCCCTGCCTTTTGCTGCACTTCGGATCAGGCTATATACTTGTTGATGTAGCTTTTTCTTTGCGTTTGACGAATCTTAAATATGTTCTCAAACAAAACTAAGAACTATTACCCGTTGTTTCGTGCAACTACCTGTGTGCTCAAGCATAGATTACTCGGACGAATGTCGCTTGCGGATGTGTTACCCTAATGATTTGCCCCTAATGACCTAGCTGACTCATCCTCCTTTAATGGCCGCCTTCCGGCGCTTTTCTTTGTTTTCCAGCAGAGTGGACTGAGCCTTCCAAAGAATAATCGAGAATCTTTGAAATATTGAAATTGCATAATATGGATGGAAAAAACAAACAACATATTTTAAAGCCAAAAACTGGAAATTTTGATAGCTTGTCAAAGAATGGATCAGGTATAGATTATTCAATATCGGTAACTTATGAAAAACTTTGCTACTTGTAGAAATCTTTGTTGTGTGCAATGAAGTTACTTTACAATTCTTACTTCATTATTTTTGTCTTTGATACCAAATAATGGTGCTTTGTAAGATCTCCCTTGTTTGGATTCAGGAGTCTCAAGTATGAGGGTTCCAACTTCCAAGGCCTTCGAAGGTTGCAACACACTTGTTTACTATAATTATATGTGTAATATGATAGCTGTGTTTTAATGCTTACTTTACTTTTTTTTCTCATTCTATTTTGATGTCTTAATAATTATTTACTTCAGTATTTTAGAATACAGGTGGCTTCAAAGTGTGGCTTGAGGAACACCATGAAAACGATAAGAGAATATTGTTTGAATTCAGGGCTTATGGCAACAAGTTCATGTTTTAACCACATAGAAACTTGAACTATTCCCACTATCCCCTCTTGGAATCTTGGCAAAATTCCTTCCAGAAAAAGCTAAAGCCACAATGATTTCATGAATAACACACTGAAAAATGTTTGGGAAGTATGTAAAATAACTATAATATGTAGTAATTACCATCAAATCATTCATTCTTTTTGTCTTTAGTGTGTAATAGATTTTTTGAACACATGTCAAGCTATTAACACTATTTTCCTTCAATAAAATTTTAAAACATTTTGCCACTGTGGCTCCACGCTTTGAATATCACAAAACTTTTCCCTGTGTAAGCTTAAGTGTTTCAAGAATACAGATTACTTTTGCCATTTGTATTGTTTGCAAAAATTGTAAGAAGGTCACATCAACAGCGCTTTTATTCAACACTGTATCCACGCGAAACAGAAAACGCAACAAAACATCCAACATTTGTCAGCTTGCAACTGGTTAGAAAAAATCTTCGGCCTTGCGTTTCTACGGCTACGACTCTACAATTAGAACAATAGTAGAAATTGTACAGCGAACGTAAAACCTGCATTAGTGAATCTTACAAAGATTTTGGCAACGGAATTGGGAAACTCCACAGCAGTGTACGTAAACGTCAACGTAATTGTACCAGCGTTTCCGGCAGCGTGAATGACGCGGATCAATATAGATATTACGACGAATGAACCCCCGGGAGGGAAATACTCTAAAAAGCTTTTAAAGTATACTGATTAAAACCCAGCTTTTGCTTTTTTTGTGTAATTTACTACTCACCCCGACAATAAGCAGCAAATACCTCCAATGAAAACTCCAGAAACAAAAGCGAACCGAACGCCAATAACTTTCAGCTGACAGAAAGATTAGGATGCAAATTACAAGTTTATGAAACAAATTTAGGGCACTATTTACGTTTTTTTCCAATAAAAAGAGTGACAAGAAACGATGTCAGGCAGTTGGTACCAATGATAAATCCATAAATGGATACTGTGGCACCCTTATCTTCAACCTAGAGATTAAAGCAAACAATTAGATTTCACACATGATGTTATTTCACACATACTTACAATTTTGGGAAAGAACAGGGGGAAAGGCAAATGATGATGTAAGAGTTGCTAATGAGAGAACAACAAATAGAAGCCATTGTCTGGGGGTCAGTTTTTTCTTCTCCGTTTTATCAACCTCTCCAAAACGCCTATATTTTTTCTTCTTAAGCCCTCCACAACCTCCATTACCACTGTCAGATGATGCTGTTGACAGGCATCTATCTTTTTTCACAGTGTCCTTTGTGCTCATCTCCTTTTCGTTTGGAGTAATAAGTGTTGATTCAACCTTTTCAGTCGTTTTTTGCACCTGATCATGCCAAAGCACTGGTGATGTTTCAGCCATCGAAACTGCCCTATTCTTTTGCTGTCTTTCTGGATAGGGTGGGTATGGCAAACATGGCTGAGCCAAGGTTGTGAACGATCCAACATACCCATTCTTCAAACTGCTTGTGCTATCTAACTTCTCTTTAGTTATAATTAAAAAGAGCAATAGTAGTAAAATTTCTTTGGCATGCTAAAGAGCAAGACTGAAGCACATAACAACGTAGGTCAGCTTCGAGGTGCAAACGAAAAACACGAGTTGGCTAAAGCGTGGAATTGGAGCACGGGACGGTATATCGTGGAAATGATAGCGGAAACAGTAATAACCACCAGGGTATATATCCTATAGACGGCATGCATTTGAATTCAGAAGATTCCAAAAACTGAGATGGTTTTTCACGTAATAAAAATACTTTTTAGAGTTTTTTTACAGTTATTTGTGTTGAACATTACGGGAAAAATACTAATTCATTTAATTTCCTTCAAACAATTCATATTACCTTATGTTATTAACATTTTTTTTTTTTAAAACATCAGAGTTTGAGCAGTGATGGGTTCTGGCTTACGTCGAATGACATAAAGCAAAACAGCGAGCGCTGTTCTTCAAGATATCAAAGTATATAAAAATATTCAAAATGTCCCCCTCATTCATGAATAGTTTCACGTTCGTGGAAGCCTCTTTCCTCGAGCTGCTTAACCCAGTATGGCTGACTTTCATGGTAATGGCCTCTATCATTGTTAGTCAGTCCCTTTTCATTTACTACAGCTACGTCACAGGATCAACAGGATCTTCCAGCAGAGAAGAACAACCTGAACAGCTCACACCAGAAAACAGGAGCGACTTGTTACAGGAATGTAACATGACGCATCCTTTACCCCAGATTACTTCATCTAGTACTGTTTGTCAAGCAGAGAAACCAGATGGAACTAGGCCTAAGCCTAAACCAAAAGCTGGATTTCGATACACTGACTTGAGGAAATTTTACGAAGATGAAAGGAAGATCAAAAGAAATCTGATTGCGGCGACCTTGGCATTAAAAGAGGCAGCAGAGACGGGTAACAAACTAGAAAGGCAGATGGAAATGAATCAGAATCAACTTCGGTTAGCTGAGAAGAAGAACAACATGAAGAAAATGAAAACACTACAAAAGTTGTTACGTCAAACGAAAAAAGAATTGATCGGCACGAAAAAAATTCTGCGAATCCAGACGGCACAATACGGTAGGGAGCAAGAGCAAGAGGACAGCGCACCACGAAATGAAACTGATTCTGCTCAAAATATTTTAGTAGACGATTCTGGCATAGCGGATGAATCTACTACCAGCGTAATGGAGCAAGTCCCGAGATCTGTTTGCCAAGCAGAGAACAGCGCACCGGTAAATGAAACTGATTTTGCTCAAAATATTTTAGTAGACGATTCTGGCATAGCGGATGAATCTACTACCAGCGTAATGGAGCAAGTCCCGAGATCAAAACCATCCCCGTTTCTTGGGCGCCGGAAGGAGCTGTTAAGAATGCTCGAGCCCCCTCCCACAGACACCGATACAGTAAGCGAACCAGCGATCAACACGACACCTGCAAAGGACGCCAAACAGTCGAAGCCATCGTTCTTCGAGCGAATGAAAAAGAAATTAGTCAAATCGGGATTTTTGACAGAAGACAAACCCATCAAGACAAAGTCCGTGCAGGTAACAATCAACCTGCATCAAGTGGATATGGTGATTGATAGAGGCTGTGACGAGTCAATCATCAGTCTAGACCAATGGCAAAAAATAGGCGAGCCCAAGTTAGAGGCTTTTACCAAGGACACTTTGGTCAAGTCTAAGCGTACAGGGAAGTTCAAAGAGCACGTAAAATGGGAAGAGGTCGTTGGATTTTTCAAGATGTATGTTGGCTTACAAGACAAACTAGTTTATGACCCAATTTACGTGTGTGCAGGATATAAGGCTATGCCCAACTTCCTCGGTCGTAGACTCTACCATGACCTCCGTTTACATGGAAAAAATGCGCATTTGATCAAAATTACACGCACAACGGGAAAGGAAACGCCTCCCCAAACGCCGACAACAAAATCGGATACCGAACTTAAAACTGCGCTAGACTTGACTGGTGCTATGATCAATTACTTGACGTTACGGATCGAGATGGAAAAAGACAAGAATAAGAAAAATCGCGTACAGTATGAGCATTACATGTCACAGACCGTAATGGACATAATGGTAGCGTTCGAGATAAAAAGGGCCGACTCCGAGAACAAATCTGAACCGCTAGTCATTGAGCTCGAAGAACCCGACTGTATCGACAAACTCATGAAGACTTTTTCTGAGCTTGAAAAGATTTATGAAAATGACAGCAGGAGGTCCCGCGAAGTTATACGTGATGCAGAAGATGAGCTGAACAATCAAAAAACAAAACTTGCTTCTGCGTCATCGGAAGTAGAGCGCGCGGAACTAACCGAACTTGTCAAGCGAAGAGAAAAAGCCGTGCAAGTGATTGTCGAAAAGGAGAATATCGATTTTGAGGAGAAGATGAAATTATTGAATGTCACCAAAGAACTGTTTCCTGAGCCAAAGGCAGAAAAAAAGGCGAAGAAATCCTTCAAAGGATTCAAAACAATGTTTGGACATCGTTCTTCTAACAACGAAATGAAAGCAGAGGAGAAGAAGGTCTAACAATGAATATGTTTTGAACCTTAGATAATTTTGTGTGCTTTGGTTTTGATTAAATTCGTAACGTTTGAAGGAAGGGGCAAAATTGATCTGATTCGACGTGGTGGCTGCAAATTGATGGCATTATGATCTACTGGACGGAAGTGAATGGCGACATACGACAATGAACATCTTTGACGCTTAGGAAACCTGTTTGCTGTCAAAGGAAGCAGTTTCCTAATCTCATTATGGTCATTGTCATTGGTATCGATTTTTCATTTCTGTTTGATTGTAACTTTGGCGACTGATGTGCATTGGCTACGAGACATCGGCATTTTGATACACTGAACGTTAATAGGTGAAGAGAGACGACAAGGCATAATTGGTTAAGAAATTACTATGCTGTTAAAGCGGAAATTTTTTTTAATCGTTATGGCCATTGTCACCTCTCTCCCACCCCCAATTTCATTCGGTTATCGTGATGCCACCAAGTTTCAGCCAATGTATTTGGTTTCAGAAGGTTCTATCGGACTGAGGGAAGAATTGATGACAATGATCATTTTTGATACTTTGAATACCTGTCTACTGTGTAAGTACTTTAGTACTGTGTAAGTGGACAGGTTTTCTTATTCAGAAATGATCCATTTTTCATTCCTTCACTTACGTTTCATTCTTGATTTTTAGATGCCGTCTATTTGTAGTTATTGAAAATAGGGGACCATCGTTGCAGACACTGTAGACTGGTCTTTTAAATTTCAATAGCTGCCATTTTGAATGATGTGAAATTAGTACCTTCGTTTAGATGGCACGTGATTTGAACAAAGTCCACAGGTTTTCTAAGCACCCTTTCATTTTCATAGTTATACCTCTCCAGCTTCTCTTTTCTTTTGATTTCTTTCACAAATTCAATGTTGGGTTACTACAGATTGCCCGTACTTTCGGATATAATTTGGATTTTAAAAATAAAGATGTTAAAAAAAAATGCTCCAACGAATTCTAGTGTTTTAATACTTAGACAACAGCTTCGATGGTCCTACCACGAAGGCCTACCAGTTAAAACAATGTGGCTTATGAAACACTATTTCAATTAGTTTTTTTTGGGAATAGCCTAAACAAAGAAAAATAATTGAATTATTACTTATTATTACGAGAGAAGCATTTCGTCATATATGGAATCACTATCGAGATCAAGCTGATTGGTTTTTCAAAGCCGACGACGACACGTACGAAAATCCCTTCCCCATTTCAAAGAATTCGCTTAATGAACTCGTTTGCAGGTACGCCATTCTGGAAAATATGCGCTATTTTCTATCGGCTTACAACACATCGAAACCCTTGTGGTTTGGACATAAATTCAAGACCATAGTTAAACAAGGCTACTTTAGCTGTGGCGCAGGTAAAACCACAGCTAAAATAAACTAGTACCCATTCGATTTAAATGTTGATTACAAAATAGGATACGTCCTTAGCAAAGAAGCTACTAGACGGTTCGTCGAAGAAGGGTATTAACATTTTGTACATTTTTAAAAAGATAGTTGATAAACAACTTTCGTTTTTTCCTTTTCACAGCTATTTTAACGTGCTACTCTGTCGACACGATCACGAGGGAGCAGAGGACGCAGAAATAGGTATGTGCACCTTTGGCAATATTTTCTCTTTGAAGAATCGCACAGTTAACGTCTCTTTCCGTTTTGTGTCAAAGGAAAATGTATGAGTCGACTGAATGTGTCGGCCATGGACACGAGAGACGCCAAAGGCAGAGGAAGATTTTTTCCGTTTTTTCCCGAACAACACATTTTCCCTGGGAAAGTAACAAAGGACTACTGGTATTGGCTATGCATTTACTACCCTGCACAAGAGGTACCGCTATTATTTTTTTAAAAGATAGCTATAAAGAAATCGCCTCATTCTTCACGCCTACAGGGATTAGAATGTTGTTCGGACAGCGCAATCTCTTTCCACTACGTCAAACCTGAACAAATGTACCTTCTAGAATACCTGATTTATCGGTTAAGGCCGTTCGGGTTGGAGCCAGAAGAACGGCCAGCAACTCCAGATCCATCGCCAGACTTGGATTTAACAGCGACGCCTTGGTATGTTTCCGAAAAGCAATTCGAGGGCAATTCCGCTGGAGGTGAAGTAATCCACAGCAGTACCAGTGCCACCCCCACACTGAAAAGTAACAGATATACCATGAAAAATTACACAGAACGACTCAATGAGCTTATCAAAAGAACAGAAAGGGCAAGAAAATTGAAAATAACATAATATAAACTGCAGTCATTTGCTTGATTTGTTTCCAAATAACTATGTTAACGTGATAATACATTAATCGAACACTTTTATTTTCGCATTTTTTTTCTTTTACTGAACTGAAGACAATGTCTTCTTTGAACAAGTAAAATAGGAAGACGTCAAATTCAACTAACGAAAGCAACAACGAGAGAAGTATCCCGTTACTGCTTATAACGGATGGCGTGATTACACGTCATTAAAGAGAGTGCATTGGCCTGCAAAGTCTTCCAACAGTTCTGATAGCATGAATTCATGCTTTCATACCCAGTTACGTAAACAGATACAAAAATGCTAAAAATGCACACAGCTGGCTAAGTGACAACTATGGTAAATTCAAAGCAAAACCTGTTTGCAGTTCCTGTTATGTTTTTTGGTATGCCAATATCCCACTATCTTATTCAATTCACATTCTTTCGACTACAACATCCAAAGTTCAATGCACCAGATGCTTGTTGACTTTTGAATTAGCAATCAGTCTTATAGCAGTACACTACACTTAGAAATATAGTTTTTGCAATGAAGCTGCCATTTTACATTGACTTTAGTTAAACTTGAAAATACCTTTTTTAAGTATTCCCCAGAACTTGGTGATGTGCAACCGTTGTGCTGCATACAGGGGATTGAACATCCAACATCAGCTAGAATGATCAGCAAAGACATACAGTGTCATTTGGTATCTGTTAATTGAACACTGGTTGTATATTACCTGAAAGGCGATATAGACGGGTACACAATTTTCTTCATCCACTGCAGGCATGACTTTCCACAGCACGTCATCTGCTTGAGCAATTTTGCCGGGTAACGGTTAATATCAGCAAATCGTCTTGAAATGTCAAAAATATAGGTTGTGGATGAGAAAATTCTCAAAATTAACAAGAAACTGAGAAAAAATATATACCGCAAGTCCAGACTTTCAGGTTCAAGAACATTCTTTTCACATCAGCTAGTCCACTCATCTTCTCTACGAAGCCGCATCGTTCTTCTTCGACCCACAACTAGCAAAGCTTTTTGCCTTTGCTGAATAGCGTCGATCAAAACTTGGACGAGCTGGTGTCCGTAAATCCGGCCGTTCCACACTTTCGCATTTATAGGATGACATGCGCAAAATCTTGCAAAACATGCTGGGCAACCGGATACTAGGGTAAATTTAAATTCCACGATTTGACTTTGATCCCGACCCGATCCCGACTGCCGATGAACCTTAAAACGAAAATATTTATTCACTTTATAGATAACATTTCTGCTTCAGTTTCTAAACTTTAAAAATCTTTAATTACACGCACTGATTTGAAATTGATGATGCTGCCATCAGTCCGCAAATAGAAATGGTGACGAACTATTTTTAAAAACTGGATGTCCTTTAATGCTTGGATACGTCGACGATGGCACATTGGGGTTTGCTGATGTAAACATTAAAAAGTTAGCCACTATATAAAGCACGGGTTTCTTAGCAAGCGAAAGCATTAAGCTGTTTTACGGACTATCTATTTCATAGTCCATAAAATTCTATTTCTCATCACCAAATGACGCCGTTGGCTTTGGCTGCTTTTACATTGCTTTCGCTGGCTGCTGGCCAGAGCAATTTCAACGAGCAGATTGCGGTAAACTCTTACGAATTAGATTTCTCTTAACATGTTTAACGTTTGCCTAATTGTCACATTGAAAAGGGAGGAATGGGTTCTGGTTTCGAACAGAAACAACGAGGACCGAATGCTGGCCCATTTGTAACAACAACTACCGTGACGACTGTTCTCGATTTTGGTCCTGCAAGCTCTAGGATGTCAAGATCTCATGGCACTGAATGGAACCATCATTTTGGCGATAGAAAATCGTACAAAAATTTTGCCCAACGAGATATCGATGTGATTTTAAATACTTGGGACATCTTAAAGAGACGTGGTAATTTTGCTCCAAAACTATTTTTGAGGTGAGTTAAATTCAATGGCTTAAAGAGAACAATTAAAACATTTTGATATGTTTTAGATATTTTAAAGCAAAACCCGAATCTCAAAAATTGTTCCCGAGCTTTGCCAACGTTCCTCTTTCAGAACTTCCTGCCAATCGTGATTTTCTGAACGCGGCCTACAGCTGCATTAATAGTCTCAATTTTCTCATTCCATACCTGAAATACGATCACCCCGAACGTTGCCCTAACTTTCCCCGGCATTTGAAGAACAAGTACAACAATGTTGATATTAAGGTAACTAAAATAATGCTGATCTATTACATTTTAAACATGAACTATTTACCATAAATCGTAGAAATTTGGATCTATTTGGATGACGGCCATACAAGAAGAGATGGGCAACGCTTTCACTGATGAAGTTCGTGACGTGTGGAAGAAGTCTGTCATGGCAGTGATTGACTTTGTCTCCAAATAAATGATTTGCAAGCCTAATTGAATGGAAGATTACTTTAGATATAGATAGCATTTCAACAGCTTTTGTAAATAAGCTGCTCTTTCGATTATTACAATACTGTGTTGCATGCTTTCAACCAAATACAAATATTGATAACCCTATTATTTTCGTTTCAATTAACAAAAGGGATCTGTAAGCTACAGAGTAAAACACTCGTCTGAATTTAGAACAAGTTTCACATCAATGCTGGGGGGGTCACTTGGATCACAATCTGCCAAGCTTAACATTTTAACCAAAAAAGCCAAACTGATTTTTGAGAAGGCAATGGCTCTGGAAACTTATACACATTGTGAAACATGAGCAACTCACATAGTAAAAACGTGAGTCCACATCAAATGGGGAAACAAGACTATAGATGCCTTCACTGTAAGAGAAACAAATCAGAAACAATCCCAGAGCAAATGTAACAAGACTTGACCTGTTTTACCTTACACGAGATGGGACTCTGTCCTCTTCGCTTTCAAACATGTGCTTCTTCCCGTACTTCTTCATGTACTGATGAAAGTAGTGGACTTATTGTCTTGACTAAACTTTAGGCGCCATTTCAATCCAAGCAAAATACAGAGGTGGCAGATTTTGTAATTGAAGAATGTATTTATTAATTGCACGAGCAAAATAAAATAATCTATCGATACATAAGGGCTTGTATAGCAGCCGAAAACAATGCCAATTATCCCTAATATGCGATGATCTATACGGTCCCAAAATTTCACCAAAAAGGTTGAAAAGTAAACAAAAATATAAACTATTTATTTATTGTGAAGAATAGTCGGTAAAAGCAACAATGGCTTTCTTCCAAACGTCACGAACTTCGTTAGTCATCGCGTTGCCCATCTCTTCTTGCATGGCCGTCATCCAGATAGGTCCAAATTTCTACCAACAGTTCAGGTAAGTTCGGTTAGTTAGTTCAGACAAATTCAGACCTTTTTTTTCAATCTAAAAGCTCTTGTGTTGGTTTTACCTTGAGGTCAATATTGTTGTACTTATCCTTCAGTTCAAGTAGTGCAGGGCATCGTTCAGCATGTGCATATTTGAGATGGGGCAGGATGTAATCTAAACTGGCCACACAGGAGTAGGCTGCATTAAGGAAGTCATGGTTATTTGGCAAATCAGTGAGGGGTACATTAGCAAATTCAGGGAAAAGCTTTTGAGCTTCGGGTTTTGATTTGAAATATCTAAAAAGAAATGCAAGGGAAAATTAGATTAACTGAAGACATTAATGATTTTGCAAAACTAGAACAAGTTATCAAGGTTTTACCTCACAAAAACTTTGGGTGCGAAATCGCTGCGTTTTCTCAGGATATTCCAGCTATTGTTCAGCATGGCGATATCGTTTTCACTTAAGACATTATAGAAGCCACCACCACCTCCCTCCATCATCCGATTTTCACCTCCATAATTAAATTTGTCAGCGCCAGGGCGATTGCTTGACGAATGGAAAGTTTTGGTTATTCCAGTGCTCAAGTCGAGTACGGTCGTCACAGTAGTCGTCGTTACAAACGGGCCACCTGTTGTTCCATGGTAAGGCGATCCCGTCCATCCTGTGCTTCCGCTTGTTCCTCCATACCCTCCATAACCTCCAGTGGTCCCTCCGTACCCTCCGGTGGCCCCACCGATTCCTCCCATCCCTCCCATCCCTCCCGTTCCACCATATCCAGGACTAATTCCTCCCTTTTAAACATAGAAAAACATTTCATTAGCCCAACAAATACAAGGAAACGAATGACATGAATCAAGATAAAAAGAGCCTACCGAATATCGATCACCGAAAGGATTCTCACCAGCCGCCAGCGATAACAGAGCACAAAAACCTAAAATTAACCAAGTCATTTGGGAACTCTGAAAATTTTACTTGATGAATTAGCTAGTCACCAAGCTGGGTTGTGTCGGATTGACTCTTCCTTTATATAGTTGTCTTGTAACTGTGACATCAGCAAAGAAATGTAAGCTGTCTTCGTCGACAATTTCCTAACCTAAAAAATGTCCAATTTCCAAAATAGCTCGTTCCCAGTTCTATTTGCGGAAACCAAAGTATCAAATTCATCAAACTAAGCAAAAACTAATAATATTTTTGATAAATAGGTCATATCCGATCGCTTCGTCCGTTGAGCAGCACCGTTGAAGCAATACCAACTTCATACGTAAGCCAAATCTACTCCGGATGTATATGTTTTGTAAATGAATGTGTTGATAAATAACTAATTCATCCTGAAATTGAAAAACTACTTTTAGAAATTCACAATCTCCCTTTCTGTTGGATTCGAAAATACTAGAAGACCATCTTGCATTTTTGAACTAACAGAATTTGAGAAATGTATGAGCTGCTTTGTCAAACTTTTTTTGTTTAATTTATCTGGGTCGTCTTTTAATTAGAAGTATTGATTTTTAGCACTTAATCATTGCCAAGTCTCGATGCAAATGTTAATTTAGGAAAGACAAGCAAAAAAAAAAAAACGACCCAATAGCTTAAATTAACCAAGTTTATCTTTTACCAAAATAGAAGATTGTTGTTTTATCACAACAAACATCTGCACGAGATGTTATCGTGTTAGTGTTTGCAGTAATGGTGAAATACTAGTATGACTCGCTTGTACAAAGTAAACAGCAACTTTTTCTTTCTTTCAAAGCAGGTACACCAAAATATTTCGTTTTCCAAAGAAATGCACGATGAGTCAATCATTGTTTACAAAACATGTTGAAAACTATCATGAGCATCACAATAAATGGATGCAACACATAAGATTCTGTAAGTATGACGATAAGAAAATATAGCACTGATAACATACGTCCTAACCAATACCAAAACCGCTTAGATTACGACATTTTGTCCTTCGGACAGTACTTTATCATTCTAAAACAAACGCCGGGAAAATTTAGAAATGTGTAAGACATTCTGAGAAATTTAAGTTGGGAACAGGTTGCTTATTGTATGATAAAGATATATTTTTCTTATAAAGGACAAGACTGTATTTACCAAAAAAGAGGAGTGGACAGAACAGAATTTTCAAAACCTATTTGTTAGTCCGGCGGTCAAGGTAATGGTCAACCAACATGATACAGGCTTTTTGCTGTTGCAACCGATGGCGTATCTCTCATCAGTCTTTTTTTGTTTTGTTTTCGTTTATGCATTCTGAATAATTATTTTTGTAAAAAATCGGAGGATATATCAACGATCAACATTTTGCGCTTCTCATAGGAAATAATCAGCTTGAGGTTTTTTGGAAGGAATGCCACGAGTTTCTTGTGGGGCAGCTTCAAAAATTGTAAATTCTCGATGCAGATTTTCGTCCAATTCCAAAATGGCAGCTACGTTTCCGCACCTATGGCGATAAAAGAACAATATAAAACAAGTCCTAATTACAATACTTGGAGTACTTTGAGTTACCTATAACAGTAGTTTGGGGCTGACCAAACAGTCAGTACTGTCTCATTGAAATGCCATTTGTAACCTTCCATAACAAGTTGGTGTGCTCTGCAAATCATTTCTATGTCATTAGAAGTGTTGAAGTGTTGTACGACGTCCGAGCCAAAGAGGTAACCGGCACCACGTGGACTTACACCCCATCCTTGCTGTGTATCTATCACAACACAACCCAATTAAATTAAATAGGTATGTTCTTTGACATCATGATTGAAATTTGTAATACCTTCAGGATCAGACCAAAGAAGGTCACACATTGGCCCATCGTGAGGAACTTCCTGTTTTCTGTCAATAATTCGGATTTGATCCAATGTCTGAATAGAAGGAGATAGCCCACCATGTACACAGAAGATCTACAGAAAAACAAATGTGTTGAACATGAATTGGTAAACTGAAATTCTAATAAACTATGCAACATTAGAGCCTTACCTTGCCGTCAATGATCGCCGAAAGACTGAGGTAGTCGAAAATTTCAGTACAATATCGCCACACTGTTACTGACCCATATTTCCTAAAACATTCGTCATAGAAACCATAAACCTGGGTGATTTGACGTGATTCGTGGTTCCCTCTGATTAAAGTGATGCGATCTGGGTAACGAACCTGTGAATAAGTTGAATTCAGCAATTATGAAAATTATGAAGCCAGAAAATGGATATCACCTTTAAAGCTAATAGTAGAAGAAAGGTCTCCACACTGTAAAATCCTCGATCCACAAAATCACCCATGAAAAGGTAGTTTGTGTCAGGAACATCCCCACCCACTTTAAAAAGTTCTTTTAAATCATAAAACTGCCCATGGATATCACCACAAACCTAAAAGAGACAAGTAAAATGTCAACTCATTGCATTGTCAAACATGAATTATATAAGAACTTACTGTGACAGGAGAATCAACACGCTGAACATTGCTCTCTTCCACCAGAATTTCCCTCGCTTTGGCACATAGTGCTTTAACTTCTGACTCTTTAATAATTTCACACCGTCTGAGTTGTTCAATTTGCCGATCCAAATCACTGAAGTCTGACATGTTTGCGTGCTGTTTCCTAGTAGATAAATCAGTAAAATGACCTTGGGTATTTTGCAACAGTCTAGTGGTGATGTCATATACAATGATACACAGATGGACTCGCCGAACGCGGAATGGACAACTAAATATGAAAAGAAAAATTTGCCTATTTACCTCTTTGCGTCAATTAAAGGTAAGGGATAATGGCGAAGTATAAATTCGTGACTGGATGCGTTGACGACCGAGATTTAAGCCACGAATTGAAACCGTCTCGCCGTTTCTTCCAAGCTATCTCTAGCGTTGCCGGACAAGAAAACTCTCAATCAAACGCCATTGAAATGTTGCGACGTTGTCAAATTTTTAGTTTACGAGAATCGTTTTTTGGGTTTTTTAATTTTCTATTTATTTATGATGGAAAATTAGATTCTTTATACAATTTGGATATGAATATTTGCCGTAAGATTTAAAAAAATATAATAATAAATAAATTATTATAATATTTGTCAGAATGTTTAATTTATAGTTTTTGAAATGATTTTCTTCTGACGTCATCAACGTCATAAAACCAGACGCCCTTCAATTGGATTCGAACTATTTTGGCGCTCAGCCCGAAGCTTGCAATCAAAACACTACCGTTTATGTTAAAAGGATTACGTTGCCGTGGAATATCTGAGATCTTCCCTTGCCAAAATTTCTGCATTTCATTTGGATAAGTAATGGTTTTGATTAATATTTGTATAGGGGCCAATTTGAAGCTTGTATTTTAAAACACCAATTCCCTCCCCCCCCCCAAAAAAAAAAAAGCTTTACAGGAAAATCATTGTCAAGTACAGCCTTGGTTTAATCCTTGAAAACAAGGTTATTGGGTGTAGGATGTTGCTATCATTAGTTTAAAGCTTCCTGTTTTGACACTTGCTTTACATCCTTGTATTCAGTTCCACCGATATTGGATATTCAATTAAATTTTTCTATGTGGTTTTATAAAGTGAAATAGGACCACACCAAATGAAAATGTTCTTCCAAAGTGAACTCGTTAAACGTAAAATTGTATTGCGAGTCGAATCAAACGATTAGAATATATAATACGATAACTAAAATATTAAAATGCTCACGTTTGCTACAATCGATTTAATACACGCATTAATAGAATGACAAAAATCAACAGTAGTAGGTTTCCATGGCTAGTTATTCGATCCCCACTGCTAGGACTGAACGGTGTGACGAACATGGTCGTCCTTGTTGTCCATGGCGTTGTCGTTCTTGGCCAAGTCGTAAGTTTTATGGTCGACGTAGGTCCTGTTTCAGGAGATGTCTCACCATTGCCACTCGTCGATGTCTCACCACTGCTACTCGTCGATGTGGCCGTCGTAGTCGATGTCAATACGCTAGTAGATGTGGCAGTTGTCGTCGATGTCACAATGGGCTTGGAGGTCGTCGTAGATGATACGTCCACTCCAACCGTACGCGAAATGTTTGTCATAATAGGATTGGGTCCTTCACCACAAGTATTTCTGAAATCATCTGTGCTGATATCCCAAACCATGGCTCCACCCAGTCCTTTGTTCAATACGTAGCGACTCTTGACATTGGCCATGGTCGGATCATCGTATCCGACCCAAGTTTTGGGTACGTTGGGCGATGACGCGTATGGGCCGATTTTGAATTCCGAATCAACAACTACCTCCCAGCCTTCATTTTTGACAGAATTACAAATTTCGTAATAGCCTAGATAGCCAGTAGTGTCTTGGGTCAAAGGTCCAGGAGCCCCTGGTCCCAAACCCGGTGCTGGCAGTGTTGGATCTTCGGTGTAAGTGTAGTTCAGCGTCCAGCTTTTGCCATAAAGAGGAATACCCATCATGATTTTGGATGGCGGCAAACCTTCAGCTATCCAATAGTTGATGACCGAGTCCACATTATTGGTTGGATCAGTGTCCCAATCCCTTTCGTACAGTGGAGCGTGATGGTCGGTTAAAAGTTCCCACGGTCCGTGCATATCATAGGCCATGACGTTGATGTAATCAGCTGTCTCTGCCATGACTGGCACATCATACCCTGTTTACGAAATATCAGAAATAATCACAATTTACTGACAGAATATGAAATCATTTGCTTAATTTGTGCCCACCTAGATCAATAATAGTTTGATTGGCAGCCACAGCGACGGTTAGCAAATATTGCAGTCCAAAGGCGGCCCGAAGTTCCTTCATCAAATTGGCCAGTCCTTCTTTGTCTGACAGGCCGCTTGGATATTCCCAATCGATATCCAAGCCATCAAATTTATACTTTTGAAGGAATTCCATAACTGATGTAACAAAAGTGGCTCGATTGGTAGGATCAGCCACCATTTTGGAATACTTGTTGGTCCCATCGTGAGAATCAGTCCAACCTCCAATGGCAATTGTTGTCTTCAGGCCAGGGTTTTGCTTCTTGAGGTCGATAAATTTCGCATAAAATTGTTGTGTTCCTAAATCAACAGTAGGATCGTATTCTGTAATCTTGTAAGTTGTTCCATTCAGGATCGCGAAGGCATAAACCAAATCAGTGCAAAGACTGGCGTTAATGTTGTCCACCACGTATTTGCCATCACCTGAAAAGAAACAATTTAAAGATGAACAAATTACGTTCGGACATTAGACATTAATAAAAATACCTGAACGATAATAGCCCCAATTAGGAAAATAGCAAATAAAACGGGAGCCATTGCGAACGACAGTTTCGGAAATTGTAGTCATGAGAGGATTGGCTCCATCTCCACACCTGTCGTGGAAGTCGTCTGTGCTAATATCCCACACCATAGCCCCTCCCAATTGATTAGTCAGGACGTATTGGCTCTTGACACTTGCCATTTTAATGTCATCATAACTAACCCAGGTTTTGGGATTGCTTGTAGAGACAGCATATGGACCGTTCAATTGATCAGGATCATCAACAGACTGCCATCCGTCTGTTTTGATGTATTTACAAATTTCGTTGTATCCTAAAGTTCCAGCAAGGCCCGTGAACGGGCCGGCCGCCCCTTCGCCTGCACCTAGTGCCTGGAATTCTGGTTCGACACTTTCACCAAGTGTCCAGCTCTTGCCATAAAGTGGAATGCCCAAGTTGATCATGTCTGCAGGAAGGCCTTTTCCCATCCAATAATTGACAATATAATCAATGTTATTGTCGACTGTCTCCCAGTCTCGTTTGTAAAGTGGGGCGTGGTGATCTGTTTGAGGCTCCCACGCGCCATGCATGTCGTAAGCCATTAAATTGATGTAGTCTGCCGTCTCTACCATTGCTTGTACATCATAACCTATTTTTTAAATCAATAAACAATCGTTTATTTAAACATAAGAAATGCTTAATTGATAGTTAATTTTTACCTTCATCGATGATTGTCGAGTTTGCTGCTACAGCGACCGTTAGCAAATATCGGGACCCAAAAGCATTTCGAAGTTCTCTCATTAACTCTGCGAATCCAGCTTTGTCTGATTCACCACTAGGATATTCCCAGTCGAGATCGAGTCCATCAAATTTATATTTTTCGAGAAATTCCATGACGGACTGGATGAAAATCGCTCGATGGGTCGAATTGGCCACCAATTGCGAATATTTGGATGTGCCGTCGTGAGAGTCGGTCCATCCTCCGATGGCAATCGTTGTCTTCAACTGTGGATTGCGGGTTTTCAGTGCCACAAAATCGGCGTAGCCTTTATTGTCAATGTCGACCCATGGATCAAAGATTTTGATCTTGTAGGTGTTGCCATCGAGCACAGCAAAAGAATAGACCAAATCGGTACACAAAGATGGGTCGATATTTGACACTTTAAAATTGCCTGCGCCTGTAAACAACAAACGTTTAATTTAATAAGAACATGTATAATAACTGACTAATTTAATTCTTACCTTGTCGATAAAACGTCCAATTTGGAAAGTAGCAAACAAACCGGGTTGCGATCACAATCGGAAAGGCGCAGCAGCAGATAAAAGCCAGCGCCAAACAACTCTTCATCCTATTGCAATTAAAATTAATGAATAAATCATTCCAGAGAAATTCGACAGAGGGGAATCGAAAGTTCAAGCCCTTTACAGCCTGCACGAACAATTAACTTTCTTAATGGAAAACTTACGTAACGTTTGCCGATGTATGGCGCTGATGATGGGGAATTGCAACTATAACAAATGTGTCTTTTTTCTGCCTTCGTGACAGCAATGCGTCGGGTACTGGGACTGTCGAAAAACTGAAGTAGCAGCAACAGATAATGGCTGACCAACAGCGGTGATAACGCGGGCCTTTTGTAATTCCCTATCGTGTACAACGGTGATAATTGCTACCAAATAACTTGGTGAATCAGCTGCAAACGGATCTGACACCTGTGATAACGCCACTTTTTTTGCGCCATTAACCGTGTTTTGTTGCCAGATTAACAAAGACGCTCACAGTTCACCTGTAATTGAATTATTGCGTTATGCGTGAAATAAGAAAAACGAAACAAACTGATAGCAAGTCGATTTAAATTCAACGTAAAACTTGTCGAATATTCCATGGCAATGCGTACGTACTTTAAGGACAAAGAACACGGATTAGATTCCCAGCCATACTGTTACCATAAGTAGCTAGGGACGGCTATCGTCTAGAGTGGATAGAAATGCCACAAAAACCCTTCTAAAGGAATGTTAAAATATCACGAACTTCGAGCAATCTGCAGGGCTGGGGGAGGGTCGCCAATACGTTCAAACGAAGTAAACTGGTCTTGTTGTAACATATTCGCAATAACGACAAACAAAGTCACTTGAATCTCTTTTGCAAGCAAAGGAGCACATCGTTAGCAAATTTCTACGTCATCATAGCAAGGTTGGGCACCAAGTACCAGACCATTAGTGCATTAGTTCCCACAGAGCCTGGATGATAATTTGATTTAAAACTCGGTTGTTCCCCGTCACCTATACCCCAAAATGAGCATTCATTAACAGTTCCCAATAAAAATATTCGCTATAGAAATGGGAGAACCAATTGCTCATGGACGTTGGAAGCATAGGGGGGCCTATATCTACGACGATAATGCATATTTTTAATCAAATATAAAAAATTTTCACATAAAGAATCAACAAGAAAGAAAAACAATGAAAACATCGCACGGAATGATTGAGATCATTATTTTGACCAGGAATGATAATGCTTATTTGACGTTACTCTGCTGATAAATCTGGCCAATAGATTACATTCTGTAACGTTATCGCTCTAATCGATTACGATTAAACGTTATCAACTCAAAGCGTTGGTCGTTTGTAAGGGACGGAAAGTATCAAGAGTAACTGCGCCTTCCAAAAACTGTACATTGCGGCATTTCAACTATTCAGTTTTGCATGTTCTTTAAATAAAAAAAAATGGAAGAAATTTCAGTTCGAAAAGAGCAAAAGATTTCGATCGACCCTGACGTTGTGCTAGGGATTGGTGAATTTGGGAGCTATATCAAAGGTAAGTTCGATGGGCGAGAAATCGCAGTAAAGAAAGTACCGCTACAAGACCACAGTTTCAACCAAGAGGAAGCAATGCTAAAACTGGAACATCCAAACATTCTAAAACTACTTCATTGTTATAGTGACGAGCATTTCAGGTAAGAAACACTTTTCTTGTTTAAAAGAGTAAAATGATTTCAATAAAATTTTCGTTTGTTTCGTTATCGTGCTGCAGGTACTATGCATTTGAATTGTGTATTGCTTCGTTGGATAAGCTGTTCTTAGAGTCGAATCACCTTGACAAATACAACGGACCTATGCCACGTCATATTGAAATTTGTCATCAATTAGCTTCGGGTCTCGAACACATCCATTCAAACAATTTAGTTCATGGAGATATTAAACCAGAAAACGCCCTTATTTCGGTGGGTTCTGCTGGCCAAGACAAAGAGATTACAATCAAATGGGTGCACTTCGGACTGACCAGAAACATCGGTGAACAAGAAACGTCGATAACAAGTGAAGTTAGAGGGAAATACGCATGGCTAGCGCCCGAGTTGCTGAAACCGAGCAGCACCAAGGGCCAAAGTACCGCCGCGAGCGACGTGTTTGCACAAGGACTTGTTTTCTGTTGTCTTTTCTTGAATGGGGAACATCTCTATGGTTCAACGAAGAATGGCAATGAAATTCATGTCAATATAATTAACCGAAATCCCATCAACATGAAAAGTAATTGTAACTTTACTAGAAAAAATGTTTTTTTTTAAAGAGTTCGTTGCTTTATTTAGAAATTGACGAAAAATTATGCGGTCTAGACAAGGATGAGCTGTTTCATAATATGTTGGAAGATGATCCTAGGAAAAGGATGACATCGAAAGATGTTGTTAATCAACTTAAATCCATCAAAAATTTGGTATTCTAAATATTATGCAAATCGAGCAATCATCCAAACGATCATATTTGTGTACTATACAGCTCCCTAACAAAGAAACAAAATTGCTTGAGTTATGCACTAGCGACTCACAATTGGACTTGGAAAAAATAAAAAACTTAATTCGCTTCGGAATCAACGTGAATGCAAAGGACGAAGATGGAAAGAACGCGCTACATTTATTGTGTCGATACAATTCAAGCTCAAACTTAGTCGACGCAATAAAGCTCTTAGTTGACTTGGGAATTGACCTAAAAGAAAAGAGCAACGATGGATCAAATGCGCTCCATTTACTGTGTCGGTACAATACCAGCTCAAACTTAGCCGACGCAATTAAGCTCTTGATTCATTTCGGAATTGATGTAAAAGAAAAAAGCAACGATGGATTAAATTCGCTCGACTGTTTATATGATTCACGCTTACACTCTACCGACGCAGTTCAAATCTTAAGTATTTTGAAGTATTTGAGAGATAGAATGGAGAAGAAAGTGGAAATCGAGTTTGACCGTTCTGCTTATTTGGGAGGAGGCATCTTCAGCATAATGTTTAAAGGTCATTTCAAAGGCGTTCCAGTCGCAGTGAAAAGAGTTGAACTTCGTTACATGGTGCCTTTTAGCGAGAACAAACGCGAAGAGAAAGCCTTGTTTAAGCTGGATCATCCGAACATCATCAAGCTTTTTCACTGTGAAAGAGACGAAGACTTCAAGTGAGATGACTTCTTTTTGCTACAAAAAGCAAAACACGACATACACAAATTACTATTTTCTGTTTTCCTCACTTTGTCACAGGTACTACGTGTTGGAATTGTGTGACGCCTCGTTAGATAAACTGTTTTTACGTCCGAATGACCCCGAAAAATACAACGGACCTATGCCACGTCTCATTGAAGTTTTTCTTCAATTAGCTTCAGGTCTCGAACACATCCATTCAAAGAACTTAATCCATCGAGATATTCAACCGAAAAATGTCCTTATTTCGGTCATCTCTACTACACAACCTATTGCGGTGACACTCAAACTGAACGGGTTTGAAGCGTCAAAACCCGTAACTGAGTTGGGAACGTGCTCGATGAGTGGTATAAGAGGAACCATGCAATATTCAGCTCCCGAATTTTTGAAAGTTATTGAAACGCTAAATTCTGAAATGTGGCGAGGAGACGTAAGGAGCGACGTCTTTTCACTTGCCCTCGTCTTTGGCAAGCTGTTCTTGGACGGCAACATCTTTACGGTTCTCAGCTGATGGTAATTGTCAACAACATATTCGTAGGAAATCCAATCAACATGCAAAGTAATCCCTAATATCACAGAATAGCATTCTTTTCTCTTATCGAAGAGTTTATCTTTTCACTGTAGAAATTGACGAAAAAAAACGCAGCTTATACGAGGATGAACTACTACGGAAAATGTTGGAATGCGATCCTACCAAGAGAATTACGTCTAAACAAGTTGTCGATCAACTAAAATCCATCAAGGAAAAGGTTAAATCAATCTGATGCAACTCGCCCAATTTTCTAAACATTTGTCATTATGTTCTATTTAGCTTGCTAGAAAAGAGGCAGAATTACTTCAACTATGTGCTCGTGACTCCCAAGTGGAACTGAAAGAAATTGAAGAATTAATTCGCTACGGAATCGACGTGAACGCAAAGGGCAACAATGGATGGAATGCGCTCCATTCTTTGTGTAGATTCAATTCAAGTTCAAACTTGGCCGACATAATTGATCTCTTGATCCAATCGGGAATCGACGTGAAAGCAAAGAGCAACAAGGGATGGAATGCACTACATTTTTTGTGTCGATTCAATTCAAGCCCTAACATAACGGAATCAATTCGGATCTTGTCCCGTGTCGTCATCGACAAAGAAGCAAAAGACTACGATGGATGGAATGCGCTCCATCATTTGTGTTGTAACAATTCAAGCTCAAACTTGGTTGATTCAATGGCATTCTTGTTCAGCAACGGAACTGACGTAAACGAAAAGAGCAACGATGGATCCAATGCGCTCCATTTTTTGTGTCGATACAATTCAAGTGCAAATTTAACCACAGCAATTGTAATGTTGATCCAATCCGGAATCGACGTGAACGCAAAGAACAACGATGGAGAGAATGCGCTTCATATGTTGTGTCAATACAATTCAAGTTCGAACTTGGCCGAAGCAATTAAGCTCTTGGTCGAAAAATTCGAAATTAACGTGAAAGCAAAGAGCAACAAGGGGTGCAATGTGCTCGACTATTTATATGATCGCTCAAACGACGCAAATCAAATCTTAAGAATTCTTAAGTATTTGCGAGATAAAGTAGAGAAGAAAATGGAAATCGATTTCGACCGTTCTGCTCATTTGGGAGGAGGCGGCTACGGCCAGGTGTATAAAGGCAAGTACAAACGCCGAGCAGTCGCAGTGAAACGTGTTCAACTTGCGAAATGGAATAAAGGCGAAGAGGAAATCATGCTTAAGCTGAAGCACCGGAATATCGTCAAGCTTTTTCACTGTGAAAGTGACGAGGACTTCAGGTGAGATAAATTCGTCCTGCTATTAAAAGCCAAAAACGACACCCACAAATGACTTTATTTTTTTGTTTTGCTATGTTACAGGAACTTTGCATTGGAATTGTGTGACGCCTCGTTAGGTCAACTGTTCTTAAATCCGAATCACGCCCAAAAATACAACGGACCTATGCCACGCCGTATCGAAGTTTTTCTTCAATTAGCTACCGGTCTCAAATACATCCATTTGGAAAAATTCGCTCATCGAGATATTAAGCCCCAAAATATCCTCATTTTGGCTGGACAGGACAATAGCGATGTGATAATCAAATGGGCAGACTTTGGACTGACAAAAACAGTCAGTGAACGAGGAACATACACGGAAAGTAAAATAACAGGGACTGAAACATGGCTGGCTCCCGAAATTATAAGACGATGGATGAAAGATGAAGATTGTCGAGGAGACGTAAAGAGTGATGTCTTTGCACTAGCTCTCGTTTTCGGATGGCTGCTATTGCAGGGTACACATCTTTACGGCTCTGGTCAATATGAAATTGACAACAACATCCTTGCTAAAAATCCGATCAACATGACAAGTAAATTCCGATTTACAAGAATTGAATTCATTCCGACTAATGAAGAATTCATTTCTTTACTTTAGAAATCGACAGCAAATTACGCGACCGTTACGAATATGATCTACTAAAGAAAATGTTGGAAGACAATCCTGGAAATAGGATTTCATCAGCAGATATTGTCAAACAACTAAAAATCATCAAGAAAGAGGTTTAATAGATTTTATGCTATTCAAATAATCAACTATATACGCGTAAATTCATTCTATTCAGCTTACTGGAGATGAGGATGAATTGGTTCAACAATGTTCTGGTGGAGACCGCAAGAGAAGACGATTAGATCATACGGAAGAAATCTAAGAGATAATTTCTATCAATATCGGCGTGAACGCAAAAGGTGAACGATGGATGAAGTGCGCATTCGTGTAGAATACATATACTCCATATTCATTTTAAGTCAAACTTGGTCGACGCAACAGAGGAATGTGAACAGAATGCGCCCCTTACTTTATGTGTTTATAATGAAAAGTTAATCAGTGCTGATCCACCTTAAGTCTTGACGCTATTCGATATCGAAATGACCCAACGGTTTGTGGTAAATCAAACCTACCGACAACAAACCCTTATGATCCCGTGAACGACCTTGATTTTTAAATACTTGATGGAATGAAAAGATAAATTTTACCTAAAATCTTACTTCAACAAAAAAATGTCCGCTACCAAGCGGTGAATACAACCCACAACGCCACCTCTCCATACATTCGACCGCAAAACGTTTTAACGCAATTTTCAACCGAACTATTGCTGCTGTCGGAATCGAAAAGAGACCGTCGTTGGCTGTTATACGTACAATTGCAACGAAACAATGCCCCTCTGATATGTGCATTAGTAAAGGCGTGCCTGCCCAACGCCAATTAGGAGGCGAGTTTCTCTGCGTTAACACTTCCATCACCGAATACCTATGCTGTACGAATGCCTCCATGTCGACACTTGGCCATCGCAATTCAAATTTAAAACATGGAACTACAATTCCGCCCATTTTAGGGGAAAAAATACAACCACAACCAAAGATTAAAAAGGATGGCAAACTGACCTTAACGTCCGGCTGTGTAGTTTAAACGGTTGCCGTCCTTTCTTGTTCTCCTTTGATTCGGATTTCAAATGATAGGAATCTAGTCTGGGTAGTGCTGGCTATCATTTAGCTTTAGGATGTAACACTTAAATCTGAAGGGTCCGGAAAAGGAACATCTTAACCTTGGGCTTCTTTCTGTTGAGGTAAAAGAACGCATTAATCTTTGTAATAATGAATATCATGTAATTATTTCATATATTACTTTGATGCCTTCAAACATCAATGATCAATAATCAGGTTTTCATACTTGTCAGGATTACAGACAGTAGGGTTTTCAATAGTCGTTTTGATCCATAATACAAAATGATTGCACGTCAATTTGCATTCAACATGAAAGTGGAACATTCCGTGTGTGTGATCATTTGTTCATGTTAGCGGGCTAACGAATCACAACGGGTCAAAACGTTATTGATTCTTCAACTACAGTCACGATCCCTAAACATATCAAAACAGGGTGAGGAAATACGAGTTACGGTACCTCATCTAACAAAAGAAAATTCTTACCTGTGATGATTTCACGACTAATGGTTGGAATTGTTGAAAACCACGGGTGCAGACGTATTGACGTCGGCTGCGCTGAATTGACACAAGACCACCAGGTAAGTTAGAGTGGAGCCAATTAGCTAATGAAAAATGCAAGAACGTTATTACTTATCTTTTTATCAAATTAAACAATGTCTTACAGAAATGATTATGTGCTTAGTGAGCGTAAACATGCCCAACACTCCGAACGTTGGTGACGTTTCAGACACTTCCAACAAGAAAGTATGAACCTATGATTGATGAAAGGCATTTAGAAGTTGAGATGAATATTTAATGAGAGGAATCGATTCAACTTTTACCTCGTGGCTTTCATCGTTGCAACCTCGGCGGGAGTAGAGGTCATTGCGGATGCTTTGCAAAACGGGGACAAGAGAAAGGGCTTTGACGCGGATGAGATCTGCCGTGTGGCACATCAACCACAACCGGAAGAGATGCTCAACCATCGTGTACGCCAATCGTATCATCCTGGGAATGATGTAATAATGATCTTCTCCATCATTCGCTGTTAATGGCGAATATTGGTATGATTTCAGCAAGTTGTAGGACGCGTTGACGAAGCCGATGAAAGTGTACGACACAGTGGCGAAAAGCACAAAGCCAAAAGTATTGCCCAGCTTCTCGGCTGCCCGGCATGTAACACCAAATTGCCGTTGATACTTCCAAACGGCGTCTGATTGGGTTGATGGTGGACAGCAATTGAACTCCAACTGGCGAGCAACCGTTTCAAAAGCGGTCCAAATTATTCTTCCGGAGCAGATGAAAAGAACAGACGATCCGAACGAGTAAAAGTAGACGACAGAGAGAAACGTCATTGCTGTCCTCCTGCCGGAGGATTCGAGTGACATTTCCACAGCCAGCAAAAATATAAAATTCAGCAGCAACTAGACATTTTTTTAAATTAAAAAAAAGGGGGTTATCGTTATTAACACTGGTACAAGAATGGAATTAAAATAATATGAAAACTCACTGCTACGAGACATCCACAGACGCATTGGATAGAAGTTCTGCGACAACGGGCAACGTCCTCCCGAGTGAACGGGATTTGAGACAGCACTTGTTCCATAGTTGCCCACAACTTAGCGGCTGGCCATCTGCGTCAATTTTCAATTAGAATCCAACGTAACGTTTAATACGAAATGGTAGCTGACCTGGCCATGCAAACGGTTCCAATGTAAACGGCTAAAACGTAGACCCAATAATTAAGGAATTCGATCAAGTGGTGCGTGACAGTTTTGCCAGACTCCACGTCGGCAAACGAACTGCTAAAGATGTAAGGGAAGTAGATCATCAAACGAAATCCACACGTTCCCAGAGTCAGCATCGCCCATCCGATTTTGGCCGTCTCGTAAAGAAAACGGCACTTTGTCGACGGTTCGTGGAAATTAATGCCAAAGCATCGGAGAAGCGTGAAAACTGGACCCAATATCATTTCCAAATCGTCGCTTTCGTTGCTCGTATCTGCAGATGGCCAGGCTACTTTTGACATCTTGATTAATGGAGTCTCCGCTGCCGTTTCGCCGTCTCTTGTGAATTCTATTAAACAAAGAATTCGTTTTATAACAATCGTAAGGGTGTTTGCAATCGATTGTTGCCGAGTAACGGCAATGTTTCATTCAGTGATTGACAATTGATATGCAACTTTTTCGTCGAGGAATAATTTAATGAAAACTTAATTTATACCATACGAGTCCCCTATTTCCTCGGCATCCAATCAATCAAGGGCTGATTAGCGATTCTCGAATATGTCATATCGGCGTCATCTTAGGGGAAAATTCCTGAAATAAAATTTTAACAAAAAGAAAAGAAGAAAAAGAAAAGATTAAAAGCCAACTCCAAATAAGGGAAAGCAAAACACGAAATATTAATGCATGAAAACCGAAAGCTAGCAAACTAAACATTGATAAAGTTTCTAATTCTATAGTAAATTTCATCAAATTCTAATATTTTTTAGCTATTGGCTAGGTTTTGCTGTTGTGACATCATGATACTGGAAGCTGTTTAGAAACGACTACACAGACCGAATAATAATTCGAGCTTTAAAAATTGTGTGGCAAAGTCACTGATAACTCAGCTTTGGAATGTTTTAATAATGTAATACACTACTTCGTCTCACGAAGTAGTGTGATTACCAGACAGACAACAGGCCGTTTTGGCAGTAACTAGTTTGACAGACTGACGATGGGTTGCAGACGACCCTTGCACGCAAACAGAAAAGTGCGGGAAGTAGGAAGAAGATGGGCTAAACGGTAACCGAAAATGATAAGCAATATAATAGAAAAGAAAATAGGAAAACTAGCGGACGTAATAGGCAAATGTCCTTTTCAAAGCGACGAATACATACAGGGACGGAAACGGTTTGTTGGGACACGGAAACCTTTATGCTTTGCTGGTCATAGTTTCTGGGACAAAAATCTTCCCCAATCACGCATGTCTTGGGATTCATAAAGTTCCGCTTGGAATTGACTGGCTTTTCCAATTGAAAAAACAATGGAGGCAACAATGAGATAGCTGCGCTACCCAAAGCAATTAGCACGTTGCATTTAATGGGTCGATAAGGACAGACAATTAAATAGAACGAGAAATGTTGCAGAATCACATAGCGATTGACGTCAAATGTTTTTACGATACTTAAAAAATCTCGATCAAACTACAGCATGGTTTATCACATGTGATGGAACTTGGTAAACAACATCGCTTGCCTTGCACGCAAACACGGGCTTCGCACGCATATCAACTAGTTATGCAAATCGTAAAAAAAAAATCCTCACGGTCGGCTTTTTACACTATCATTACGTGATCGCTAACTGGCCTGAACAAGACGTAAAATCATTTGAAGCCAAACGTTCTCATTCACTCTAATTGCACGTTACCGCAAAAAAAAAAAACAGTTTAACGGGCATCAGCTGTTTGAATGTCAATTTCAAATACCTCGATGTTATTCATTCAAATTTGCTTCGTGCAAAACCCAATAGCGAAGATCACAATCTACAATCGGGAAAATGGTCAAAAGTAGGTGGCATTACAAAATGAATGCCCGGCAAATAGGAAGAGATTTGCATTGAAACGCCCATGTTCCATATCCCGTACGTCCTGGAAGTGATGGAGTGATTCACTGTGTCAAAGAAAAAACAGAGCCCTTCCCATCTTGGCACGAATTCCAAGGAAACGATTATACTGTCCCGATGTACAAGTCACCGAATATAGAAACACATTCAATACGCCTGCCGCTTATCAAGATGCAAATGCCTCGTCTCTCGTTACACCGAGTGATTCGCAATGTTCATTCATAAGCCAAATTGGTAAAAGCGGGATGTTCAATTAAACCCTTTTCTTTTTTTTCGTGCCAAAAAGGAGAAAGGTTGTGATAAGAAATGTGTAAAATAAAGGTGTGTCTTACCAAAATACACGTAACTTTCTCCGTACATCGTGAGTAGTCCCCATCTCTTTTTCGCAGGACGATTCCACGAAGATGGAAGATGAACGCGTGACCTCTAGCTCATTTGTTGCTTCTGAAAAAATACAAAATCATCCATTAATCTCAATCCAACTATAGAAGCAGATGAATTTTATACAAGTCAAACATCAACGAAATATGGGCAACGCAAAGGTCCGATCTCATATCTAGGGTGTTGTTGATGGCAATTTTTTTAAAATAGATATTTTAATTCGATAGTGTATCCATCACGATGACGAATCGGTCATCGTGTGAACCGCCTGCACGACAGTAGGTCAAAAGGAAATGAAAACAACATGTTTTAACCCAGCGCATAGTTCATCCATCATTGGCTACAAACAGTAGGTTGCAATCAAAATTTTCAAAAAAGAAATGAGACTCGGCCGAAAAAAGAATGTTGCCTTGCAGCATTTCGTTCCAATTGGCAATGTTCCAGCGAGTGCACTGCGGATAGATTTAACCTGATTTCAATACGCCCCTGTCGCTTTTTTGACCTGAAATTCCGAGAAGCTCTTCATCGATTTGGATCAGTACTGCGTCGAGAAAAACCAAGTGAATTGCAGTTCAAACTTTTGTGGGTCAGTTTTCAATCTGAAGGCTAAAGAGAAAGGTGAGATTTCGCCGGTAAGAATGTACAACAATAAGAGCGGCTTCTTTGAACGCGTTGTTGTGAACATTGTTTACATTTTACGTATCGGAATGCGTTCTCGATACATTAGAAAGTGGCGAATGGATTAGGTTGGCTCACGTACGAAACAATACGGAAATGTTACGACAACAAAAGCAGATTATTTCAATTATTATTCTATAATGTGCGTTTCTGCTTTCTTGTCTGTACGCGTTAGAAACCGATAAAAGTACGGTGGTTTTTGCTTACACCGCTGTGCATAAATTAACTTTTTTTTCTTTTAAATAAACCACGTCCAAAAATAAAACCCAAGTCGACATTCTCTTCTATAATCAAAACTATGACGGCGATATGCAGTTTAAACTATTTCCAATAAATATACCAGGGTTTTGGTGGTAGACATTAGTCACGCAGACTACACGATCCCTCCCAACACAGTTTCACGTTGAATCGTTCGGAGGTTGTTCCAGCACATTATCAGGGACTTGTCTAGAAACCTAAGACGATCCCATTTCTATCCTCATTTTCACCTACTTTCAACAGTAATAACTTGCGTTTGTCGAACGCTGTGGCATTTATTGAAGCTATAAAAAACCAAGAGTCACGGATCATCGCACCCCCGCACACAACCGACAATTTCAATTTTTTTTTTTAACGTCTCTAAAAGGTTTCACTATCTAATGGCGAAAAAAAATACGAAAAGTAGGCCAATAACAGGGGAGGGACGCTCTCTTTAGTGTCGGACAATAGCAAATTGTGGCCCAAATAACGTGCCAACTTTTACCTACTACGAACGATCGTTTCGCGCAATTTTTCGCCAATCATTTTCAAGAAATAATACAAAAGCTTCTTGCTGTAGCGTTTTCTCCCGTCAATGGCATAGAAAGTCCATCATTTTTCAATTTAAAATTGCAATTGTTTTCTACGCTTTTCGAATCAACTTTGTCCGCCAACAAAAACATGTGCAATTACACGATTTGTTGGCTAACAATTAATATCCACATCGGCAAAAGAACCAAATCAAATTGCTGAATGAACAATGACACGGACAATCTTCCTTTTACGACTAGCAAAAAAATAGAGAAAGCTCACACTTTCCGAAGCATGAATTATCTCAACTACGATACATTTGCGACAGCCATCCATCAAAATGGGATGGTTTCTCCAGTTTAACGACGGTCAGTAGGTCACGCACATATCCATTCGAAAAAGAAGCTGTTAGTTATTATTACGCATTCGCTCACGCACGATATTAAACGCGATAACAGCATCGCCGGAGAAAAGCCAAGTGGCGGCTGCCGTTCATAAATCAAGCGTTCAGTTTCACAAAATGTCCGCCGATCCGCCTTCTACAATTTACGGTCGTTATTCATCCTCCACATACAATTTAGCTGCGTGCGTGTCACCAATCCCTGAACGTTTCGCTGTTTGCCGTAATCTATTGGAGCATACATTGAGATAACGCAATTTTCGCACACAAAAGACCCTACCGCATCTCCGACGCATTCATACCCACTCAGACTTTTCACCTGGTCAACACCGTCGCGGGCAATTTTTTAAGAAAAGTGACTACGTCATCGTGATTCGCCAGGAGAAGATGCCACATCAAAAGAGCAATGTGAATAAATAATCACGAGCCTTTTTTGTGTCCAAAAGCGTCTCGCAAACATTTTGAAATGAGCTGCAGGGGCAAAATAAAAGGAACGTGAAGACAACTGTAAATGTGCTGAACTTTCAAGGGGGGCAACAAAATTCCCCTCACCCTACGAGTTCGTTTTCTTTTTATTATAAAAGAACGTGTTTGAAAAATGGCCTACTTCTCGCCTGAATGAGCTGTCAACGTGAAACGCAAAAACATTTTACGCTTTTACAGATAAATTCGTCTCAATTTCGTGACCCTTTATCGTGAGCCAACAAGCAGCTGGCAATCAACAAACGAAAAACGGGGTAGATGAGTACATTTAAGACAAAGCTGGATTTCGATCGTTTGACGCAAGAAAACGTGCGAATGAATAAATTAAAAGCCCCTGTCGTTTACGTGGAACTGGGAAAAGAAAAGGACGATTGTTGCGGTTTCATCGCAAAACTGAAAGGGAACCATCAAGGGGTGAAAATCGGGAGAAAGTTCAACGGGAGAAATTGCACGAAACCGTGCGAAAGACATTTTCACGTCGACTTCATTAGACTCCTCAAGACTTACGATATCACTTTAACCTCATATTTTGAATGGCTTGGATTTATAAAAAAAAAAAAAAAATCCGGTACTTCACTAAACAAAACGAATGAGATAATGAAAAAATAAGACTCACCCAAGGTCGTAGTCTCCAATGCTCCCGCCGAAATGTCTGGGCCAGAACGTAATTGCAGCTGCTATTCACTATGATCCTCGTCGTGGTAAAGGGTGCGGCCCGTTAAACAATCTTTTTCAAATAAACAAAACATCCGTTAGCAAAATAATGGTCAGGCCAATTATGCAAGGAATTCAGTTTAACCTACCCTTTGGACATGAATTTCAGCTTTGCTAAATTTCGTATCAACGGCACGCGTTCTTTTCACCATTCGAATCCTAATGGAAAAAAAAAAAAAAAATCTGATTAAAAAAAAATGTTCTTCGCTATTAGCCCAAGCGGGTCAATTGCAAATTTCCACTAATCGGTTGATTTCAGTGTTGGGAAACTTTAGATAAAAAAAATTACATGTAAGACAATGGCCTGTGGTCACAAGGAATTCGCATGGTCTACAGTTGCGGCTGCAGGATAAGCCGTTGGGTATCCAACGCATAATCACGACCAAGCCGGAACGTGTAATCACACGGCGTCTACGACACGTAGAATGGCAGTCGGTATTCCGCAGCTTTGGGGCCAAGCAGCTTCAATGTTAAGTTTTGCTCTGATTTTCAGGCTTTCCCCTTTCAACCTAAAACAGAAAAAAAAAAGGTTGGTAATGGGCCAAATTCATGTTGTATTTGTTGCTGGCCCAGAGCAACGAGTTGGACTTGTACGGATAGGCGGACAGTGCGGATGAGTTCCCATTTCACGCCACAAAATTTTCAACCAAATCGTGAATTTACGTCCCGACCCGTTTCTATGGTTTTGGCTTTCCACTATGCTAATTCGACCTATCCATCCGACCACCCCACCACCAGAAAAACAATTAAATTAATGCGTATCCATCAGAGATTTGCATATACAAAAGGTATAGCCAAACTGGACAGGCATAATAAACTAATATGAAAATGGCTTACAGTTGTGCTAACCTTCGGGGTCAAAATTGGCTTCTTTGTTTTCTTATGGGGGAAAGGTCGCTCATTTCCTTCTACTTTCGTACTTGACATCCAACTTGACAACTTCTTACATTACACGCTGAGACTGCCAAGGTGACTATTTTCTAAAAAGGAGGACAAGAAGATGACGAAACAAGAAAAACAAAATCAAAAGCTTTTCTTCTACGATCACGAGATCAAGAGAAATGTAGGTCATCTGGAGAGCTAGTCACGTCTCGGAGCCACAACATGAAGACACCCTTGTGCAGAGCACAAACGGTTTGTAGACTATTCACGCCCAGAACAAGACTTATGGGGCCATTGAATATTCCAAAACAGTTCAGAAAAGGAAACTTGAAGTACGTGGCAAACTGTTTGAAAAATGAACAGCAGTTCCCGAAAAAGGAATAGACGAGGGGGTTTTGTAGGCGCAAAGTTAAAACTTAATTGTTAATATTATCCATACCTATTTATGATTTGGATCCAAATGTAAGGCGACTCCTCTATCTGCGCTTTGTCCAGCTCTCGACATCTGACAGTTCCAAGACGAAAATTAGAACAACTCCGGTTGTCAAGTGACACAAATGACATACCTTTGATGGTAGAGGGTTCCATGTCGCAACTGCCACTTTACGAGCGAGAACAACGAATTAGACTGCGGTACACCTGTAGAATAGAAAATATGTAAATCAGAGTTTAAATCTAGGCCAGATCATATTCAAAAAAGACTCGTGTCTGTGATTACGTCAAATAACAAACTGTAATTGGTTCTCTAACATTATCTTTTGTTTGCGGTAGATCCGTTACGAAATGCCTTTGTTTTGATTTTGCCATGTGCGATCAACAGCCGGCTTAGACCGAAATCTAAACCGGTCTGAGCTTGTTCGCATTGTCAAGTGTTGTCTCATTTCTGCCATCGCTTTACTTTGTCTAATCGGATCGTTGGACATCAATTTTGACAGCTGATTTTAACTTAATACTCACTCATTAGGGAAGAAAACCTGATTCTTTTTCTGTTTTGACATAATACGAATGCTGATAAAACCGCTACTACGGGTTTCTGTTTTTGGATACATAAAAAGAAGAAAACGTTATGTTTCCTGTTCTTTCGCTTCATTATAAGCAGAAGGTAAATAGACAATCTGCTAGGAAAAACATATTAAACCGTTCGGGAATAAAAAGCAATTTCCTGCTGTCTACCGGATTCTGATTTTACAGCCACCAAAGTTAAAAAAAAGGGCGTGAAAACGAAAGGATGATGAGATCATTAAAAGGTAAACAAAATTTTTTTTACCTCGAGTGACATGTAGTGGACGTCTGTAACACCGAATTCCACGCCCATCCGCTGACGGTAGTCGTTTTCATAACTCGTTCCACACCATCCGCCTATTTCAATTTAAAAAATACAAGGATAAAAATGACTCAAAGGTCCCTACAACAATTAAACTAAACGCTTATTTTAGTAATTACCAAGCAATTGGACAATTGCCAAATGGGTCAGTCACATCACGAAATCCAAATGTCGGCTAGATAAAAACGATCCGTGCCCTCCTTTTTTTTCAGTTGAAAATTTTACGCCTTTGCCAAAATCTTTTCTTTGTAGCAGAAGAATAAAAATGGAGAAAGTTGCCATTCTCTCCAGTTAGAACATTGTCGTTACAATATTTTTTCTTCCCCCACAAGCTGCGTGACGATTCTCTTTTTTTTTTTGAGGGGCGCGTCCTTGGCTGTTAACGACGAGAAAGTCCCTTCCATTCGACTGGAACAACCAACATTTTCAGTCGTCCTGGTAGATTGCATCTCTTATCAGATTAATGGATAGACGCTACTTATGCCACTGTACGCCAAAAAAAAAACGTGTAGTACCTGTAGAAAACTCTCTCCCGATCCATCAATGCGGATAGAAATCCGATCATGTTGCATCGTTGGGTGATTAATGAATCGCTGTACAGTTCTTCCCGACGTCTGTTCCATTTCAATCGATCGATGTGTATGTCAACAAGATGTGGCAGGAACAGGTTTTTTTTCGCTTGGCCACCCAACGAAAACGGATGAGCCTTTGGCATGTATGGAATCTTCTTTTGTTTTCTTCACGAATTTTTAATCACGATCTCTCTCCTTTCCTTTTCGATTATCCGGTGCTATTTGTGTTGCATTCAGGCCTTTCTCCTTGTCTTCCCAGACATTGGAAGCCACCTAAATATAAATTCACCTAAACAATAAAAAAATTTCTTTAAAAACATGATTGTTTTTCACTATTATGAGAATTTTATTTATCCCCCACTGCTGTTACGAATTGGGGAGGGAGATAAGGTATAGAAAAAGTGCACAGCCATTGTGGACATGCCGGGAGTCACGTGCGCATCCCCTGGTCAGTATTTACAGTTATATTTGTTACACCATCACCTGAAAATAATGTTTTCCTACGAGAAAGTGTTAATTCTTCTTCTTTTATTGCATCAGGGATGGTTCTTTATTCGAAAATCGACAAAAAAAGATTTCGTGTCACGGTTCACTCTCACACCAAAGAATGCGGTCAACAAACAACCCGCCATAACCGGCTATCCAACAGCTGCATTTCTTCTCGTGGGTAAAAATGGCCTTTGGGAAATGTATGGGTAAAGGTTGGGCATCGTAAACGGTTGTTTCTTTATCGTTAAATCAACGGACACATTCCATAAAAATTCTATACTCAACAAACGGACACAATATTCCCGCTACATCTTCCTATAACTGCCGTATCCCGTGGTTCTGCTACGTTTTGATTTTCAAATGGCGGGAACAATTCTCACTTTACGATCAACTTTTGCAAAGTAAAAGTTTGTTTGTCATTGAATCAGAGCGCATCGAAAAGATAAATTTTCCACGTTTTTAAATCTATCGTCTACAGATATCGCGAAAGTACTTTCAGAAATGGAATTTATAGAGGCAAACCGGTTGAACGATGCGATCAGGACACGATATTCAAAACGTGATCTTCGTGTTAAATCGAAAATGATTTCGCCTAGAGAAAGCTTGACTATCATCCTATCCATCTCCCTTTCTCGTGTTTATTGAAAATGGGACGATAATTTTCTTTCTCTAGAAAGACAATTTTTACATCATTTCCCTGGTATGATCGAGGAGGAGGCAAAACGAACTGGCGAAGCATGACAATAATGATGTAGACTTGCAGTGTTAGAAAAAGTTGTTTTCTAAGAAATTGCGAAGAATTATTTTTAAAAAGTTCCCCCCCTCATCTTTGATAGGAAAGAGAGTCATTTGAAATCTGTTGCTAGTCAATAAAAAATAAGAACTGTCCTCCCTTCGCGGTTCATTAACATTTAACGGTTGCTGTCATTGTCGTAAGATTAAAATCAACACAAAAATGAGTTTCCAGTCTCACTCCAGCAACTCACTCGAACTGACTTTTTGTCTTGGTCCATAAAAAAAGAGCAGTAAAAGAAAATGATGCACATCCGGCCACGGTTGAAGGAAAACGAAACAGATGAAGAATTTTCTTTTGGGAGCTATCTCAAACAAAGCGGGACTAGTCGAAGTTTTAAACCCTTTCAACATCTGTTGCATAGACGTCGTTAAACGTTTCACGGTCACACGTGAATCCTTACTGAAAAGACTGCACCAGAAAAGCATGAGAACCTTGAATTTTGCAACCACTTTAATGTCACAGCTGTCGCCAAACCTGTTACTACCCATGTCTAACAAGCTAACTAGCAAATGACTTGCTGTACATCATAATTACTGAACAACCACGAAATGATATCCCCTGCAAATCGGCACTACAATAAGGCGTACAAATTTTTAGGGGAAGGGGGCGAGTAAAACGTGGCAGAAGTTTCGAGAAAATTACAAAACGAATCTTCCTCCAAAAAAACTAAGGTCATTCTGATTCACTAACTATGGACGAGGTTCAGGAATTACGCCCACATTTAAGGATATAAAATACAACGTACCGGCATTGTCTCGAGATGCAGTAACGGCGCGCCCATTTTCTTCATCCCGTTTATCCGTCGATATCGTCCAGTGAGCACGTCATCCACGTTTTGTACTGTGGGAACTTGAAAAAGAATACAATAAACCGAAACAAATAAAAGGATTTCTGCAAGCTTACCAGTACGTGCAAGTTCTAACGGTGTCTATCCAGCTGTCACTAGATTTACAGGACGCCATTTTGGCCAAAATGGGTAACACGTACTGGACCACGTCCATCAGATGTTACTAATTGCAGGGGAATAATCGGAGAACTATGTGCTTGGTACGACGTTTGTCACTTGTTTGTCTTTTTGCAAATCTCGTTTTCCCACGTCGAGAAAGTCATTGCCAAATGCCCTAAATTTTGACTAATGCAAATTTGTAATAAAATTACTCGATGATTTGACCTAAGAATTTTCTTTATTTAAATTTATTATTAATATAAAACGTTTTCTCTGCTTCTTTTTATAAATATTTGGATATTTTCAATAAAACACCAAAGCAACATTGCCATAATAAAACACAGATGGATTTGAATTTAAAAATTTTAAATAAAAAATTTTATAATAAAATGGACTAATAATTTGTATCCTGATTTGAGTAAACACAAACTCCCGTTTCTCAAAGATATGTAAACAGGCATCAACACCGGTTATGCAAATCGTTAAAGAGTCTGCTGTCTTCTTAGTTCGTAGTTCGTGCCCCTGTTATTAGCTGACTTTTTCACGTACATTGTCCAGATTTGAATAAAACAAATCGTTATATCTGTTACTCAGTGATGGTTTAATAACAGGACTCATCTTCCAAAAATAAATACATCTAAACAAAGAACGTTTAAGGTAATAATATTCTAGCATGTGAATATCTTGAAATGACGTCGACATGGAAACCTGTTTTTGTGATCGCAATACGGGTAAAACCACAAGTCAGAAGTTGAATTGATTAAGACCTGAATCTTTTTTTTTGTAGGCTACTTTATTTAATAAAATAAGACATCATTCCACGTCCAACCATCTAAACTTAATGGCTCCCTATGCACTTTCATAGGGGGGTTTTCCTTGCTATTCGAATGAGCAGCTTCAAACACTGATGGAAGACATTCAGTAGCACTATCCTGCTCCGGGATATGTTTTCCAGGTTTGGGGCAATATGAAACTCATCAATCCTTGCATCCTGACATTTGAAGAAAAACAATGGCATCAATGTCATGTTCTGTAATCCAGCACTGGATTGCTTTACTTTTGAATTTCGCCATAAAACCGTACCCTGGAGGCACGGTCACCGGCACAAAAGTTTTCTTGGCGATATCCTTTATGTCCCGGTTCTTATACGGCACCATTCTTCTTAATCTTACATAGGTAAAACATAAAATCAATAAAAACAAATGCTAAAGCTTCAATTAAGACAAATCTCTTTAAGCTGGAATAGGTCGAACGTAAGATAGAGGTCTCCAACGAATGATGCCACCTTAATCCTCTAGCCCTTCCCTTCCCAATAAGTGATTGGGGGCAAATAATCCAAACGCAAAGTGTTTTAAAATAATTCACCAACATCTAACAAGGAGGTCAATCCAAAAAAAAGTGAGAAAATGATACGAATTTGGCGTAGTTGGAAACCACCACGCAATATAATGTTCTATTTTCTTGTGTCTCGGTTTAGGTGATGGAAGAGTTTTCAATGACACTAAAGGATCTACATAGTGAAAATAGGGGAATGTATAAAAAAAAAACCACCATATGGAGGTAAGCCAAAATACCCGTTATTTTTAAAAATGGTAATGACTTGCCCAATCGATGTCTTTCGTGTTGGAAGCCACACAATCGATTGATTGATGAACGTCAATTAAGGCCCTCCTTATTTTATAAGTCAAACCAGCACCACGTCGTGCAGACCGATCTTTTTCAATGGAGATTAGATTGACCTTTGTTTTCTTCCATCTGACACTAGTCGAAGAATTGCGTATCGTGTAGGGACAAACAAAAATGCGGTCAGTTGATTACCATAAACTCTTGTTTAGAAGTGCACACCTTTCAGAATTTGAAGGATCGCCGTTTTTTCCCGCCGATAGCCATCCAGCAGGTCAAATGAGAGAAAGAAACAACAACACGATGGGCTTCATCTATCATTACCTATATCCCAACAAAAAAGAAAAGCTATAAGACTATTATTAATCTTCTCTTTTTCAAATAGGATGCTCAGTGAATTATGTCATTATTGATGACATAATCCCACGTAATTGGCGATTGGGGGGGGGGTGTATTTATCGACTTAGGTGATTGTCTTTCTACCTAATCATTTCGTAATTTTTAGACGAGTGAATGGCATTTCTATGGGGGAACGTCGACCTCTTGTAATCAGCTTAGTTCGTCTTAGAAAGTCGTGAACTGCGTAACCGCATTGTATTCATAATAGGATGCAGTTGCTGTCTCATCGTCGTTTTTATCTCAAGCAAAAATGAAAACAACGTCGAGTAAACAGTTTCCATTTTTATCGATGACTCATATTAAAACAAAGATAAGGAAATAGACACGTGAATCACGCAATCAACTGTAAATGACAGGCACAGATGGTACAACTCGTTGAGTTAGACTTTGTCCCACGTTTACTCGGCTGAAATAGTTGATCCATGACTGCGTTTTAATTCTCGAAATTTGTCCATCAATTGTCGTGGCAGTTGATGGTCAAATAAAAGAGGCAATGATTTCAATTGTTCAAGATCTTTTCATGCTAAATAAAAGCCGAGATAATGGTTAGCTTCTATTAAAATTATGGAAATAGAAATTCAAATGTTTTGCTAATCGTTTGAGAAAGACGAGTGCGGGGAGAAAGCTGGGCTGTGTAAACACGGAATTTGTTTCTTCGAGATTTGTCGTCGACAGGCCGTCGTGGTTTTGTAGGCACTCACGCCATTATTCAAATGTCGACACTACCGGTTTTCCCCCAAAACATTTGCTGAAAATAACTTGAAATTTTGAATTGTTTGCCATGTCAACAAGAGAATCGCATCCCGGTTTTTGTCGTCAAACTGTCACCAATCTCATTTACAATGGCGGATTAAAAGGGAGAAAGTTTTTTTTTGTTTTTTTTTAACATTTGAAAGGGCCGCTTTTTATTGACCGTTGGCAGACTGTTGACCAAGTGAAAGGAATAAATTAGCACCGGTCCGCGTGATGCCACTCATTTTTTTTTTTAAAGAAAACGGGCCACGTAAAAAAAAGAGAAGCGGCCACTAGGTCGCTGATGGGATGTATAAAATCAATTAAGGGCGTATTGGCTTCAATGACGTCACCGCAAATGTTTTTAGCGCGTATTAAATGACGTCCCAGAAGACGCCGGTAAACCGCATTGCGATCATTTTCACTTTTCCAAATGTCGTGACTGTCCAATGATGTTGGTATTTAACGGCTTAATATCCTAGACGAGATTTAGCAACGTCATCGTGATTTGTCGATGGTATGACTAGAAAAAAAAAAAATAAAATGTCCTTTGCGGCTAACGGTTGCCGAGAGTTGATCGATGAGCGGTCATTTACAGACCGCTATTTGTACAGCCATAACTTTAAACAAACACGAAAGGCCAGTGAACATTTCGAATGGCTCTGACGTTTGCTGTGATAAACGGCCTACATTTTTTTTTATATGTCTGAGCCATCGTCTTTCGCCAGCTCTAACGATGTGTACTAGGGGGCGGTGAATAACGTGAAAATGTAATCAAACAGCTGGTTAACGACCGGCCATTTTCAATTTCCCTTGCAACTTCGTGCCAATGAATATTGAAAATAATTATTTCACCTTTCTTTTTTATTTAGGCGGTGAATGGGCCAAAGAGGAAGTCAACAACTGGAATGAAATGAACGTGCACAAAATTAGGTAAATCGTCGTCAATGCTTTTTGAAAATGTATTTTTTTTTTTTTTGGTTTCTTTTCCATTTCAGTTTGGAAACATTTCAAAGTAACCGAAGACAAAAACAAAACTTAAATGGTCAGCAATTTGGGAAACGAAAAACCGGTTTGGCAAGTAAAAATGACTACACATGGTTGGCGTTCATTGGCAACTGTTATTTTTTGGGTTTGATTTTTCAAAGTTTGGGAATAAGAAAAACGAGTCACACAGTTTTCTTTTTTTTTTTTTTTTATGGCACTCAACTTGGACCCCCAAACGCAAAAACCAAACGATGGTAAACGCGTGTGCAGCTGACTCACGCGCGCGTCCACCTCAAAACGAGCCAGAAAGAGGAAATGCTGGAGAAAATCAAAAACGGAGGTATACAAGAGCTTTGGAACGCTGAAAGCCTTGACACCGATACAACGGAGGATAATAATAAAAAAGAAAATGCAGCAGGCAGACGGGCAGCAGCCAAGAAGGGAGGGCATAAAGTATTTGAACTGAAAGAGTTTCATTTTTTTTTTTTTTTTGTTCCAGTAAAGGAGCAGTTGTTAATAAGGTGTTTTTCTTTTAACGACTTGTTTGGTCACTTTTGTTTCATTAAAGGAGTATATTTCATATTTCATCGAGTGGACACGTTATTGCCGGCCTTCTCATTTGGCGCCGGGAATCTTGCGCAGGACCTGATTTCCCGATAGAAAAATCCGATTAAAATAGAAAAATTATGAAAATGGATTCGGAAAATTCTTACATCGGATAAATCGACTCCTGTCAGCGCTTGAATGGCAGGCGGCACCTGGGCGACGAATTTGTTGATCTCGTTGGAGAAATTAGACGATCCGCTCAGCATCACGATTTCGTCCGTTTTGGCCAGCGGAGCGGCCACTTCAGCCGCAATCTATTTTTTTTTTTTTTTTTTTTTTTTTTTTGCATTTCAATTTTCCCGTTAGGTTTAAACATTCAAAATGCAAATGAAAGAGACGGACCTTTGGCAGAGCTTCAAAGACGAGCGAGAGTGTGGCCGCCTCGCCGTATTGTTTGTAAGCGGCCGCTTTGAGCCGCATGGCCTCCGCTTCTGCCCGGCCAACATTTTCGATGGCCGTCGCTTCAGCCGCCCCAACTAATTTAATCTTTTCTGCATCGGCACGCGCTTTTTCCACCACTTGAGTCCTGAATAAAACAATCATTTTAAATCAAATTCATTCCCCCCCCCCCTCCTTGATGGCTAATTCCAAAAATAAATTCGCCGTTGTTCCGCTGATTCGGCAAATGGCCTGCGGTCACACGCCATTGGCTGTCGTAAGAGGTAGCGGGAGATGAGCCGACGGGGTATCACGTTCAAAATGATGACCAACGTCGGACATGTAATCACGTGCCACTCTTTTATTTCTACGACATGTAGAGCCACTTGTACCAGGCCACCTAATTTCCGCCCACCTACAAACAGCAAGAAAAATACAAATGATCTTACCGCTGGCCCTGAGCGACGAGTTCGACTTTGAAACTTTCGGCCTCTGCGGGCAATCGAACGGTGGCGATCAGCTCCTTTTCGCGTCGCATAATCTCCTGCTCTTCGATTTCGATCAGCTTCCGGCGTTCGACGACCGTTATTTGCATCTCTTCCGTCCGGATCTTTTGGCGAGTCTTGGCCGCTTGCAGTTCATATGCTAATTGAGCCTCGGCTTTCTAACCCACCACCATCATAAATCAAGAATCAAAATGGCGAAATGCATCAAAAAGCAAAATGAATAAAAACTAAACCGCTGTGTTGATCTCACGATCAAAGTTGGATTTTTGGAGTTTGTAGAGTCGGGTGTTGTCCTCCACTTTGGTGTCCATGTTGTACTTGACGTCCATAGAAGCTTTCTCACACTCGGCCTCCTGCATCCGGACATTTTCAAAAACGAGGACGACGTGATGAAACATATCATTATCAAACAACAACGACACTTGTTATTATTTGATCACGAGACTTTAAAGTGGGTCAATTTTTAGAACGTCTACTAAACTCGTCCAGAATACAGAACAGTTTGTAGACGCCCACCATTTTTTTGGGGGGCTTTTCTTTTTAACAATCGAAAACATAAAAAAAAAAAACAAAAAAAAAAACAGGTGGTAGGAAGAAGAGACTACAAGTCAATCAATTGTTTTTATGGGATGCGTTTTTACCCGAATGCCGGCGTCCCTGTTCGCCTGGGCGACTCCAACGGCTGCATCTCGTTTGACGTTGGCCGTCTGCGCTTTTCCCAACGACGACAGGTACTCGACATTGTCGTAGACATCTGATATGGAAGACGGTGAGAAATCGAATTGATGACACACATCCCAACATGTTTTTTACCTTTGATGGTGAACGAGAGGATTTCAATGCCCATCCGGCCGACATCGGGCGCTGCAACTTCTCGGACCAGAGAGGCGAATTGGTCACGGTCGCGATAAACCTGCGTTCCACAGCAATAAAGAGAAATATGCAAATCATTGTTGTTTGAATGAAAAAAATCCAGGTTATCAGAACACGATCGATCCAACCCAATTCACCCAACACATTCGGGACGCTCTTCCTTTTTTGCGCGGTTTGTGCGGTCGTGATACCATCACATTCGATTAGCAACTGATTTCAATCTCTGATCGATCGTTTCACGTCCAACTCGTTTCTGTCGTGAGCAAGTTATTCCACTTAAAAATCTGACGTTGATTACCGCAACCCTCAAATCGTTTCGGCTACTCGTTACACATTTTCTGTTTTGAACGTGCGGGCGACAGTCACGCCAAAAAATAAAATCCCGTTATTGCGGTCCCACCTCCCCCGATTTGATTATTCAAAAAAAAATAAAAAAAACGGGAGCAAATAATAATAAAAAAAAAAAAAAAAAAAAGTGTAACCTCTTCGACGGAGAGAGTGCCGAGAATGGCACGCAAATGACCCTCGAGGGTCTGCAGGATGGTCAGCTGGACTTCTTGAGATGTCTTGCCTAGAAATTGTTCGGACGCCGTCGTCAGCAGCTCTTTGGCCGTCATAATCTTGCATTGGGCCACTCCCGTCACCGTCAACGGGACACCTTGGGCCGTCTCGACGTGCTCGCAGACCGGATTCAACGTCATTACCTGTCCGAGGGGGGGATAAAGATCATTAATTGATTTGAAACAGGACGAAAGGCAAGTGAATACCTCGAGTGACATGCGCTGGACGTCTGTGACGAGCCACCACGCCCATGCCCATCCGCCGACGATGGTCGTTTTGGAACTAGCGCCACAGCAACCGCCTATTTTCAATTTCAAATGAATATTTTAAACGAATCATTTTTTGCTAAAAGGCCAGACATAAATTTGGACCATTTCCAAATGGGTCAGACACACACAAGCCATTTCCTTCTTCCTCTTTCACGCCTTTTTCCCGACATCTTCGTGCGAGAAGAGAAAGTTTCTTGTTCCACGGATTGGAACACGATTCCCTTCAAAAATAACAATGTTTTTTTTTTCCAAGTGGCCTGTTGAAAGGGCGCGTCCTTGGTTGTTAACAACGTGAAAGTGCCATCGTCGAGACAACACGACGTCCGGAAACGTTTAAACAAATCATTGTGCCGGAACACGTTGTCGAGCGGGCACATGTCGACTACACCTGTTCCCTTGTGGTTAGACCTATGCCTACCTGTTGTGTCTCATGTAAAAATGGAAAACCGAGACGTGGCTGGAACACGCAAATCACAAGACGTCGAAATAAAAAAAAAAAGTCCCACATTCTTCCAAATTGGAGCGGACGAAATGATGATCAATGCGATGGACGATTGCGGATTCTCGTCATTCATCTTCATCACCTTGTGAACATGTCACTATCCTAACGGGACACGTTTTCTCAAGGCAGCCGGAAGGACAGCCCGTCAACATTGTCCCATGTTTCTCCCATTTCTCTCCTAACCCCGAAAACATTTGCATTTTTTTTTCCCCGATGATGTTGGATCAATTTCCCATCGATATGGGCCAGCCATCTCATTGAGAGTAGCTTCAAAACTAAGAAAAGGTGGGCATTTCTTTAGAATCACGTTCGTCCGAAGAATCAGATTGGAATGCGGTGCGTGTGCGGATCCCCATTGTGCATAAGCCGGGACTACACCCTTCTCCTTAAAAAAAAAAAAAAAAAAAAAAAGGAGCAATGAAACTAAAAATAAAATGGGTCGGCCATTGCGTGCATGTCGAGAGTCACGTGCTCACATTTGCAGTTATGTCGTCACGCGCGTGAAAAAAAATAGAAACATTTTCACATCGTCAAAGTTCCTGACTTTTCTCCTGATTTATTCACGACAACCCCATGCGCTACATTATAATTTTATTCCCAAATCAATGAACATCAAACGTGTAAAAAAATAATATTACGATGCCAAAAACATTCTTTTCACTTGTCATTGAATCAGAGCGCATCGCAATGATAAGAATCTTGTTACCACGCTTTTTAAAATCTATCGTTCATCATAAATTTTGGGGGGGGGACATAATTTTTCAAAAGAAAAAAAAAAATACCGGGATTTAGTGAGAGGAAAACCGGTTGAAAGAATCGGTACATGAAAAACAGATTTGAAGAAAAAAAAAAACGTGATGGTCGTGTGTTGAATGGAAAATGATTTTCGCTTTGGAGAGAAAGTTGTAATTCCTCCTTATATCCATCTGCCCTTACGTGTCTAATTATATTTTTAAGAAAAAAAAAAAAAAAAAAACGAGAGGGATTTTTTTTTTAGGTTTTCTCTCAATAAAATGCTTACATCTTTTTCCTTGTATGCGGGAGGAGGGAGAAGGAACTAGCCGAGCGTGACAAATAATGACGTACGTCGGTGGGCGGCATCATTTCGAGGTATTGCGCTGAATCATTTTCTTTTAAAAGAATTCTTTTCTCAACGAACAATTTCATAAATAATTATTCCATTTCAAAATATGATGTAATTTTATGACATTCAAAAATGTCCCCGTTTTTTTTTTTTTTTAAGCTCGTAAAACGCGTTGTCATTGCCGGCTTGAAAATAAAATTTAAAAAAATGAACAGACCAGTCCAACACGCATGAGTTAAATGGCTAACAATTACGGCCGAACTTGAAAAGCCACCCGACGCACCAGACGAAAACGGCCGAAAAAAAAAAAAAAAAGTAAACGACGTGGTTCAATATATTTCCTCTGTTTTTTGTTTTTTTTTTTCTTTAAAGAAAAGATGATACGAGTCTCGGTAAAGAATTCAAACCGGGACTTGACCGTAACAGGATTCGAAAACATCTGGTGTCTATACGTTGTGTTGGACACGTTTCATTCGACGTTCACACGCATCCCCCCAAAAAAGCCGCATCCGAAAGAAAAAGCGATACGTAAAAACTCATCCATATCTGAAATGAAATGACGGAAACCGTATGGATCGTATAGAGAAATGGAAAACATCTTCACGAATGATCTATGCGTCACACACCTGTTGTTGCTTCAAACCCTGAACTGCTCTCTTTAAACTAAAAGGAATTTAAAAAAAAAAGAATGTTTCCATTTAACACGGTCCGTGTTTGATTAAAGCGGATGGTGTTTCATTAGTCGTAACGAACCCGATACGGAAAAGAATCCCCCTCCCCCCCCTGGAAAACAATGGGGAGGTCGGGTGAAGTGAAGAGAAAGTCGAAAATCATAAAACGAACGGAGATTTGCCCAAGTTCTAGGTCGTCCATTTCCCAACGTCGTTCGATAACGCACAGACAAAGTTGAAGAAGAAGAAGAAGAAGAAGGCGGACCAAATGGCGCGCCTACCTGCCGGCCAACACGTAGACACCTGTAGGCCTTTCAGGTGCATACCAGAGACCGTCTCTCCGCTTGACCCCCCCAACGTCTCTTGATACAAACATTTTTCTTCCTTATTTATTTCGTGAATCGGTAGAATGGAAGGCGATGCCGCCAGCTATTTGAGGGCCTTTCTTTAAGAAGAAATAAAGGTTGGGGGGTCGGTGTGTCTGTTCAAAAAGAATTGAGGTCAAACGCTATGGAGAGAAAACGGGCGCGGACCCGGAATCAAAATCCCCCTCCTTTCCCCCCCCCCTTTTTTTTTTGATATGTGTACTATATCGTACGGGAATAGGGGCATAAATACGATCATTATTGAAGCTTTTGATGAATGCACACACACATTTTTCGAAGCAAAAAGAAGTACAGTTATGATAATTCCTAGATGCAACTGGCGACCGTGAAAATCCAAGATACAAAGAAAAAAAAAAAAAAAAGGAGATGGTGCGACAACATGTGGGCAAGTTCACTCGTCTGGAAAAAAAAAAAAAAAAAGACTTGCAATCAGGAATAAGAAAGAAAAATTGAAAGGGCCGTTGCGACGCTAGCAGACGGAACATGCATCGAAACGATGATGGCACACAAAAGCCGTAGGCGCAATCCCGAAAAAAAGTCCGTTTCTTTACCGACACCCGTTACGCGTACCTAACTGGTCATCACACCTGTTGTCTCTACCTGGTCCCAAACTGACCATCTTATGCCTTTCATCTGCCGCGCACTAAAGCCGTTACCAAACGGCAAAAAAAAAAAAAATGCATTGTTATTACAAAAAAATCCATCGAATTGGGAAAGGTGAATTCCAAAAATGTGCGATGTTATCCCCTTCTTAATCAATACAGAAGTTAAAAAAAAAAAAAACACAAGGTAAACACGTGTCTCGAATCACGTCAGGCAAAAAAAAACAAAAAAAAACAGGTATCCCGTTATGCAAATAGAGAGCAAGAAAAGAGAAAGAAATTGGGAAGGTGTTAAACGAAAAGAAGAGTAAAACTGGAGCAAATCCGGTCCGTCCAGATTTCTCGCAAACGACTTTCAATTTGTTGATTCAACTTGACCGTGCTAAACGAACCGGACCCACCCACACATCTCTTTTCTTGTTCTTTGTTGTCTGACACGCGAAATAGACATGAATTAATAGCACAAAAAAAAACAAAAAACAAACCCGGCTTATTATGCCAACGTAAGCAAACCCCCTTCATCATATCATTAATATGGATCGATTTCATCCGAAACGCGAACAAACCGGATTTATTTTTTTTTTTTAAAGCTTGGAGCTAAACCCAGACTACGGGATCCCGCAAATCGTTTGTGTACTTACTGTTTCTTACGTCTTTTTTTTTCCTTTTTTATTTTTAAAGGGGAAAAAAAAAATCATAGTGGCGACAGAAAAAAGAAAAGAGAGTCCAAGAGGCGGAGTGTCGAGTTTTCAAAAATGGCCGCAAGGACTTCCGCGTTGGTTTTGTGGGTACGCGGAGAAAGAGAGAGAAATGAAAAGAAAATATATATATATATATAAAGGGATGGCTTCTTAGGGCTCCCAATTCCATCAGTTGCTCTCCGGCAGCCGTCACCTCCGCACGTCTTCCCCTTCCTAATTCTAGCCACCCTTGTTTTGGAATTGGTTTTGTTTTTTTTCTTGAACTAAAGCCGCAAAGTGCGATTAAACTATTGTCTTCGGGGGAGAATGGTGTCGGATTTGATTCAACGGTGACCTTTCAAATCGATCAACGGATTAGTGCTCGCCTGTGTTCATCAGTGTTTGTTTTTTTTTTAGTGACGGTCTATAAATATAAGCAACAGGTGAGTTTAGGTTTGAAAAGAGCCGCTCTGTGTGTCTGTGCATCGGTCAACTTTGAAATCGGGGGGAGAAAAAAAGTCCGAGGGGAGAGTGACCTCAATTTTTCGGTAGTCAAATTCAGAGTAATTTTTCTTCTATTCCCCTCCCATGTAAACCGACATCCATCAAGGAAGGGTAGAAAACAAGACAAAAGGTGTGCGTTTAAAACGATCGTTTTACCACGACAGGAAAAAAAAGTGAAAATGGCCAGCAGGAAAAAAAAAAAATGCAATTTTCAATTAAGAACTGCGCGATAAATCAGCGTTAGAAAGAAAGCGTTTTTCTAAAATCTCACACAATCATGCTAATAACGTAGTCGCGGTCCGTTCAGTTTTCTTATGTCCAGTTGACCTCCTTTTTCTCCTTCTTCCTCAATCTTCATTTTGGGATGTTGTACACAAACGCATTTCATTTTCGACTTTGATCTCTACCCAACTGGAATTTGCAAATGTCTTTCAAATGACATGGCCATTAGGATTTTTTTGGCCCGTTTTTTTTTTTTTTGGTTCCTTATTTGTCCGTACCCATCCGCGGGGCTGTCGCATCTCCACCCACAAAACTGGGTCAGACAAATAGCTTTTCCCCCTTCTCTAACGGTGGAAATGCCTTTTTCTTTTTAAAAGAAAAAAAAAAAACGGTTTTCTGATTATCGGAAAAAAAAACAAAAGCGGATCAGGATCTTGCCCTCATCCTGACCTGTTGACCTAGTGACGTTCGTCTTCCGGGGCATTTCCGACTTTTAAAAACACGGAAATGATATTTGGTTTGTTTCGAAAACAGATCCTGTTCAAACTGTTGCCGGAGGCAGGACGTGATCTTAATACGACGTTGAAGAAATCAAGTGGAAAGGAAGAACTTTGTCAAGCAAATAAAAAAAAAAAAAGAGGAGAAATGAGTCTGATCGTGCCAGCCGCAACGGCCGCAGCCACGACAGCCACATTATGGTTCATTCCCATTCTGGTGGCAGCCGTTTCCTTTTATCAATACGACAAAACGGATCCGGAAGGACGGCCCAAAGACACCAAGGTAAATATCTAAACCGGAATCTCTTCCCGTACAAAATGAAATGGCTTTCTATTTTCTTTGCCAATAAACTCAAATGTGACGTCATAGGTAAACATTACCCAATTCTTTTGGAAAGATGTTTCAAGAAAATGAAATAAAGAATGAAAATTGAATTAAAATTATTAGGTGATTTACAAGTACTACGACTTTATCGTCATCGGGGCCGGATCGGCTGGGGCGGTCGTTGCTAACCGACTGAGCGAGCAACCCGACTGGAACGTCCTATTACTGGAAGCCGGTGGCGACGAGACGGAAACATCCGACGTGCCGGCCTTGGCCGCCTATTTGCAACTCTCTGAACTCGACTGGCAATACAAAACGGAACCTCAGCCAACTGCTTGTCTCGCCTTTAACGACAAAAGGTACACCAAACGCAATAACAGTAAAAAAAGAGCACAACAGGTGGCCAGCTGTGTTCAATACCCGTTTCATTTCGTTAAACAAAAAACTAGTTTTATATTTCGCACCAAAAAAAAAAAAAAAAAAAACTGGTTTCGCTGGGTCTCGCATTTCCAGTCTGTTTATCTACGCGACCTTGCGTTAACGGGTTGATTGTTTAAAACTAAAACGTCTATGTGTCATCAGGTGTTCCTGGCCGCGCGGTAAAGTACTCGGCGGCTCGTCGGTGCTCAACTACATGTTATACGTTCGCGGGAACCGCCGAGATTACGACAGCTGGGCCCAAATGGGCAACTACGGCTGGAGCTACGACGACGTCCTGCCATATTTCATCAAATCGGAGGACAACCGAAATCCTTACCTGGCCCAGTCGCCCTATCACGGCGTCGGCGGTTACCTCACCGTTCAAGAGTCGCCTTACAAGACGCCTTTAGCTACTGCCTTTGTCGAAGGTGGTGTCGAATTAGGTAAACGTCAACCTCCTTACGCTTATCCACTGATAAAACATTATGTTTAATTATATACACAATAGGTTACGAACATCAAGACGGAAACGGAGCCTACCAGACGGGATTCATGATCTCCCAGGGGACAATACGACGCGGATCGAGATGCTCGACATCAAAGGCATTCTTACGTCCGGTGCGGAAGCGCAAGAACCTGCACATCGCGATGCATTCGCACGTGATGCAAATCATGATCGACCCTGAAACGTATCAAGCTTACGCCGTCAAATTCGCCCGGAAGGGCAAGATCTACGTCATCCGGGCCACCAAGGAAATTGTCTTATCTGCCGGATCTGTCAACACGCCGCAATTGCTCATGTTGAGCGGTGTCGGGCCGGCTGAGCATTTGCAACAGCTCGGAATTCCCGTCATCTCCGATTTGAGAGTCGGCGACAACTTGCAGGACCATATCGCGGCCGGCGGAATGGTCTTTACGCTGGAGCAGCCCGTCTCTTTGGTCCAGAGCCGCTTCGAGAATTTGCCCAGCATCTTGCGCTACGCCATGTTCGATTCGGGACCGTTGACGACGCTGGGTGGAGTCGAAGGCCTGGCCTGGGTCAACACCAAATACGCCAATCACAGCGACGACTGGCCCGACATCGAGTTCCATTTCGTTTCCGGCACGCCAGCCGCCGACGGAGGAGCTCAAATTCGTCGTGTCCACGGTGTCACTGATTTCGTCTGGGACAATTATTTCGCGCCAGTTGCCTACAGGGACACTTGGTCCGTCGTGCCCATGTTGCTGAGACCTCGATCGGTCGGCTACATCCGTTTGCAATCCGCCGATCCGTACGACAAACCGCTTATCTACCCAAACTACTTTGTCGACGACCAGGACGTCCGGGTTCTCGTCGAGGGCGTCAAAATCGGTTTGGCGCTGGGCGAGACGGCCGCCTTCAAGAAATTGGGCTCGAAATTCTGGGCGCAGCCTTTCCCCGGATGTGAGCATTTGCCCTTGTGGACGGACGAGTACTGGGCCTGTTTTGTGCGCCACTACTCGTCAACAATTTACCATCCGACTGGAACGGCGAAAATGGGACCACCGGGCGACCCGACAGCTGTCGTCGATCCCGAGCTCAGAGTTTACGGCGTTCACAATTTGCGTGTCGTCGATTGCTCCATCATGCCCAACGTCCCATCGGGCAACACCAACGCCCCAGCGGTACGTTAAATAATTTTGTAAAAATTTAAGATTTCGAATTTACAAAAATTGAATTGATTTGCAGATTATGGTGGGAGAGAAAGGTGCCGATTTAATTAAATCATTCTGGTTAAATTACGCATCGAAGAAAAAGTAGGAATTTCAAAAAGGACCAACAACAACAAGGCGCATTTCCACAGATTTTTTCTCTCTTTCAACCTAGTCTCATCAACTTTGAAATCTCGTTGAAATCGGGACTCTATCTATTTCTCTATTATTTTATATCTCCCTGCGCATTTGTTAAAAGGATCGTCTGGAACATCCCCCCCCCAAAAAAAAACAAGAATGACTTGAGCACAAGAACAAAAGTGTGTGTGTGTGTGTGTGTCTACAAAGAAGAGAACAAATGTGAAAACTTGGCAAGTGAAATGTCGTAGAACCCTCGTTTTGGGTGTGTTTGTGAACCCTCAGGCTCGTCAAGTCACTTGGCTCATCACCCATAACAAGAAATTTAACGAACAGAAAAACGAAAAAAAAAATCTGTTTGGCCCAACGTGTTTTTTTTATGTTTTTGACAAAATTTAGAAATCATCATTCAATTTGTTTCGCCCCCCACTTTTTTTTTCGAAATAACACGAAACTTCATAAGAGTGCCATTAAGCGTCATCCATTTCACCCCACGTGTGTTTTGATTTTCTATTTTAATTTTTTTTGCTTTTTCTCTTTACAAAAAAAATGTTAGTATGTATTAATTAATGAATTCTTTTCTTGGGAAGGTGTCAGTGTTTTCAAAACAAAAAAAGGTGGGTTCCTTAAATGACCTTTTTTTTTAAACGTGTTCTTTCGAGCTGAGCTCGTGATTACACACGCATAAAAAAAGCACACACAGACGAAAAGAACAAAACAGTAATGTTGTCAATGATGTTCCAAAAAAAAATGAAAATGTCCTTCGTAAATTGTCAAAAAAATTAATACATTTTCGCCTTGTAAAAAAATGAGGCAAACGACCTATCGTTTCCTAACGAAAAGACTTGAAAATTCTAATTCTATTCAAATTATAGGGAATAATAAAAAAAAATGAGATAAAATAAACAAACGGCTTGTACGGAAGCCAAACATGTTGTGTCTGCCCATCGCATTTGCAAGAGAAACGTCCTGCACTTGAATGTTTTCCTTGCCCCCTTGTTCCAACAACGTCAGCCCCAAAAAAAAGGGGGAATGAAACCATGTATGGATAATAATAATCACAATCATATTCGTATGTCCTCCCTGTTCCCCCTAACCCCCTTCATCTAGGGCCCCACCCCATCGTTGCGATCAATAACACACTAGTCGCATACCCTATACACACAGCAAAGCGAATCTTAATTGCATAGCAAAAGAGATTCACACAATTCAACATCAAATGAAATGTTACTACGCATCAATGTTAATTGAATATCACCTCAGGATAGGATTACGTAATTTCAAGGTGAAATAAACAATATAAAAGAAAAGGAAAGTTACCTGAGACGACCAAAGCTTCGTTCGGTCCAACAGTGTGGATGTTTCCCATTGTGTTTTTGTTATAAAAACGAAGTGAAGAAACAAGTTTTGATTGAAATCAGAGATGAAGGCAGTCAGGAACCACTGTCACTCGGCACGCGAAAGTTTAATTGTTAAATAGTCACGGCAGTCGCGTTCGTTCCTCCCCTTTTTTCAATCGCACATGATGGTGAAACGCTTACCGAGATCTTTTCACGTTTCCACAATTCATTCAAAACGAGCGCAACACAAATTCCCTGTGTGTCACACCAGAGATAACTGTTGTTCAACGCCCTGCTATTTGATGTACAGTCACTCTCACTTTCTTTTCATGCACGTTCGGGTGCTTGTTAGTTATCTTTGCATCTATTGACAGTCGACACAAACCAACAGCTCAACAGACGCCACAGAAAGTAATGCCATCTGTTGGCTGTTTTGCGCAACGCAGCCATCTAGCGGCCAAATTTTGTACTACATGAAGATGTTTTTAATTTCTTCTTGTGTTTTCTTGCATTTCGGCTCACTGACCACTTTTCTTTTACATGTTTTTCTATCCGAGTACTTGGCGTCTTGCATTGTATGCATGATTCGGCAATGACTTCATCCGACATCACCATTCTTCTTTGCTTACGGCAGGCCTGCATCGCAAACACCTGAAAAAAATGTAGCTATTTTTACAAGCTCATACAACCTTTCAAGAAAACAAAAACACAACTTATTCAATCTGATACATTAACCTCGACTTGGTAATTATATTAAGACTTTTTTACTCTTCAAACACAAAGTTTTGCACGCAAATGCCCGTAGTAAAGGCGTTACGCCTAAATTGGTGTTGTTGGCGCCATTACGTTCCACTGCAAGCAGAAATTGGCGGGACACTTCTTTTTAAGGGGCTAGTGCCCTTAATTGTTCTTTCTACGTCATTTCATCAGAGGTCTGGATTTTATTTATTTAATTTCCCATTACAAAAAATCTTATCTTGATTAATAGAGGATTATGATACTTACAATTTCAAATCTCCAACGCCCTCCTTTGTTGTAGTCCTGGATTATATTTGCACCATTCAAATACAAAAACAGCCGAGATAAAAGAGGAAATGCACGTCTACATTTGTAATGTCTTCATACATTGAAACTCGGTTGTAGGAAGACACAAAATATTTTAAATTCACGAGCATCGCCATTCCTTGACTGAACGCGCGCTCATCCCTACGAACTACGACCAAACTTTGAACAACGTTGCCAAACTTCCTTTCTCTTCCCTCTAATTGCAAAACAAGTATGGCCGACTCTGGCCAATGAAAAGCGAGACTGGGCGGAAGAGGGTGAGTATTAAAAAGTTCCATCAAACAACGCGTCAAGCAGAATCCTCATTCTGTTGGCTGCCATTACTCAGTTAGGTTCACGTGGCGAGAGGGTGTTTCCCCATTTTTTTTTTTCTTTCTCATACCTTTTTTCGAACTGACAGAGTTTTTAAAAAAATAATGGCCTACCTTACTAAAGCCCAACAGCATGACAATCACGACCAGTTGGAAATCGACATTGAAAATGCTTTTTCCAACATCAGTATTGTTCCGAATTATCCTTTACTCAAGAAATTTTCCTTACCAAATATGCCGACAAGCTACGAAACCGTTGGTATAGCTAACCCTACATTAGAATGCATGATAAAAGAAACAAAGACAGTTTAGAATCTCACATTGGGCACATTATATTGTCAGGTATTCTGGACGGAGAAATCAGAAAGATTGAAAATAGTGCTAGACAACATATCGAGTATCACTTTTGTCTACGTAATCACACATATTGGAACTGGAACGACGAAATTTTACCCGACATGTTGAAATGTGTTTTCTACACTACCTGCGAAAATTTTGCCGCCATTTTACCTAAGGAAACGAACATCTGGTGAGCAGAATATCGTATCAATGTTTGATTTTAATTCAAATGTTAATTTTTTAAATTTTGCTTTGTTTAATTTTCAGGGTGTGTGGCTATTTCTCGCCCTCTGGATTGTTCATAATTTGCCGAGAAGTTCGTCTAGCCAGTGATAGTGATATTGCTGCACTGTCACACTATGGAATTCCGTGAAAAATTACGTACTAGTAGTAGGAATTGCTGGACTGCCCAAGATTGTGTGGAACAGAATGGGAAGTGTTTTCTATTTTATGTTAACTTTGTTTTAATTGTTTTCAAAATTGTTCACACTGATTTATTAATTAGTATAAAAGTTGTGAACTATTTCCAGTCTGTTTTTCATGATAATCTTGCTAGTCAACAGGATTACTCGAAGAAAGAAAAGGCTACCATTCATTTGTATAGTGCTATTCAGATGCTATCAAAGTCATGCCAAGTTGTGTGTGATATAAAAGTGGCTTCATATCTCCTCTGCTACACTCTCTGTTTCAATTGCCTCGTGGTTGCTGTGGATAAGGATTGCCATTTTGCCTTTAACTAGTAATTGTTTTTTAAACAAAGATTCTGTTCAAAGAAGGAGCAAAATGACCCATTCGGTTGAAAATTCTTGGATGTCCAAACTTGTCTCGTTCTCACCACATTAAAAGCTTATGGAAATAATGGTAAGTATTAGACATACAGTTATTGCAATTATTTCAATAAACCTCCTGATTTGTTCTTTATCATCCATTGAATTCTTCCAAATCAACTTGTATGTATATTTTAGGTACTGGCTGTAAAGTGTCGAACGCTGTGCCTGCAATGAACCAAAATTTAATTCCCCATTCAAGAGATTAGTGAGCTAATGCCAAACTTCAATGGCCCAAAGAATTCTAATTATTGGGGAGAAAAATCAATTAGTGCTTCTCCCTTACCCAAAGCTAACTGAAAATGGAACGGCTGGAAAGTATGCAGTTCATAATTCATGTAATTTTTTTTGTTTTTATTTTATTTTATATTTTCTTAAATCTTTCTTAAATATAAATATTTTACAGTAAATTTTTACAGATTATCATGATGTTTCATTAATTTCATGGACACAAGCATAGATTTCTTCTTTGCCAATGATGTGTGCTTCCTGGTGATTAAGTGAAACATTGATGTGTTCTTTCTGCAGAACTAAATCAATGTGTGATATGCTTCTGTTGAAAATTGTGGCAATTTAATAGAATTGTGGATTGCAAGATTTTATGCCATTTTGAATAAAACTCTTAAAGAAATTATTTGTCAACTGTATTTGGTTTTCTGGCAACGTTGTACTTCGGTGGCAGTCCATCGTTCAGACTTGGGATGTGGCCAAAGTTCAACGTGTCGCCGCAGTTTGAACTCGAAATTGAAAATTGAAACAACAGTTTTTTCGCAGTTGCGAATATTTTGCTAATGTTTCCAGTTTTTGATCGATGGCAGTCACCTGAAGCCAAGGTATCGTCTTTTTTTCATAAAATTGTCGTATATTGTTGTAGTTGCCCCTATTTGTAACACCATGCTGCTGAGAAAAGACTAGAAGCATGTGACTGACTTCCAATTCAATTTATCTTCTTATATTTTTCCTTTTTGTGTATCTTTTTCATTTTTGTCGAGTCAAACATCTGGGGAAGCAAAACCATTCCTGTAAATGGATAACATTTTATTATTCATCAAGGTAGAAACAAGCTTTTCAGCACTCGATGCTGTCCTGTTGACTCCATACATCTATGTTATACAGCCTAACAGAGCCAAAGGTCTGTTCCCCTCAGTGGGCATGTTACAGCATTTGTCTATTTGAAGGTTCACCTTGGCTACAAATCATCTTCTGAAATCCATTAATACTGTCTGCGCCACCCACAGTCTTTGAAAAATGGATTAATTTTTTTTTTTAGTACAAACAAGCAAATTCACTAGCAGTAGATGCAGATTCAGCAGAAATTGTTTTTAAAAACTGCTCTTATGTGTTTTATATTATAGAGCCACTGAAATTGATTTCGGGGAAAGGACTCAGGAATAACAAATTTTGGTCATCTTCATACCATGCACTCTCCATCCAATTGCAGTGCAAGCAACTTACCATTTGGTCTCCCACCTCATGTCTCAACCTTCTTCCCAAAATCTGAATCAGTTAATGGCTCTACTGGACATCCATCCCAAGAAAATGCAGAAACGAGGTAAGTAAATTTCTTAAAAATAAAAATAAAATTATTTTAAATAACGATGACCAGGATTGACAAATGACATGATTTGTGTTCTTATTTCCATTATGAAATCAATACTAGCAGATAGTTAAAACTGTTCCTAATCATTCCATTCATATTTTTTAGGGCAATTGATAATAAAAGGCAAGAATGCCATTCGCAGGAGCACCACCATTCAGGCAGATACTTTGACACATCCAATCAAGTGGCTGCATATGAAAACACTTCGCAGTCCTGTCAATACGTACCCGAGGACGGCGTGTCTACCAATGGAAATAACGGAACAAAACAACGCGAAGTTGAAGTATACCTTTGCGACCCTCGTTTGAGCCGGAAAAATGGTGGGCAGGGTTTCCATAGTCCTCACCCCATTTCTCATCCTGATTGGATTAAACGTGGCCAAGGATCTCAAATGACTTCAGATTCATGGAGCAAACAGGTGCAAGAGAAACCCTTTGTTCCACCATTACCCTCTTCCCCTTCACTAACTCCACTAACCCCTCCTTCGCTTCTTCCTACCCATTCGCCATCACAAGAACCAGTGCCGGCTCTTCCCATTTCGGAGCCGGCTGGCCATCTTGAAACTAAATGGAAACCTAAAATCGCGTCTTGTCAAATCTTACAGCAAGAGACTGATACTGTCTCGTCTGTACTGAACAATTTGTCGACCGGTCGAATACCAAGAGATCATTCCACGCCAATGATACCATGCTTATTATCCCTACCTTTTCCGGTCTATTGCTTTAATGTAAGTCACGGATAAAATATTCCATGTGTATCGTTAGCTAATTCTGTTTATTCTTTATAGTGCCATGAAGTTGGCCATGAGGCAAGACAATGTTCCATTGGTAATTCCGTCAAGCAACCCAAAAAAAGGAAGTCAGATGAAAGTCAGGGGTGCTGTAAAGTATATTATATTTCCTTGTTTAATACCTTTCAAAAATTAATTAAATGGCATTCTTTTTATCCTCGATCAGCACACTAAAAAGGGAAACCATGATATTGATTGTCCTAGTTTAGCGAGTGTAACTCAGGAAATTGGAAGCTCTGCTGAGAAACCTTCCGTTTCTCGATGGGCTACAGGTGCCAATGCAGTTCCCCAATTAGTAGGAGGAAAGACGCCAGTTGTCAGAATATCCGTCGATAATAATCCAGTTGCTGCTGGTTCTTCGACAATGGAAGAAACTCTTCAAGAGAGTTTTGTCATTCAAAAAAATATTGCAAATGCCACGTTCTCCGTGGAATCGAAATCCGTAATAAATGAAGCCGACATTGACGAACTTCTAGCAAGCGCTAGACTTGCTGGAAGTAGAAAGGCGGATACCTTATCCAGTGAAAAGAGCGATTCGTCAGTTTCCAAGACTATACTCATCCCCAATTATGCGGAGAGAAATGTAGGGAATACCAACCCTTGCTTACCTAGTATAACCAGCGCAGAAGGATCTTCCGGGACCAAAGATGACCAAAAAGGAAACGAGAAGGAAAAAACAGGCAAAAACAATAACGCGGACATTCAAATTTGCAATCTAGTAAATTTTCGTTTTTGTTTTATTTATTATTGTTATAATTTTGTTTTATCTCCAGTTTTGCCAGCCTTTTATTTTCATCTTCTTTTTTACAGTGCAAGAAAAAGAAGGGAGGCCATGTACAGGGTTGTCTTAATTCAAAAAATGGTCGTATCTTACACAATCTAGAGAAAAGGCTCAGCGAAAAATTGCCCAAAAAGATACGAAAGAGAGGAAAAGAAGTGGGCAATATTTTCCGAGATCTTAAATAAGGTGAATAACGTTAAAATTTTGGAAATCGTTCAAATAATATCTGACTTACCTTGGGCTTTAATCTTCGATAGATGAAAAGCGATGGGATATTTCCGCCGATGCCAGTAGAACGCCCTCCGCAACAAAGGCGAAAGAAAAGTCTGGAAGAACAACAGGTCTTGGAACGTGTAGAATTAATTAAAAGGGTACCCAGAGAGGTAAAACGTTTTATGTATTTTTTTTTATCAGGAGCTTTAATTCTTATTTATTTATTTTGTGTTAACATTAGGAACTGGAAGAAATTGTTTTGAGGCATGTTTATGCTTGTGATGCAAATAAATGCAGCAAAGCAGAATTGGACAAAGCTGAAGATGAGATATTAAACTTGAGAAAACATATTCTCATTACTAAAATAAATAATGTAAGAACAAGTTTTATTCCTAGAAATAACGCAATGATCTAGAAATTGACTAATACGATTCGTTACTGCAGCAAAAAGGTAAAAAGAAAGCAAAACCGACACCTAAGCAAACTCGTTCCATTGGCATACAAGTAGAATCGGTCAGTAGCAAATTTAAATATCGCATCTCTAGTTTCACATATGACATTCTTTTTCTGACAATCTAGCTGCATTGTGCAACATCTGGCCAGCAGAACATCCCGTTGACAGTTGAATGTCTTCCCCCTGTGCATATCAAATTAGAGAGGACTGAACCGCCATCACCAGAGTTATCCACTTCAAAGAAGGATAACTCAAATCGTAGTTGTCCACCGCCCAGTGTTGGCACTTCAGCTGTGGCTCAATTACCGTGCGATCCCATAGTCAGCAGCAGCAATACAACAGACGAAAGGATTGTGAAAATCGAAAAGCAATGCATGCCAATATTGCGTGATAACTCATTACATACCGAAAACAATCGTGAACACCAGGAAACAACAGTGACTCCTCATAGTCAACTACCTCTACAAGAATCCACATTTACTTATGCTAAACCTGCGCTTAATGTCAAGAATAACGTTCCGTCTTTACTTGGACATCCTCCGAAACAATTTCCAGTTTCTGCCGACCCGATCAATCCTTCCGCCAAGTATTACCAATCGTCCAAGGAGCGACCCACCAACACTACGACAGGTCGAATTGTTAGACACCTGGAACAGCAACGTGCATCCTCATCAAGCACTTTAGGTGAACTTTCATCGACGTCTGCTGGTATCACACGCCAAAGACAACAACCTTCAGCCGCTTCCAATTCGTATCAGCAACCGTACGTATGTACTTATGGGATCCAACAGGTAAAAAGATTATCCCTGTTGAGGCTTTACTTAAATGGAATAATTAATTGTTATAGTATTATATAAGTAATTATTAATTGTTTACTTTGGTTCCACAGAAAAGTCAAAGAATCGAGAACGTCCAATCGGATTTCCGACCGATAAAGTTGGAGAACATTAAAATTGAAGCAAACAAACCAAGGGAAGTGATTATTATACCAATTCAGAGAAGCAATGTGCACGCTTTAGGTTCACGCGAGCTCCCTATTCAAATTGAGGTATTTATAATTTAGAATTATTGAGTAACATTTTTCGCTACATTTTATTGTTTTTCGTTTTACAATTAGTGATAACCAAATTTGTTGAGACTTCTTTCTACCTTTTTGTTCACCGTTATACCCTAGAAAAAGTAAGTTATGATGGAGCTGTTATGCTCCATTAATTTTTCAGAAATGCGAATCTCTTTTTGTTTAGTGTTGGCAGTTGGAATTCCTTTGGTACTTCTGTATCATCCTAATTTTCGTTGAGTTTCGGGCTGATCTTTTGGTGCCTACCAAAAGCGGTGGAAGAATACAAGCTCTAAACTCCTAGGTTCTTTTAAGAGTGCTCGATTTCTAATGCGCCTGTATTCTATTCTTTAATTGTAGAAATACCGTTACTGATATTACTCGGGCAATATGCAGAGCTACATTGCATCCGTTTTGCCATTGTGATTATAAATGTTAGTCTTATTGTGTTGCTCATTGGTTTCATATTAGTTCCGACACGTATCTTCGAAGAATATGAGGAAATATTTCCTCTTTCACTGCTATGCGACTAAAAACGACGACATTGTTTTTATTTTTATTTATTTTTTAAAACTTTTTTCAGTTTTAATTAACCAGTTTGGCAATCCTGTAATCCTGATGTACTTGTTCGTTTTTAGTTCCATGAGCCATAGAACCCTTCTATGACTCATAGAACCCTTTTTTCTTAAGTAATATTTTACTTTTAGATTATTAATTTGTTACTTGTGGAACGACAAATATTTCTTAACGATTTGCATGGTAGGAACATGCAGGTTTCGCTAAGAGACACATGAACGTTTTAAATGAAGTGTATATCAAGTAACGCTTTAGTTTCAGCCAAAGCATGAACCACGTGCTATTGGCACAGAAAAAGGCAGCATTCCTGTTAATTCACAGTGGGAGTTCGCGTGGTTGGAGGTTGGCATTCTTAAAGGTAAAGAACAAATTTTTATTGGAATTGGTGCAACAGTGGGGTGCCCAGTGCACACTTAATCAAACATTTTTTACTCGTCAGAAGGAGAAGTTGGAATCTTTCCTCAATTAGGTGAATCAAGTTGTTCTTCATTTATAAGTTTGCAAACAATAATTTCACAAATTTCAATTAAATTGTTTTTAGTAGACATGAGGAGATCAATGTTTAAAAAATCTATTAACTTGCTATAAACAACTAAGGTAAGGTAGCTTTTGTAGATCAATCATTTTTCAATGATTAATTATTACTTTTCAGTGCATGTAGTTAACTGCATCTCATTTACTACTTTACTGTTGCATACATGGAAATTAACTGGTGAACTATTCACAATTGTGGCAGTATTGGTGATCTATACCTGGCAAAAGAGAACCAGGGCAACTGAAGAGCTATGGTAAGTGTAAGATCTTAGAAGATAATTCATGTTGCCCAAAAAATGTACAATTTAAATTCTGAATGATTTTTGCAACTGAGGATTGCCTAGATGAGAGAGAGAAGCAGCTTGAAAGAATTTCTACGTACTGTCAGAAGAAAAATGTGTGTCCAGCAAAGCAAAATTCCAAGATTATTGAAGGAATCAGAGGCAGTTAAATTCCCGCGAGGCAATAAGTCGATAGCATTGCAGAAAAAATCCTCTTAACAATTTCATCATCGGCGTTGCTGTGACTAGTGGAAAGTTCAGGCTGACAACTCTTCAAAACCCCTTGGGAAGAATTTAATCATTTAACAAAGGAATTTTGACTTATTGTCCAAGCAAGGCCCCAATTTCTGCAAGTATTGAATGTAAGTCGTGTCTGTAACTCAACACAAAGATCTTGTTTAGAAGATTAGCAATTTAAACTGTCTTTTTTCCTAGGCAAAATTTTATTTGTTGATACCAATTTCTTTTAGAAAAGTCTTTTCAAGATTCAAGTGGACGCGCCTTTCCGATGAAAAAGACTTCAGGAGAAGCCTTACATGGTAAATTAAACGAAGTGAAAAGCAAATTGTGACTATGAAGAAGTTTTTCATTTCAAGTTCTGATGAATATCTTATTATTTTGCAGGCCGGTAGTGAATGAGTTGCGCAGACTGAGACGGTGACATTTCCGATGCTGAATTTTTACAAGCGAACGGATCCTTTTTAGTTATTGATCCGTATTTCATATGTTCGATAATTTGGCTTCTCTAACTGCTGTGTGGTTCCATAACAACAACATCGAATCTTCAATCTACGTTCATCTACAAATCGTACAAAAGTAAGTAATTTCCAATTTTACTTTAATCGGTTTTGAACTGAAATATCTACTTTACAACGACGTAGTCCTAATTAATTTATTGCACTTTGCAGCTCTACGCATTTACTTAAGGTTTATGGATATTTGGTTTCTCTCCCTTTAAGTCTACTTTCAAATGAGCCGGTAGCAATGGCTTGTATCATTAAGGTGATACGATTTACGTTATTGATTACCAAAATGCTTTAGTAGCAATCATAGTTAGGTTAGATCTTGTACCATAGTTAGATTATTGGTGACGTCGCCTTTGTACCCAGAGTCAAACGGCGCAGTAATTACATTAGCTATTATAGATAGAGTATTTGAAAAAGACGTCGTGACGTAGTGACCGTAAGAAACAATTAGTTGCCTAGAAACGAGCTATTGTAGTATTTGCACTTTCATTTACAACGTGATATTACTTATGTGACATTAGGAAATAGCATTGTCCTGTGTTTATATCATATTTGTGGCTTAAGCAGGCTGATGATTTCCTCCGAAAGCATCTACTGAAACGCCCGAAAAGCCTATAATTTCACTGTAGAACTCGGCGTTGCGGACTTTGTATCTTACATTGGAATGTGCTTGATGTCTAGATGTTCGAGTTGTGCCAGAAGTGCCACCAGCTCTACCGTTTGCTGCTCCCACCGCGCGATTATTTGCCGAAAAACTGGTCTGGGCAACGTCGTTGAGCGATAACTCGCGGAAGGTCCGGAGCATCCGGCCATTTCTTCGGTTCGTATTGCCTGCGTTATTGGCAACATTATTAGACGATAAAAATCGTGTACAAGTTTGTGGATCGCAAATTCGCAGGGCGCAACAAGCTGCCGTTGGATAAACAGTCATGCCGCGCGAATGGTGGCCGCTGGGCAGTCCGCCTGGCCAACTTTTGCTGCTACATTTCGAAATGCCGCCGCTAGGATGGGGACGGATGTCGGAACCGATTTCAACGTGACGTGAAAAGCAAAAATTCAACAGGTAATTTTTGAGCGAATTTCGAAAATGTGGATGACAGAAACTAAAAACTAACGGATCAATCAGAACTGCTGTTTTTGCGAAATAGGCTGTTATGGCGGTAGCCAAGGGCGACGGTGGGGAATCGTGTGGTCCAAACTGGCCTATGAGAGTAACAACTGAGTAAGGAGTCCAGGCAGTGAGATAAATGATGATGAGCGTGACGACGATTTGAGCCGTTCTGATTTCCGTTTGTCGCCGTAATTTGAGCAAGACGCTGTTGTGTGAATTTGTGCAAACCAATTGCCGGGCCTGTGATAAAACGGTCGTCAAAATGCGGCCGTAGCTGATGAAGATGAGCAAAACGGGCAGAAAAAATCCAGCGGTAAGTAGTAAAATATAGTAGGCTCTATTAGATATTGTTCTCGTCTTGTAATCCCAGGAGCAAGTGGTCAGCAATCCTTCCGGAACGTACGATGACCATCCGAAGATAGGCAAACTCACCAGGATGGTACAATGCAACCAGATGAAGCCACACACTGTTTTGGCCTGAAATCGACTCGCTTTCCAGTGGCTGTCTGTCAAACTGATCACGAGGCATCTTTCACATGCGATGGCACTAAATGTCAATATGGAAACGAGGCCAAAACAGGTAATTCCCATTGCATACAGTTTACATCCAAGACTGCCGAATGCCCAACGCCCATTAAAATTTGAATAGGAAGCCATCGAATGAAGAGCTGATGCTGCCATGTCGCTTAAAGCCAAATTAATGATGAATGTATTGGCTGGAGGGGATCTTAGCCTTTTGAATCTGCAATTAAAAATCAACAAGTTAGAATCCTTTGATTATTTCATTGTCTACTGAACACTTTTGCCTTTTCAATTTATAGATTTAGCACCTCGAGAAGATGAAGAGGACGGTTCCGTTGTCCGCTAGCCCCACGATGCCTATAGTTGAAACAATCAAGCCCATAATGACGAAGGCGTTTCGAGGGACCTGATTCAAAAACACCAACTGTTCCTTGCTCCAGAACGCATCCTCATTAGTGTTGGATAACAACAGTGAATCGTTGAAATCGATTTTCGTCGAGTTTCCCATACCGTCGATGGTATTGGCGACTGTCCTGCTAAAATTCATTTGTTCGGCAGCTGGAATTTGTCTCGAATTGTAAGCCGGGAAAAATCTGCTCCTTCTGTGGAAAAGGTATCAGATAATCTATTTGTGTTATTCATAGGGTTCTTTTCTAAGATAATCTTTATTTGCCGATCGAATGCTACTTCGTGAATTAGATGTACTGTACCAGGAAGGCAAAAGAAAAGGGAGACGTAGTTACGGTTTTACCTTGCTGCCGTAAAGAAGTTTTGTAACCATTAAGTCCGGAGCTATCTAGTTGGAAAGTTTGTAAAAGCTTTATAAGAACGGCTTTGTCGCTACCTGAAATCATTCGACCAATCGTGAATGGCAGCACATAATTCGCATCGAGTTTGAGAGGTTTCATTTATTTTGGTCGATCTAAAGGGGGGCATTTATCGCGCCATTATTGAGTCTTCTGGAAAACGTTTTCGCTGATGCTTTACAGCACTCTTTGTTCGCCATTATACGGTAGACTTTCCAGTATTAAGTTTGGAGTTTTTAAGTAACGTTTCTGTCGGCTTTGCGATGGCCAAAGTGGTATGTCTATATTTAAACTGTAAGTTTCAGTGTCGAACGAGATCCGTTGTGGCATTGTTGCGAAATGCGATATCGATGATTTTGTGTACACCATTTTAGGTACAGAATGGCTGTTTTTCATCAAATCGATCCCAAGAATAGGCACAAACTTCTTGAAGATGGAATTCCACGCTTCATTATGTCTTCATGAAATTCGGTAATGCTCCCAATTTTTTTCCTCTTAGCTGGTTGATGATTTTCTGAGTAGTGAAACCCCAATTTTGTTTCTCTTTTGCTTTAGACAACAAACTATTAATAACACTATTCTAATAGTCTAATGGCATGAAAGAACAAGCCAGTTGCCTTGTTGCTGAGCCCTGGTGTGTTTGTATTTTTAGTGCCATTAGTGCAGGTTCTCCATGCAGCCAAAAATCGATTGTTGGCTTTTATTTAACTACGAAATGCAATAACAACTGATGAAATTTGTACAGGACAACCGTTTGTTTTATCAGCGTCCTGTGCCAGCTAGAATTTGTGATGGACGGAAATCTATATACGTCTTGGGTGATATTCCAGTTATGAATTTACAAGTCGTTGAATGTAATATGGACATGTTGTGTTTTTCTTACAGGCCTGTTCAGCCGAGACGTCGCGTTTGTAAAGAGACATCTATTTGTTCTACTTGAAAAGCGTTCGCTCAGCAACAGTCAAGCCTGACAATGTGATGGTGGATTAAAATATTTGCACATGAGCAGTGTCTGTGCATACAGTGGAAGGCAGATACGGATAACTCTGGCACGAATATTTGCACAGACGAATAGATCCCTAACAAAGGTATGAAACAATTTTTTTTTCTTTTCTAATTGGAACATGGGATAGCCTAGATAGTCTTAAAGGGGTACGTACGTGGGTGACGTCAAAGTCGAATAGACTTTTTTTTTTTTTTTGCTCAACTAACCAACTACCGATTTTTATAGTAATGCTTTTTAGATTATATTAACAATCTGATGTAAAAAGATTAATGATTCCCCGGGCATATGGATGAGGTTAGTCGGTCTGGCGTTTAATATGTGCGGTAATAAAATACTTTGGAGGGTGACGTTGAAAGGTAGTTAATCAATTCCCAGTAGATTTGTGATAGAAAGCGCATACAATGTTTGTACAGAATGAACCTCATAACTGAGATTCTTTTGATGCCGTCACTTTAAAAATGAAAAACCTAACGAAAAAAAGTAATAATAAATAAATAATAGAGAAAGTAAGGAGGGCGTAAAGATCGAAAAGTACTACTTGCGTCTTTGACGTCTCTTTCTCGTATATCCGGCATCATTATTCTCTTTATTTTCTCAGTATATTATAATAAGTTGTACGCACAGCAGTTATGTAACACCCACGTTGTAGTTGATAAGTTCAGTTCAATTAATGACGTATTCAACTAATTTCCTATCCTAATTTTAGATCTTGCAGGATTACATTACTGGCGTACCCGTAATTCGAAAAAAAAAAAATACGTGGAAACTTACAGAAGCCGCATCTAGGAATCTTCTGTCATACGTGTGTGGTAAGATTAACAAGAACAAAAAAAATACTTTGGCTTACGTTAGATTACATAATTTTTTATCACATGTAATGTTACCGCCAGCGAAAGATTATCAGTAACGATTGCTTTCAATGCGTGGCAAGCAAAAAGGAAATCCAATTGCAGAGTGTATGTCAGGCACGACAGTTCAGTTATTGAAGCGCATAACACTCGATTGCGACACACTGGCAAGACCAACAATATGACTGGACAGGTGTTACCGTAACTATTGCTTTTTTTGAATTACAATTGAATTGTTAATGGGACGTCTAAAATTTTTATTATCTGCAGAAATGCAACAGGATTTTAACCTTTAATCCAATTTATCAACAATTGCTCGAATGATACGTAATGATCTGGGTTTGTTTCTATAAATGAATTCAATTAGTAGGCTAACCTTGAAAAACGATGATTTATTTTGTTTCCAGATGACGCAGTGGATTTCCTAGAGGAACAACGTCTAGTGGTAGAGCCTGCTACTAAAATTGGTTCTTTTCGTTTGGCTTACTTTTTCACGAATACGTCGTCTTTAGTGTCTGTCTCCATACTGCCCACAAGTAAGTCTTTGCTCGATCATTCCAATCTTTATAGGACTAGTACAAGCGTTCCGCATTGTTATGTAAGGACCTGCGCCGTGTACGTGAGGGCGTAAAAGACAAGATTTTAGCATCTGCTATAGAAATCAAAGATTTTCAAAATTAAAACATTGCCCTTTTCTTTTTGTTTCCGATCTTTTACATATTCAAATTCCCTTTTTTTTTTAATTTTTTTCTTGTTCTTTTACCAATTATTGTAGTGGAATGCAGGTTGTTAGGGCAACACCGGAAAAGACGTACGCGCATTGGGCTCTTCTGTGAAATTGCAAGTAGACTATGACGTCAATGACGACTTTGAAGTCTATCGCACAACTCCAATTTTTTTTTTCACGCAAACTATTTCTTTTGTTAACTGTATTATCGCAGTTTAACAAAAGAACCTCCAAGACGAAATTGCTGAGAGGATCCATGTTTTATTATTTAAAAGCGTAAAAGAGGGAGTATTTCTCCTTTCCCTTGGTAATATACTTATGATGGTGTGCATTTTTTTAAAATAGCTTTCTTTGTCTTTTACAGAAAGCAATTTCGGAAATCTTCTCTTGTTCCACTACCGGACTGCACAACCAGCATCATCGTAAAGGCATCCACTCGATTGTAATGAATCAAGATTGTAAGTAGGAAATCTGCAGGATGTGTTGATTCAACAGTTTTTCACTATTCATTTTTTGTTTTTGATTGCCTACATCTTTTTATATATTAATTTAAACAACCATTAAATAGATAGATCACGCCGTCGCGTACACGAAACAAGTTGTCGCGATGGTGGACATTATGGAATTTTTTTTTACGGGTTCGTTATAGTTTCATAACAGCAGCTAATTATGCCTAAATCAAAATGCAATTCGGAAAGAAATTTAAAACAACAAGAGTTTGAAACAAAATCCGTTTATTGAGTCGCTTTAAAAACATCTAATTAGATTTTTATCGTGATCGGCGAATTCCTACGTAACGCTTCGCGTAAACTGAACGATTCTGAAAAAGGTGAATCCGCAACAGAGGTGAGAAGAGCTAGTACCTTCTTCCGACAGCTATGAGTAAGTACATCATAAATCAACAAACGTTTTCACGAATAAATATGTAATAACGCCACCCGTTTCATGGGTATTTTAGTTTTCCAGAAGAAGGCGATCGGATTAGAAGGTGTACGAATGGAAGGTGAGAGCCCAAAATGACAATGAAAAGTAAAATACATTTCCGGATTCACCAATCAATATCACAGGATTGCAACATGGGAAAAACGCCTTTCTGAAGTTAGGTTCTGATAAGTTCGATGAAAATAAAGTTGCGTCGTGGATCGATAGTGAAACTTCGATTCGGATTAGAAGAAACCGTTGGAATCATATGTCTACTGTGCCGTTGGAGTCGCAGCAAGTGCGATATTTCGTCCGCGTTCGTTGGTTCGTCATTTCGCTAAACCAGCACAGTGTCCTTGAGCTCAAAGTAATCGGCGTTTCGGTTTATCCGTTGTCCAAACTCACGGGCGACTTTCATTTTTGGTTGTATATTATGACAAAAGATGGCGCTGATGGACTTGTTTTTTTATGACAAGTGAAATAGCAGTGAACTGTGAAACTGGTTTCTGATTATTTGTTTTATGTGTTACATTCCCAAGAAAAGTATAATAAAATCTAATGGTATGGTTCGTATTTTCAAGTTTTCATTCTTCTGTGTACATTTGAAGTGAATCACATTAAATGGATTGTTTCTCTGCAAAGATTAGTCAGGTGGTCAGCTGCCATAGCCACAAACTTCTGCAATTTATTATTTTGCTTTCATCATGCTATTCAATTGTTCGTTGATAGGTATAAAGTTTATATTTTGGCAGTCAGAATGATATGATATATATGATTCTGTTTTTAAGACGTAGCTCATGAAACTTAAACTGCAAAGGATGCTGACGGTGAAGGAAGGTCATAAACAACACAAGTCAAATGTGTTGGAACATCATAATTTCATTCTGCCACTCTTTGTCCATTCGTTGTGTCCTGTCTCGTCTGAGAAACACAGCATATGGGGTTTTGCAAACCCCTAACCATCACCATTTCCTCAGTCTTCTCATCACATCTACTGAAGCGTTCAAGAAGCAAGATTTTGTATTGAGGAGTGAGGTATTATACTTATATTTTGGCAGTCAGTATGAAATTAGTGGGACTATGCCTTTTTTTAGCTTTTGGAATTAAAAGTACAAAGAATGCTGGCCCTGAAGGATGGTCACCAATCAAACCAAACTATGGATTGCAACGCATCATGACATTGTTAGGCTCTTGGACCACTCATCGTTTCCTGTAAGTTTTAATCTGGTAAAAAGCAGCCTGCTTTTCTATGTGTCAACGGTTAACAACCACTATTTCAGCAGGCTGCCTTTCGCTACTTTCCAGCCAACACATATCTTTCCTCCAGTCTTCGCCCGTCGCGCCTTCTTCGCCTCGCCCGTCGCCCCATTTTCGCCACGCCCGTCGCCCCCGTCTTCGCCTCGCCCGTCGCCACGTCACCTTCTCGCCCGTCGCGCCATCATCGCCTCTCCCGTCGCCTCGTGGTCGCCACGTCATCGCCTGGTGTTTGCGGTATCGTTGCATTTTTGTATTGTGTGTAATTGTGTAGTACTAATTAACAGGTTGGCTGCCACGCCCTTTTTCTCCCCTTTTTTTTGTAGCTTTATAGGGACGGGCCGCGCTGTTCTGCCTCATGGCCTATCTGCCATGAGGTGGAGCAGATGCCACTGCCCAAGATTCGCCGTAAGGCGCTTAGGCAACGCACCAGAGGGACTCCCTTTGCCCGATGTGTGGTGGAGACCAGGGGTGTGCGTTCCCACAACGGTCTCCATCATCATGTCAGCCCGGACTTGTCAGCGGACAGTCCCCCTTGGTCGCTATCTTTATGATAGCGACGTAGAAATTGTAGACTTAGTGGCGTGGCAGCCAACCTGTTAGTTAAGTTATGTATGTATGTATGTATTGTATTGTATTGTATTGTGTTCTAAAATGTAAACATTAGTGGTGGATTTGAGGGAGGATGGAGGGACAATAAAAAATATATACATTTACTTGAATTGATTTTTTATTGAGAATTATATTTATCAGCTGCATTGGGGATCGAACCCTTAACCTTTAGCATACTAGTCCAATGCTTTACCATTACGCCAATTACAGTGTTACGAACAACAAATTTTCTTCCTAAATATCCTTGTTTATACTGCAAAGGTAGATATGCTTTAAAAATTGGATTATGTCATGTACAGTTCTAAGTAGCTCAGTGGTAGAGCACTCGATTGAAATGTAGATAGTCTGAGGTTCGAATCCCAGGATAGTGTACAAAATGGAAACAATGATTACCATCAAAGGTAGCATAAACAATAAAGGTAATAAAAAAAGATTTGATATATACATACACGGCGAACACAGACAATGAAAGAGACGAATTTTGCAAAACATATTTTATAAAAAAATTTTTATTGACAATTCTCTACAATTCAGAATTATTTGTGCAACTTTAAAAGGGCACAATAGCCCTTTCAAAAGTTGCCGTCAACCCAGGCAGGGGGAGACACTGCCTTGTTGACCCACCGGGGAGATTACCCGGTGATTGGCTAAGAGAAGCCGGAAGAAGAGCCGAAGATTTGGAACATTTTTACAGGAGCGATTAACCTTTAATTCGGATTTGTGGGCATCCACGTCGCCCTCCGTGAACACATCATCGGACTAAGCGGAACCCCACGTCCCCTTTCCGGCCAGAGCCCTCCAAACCTCGGTATATGTTGTTTTTAAATATACCGTACAGTAGGGGCATGACCCCCTACGGGCTTATTAGAAATTTAGGGGAAACGGGGCCACAGAAAGAAGGGAGCCCAGATATGCACTTTAACTTATGAAAATAAAAATGTTTACTATTCAGGATGAATCAGCAATTAACCGTGTGTAGCGGTCTTCAAAAATCTAGCCTCTCTTTTCGTCTTCTATTCTGAAACAGTAAAATGTAACTGCTGGACATCTTTTACGGGTAGCTGCAAAATTTCAACATGAAACCTGGAATGCAGAGAAAATTCAGATCAAGGTAAAATGGGGCCACAGAAAAGATGAGAAACCTATCTTTGTGCTTCAATTTGAAAGATACAAATACCATAACATAGGAGATGTGGATTACATTTTCAATGTGAACATAACCATGTCGCTCACTTTGAACACACAACGAGTGAGGGCTGGACCAAAATATCCATATCCTTTTCACGATAGAGACAGTTTTCGATTGACAATATGTAGACCATCTCTACGGGCTTGGCATTTGGAACTTTCTTTTCTGTAACTAAAGATGTTTTAGTTAATTAACTCATGATTTCTCAACCATCGACTAAATACCGTTTTGTTTAGGAAGACGTCTTTGGCAGAGTGGTAGCCATTGAAAGAAAATCCATAATCTTTGGCAGCATCTTCAATTGCGGGTAAGACAAAACACCCTTCATGAAAAGGGAAACAAGATCCAATTACTGCAACTGAATATCATCAGAGTTGCTTCAACTAAATATTCCAATCTTTGTCAATGAGGGAACAGTTCACTAAAGAAAATGTGAACATTTCTTTCTTTATGCATTACTGTTCTAGCTATAGCAAATAATCAAAGTTGTCTCACAGATTGGATGGGAAAATGGAAAAAGTTTGTTTCTAGATAACCCCACCAACCAGTACTGTCACATCACTGCCAATAAAGAGAAGGAAATTAAAAAGTTATTTAAAATTGAATAGATATTTTACCATCAGAATGATACAGCAACACATAGCTCTAGGAGATTCTTATTCCGCGAAAAATTGATCCCATTGTAGAGTAGGCCTTGGCTAAAATGTAACGCGAATGCCATCACCTTAAATTAGAAAACTTCGATTACATGCCAGCTAACAAAAATGCTGCAAGCTTACATATGATGATGAACCTTGGATTTATACTGCAGACGACCCACCAAACGGTATAGCCATCTATTGGTAAGGTATCCAGTTTTATTTCACTCAACGGCTCTCGATGTTCAAGAAGTTAGGGGCTTGAAAATAAGCCCGACAAAAAAAAATAAGCCCGACTTTTCCCAAACCGAAGCTGGCGCGCCTGTATGGGACAGCGCGCTGGCGAAAAACAGTGCATCATACTATTCAATATATTTAAAAAAACAGCTGCATTGCACGACGTAAATACCGCAATGCAGTCCCACGTTTTCCAGTTGTCACTTTTCTAAAAAAAGACATTCAGCCACCTATGGGGCGTTTTCTAAAGTTCAACAATAAATCCATCGAATTGAACTTTAGAAAACGCCCCATAGGTGGCTGAATGTCTTTTTTTTAGAAAAGTGACAACTGGAAAACGTGGGACTGCATTGCGGAATTTACCTGCAGGGCCATATTAGATCGAAATTCCTTTCGAAATATGATATATGTATGATATGATATAAGGGCATGGCCCTGCAGGTAAATACTGTTTGGCGGACCATATTTCTTAGAAATACATTGTGCATTCCTCGCGCGGTTCAGTCTAAGAATATAACGCCATTTGACATTTACAAGTTTGTACGCATCGCGCTGTAGCGTACTGGCGCGCCATCATTGTATTAAATATTCGGTAGAACTATTTTACCGCTAGATGGCTATACTGTTTGAAGGTCCATAATCGATAAAAATTCATTGTCCATTCAGATTTCAGATTTTATTTCAGTCTGTTATCCATTTATTGGAAGACTGGTTGTCGCTTTATCGCTTTCAAAAAATATAGTTAAAATCAATCTAAATAATATTTAAGTAGGAGAGATGTTTCATAAAGAATTTCGTGCCGTAGTTTTTCAAAATGTGCTCATATTGTGTGCATCAGCAGTGCTTTGGAAACAAACAACGGCCACTGCTACCCAAGTGACACGTCCACGAGGAGTTTCGCTAGCACGTAAATTCTTCTTCATCTTTAAGTTAAATGTAGTATTAAAATAACACATTAATTTTCTAGGAGCTTCTCTGTACGTCCCAGACAGTGATTTCACTTGTTTGGATGGCAGTGCAACCATTCCGTTTAGATATGTCAATGATGATTACTGTGATTGCCAGGTATGTCATATTCTATAGGTTATGTAAATCTTTTAATTTTATGTCATATTCTCTCATAGGATGGTAGTGACGAACCAGGAACTTCTGCTTGTCCAAATGGCTCTTTCTATTGTCGAAATTTGGGCCATGAAGCAATGGTTGTCCCATCTTCCCGAGTCAATGATGGCATTTGTGATTGTTGTGATGCAGCAGATGAGTACCAGTCTGGTGCCAAATGCATTAACACCTGCAAAGAGCTTGGTTCAGCAGCCCAAGAAGAAGCCCAAAGAAGGTAAAAATTGTCTTTTGATATCGAATTTGAAACATAGATAAAAAGATAATCTGTTTCCAGATATGAGTTGGAAAGTCAAGGATATGCCATCAAACTGGAGTACATTAACAAGGGAAAACAGGCCAAGCTGTCTCAGCAAGAGAGAAATATGGCTTTGAAAGCTGAACAGCTAGAGGCAGAGGCTCTTCGTTCTGAGAAGGAAAGAGAGAAACATGAAGCAGAAGAGCCCGAAAGACAAGCTCTAGACAAATATCGTCAAATTGAACAAGAAGCCATGAAAGAAAAAGAAGAAATAGAAAGATCCCAGCGGGAAACTGAAGCTTCGAAAGTAGTTTTTCACTACATTTCTGCTACAAAGAAAAACTATTTACCATATATATTTTTTGTTTGATTCAGGCATTTGATTGGCTGGACAGCAATCAGGATGGCAAACTTCAAGTTGAAGAACTGCAAACACACATAGCTTTTGATCAAAATCAAGATGGTACTGTCTCTGTTGAAGAAGCCAAATTCTTTTTACATAATGAAGAAGAAATGGAAAGGAATGAGTTTGTGACCACTGGTTGGCCTTTGATCAAACCCTTTATCATGAAAGCACAAGGCTTAGAAGCTCCTTCTCAGCCAGAGCAGCAAGCTGGGGAAATCCCATTACCTCGAAGACCATCACCAAGAAGAACCTATCCAAGAGGTAAATTTTAATTAAAAATGGTGATATCACTGTTGAAATTAACCAAGTATTTGCACTCAGACTGAGGGAGAGGAAGGAGAAGAAGAAGAAGAGGAGCATGAAGAAGAGGGAGAAATTGTGAAACCTTCTCCTGTTACCCCAAGTTCAATTGAGTACGATGCTGAAACACAGTCGCTAATTGAAGGTATTATTTAGTTAACCCAATTTTACTTCCAATGTCATCTTTACCTTTTTCGTTTTACAGCTGCCAATAAAGCCCGTAATGACTATGATGAAGCTGATCGTCGGTTGAGAGATCTCGAGCGAGAAATCCGTCAGTTGGAAGAATCCAACTCCAAAGATTACGGGCCCAATGAAGAGTTCCAGCCGATGGACGGACAGTGCTACGAGTACAGCGACAGAGAATACACCTACAAGCTGTGCCCGTTCGACAACGGAAGTCAAAGGCCAAAACATGGAGGCAGTGAGACTCGCCTAGGTTCTTGGGATTCTTGGGACGGTCCGGAGGGAAACAAGTTCGCAGCCATGAAGTATGATAAAGGAGTTCAATGCTGGAATGGACCACAGCGTTCTCTCAAGGTTCACTTGACATGTGGAATGGAAAATCAACTTCTTTCTGTGTCCGAGCCGAACCGTTGTGAATACGAAATGAAATTCACGACACCAGCTGCCTGCAGTGAGCCACGAAAGCCGAACGACGATGACTCGGAAATTCACGACGAGTTGTAATGGAGTAGCTTTGAATTTCTGTGCAACAATTATATTTGCTTTCCAAGCAACATTCCTTTTCGAATACATGCTAAAAATGATATTTTGTGTTTAATTTGCTGACGTATAAATTAATTGCAAACCTTCTAAGTACGTTTTCACTACATCCATAGTAGTTTCACGACGTGCTGTTACGTTGCAAAGGTCTTCGTTTTCAGTTAAGTACTTTGAAATGGACTCGTTTTCTTCTTCAAGCAGACGAAGTTTTTCGTCAAATACATGGAGAGCTACATGAGTCTCGTTTTTGTCCAGCTCCATCTACCACATACATAAACTGTTGTACACTTTGACAGCTTAGCCTTAAGTTCTATTGTTACCTGTTGATTGTCGCACTGTGCTTGCAATCGACTAACACGAGCTTGTATTTCACTTTTCTTATCGGCTAAATCCTCCTGTTCCAACAGAAGCCGATTTCTTCTTTCTTCCGCTTCGTGCCGCAAATCGTCTACACCAGTGAATTTCAAGGAATTCATCTCGATTGTGGCCAGCTGTTCTTTTAGCATCTTCAATTCATTTTGGACTTTGTTTTCTAGGTCTTCCATCTAGATTACATTCAATAAATTGTGTTTTCTTTCCATAAATCAAATAACATATTAGTTTACTTTTTGCAAGTTGTTCTGCAACCGCTGGTACTCAACAGCAATGCCTTCAACAGTTGCTCGTGATTTCTCTAGCTCCCCTTCTTTGACCAGGTAATCTTCCTTGGCAGTTGAATATTCTGATATGCTATTGATATTATAAAAAATGATATTGAGAAATTGAGAATGTCATTTTTTGTGGTAGAACCTGGGCACTAGCTGCATTAGAGATTGTTGTTTGCCAATCTTGTTCAAAGTTTGTGTGATCAGAGTCTCCAGTTCTTTGAGACGATCTACTTCACTGATACAATTGTCTTCCCATGAAGACAAGAATTCATCCATGACTTGCTCTCGTTTTCGCAAGTCTCGATATTTCTGGCCTCTTTCACTCTGACTCTCCTCGTACGTCTGTCAAATACTTTTTGAAAGAATTGAGAAAACGAGTAATAAACAATTTGATAAAACTTACGTTGTCAACTTCTTGCAGTTCATTTCGCAATCTCTCTGTTTCGGCCAAGATTTCTTTGATTTGTAGCTCCATAGCAGCCACCTCGGCATTGTCACTTTTGACACTGGCCACCAGTTGAGCTCGCTCTCCTTCCGGATCCAGACGTTTTGCATCTTGTTCAGTCATCTGCTCGTATTTGGTTTCCAATTGAAATAGAGACTGGCGCAGTTGAAACATTTCTTCTTTAACCTGCAATGTCAAATATCTATTCTTTAAAAATCCAAATTCAAAAACTTCAAAACTCAATTTACGGGTGAGAGACGCAATTCTTCTTCCAATTTCCGAGCGCGAGCTTCCAGTACAGTCAACTGCGTAGTTGTATTTTCAACTTCCTTTGCTAATCTGTTCTGCTCAGTTTTTAACTGCGAGTATTTCTCTTGATCTTCTGGTGCTAAAGATGTTACAAACTTCTCTGCCTCATCGTTTTCCTGTGAAAACAAACATTTTTGAATGAATTATACAAACGATGAAAGTGTTCTCGAAGCATACCATTTGAATCTCCCGTTCTAACGATGCAATTTTCTCTTTAACTGCTTTGACAATCTCAAATATATCTTCGGCTTCGTGAGCTTCGCGTTCATTCTGAATCAGCAACGATTGAAGTTCTATTTCCATTTGCGAGGCGTCACTACTGATGGCTATCTTTTCTTGAAGTAAATTCAAATCAGCAGCCTGGCTCTGCAAATCTACCTTGCGACGGAAACTAATAAGCTTTAACATGAAACATCAATATTATGAGTAACGTAAAGCAAACCTGTTATTTCCGTAGCCATTTCTTTCACTCGCTTTTCCAACGACGGTAGACTTTGCAATTCCTTGTTATTTTTCTCAATGCCCTTGGTAAGTTTTCCCATTTCTGCATTCACCTCCGTCATTTTGGCCCGCAACACTCCCAGATCTAATCAACGACAGGCTTTCATTATTCATCGTTAGCGATTCTCATTTCAAACTGCTATTCGTACAATAAGATTTGTCTTGTATTTGCCTTTGAGGGAGTCCACGTGAAGCTGTTTTTAAACCTCCCAAGTCCTTGCTGAGTTGTTGGTCGGTCAGCTGTTGCCGTATTCTGTTTAAGAATTCAGAAAAAAGGTGAGTATACAGGAAATTAAAATTAAAATGAAAAGAAATACATGACTGTAAGCCGTGACTGCTCTCATAGCATTGGTTCCTGATGTAGCCGTGCCAGCACGAGATCCAGGGCGATTGACGGTAGAGATCCTTTGTGCAAATCCAGCAGACACCATTCCACTTGATTTTTGCACTCCGTACTCGTTCGCCTAAGTGAAAAATATTTTATTAGTAAGGTTTAGTAAATATTCATTAAAAAATATTACCATTCGTGTTAATGGTCTTGATGACGAGTTGATTATTCCACCGTCTGCACCACTTTGACTGGTATTGGCTTCCTGCTGATGTTGTTCCCAAAAGGAATTGGTATCTGAGCTTCCACGTCGAGTTTGAGGTCTTTCCATTTCGTGAACAAAAGCTTGCCCCTATGTTCCTGTGATCTCAAATCATTGTCCGTAGACAAAGGGTACGGAAGGTACACAGCTGGTTCCTGTTCAATGTTTGGTTTACATGGAAAAGCGTTGCCTTGGAGACTTGTTCTCCCCCAAACATACCACGCACAGCCACTCATCACAATTTTATTCATTTAGATGAATGATAAAGCCATTACATTATATATAACTAAACAAGTAGACGGAACACAGGAAAATTAATTAAAAGAAAAAATAATAAAGATATCTTCCCTGAAAATCTCCTGTTTTCATTTTTTGTTGGTAACTTATTTATCTAATCTCATCGAACGTCGGACCGACGTTCGGGATTTGATTACAGGATCTCGTTTTGGAAGACTTTTGGGTGGTGGACGAGATGCAGGAGCAAAACGTAATTCTTCTTTACTCAATAAAATGAAATCAATTAAATACTGATGAGTACGACATCAAAATTAACACATACCTGTTACTTCCACTTCTTCCGCCTTCTTTCTCCTCTTATTTCGAACCACTCGCTTTGTTTGAATCGTCTTTTGACTTGATTCATTCGATTCTTGATTCTCTTCTTCATCTTCACCTTCTTCAGTTGGTTGAGACGGGCCAGCCTGATCTGAGCTTTCTTCAGACGCATCTTCCCGGCCCCGTTTCATATTCGATGCCACTGTTTCAGCGGCTGCAGCAGCTTCCTCTGAAATGATGTCCAGTTCAGAAGTTCGTCCAGCACCTGCACGGCGCAAATTATAACGGCCAGATGCAACAGACGATGGTCTGCTGAGAGGTTTCTTCTGTTTTTTGACTCCACTGGTGCTATCGCCTTGCAAACTGATTTCGTCTAGACTGATAGACTCATCCGAGTCGACTGGGGCTACAGAAAGATCCTGATAAGACGATCCGGATTGCATTTTGGGTTGCAATTCAAATGGAAGTGCAAACTCTGTTTCTTTCTCTTCCTCGAGAGGGAACAAATTGAGGGCTACTGATTTCTGCCCGCTTCTTAATAACGATTTAGCCGGTGTGTGTTTCCTCCTGCTGGGCGTTAATTCTCGGCTGGTACTCACTGGAGGTGGCTCTGACGTCACACTATTGGTCGGTGAATTATCTCGTGAAACATTAGACGATTTTCGGCCGGATCTTCGCAGAGGTGAGGCTGGCAGGAGATCGGGTCCTCCCGGACCAGAACTATGTCTTCGGATGCGTCCAACAAGACTAGCTAAAAGTGCATCTGTCGAGGCTGTCGGTTCTGGCGTTCGATCACGTAATGCTGATATCCGGGCGGATCGTCGTATCGGTGTTCCAGTTACACTACTTCTTCCCGAATATGAACTCTCCGCTGGACTGACTTCACAACTCGGTGGGGCTGAAGGCTGATCGCCCTTCGCTTCAGAGCGTCTTCTGCTAGCCTTGGGAGGCGTAGTTGGTAAGGTCGATGGAAGAACTTCTTCTTTGACTGGAGTAGTTGGACCTTCCATGACTGAAGTGGACAAACGGCTGGATCGACGTCGTGTAACAACCTGTGAGGTACTAGAAGTGGAAGAGCTATGCCTCCTCGTTCTCCTCTTAATATTACTCTCTATCATGTCCTCATACTTTTGCGGAGGTTCCGATGTGATGCTTTCAGGTGAACGATCCCTATCTTCTCGAGTTTCCCAGACACTTCGTCTCGATGTAAAGGGAAGTGGAACATGTGAGCCCATTATCAGCGATTTGGAACGTCCTTTTTGCTGTACTGGACGAGGCAATTCCAACTCTACCGTGTCGTCATCAGAGGAAGATGGCGGTTCTAATGTGTTTCCTTTTTCTGCTTCATCATGCTCCTTGGCCGCAACCACATTGTCCAAATCAACACTAGTGTCTCCAGCCTTATCATCCATTTCTGTGTTTCCCTCATCTTCAGTTTCCTTTTCTTGATCTTCCTCTTCTTCTCCGACATCATCCAGCGATGGACTTTTCCCTGTTTTAACAAGCATCGTTGATTGATCCATTGAACGTTCCTCAACAATCGTCGACAGATCCACTTGTGACGTGATAACAGCCGCGTCGGGAATGAAAGGCACTTCAAATTTCTCGTGGGCTTCCAAAATGTTCCTTAATTCCACATTTTCATCGGTCGTTGAACCTTCGGTATGATTTGATTCGTCAGAATGTTCAGCTTCGATTCCACCCTCGTCAGTTTCCACTTTACGTTCGGGTTCGACCACCTCCTCAACTGAACTGGACGTTCGTTCAGTTTCAGCTGCAGGAGCTTCCACATCATCTTGGCCATCTGATGAAGCTTCGCTATCGGTCAAATGAAGTCGACTCTACAAGATAAAGAAACGAAAGTTAATGGGAAATCCTTTCAAATCTAACTGAATTAATACCTTAAAGACGCTACTGCGCTGGGCATTGGGTTTCGGTTGTTCTTCTTCCTCAACATCTTTGAAATGAACATTCTGCGATTCGGCAGTCGGTGACATTTCAGGCTCAATGACTTCATCTTCTTCTGAAACACCTTCAGAACCGGCCAGTGAAGACATCGAGAACCGACGCAAACAGGAAGGACGAACTGTTGAAATAGCCTTTGGTGTTTCTGTAAGTTTCAATTCGAAATCCTCCTCTTCTTCTTCTGCCTCGTGTTCATCCACTTTCTCGCAACCCTCTTCGTCTTCAGACCCCACATCAGCAGCTACAGGACTATGTGGTGAATCAATTGGATCTGGACTTGTTTCTTCTATTGGTTGAACATCCAATTCTTTTGGTTCATCTTCAACGGTCTCTCCATCATCCATATCAGGTTCAATTTGGCTGTAGCCGCTAGCTTCAGCTGGGCTTTGTTGGCTATCTTCCTCCTCCATTTGGGTAGGTTCAGGTTGGACAGCGACTGCTTCTGTTACATCAAAAACACTTTCAAAATCTGGTTCTATTTCACTGTAGCCACTAACACGAGGTTTGCGCAATGCAGCAGCTTCTTGCAATTGAAGATTGTCCTCTGAATCATTGGCTTCTTCTTCTGATGATGAAGAAGATGATGACATGGTGAACCTCTGCTTGTAAATGCTGGTAGATATAGTTGTCTGATGACCCACGGCTGAACGCACAAGACTTTGATGGGTTTCTGAAGAAGAAGAAGAATCTTCAAGATTTTCCTTCTTTGTTTGCAAATCTTCTTGTTCATCAACCGATCCTTCCATACTTTGCGAATATTCAGAGACTTCATCTTCTTCATCATAATCGATCGTTGGTACGAATGATTCTTCTTGTAAAATATCTACAGTTCTTTCACCAGTTTCGGTTGTTTGTGATACTTGTTCAGGCACTTTAGTTTCCGCTTCATCTTCTACTGGTTCAGAGATCGGCTCAACTTGAACATCCGGCACAGCTGAAACCTGAGGTTTATCATCTTCTTCCACTGATTTTTCAGATTCAACTTCGGATTCTTCTTCCACTGGTCTACTGACGATGGGCTTCACTTCATTCTCTTCTTCTTCTTCTACAACTTGGTCTTCGTCTTCAACTTCTTCTTCATCCAAGACTTGATCATCTTCTTTAATCTCTTCTTCTTCTTCGATGACTTCGATATCGTCTTTGACTTCTTCAATTTCTTCTTGAGCTACTCCATGATCTTCTTCCTCTTCTTCCAGTTCTTCTTCTTCCGGTTCTTCCTCCTCCTCAACTTCATCGTAATCTCCTTCCAATTCTTCTTCCTCCTCTTTCTCAACTGATTTACTGTCAACTCCTTCAGCCTCATCGCTACTAGAATCGAGACATACAATGTCACTTTCATCATTCGATGATTCATCCATGTTTTGACTCTGTTGCACCCCCGGAATGACGAGCGTTGGTTGTTCTTTTTCGACAACGCGTTCCAGAACAGCTAACGTCGGTGCCTCTTCTACGTCATCATCCGGCAAAGCAGACTCGGATACAATGATGGGATGGGTAGTTGTGCTTTCTATGTTTGTTAGTTCCATGCCGCAACTCGAAATTTCTTCACTGGACATCACCTTCTCAACAGGCAAATCTATGTTGGTTAGTTCCATGCCACAACATGAAATTTCTTCATCGGGGATCACCTTCTCAACAGGCAAAGGACCTGGAAGTTCTTCTTGCACCTGTTTTTCTTCAACTTGTGCAACCTCTGAAACAAAAGCAGATTCGCTATCATCTTCAAAACTGAGAAACTGGGAATCCTCTCCCACTACAAGACTATGCTGATTAGAGTGCTGGGCATCCGTCACGACTTCCATGTCATCGTCTTCCTGTACTGAACAGACGGCCGCAATTTCTGAAATGTCCAGTGGAGGTGAGGCAGCATCTTGTGGTTGCGGCAGACGGAAACGTAATTGTTTGGCCGATGCTGTTGAAACTTCCATTTCCGTCTCTGATTCTGACGGATCCGCTTCGCTTGCAGGTCGTCCGGCTGTCTCAAACGCAGAAAAGTTCATGAAACGCCGCATCTTATCTTTCAAAATGGATGAGGGTCGACTAGAAATGCTGCCATCTGCTTCAGTAATCGATGGATGGCACGGCCTGGATCGCCGGATAGGTGGAGTTTGTAAAACTGAAACAACTTCTGCATCCGTTTTCATAGCTGCAATAGCTTTAGGAAATAAAGAGAATCGTGGCCGTTTTCCTTGTCTCGATTGACTTGCATCCGCATCTTGTTCCGTGACGGAAGTTATGTCCATTGAATCTGGAGCGCCTCTAGGCGAAGGAAAGCACAACGACATGCCTAAGGTTATGTTGCGCTGAGCTGGTTGTACAATGTTGCATAAAAATGGAGTCGTTTCCGGCTGATTCTCATCCGGATACAGTACAGCCTCTGGATCGTCCAATTTGCGTTTCCTAGGCCTCAATGGCGTTTGAACTTCTTCGTGAAGCTTCTGTTCAATTAGCCAAGTGGCTCGTGATTGTTCAATCACCGTGCGGAAGAAATTGGAACCGCTTGATTGGATTTTGGACGTAGCCGGCAACACAGAAACGGAAAGTGGCCGCGGGAATTTCAAACCACCAGAAGATGTCGATGAAGTCGGAGGACGAGAATTAGCGATGGCAGCTAATTTGCATGTGATGGGCGGCAGGGCACCAATCAGCGTCTGCATCAACATTTCACGACGGTTGAATCGTTCCCTGGAAATGGTGTCACGGGCCGGCCACATCTGATTCAAACGTTGACTGTAGGCAATGGCATCCGGATATTTACAGCGTTGAATATAAAAGAGGAGCAAAGCTTCTTGCAGGTCGATGTTCCTGCTTTGTTTCAAGAAGTTAGTCACGTGATCTTCCTCCTCCTCAGACAATGGCAAAGTTAACAGAACGCTGACTTTGCGCATTTCCTGACATCCGTTGAGCAAATGCTGCATCAATTCGACGCTGTTACGCTGATTGCGATTGCGTCTGATGTAACTCAGTGCATCACTGATCAAACCATTGGCGATCAGGATCGTCAGATGGAGCTGGATGTCTTCCAGCTCGGGACAGACAGGCCGTCGCAACGTAGCGTATTTTAACGCGTGCTTATGCTTGTCCTGGTAGAGAAACGCACGAAGGATAGCTCTCTGCTGGGCATTGGTAATGTCCATCGTGTGGACCAATGGATCAAGTAGCATTCCAAGAGCGTCGTCGAAATTTTGATGATCCAAATGCCAGAACGCCTGCGTCACTTTGATCATGCTGGGCTTAAGTGAATAGGTAGACGGAAAGGTCACTAGATGTTGCAAAATGTTTCCGTAATGAGCGTGACGGCCATAGATCCAAGTCAAATCCATAAAGACGTATTGAACTAGACGATGTTTCGTAACATCGTCTACGTCCGGCCTTAAATATGCTGATAGCAAAGCATACAATGATGGAGGTGGATAAGTTTGAATGTCCCTTTGGTTTGTTGTGCCTTTTTCTTCTGCCCATAACTCCACGACAGATGCAGGGACCAGTTGGTCAATCAAAAGAACTTCAGCTGCTTTGACAGAGGAGCTGAGACTCTCAATCTCAGATTTTCTATTCCGGTAGAATTGTTCCAGTTGACGGCGAGGATAGGGAAGTGAACTACATCCTTCAACGTCATCGACGCTATCTTCGTCGATTTCCGGCAGGAGCCCGCCATGAAGGAACCACAGGACCGTCTCCAAATGCAAACTGAGCAGGTAAATGGCCCGCGATTTGTCCCGGAGTTTATCGTTGATTCCGGAATTCAACGATCGAATTCGTTTGTCCATGACGTCATAGAGGACGGACAAATTATTAAATTGATGCGTCACGTGATAGAGTTGACTGTACATCTGTCGCTCCATTTCTTGGCACGAGTGATCGAAAAGGATGTTGCAAAGATTTTCACGCAGTGATTTCAAGTTGACTACTTGCTGCCATGCCCATTTTTCAACAAAGTTTAAATTGGCTCCTTCATCCTTGATGCAAGAAATCAGGAAAGACCTCGAATTGTTCTCTAGCCCAACATTCAACAAGGACTCTGCCATTTGGGCCGCGTGCGGTGCAATGATCTCGGTATGCGTGAGTCCGGCTTTCATTGCCTATTACAAACAAATCACGTCAATGAAAACTCAAAAAAAAAATCAATAAAAAATGTTACCTGAACGTAAAATCGGTGTGGATGATTAAGAACTTGAGATCCAGCTTGAGACAGTTTTTGAAGAAGAAGCGACTGCATGCCCAAGAACATAACACTTTCCGCTTCTTGGGGACACACGACCATTGCGCGGAAGCTTAATGCCGAAGGATAAAAAAAGGCTTCGGCCGGTGTAGTTGATGAGCGATGAAAGACGGAGAGTGTGGCCGGTTGAATCCAAACTTGCTGTACCGATCGATTGCGTCCAACAGATTGGCTCTGGTAAAATCCCAAAAAGGGACACACTCTGGATGTGTCATCGAAAATCCATCGCGGAGGCATTTGGGCCTGGTACCATTGGTTCAGGTCAAAAATGGCCAAGTAAATTCCGTTTTTCCAGCTCATCGCAAAGTAACATAGGCCATAGCAACCTGTCGCTCTCGTGTTGCCATTAGATGAGGCTAGGCTTTGACATCTCAACAATTCGACATCTTCTCCATTCGATTGGTCGCCTACCTAAAATGAAAAGGAAATTGTATTTTACATTTAACGTAATCATAAAGATATTCAACCCACGATCAAGGGTCCGAAGTTAAGATCCAATCTTAGCGTTATGTACTGCAGATCTTCGTATAAAATACCGCCATCTGGGATGGCCTCTTTGCGGACGTACGTCAACGAGTAAAGCAACGCGTAAGGTGCTGCATGAGAATCCCACGATTTCTGCGCTACGACACTCAGGTAACAAAAATGTCGTGGATCATCTTCTGGCTCCAGAAACACAAAATCCAGAATTTGATCGAGCTTCTCGCCATTACAGCCTAAAATTGAATCTTTAAGTTGATTTATTGAACAACAGATTTTCAGGTCAAGTACCTGTAGCGAAACCACTAAAATCTAATTCCAATGACTTGAGGCTGAACATTTGGAAAGCTCCTTGAGTATTATAGCCAACACATAGGGTCTGATTCTGTGGTATGTATTTAACCACTGTTGCACTGACTTCTTCTTGTCGAACACTCAGCACTGCATTGGATTCATGCATTGACTCCAGAACAAATCGACCAGCCCTGAAATAATCAAAAAATTCCATTGCATAAACAATAAAAGCTTAAAGGGATGTAGATGTGTTTACCTGTACATAGAGTCATTTAGAGGTATGACCAAAACCACTGGAGGTTTGAAAAACACTCGTTTTTGTAAAATGTCATCTGTAGTGACATAGTGCACAATATTCAAATCAAGCTGATGTGTTCCTGCGCTAAATTTGAAATGCTGGTCGACAGCCAGTAGCATAACATGGCCTTCTTCTGTGCCCAGTGCAAAAAGAAAGCAGTCAGACTTCAAAAATTGCCTGTAACTTGCATTTGGAATTTCCATGCTACAAACACAAGTAACCTATTATAGAAATTTCAAAAGAAGAATTTTGAATTATACTTTTGAATTGTATCAAAGTAACCATACCTTGTGAGACACACTCCAAGAATTTAATATCATAGATGTGACATAATTATAAAGAGCCACCGCTCCAGAGCCGGTGTCAGAACTCAAGCCTACTAGGGCAAGGGTTTCATTTGGGATTGGAGCTACACAAGTAATTGAAAAGTCCTGTCCTTGCTGGCAAGAGAAATGTCTGCTTTGCACTCCGCAGTGGGTTGTTGACACAACATCGAGTCTATCTCCAGAAGCAAACCATGCTATGTTGGACTCTGGGGGGAAAAACAAACATACAAGAGTTGTACTTTTGCTTCCATATCATGTTTATGGGTATGATAAAACCTTACCGGTAATAGATCCATGGATTATGTTTTGACGCTCTTGATCGGCCCCATCCACTAGTGAAGATGTGTATTTTACAGCGGACTTCACACTGACGGGCTCAATCCATTCCATGATCGCAAATTAATTTTCTAAAAGCCTTGATATCATTCAAAGTAGCTCTGATAACAAATAATAAGTAACCAATGATGGAACTCGTGATTCAAAATGCCGACAATTACATTTGGTATGACGGTAGATCATACGTTTTTTTCCCACGTTTTGATCTTCTGTGTACTGATTTTCCACAAGGCGCCAATGGCAATTAATGAACATAGTGCTGAAATATTGAAAAGACAAGTTGCTCTAGTGCTAAAAATTCTGCTATCTGGTAGACTGATAATTGATAACCAAAATGAAATTTTAAGTTTATCATCTCAAATATCCTAGTATTTAACCAAATTTACCGAATAGTTTAAAAAATAGGATATTGGACATTTCCTTTATTTTGTTTGCAATTTGATCTGGGACCCAGCAATGCTACCGGAAGCTATTGGCGCCAAATACGTAAAATGTTGTTTTTCTCACTCACATGGTTTCCTCAGACCAATTGCCAAAACAAAAGCGTGGCGTTAGCAACATGTTACTTGTCATTATCTAAGACCCATGGCGACTACATCTATTTTAATAGAATAAGATAATGAATGTAGACCTATAGTGGAATAATGTTGGTAGGTGGAGTGTCCACTCGTTTTAGCCACCTTTGGCGTACCATTCACCGGAGCTCTTCAAACAGTTTTGCCACTGCATTTAATTTTTAACCACCATTAACTATTCTTTTTGCCACAACTAATCTACATCTGTAAATTTACGTACTTTTAATCGTTTACGATTAGATGCTTCACTTTGAAATCCATCCAAAAACGTGGGTCACCACCACATGGCACACCGAAAGAGAGAGGAGCACGTAACTTGTTGGCAGCAGACGAATAAATTGAAAACATGCTACAATTCAAAATCCAGAAAAGATAAAAACGGTTTTCTTTTTATTTTAGTTAATTAACGATGGATACATCACATTTTAGTTTCCAAGCTGATCATGACGCGAGGGAAAATGAAACAAATTTGAATGCTGAATTATCGAATGTAATTTCTTCCAACAATGTTACCTCATTTGACAATATTACATTTTTTCTTGCCACACATAAATATCCAAATGGCCTGAACTTGAACCAAAAACGCACGCTTAGAAAGGCTGCCACGAACTTCTCGCTTGTCGGTAATTTCCCGCTACCTTAAAAATCTTGGTCTGAACTTTCAAGTACATTATTATTGTTTTAGACAACAAGCTATACTATATCGGAAAGAATAAAAAAGATAAAAGACTTGTGATCTTGGATGAGGATGGGAAGAAACAAGTCTTCGAAGATTGCCATGGAAGCTCTTTGGAAGGTGGACATGGAGGACAGAAGAAGACTCTTGAAAAAATAGAAAGTCTCTTCTTTTGGAGTGGAATGGTTAAAGACGTCATTCGTTGGGTAATCAACATTTTCTGTTTGATTGAATCTTACTCTACAGCTATTGTATCACAGGTTACAGCATGTGAAATTTGTGGCCACAAGGAAAAGAGATGTAATCAATTGTATAAAAAAACAAAAACAGTAGACTTTGCCAATGACACAAGCCAGTCTTCAGATACATGTCAAGATGTCATAACTAGTGAAAATCCAACCAGTGGTCTTTATGAAACAGCCAAATATAGCATGGAACAGATTGAGCTATGCCTAAAAAAAATCCAGCACTACGAAATGGAAGTTATGAACATGTCCAAGATAGCAGAAGTTGAAATTGATGATATACTTGATTTCCTTCTTGCTAAAATTCTGAAACTCATTAGCCGGAAAAAACGCGAAATGAAAATTCAAGTATTTATAAATATTCCATAGAAGCATGATTTGTTGCATTCCAAAATAATGTTAATATCTCTTATGCTACATTAGGTTGAAGAACAGAGAATTAAGTCATTAAATTTACTGAAAACATTTCGTAAGCAATTCGAAGGAAGATCGAAGACTATAAGAAAGTTGATTTTGGATGTAGAAAAAACCACGAAAGGTTATCAGCTGTCGTTCTCGCCAAAAAATAAATCACTAACTGCGAGGTACTTTAATAAAGCATTCGTCAAGCATCCAACACTCGAAAATTTAAAATTTTATATGCCAACAGCTTACCGGAGATGCCAAAAATAGAAGAAATTGGTGGAATATGGAGCGTGTTTAATACCGAAGAAGCTCACGAAGAAATTGGAAAGATTATTAAAAAATGTGGCAATATATGCGAGCAGCCTCCGTACATAGTATCAAACATATTGCAATTACCAGCTTCCCTTCGCATCCAAATCAGCCATACCGCGTGTGGCAATCAGCTGGTGAGAATCTTTTCTTAATATACACATCGTACTGCATAAACTAAATTCGATGAACATTTCAGTTATTTAGAGATGCTTACGACATGGGAAGCTTTACGCCAACAAGGAGTCTAAGGCTCTATCACTGTATCCACAATCCTGCTGCCCATACAGACAATGAGACAGTTTTCCATGAAAATCAAATTCAGATACTGAAAGATTTCAGTAAAGAAGATTACGTTTACCTTAACAGTCTTGAACCGCATCAGGTACCCCTAGAAAACTGCCTTAATAAAACAACTAAAAAATTATTTTATCAAATTAGGTTTATGCCATCTACATTAGTTATAGAGAGGAAGGCTCCTCCGATTGGTCTCCCTGGAGCTTCCCTATTCTAGCCAGCACTTCAATCCCAGGATATTGTTGGGAAACAATAAATAGTGACTGGAACCTCTCTTCTGATCTACGGGTTGCTTCTAAGATTGTCAACTCTCCAACTCCGTTGTACTCGTCTAGTGCCCAATATTTTCCAGGGTGCCGCATCAGCTTGACCGTAACTTTCCTTTTGCTTAAATTCAACAGTTTAAAATGAAAATTACCGAGTAGTCTAAAAATTTAGTTGGAGAAGATACCCGACATCGTAAACGCCGATGATGGATTCGCTCTGATTGATCAGTGGGTACAAGGAGGCACTCTCAATCAAGAGGGAACGTTCTTTGTGAATGTAGAAGGTAATGGATAACATTCTACAGTATCAATTTTGTTTCTTTAACACTGTTTTTCTTTTAATTAGGGAAAGTGTTCATCAATGGTAAATTGTGTGATGCTATCACCCCTCTTTCGCTTGTTAATACCACTGTGACCTTCGACTGCCATCCAACTATTGAAACCATTCCCGATGGTCTGAGGATGCAAATAACGGTGGATTGTCACAACGAATCTCACCTAGTTTACTGGAGTGTTCGGAACCAAATTACTAACGTCTACTTTGGTGTACGTTTCCATCAGCCAGGTGCACGGGTGAAGATTGGATGACTGGAACTTCTGTCATCTAATAACGTGCCCAATTGCATTAACTAAAGGGGGAAAAAAAGAATCAGTCGTTTCACTGTTCATTTTATCAAAAAACAATAAATTTGTCATAATCGTAGTATTAAAAAATGGATATTATTTGTGTTCGCATCCTTCATCCTGAGCAGCCACGGCAACCACAATGAACACACTCGACAATTTTGCCCTAAAACGAACGTTTAATTAGTTAATAAATAATAATAAACAAAGATGTTATGCTACCTCTTCCATTTTGGCTTTAGGCACACGACATATGCAGTTGGTACCAAAATTTGTATCTCTGGTTTGAATGCACCTGAGGCAGCACAAGTTCTCATACCCTTGCTTCTTCCATTTTGCAATTAGACTCTGATCAGCAATATGCTCTTTCAAGCAATAGTCGTATAACTCTATGAAATTATTCATAACGTTACGACCACTTTCAATAACGAAAAAAATCGATATGCAAATCGGTATTTACCTCGTGAAATAGCTTTTCGTTTGTAAAAGAGATCAAAGATGTAACGCGAACGCTGGTGATGGATTTTAAAGATGGGCCACAATGCTTCAACTTTTCGTTTTCCTTCATGGGGATCCGTTTCAGCTTCAAAGAAAAAGAGAAAAGGGGTTTTTAAATTTCATGAACATACAATAGCTGAAAATAATTAGGTCAACTCAGAACAATATGGATATCCTTTTCTATAACAAAGTAATCAACATACTAATTTTATATTTAAAAATTTTCAACCTGTTAAGCAGCAAAGAAATGCCTGTCTTACCTTCTCGCATTTTTGCTTCCAATTCTTCTAGTGTAGGTTCAATCAACTCCCAGCCTTCTGGAGGCGGCTTTTTACTTCTTTTGACTTTTGGCATTGTGGTAAACTAGATTAAAAATAAAAAACAAAATGAAAATGAATGATGATTTCAGCAGTTGAATACTTCAGGCACAATGGCAAACCATTACAGGGTTACAACAAAAATATATGATACGACCATGGTATAACAGTAGTCATAAGCTACCGTAATGGGGAAAATCATACCTTTGTATTACTGGTACAACTTAAAATTCTCCTTAGTCTTTTATAGGCTGGGAGAAATGATTGCGGAGATGAGCAAGCAGACTGCTCTTATTCGAAACGAAAACGCTTTCTGTCGTCAAAGGCACACAGGTGCCAGGCACCAATAATACAATGAAACACAAATATCATTAAATAACACATATGTATTCCATTTTATTGTATAATAAAGATTTAAAAATTTATTAAAAGTAATATTTAATTTATGTACCGTCAAACACGAAATATTTTGTAAAAGCAGTGTTGCTCGGTCATCACATGATTGGCCCTAGATGACAGCCCCGTGACTAGTCCAAAACTTGACAAGCCGACGGTCGCCGAAGACATTCGCTTGAAAATGATTCCTTTAACTGGAATCATCTCTTTGGTTGTATTTACTCTATTTTCCGGTGTTTTGTGCTTCGAAAACAATGTACCCGTTTATATGTGGAATATCGACACGTAAGTCTTTAACGTACTAAAACATATTGATTAGAGCCATCGGGATTGATCTCATCGTATCACTTGCATAAGTAGTTTGATATTACAATTTCGCGTTCATTGCCGATTTAGAGATGCCGTTGTGAATCCGTTACATTCGTTGAATGCAGAAGAACTGGTGGGAAAGGTGTCCCTGTCCTTGGAAGGGAAGCTTGTTGCCTTGTTCATGCAAGATGAGGTAACAAGAATTCTGTAGGGTTACGGCTATTTGCTAAATACATTTTCCACTGCAGCTGAGCGTAGATGACTTCAAGTCTAATGACCTTGCTGCTCTGAAATCGCTGGCTGAAATGGATAATGATGGAACATTCTATGCCCCTTCAGTCACCAAAACCACCAAGTTGCCTGAAGTTTTGGCAGCTGCTGGATATAATGTAGTATATGTCAAGTCCCACCAAGACTTGCCTACATCTGCAGTTGTTGGTAAAACAGTGTTGGTTATTGACCTGCCAGCCACCCAACTTGGTGATTTGCGCAAGGAAAATTTGCAGCTCAACAGTAATTTCAATTTCCATTCTATGGGAAGCTATTTTTAAATAACTTTCTTTCCATTCCAAGGTAATGCCATCACCGAAATTTACGAAACCCTGAAGTCCCAACAGCCAGATGTTGTTGGTATTTTCACTGCAAAAAGGAACTCCCAGGTATCTTGTGTTTAATGGTAAAATGTAAACTAAATTTACCTGATGATTGCGTTCTGCTTAAAGCTTCAGCTGGACGAATCTAGGAGGCGCATCGCCCGAAGTGCAACAGCAAAGAGCGCACCTCGAGAAGAGACATTCGTTGATAAATTTTACAACATTACCCAGGAGAGCGGCAAACTGTTTCTCTTTTTCGAAAAGGCTCCTATCTTAAAAATCAAGGACGAGAACAAGACAGCGTAAATCTACACCCATCTCATGATTTAATCATCTCATCAAACATGAAATGTTTTTCTTAAAGGTGGGCCAATTTCACCCTGAACGTCGATCCCGTCTTCACCGGCACTGTTGTTAACGAAACCCACAAAACTGGCGTCCTTGTTTTGACTTACGAAGCATTGGCTCCCTCTGGTCCGAAAAATGACTCTGGATTTCTGACTAAAGCCAAAATCAGGTACTGTTTTCGGTAATAGAAAAGAAACTTGAGGTGCTCAATGAATTGTTTTGTTTTAGTTTCCATTTGTCTACCAAACGAGGCTACTGGTACATCAACCAGACTACCATCGATTTTGATGTCAAAATCAATGATGCCACATTCAAAGAGGACAATTTGGTGTTGGTTACAACGGATGTCTCTACCCCATTGGGTCGCTCTTGGCATTGCACTCCCAAGTCACGTTTGGCAAGTTACGGATATTATTTCAATGGCACTATCATTAAGTACACCAACAAAGTCATCTTGGAAACGGACGGCTTCCAATTGCAGCCTTTCAAAGTGTCCAAAGACAAGTTTGGCGATGGGTAAATAACAAAATGAATCTTTCATTTGATCAACTAATGAAAATTAACATCGTTTCTAGTTATGATTGCGTTGGGTTTTTCACCGAAGGTATTTGGGCCGCCATCATCTTGGGTCTGATTATCGCCATGATGCTGGCCTGGGCCATTTCAATGCTGGCTGATGTAAGAACTCCTGATCGTTACGATGATCCTAAAGGAAAAACTATTACCATCACAGCCACTGAATAGAAACAATTGGTAACTATTTCTTTACTTCCCTATCCATTGAAGACGGTTAGGATGCAATTCCTAATTGCTTTCAATCAGCCAATTCTTTCTCTCTCCTTCTTCGTTCTAATCTTCAAAACAACAGCAAAAACAATTGGCTACAAAACAAGAGCCTGTATAGAATGTCTATTAGAAATAATACTTATAACTAAATAATACCAAGTGAATTTGGTCTGGTGAGATACAAACAAAAACAGTAAAAAACATGAAGCATGGTTTATTTGATTTTTTTTTTTCGTGACACGTCCGTTAGTTGTTTTTGGCTACGCTTTTCCTTGTCTTTTTACGTGTACATTTGCATAATTTGCATTCCATCAATAAATGTTTAGTGTGTTTATACCGTATTTACTCATTTGTACCAAAACATTTAGTGTTTCGTATGTTCCCAAAAATTATCGGGTAGGACACGCCAGGTGACATTAATACATTTCAAATAATTCGTGAGAGAGAAGTGAGTTAGACTGATGTTAACAAGGCACTTGCTTCCTTTGCCTACAGCACAGACGTTCGGGTTTTCTGAGTCCAGTGTCGATCCAATCGCTCCCACAATAAGCGAAATAGAAACCCATCTAGGCAACCAACAAATTAGTAAAAACGCCTAAACAATTACTCGTGAAAGTAAAACTCACTTCGAGGCCGGGTGCTTTAATATCTCGGGGAATAGGTCCGCACAAATCATCGCCGATGGTATGGCCGGATTGCTTGCGGATGCGACTGGGGTTCTCAAAGTTCCACTCCTTCAGTCCCTTTCTCATCTGTTCATAGATTACAATTAATCAAGGAGAATAAAGAAAGGCAAAAAAAGAAAGAGGGGGGGAATTCGCATTGATGACGGCGCATAATTATAATGAGCCAAACTTTCTAAAAAAACCGACATTTTACAGCTGCGTGTGTGGTTTTCTACACTCGTTTCGTGTTTGTCGTTAACATCTCATACGCGCATATTTGAAAAATTTAGGCTATGGCCACGCAAAAAAAGTGGTTTTTCTGCATGTGTGCAGGGAAAATGTCGGTTAATCGCCAATGGTCAGAAAATAAAAAATTAGAAACAAAAGAAAAACGAACCACTTCGTAGCAAGTGCCGTTATAAGTATCCACTCGAGGTGCATTGCAATCGGCAGGGAATTTCTTGGGCAAGATGAAGATTTTGGCACGAGGAGCAGTGCCCGGATTGCCAGCAAAAAAGATGCCACATCTCCAAGTGTCACTGTTAATAAAATTAATTTAGAATGAATTAAAAATGAAGAATGTGAAATAGAATAAACTTACGCTGAATCTGAATTGCTGGCGATGACGAAAGGCAAGACGATGAATAAGAGCGGGACGATGATTTTGACAGCCATAGTCATCCGAATGTGAGCACACAAATGAATTGGAAAAGAAGAAAGTAACTTGCTTCGCCAAACTTGCACTTAACAAAAATAATCTGCCGCTCTTTTTGTTTCCTTCTCGTTTTCTCTTTTGCTCAAGTCTGAATGATTTCCAATGACAGCGACTGTCTGAAATATATATAGCCACGCGGAGAAAGGAGAGCTGTTTCTCTGTTGTTGCAAGTTTTTATTTTTTTAAAACCAAGATGGGGAGGAGTTTCCCAATGGGGGCGGTTCGCTGCGGGGCGCCATGTAAGCCAAAGTGTAGTCAGGGGGCATTTCTTTTTCTTTCTTCTAAAGCAAATGGGGGTGGTCCCCTCCTCCATTGTTTCTTATCGCCATCAACTTATCTAGTGAAAGTTGCAAAACTCCCTTGCAAGTTTTTGTTGTTTTCTTGGCTTCTTTTTTTTTTTTTCAAATCTGGGTTTTTTTTTGTGTGTTCTTTGGAAAACTTGAAAAACTCTTTTCACCGAGTCTGCTTCCAGTTTTTCTGTCTGTTTTTTTTTTCTATTCGTCTCATTTCCCTTGAAGACGTTCCTCTTCCCCCCCAGAGGAGATGATGAGCGATTCCGTTTTCTCCTAATTTCACAAAAACGTCGAATTAAAATGTGAAGGCCATTCAAAATGCCAAAAACATTTCCAAGGTCCTCTGCTACATTCTAACTGCAAATAAAAACAAAAAGATTATCGATTAAAATAACACTTAAATGACTAAAAATAGAAATAAAGCAGACTTAACTTTTTATCAGAATACCTGAAGACTTGCAAAGTTGAATAACATGCAAATCATTGTGTTTTCAAGGACAAGAGAAACCCATTTCCTTGGAACCGAGTATTAAAAATAAAAATAGATTTCAAGTCTCGGTCCATTCCATTGGTGAAACGAAAAAATCGACATTGAACAAAAGCAAGTTTCTCCGTCCGGAAGGCGGATGTCCATGTCCATCAGCTCACACACACGAAAACGAGCCGAACCATCAAGATGAGCTCGTGCGTGATGTGTTTTGACCTACTTTCTCCAGCCGACTTTACATAACATAAAAGAAAAAGGAAGGAGGTACAAGAAGGGGAAAGAAAGAAGCAGACACAAGCCGACGAACAGCAACACATTTTTCGTCGACAAATGCTCACTCACGAAAAAAAAAGAAAAAAAAATATATATAAATATATATTTTCTTATTTCCGCGAAGAGAAAGAACAAGACGGGTGGGAAAAGGGAGAATAGAAAGTGTGTTGTGACGGAAGGGGGCGGGCGTTTCAACCAACGTCGTCATCATTCAATTGGCAGACGAGTTGGTGTAACGTTTTGACTGTTCGTCGGATGTCTGCCATCGGCGGGCCATCCTTTTATAGGGAAAACACACGAATCAATCAATCTGCAAAATGTGTAACTATCGAGAAAGGGAATTTTTCGTTTTACCTGAAAGCTGATGCGTTTCTCTCCGTTAGAACGTCTCGGTATTTGTACCAAACTATATACACAAAAAAAGATTTAGATAATAAAAATAAATCAATTGAATAAAAAGGGAAAACTCACTTGACTAGGCGTTGAATGTTTTCTCGCAATTTTATCTCGATAGTTTTGATGTTATTCATTTTATCATCTTCGCTCAGTTCTACCGACTCATTGGGAGTTGATTTTATAACCGGTTTTGATTCCATTTCAGAAATTTGCTGCTCTTGTTTTCTGATACGTTCCTGCAACACCGAGATTTGCAATCGATGGCGATTCGTATCCGTTTGTTCTTCAGATAATTCTCTCAGCTGACGTTCCAATCCTTCGAATCGAATACGCCATTGAGTATTTTCCTCTACCAGACGATGAATGCGTTCGTTATCATTGGCTTTGAATTTCAATTTATCTTCTAAAACTCGTTTTTCATTCACTAATCGATTGACTGTTTTACGAAGACTTTCATTTTGACGTTCATCTTCTTGGATACGATCCTGAAGATCTTTGACTTTCAATTTTAAATGATCAATGACAGCCTGCATTTTCTTGCGCTCCTTCCATTGATCCATTGCTAAATTTCTGACCATCAAATTCTGTGGATCTTCAGCCGTTGGTCTCTCGGCCGTGTGGAACATGGCCAACTGTCCTTCCAACTCTTTGATGCGTTTCAATAGACGACAGACTCCATCATCCGGCAAGGATTGAGCGGCCGCTTTTTCGCCCGACAGTCGAGTTACACGCGTTCTAAGTGACACCATCTGTCGACTCAGATTGCCCTTTTCTGTTTGCAATTTCTCAACTAAAGATGATTGATCTTTCAATTGATTTCTTAACAACTCCAATTGCTTCCGTTGGGCTGCGGACGTCTTTTGAAGTTGAGTGTGTTGCAATTCCAAATCGGCTAGGGTATTATTTGATCCTGTTTCTCGTTTAGATGGACTAGTTTCAATCATGGCTGGACTTGGCAATCGGATCGTGATGGGCGTCGGTACTGGAGTGCTGGTAACTAATGGCGGGGGATTCACGGCGCACTCGAGACGACTATGCATGTCTTCCGCCAGCTGTTTCAGGAAATCCATTTGCTTTTCTTTCTTGTCCAATTCCGTCTTCAGTTTTGCCACCAACACTTGGAGCAAAGTACTCCGTCTATAAATATTTAAATTAGTTCCATGATTTTAATAATTTAGAATATTTAAAATCGTACTGATTGTCGAAACGTTCTTCGTTCAGCTGACGTGTTAAATCAGATACTTTGTCACGTTGCTCTTTCAATTCTAATTGACTCGATTCCCATTGCGATTTCAGCTGTTCCACAACCAATTTATGGTCTACCATTAAACTGTGGATGAAATGATTAATACTTTTATGAATTTAATATGCTTTGAATGTGAAGTTTCACACCTTTCTTTCAATGATTGTTTCTCCTTGCTGAGAATTTCGGCTGCTTGTTTCCATTGAGCGGCCTGTTTGCGAACAGTTTCCAGCTGACCTGATATATCAGAAATCTGAGAATGGAGTTGATGACTGGAATCTGCTTCCGTCTCTAAATGGCGTACTACGGCCCGGCTGGAAGCTGCAGAAGCAGCAACTTCCCTTTGCGTCTGTTCAACCCTGTTTCAAATTCGATTTAATTATGATTCAAATGATATTTCATAATGGCAATACCTGTGTAACGCTCTTTGTTGTTCGAGGATGGTGTCTTGCAAGTTGAGAACCTCTTGACTGTGATCTTCAATCATTTTCAGCTGTTCCAGCCGTACTTCATCGAGAAACTGTTGAGAACGTCTTAATGTTTGTTCTTTGTGATCCAACCGGACCTTTAATGTCACGAGTTCCTTTTCCATCCTCTGTAATTCAAACGATTAAATTTAAAACTTGAATAAAATTAACTCATTTAAAAATATTACAATTCTGATTTCATCCATTGGTTCGCTGTTTGTCAATTCGCGACTTGAAGCAGCATTGGCGTCTTGCAATTCAATTAGCACTTTGTTTTTGGAAAGTAAATCTTGTTCGAGTTCTTCGATTTTGGTCCCGTTTTGAGCAATTTGATTCATCCAATCGATTTCACGGAGTTGCCAATTGACGATGGATGCTTCATGCTTCTCCGTCACATTATGTAACTCATGTTTGACCTTGTCCAATTCTAATTCCAGATCACAGAGTTTCTGCTGGTATCGCTCCAATTGGCCGGTCAATTCGCATGGCGGTACAGCCTGTTGTAGTACAACAGTTTCTTTCGCTTGTTTAGGCGATGGAGGTCGATGAACTTCCACAACGGGCTGATTAACATTCTCAACAATGTGGGGATCGCATCCAGAGTCGACTACTTTCACCGAAACTTGAATATCTTTATCGGTTTTTGATGTTTTCTCGGCACTGCTAGGGCGACTTGAATGCGTCGGTGATGGCCCAACTGGCGGTGGATGTTCGACTGTTATAAAAGTGGCCGATTTCATATCGCGGACTCTTTCTCTCAACAATTTGTTCTCGCCGTAGAGTCGACTATTTTCATTCATGATGTCGGCATAGGCGTCGTAATGGCCGAATAGCTTTTCGCTATTCAGTACCGTCACAAGCCGTTCCAGTATGGGCGATTCAATTTTGACATCACTACTACCTAAATGGTACATTCAATTAGCGAATAAAATATGATTATATTTTTTTGTTTTATTTACCATCTTGTTGACGAACGGAATGTAAAATCTCGATTAATCCTTTCCTCAATACAATAACTTCCGAACAAGCTTTTTGATAGTCCAATAGAAGCTTATCGTTTGGTTGGGAAACGGGAGTAGAAAGAACATCAGGTGGCTGACGTTCTCCTCCTCGCAATAGGGCGCGTTTAAAACTTCGGTTCTATTCAATTCAATTTAACGAAAAATTCAATTTAATATAAGAATATTAGGTATGACGATAATGTCATGATTACCTCTAATCCTAATTGCATGTTTTCTTCTTTCAGTTGCTGAATTTCTTGCTGATATGCCTCTCGTTGTTGATTTAGTGTCATCTTTTTTAGAGGAAGGTCAAACAATTTAGGGTCGACATTATACTTTTCCCTGCGTAAAACATTAATCAAACAATCAATTTTTTCAAATAAATTATTATAAACTACCTGAGATCAGTGTTCTCCAAAACAACGTCTTCCATTCGTTCCTCTAACGTATTGAGTTGTTCGATAAGGCGTTCGATGTGGTCGTCACGGATTTTCAATTGTTCACGAGTTTCTTTCAATTCTTTTGTGGCCTCAGCTAGTCCGTATGTTCCCGATTCGTAACGATGAACGACTCTGATGAGCTCAGCCACCTAAAAGACGTAAATACTATTTTTTAGATATTTTTAGATTAATAATATAATTTTATTACTTGTTCTTCCCGTTCCAATAGAAGTCGATCGTTTTCCTTTAGTGTAGCCTTCAGTGTTTCTAATTCTTTGAGTTTCCTTTTTACCCCGCTCGTAATGGCTTTCGCACCGTCGCTTAGATGCAGACCCTGGAATCGCTCCATCAGACGGGCACTTTCTTCTATCTCTTTCGAGGCCGTGGCCAATTCAGCTCTTAGTCGTTCAATTTCCTTTTCTCTATTTGATAGGCCCTGTACAAAGAAAGAAAGCAATTTTAGGATGGTTCACTTAACGTACAATATTTATTACTGAAGATCTATAAATTTCAAGCTTGGCTTGAAGCGTTTCGATCGTTTTCTGTTTGCTGTCAATAATTTCCTGCAAGATTAGATAATTAGTACATTTCAGTCATGGATTAGAAATATATATGTTACTTTGCATTTATTAATGGTGACATCTACAGCTTCAGTTAACTTGTCCAAATTCTCTTCAGTTTTGTCCTTTTGCCATTGACATTCTCCGAGTTGAATACGAGTTTTATCGTTTTCTATCTCAAGTTGGCTCGTTCGTTCTGCATCATGCAACATACTTTAATTGTGAAAGGGAAAATTTTAGTTCATTCAAATACCTTTAAACGTTGACTCGAGAGTTTCGTAGTTGTGCGTGGCTATCTGAAGCTGCTGAGTGCATTCGTTAAAAGGTTGAGTTAGTTCCTGAATCTGACTGTTACATTGCTGGTTTTCTTGCTCCATTTTCCTGCAATCCCTTAAAAGTTGCTCTATGTGATCATTTTTTTCACGAACGACTTTTTCGAATTCAGCCAATCGAACTTCCAGTTTTCGACGTTCCCAAGGTGGATTATCCGAGTCTGAATTATTAGACTGTTGTGCTTCACCTTGTTTCTTTGACTTGTCTTCCTGAAGTTGCTTCGTCTCTCTTTTCAAAAGTTTCACCATTTGACGGAGCTGAAAAAAGTTTAAAAGTCAAAAGTCAATATGGATCAATATCCGTGATTGTTTTATTACATGCCACTTTGTCATGCTGTTACTTTCCCTCCCACATACAATTTATTCAGTAGCTGTGAATAATAAAGTAGCACACCCTCTACCTTGTTGTTAGGGTTACAAAAAAGCTACTAGTTGGAGCAATAAAATAGTTCAACAACATACCTTTCTCGAAGCCTGTTTTTCTTCGTTGAGTTCTTTAGCTTGATCTTGAATAATTTTTTGCAATTTGTTGATCTCTTCATCTTCAGATTCGCCATTGCTGTCCAACGAGGTATTGGTGTTTCGTTTCCTTCGACTGCTTTCTTTGTCGTCTTTCGCGCTACTCTTCCCCCTCGATTTGCTTCCACGTGTTCTTGCATCGTCGTCACTTGTTTCCGATGATACACTTGAATCCGTTTTTCTAAGCGAGCGATTGTCCGTCATTATTGAGCAACGATTGCTTACCAACTGATTCAACCCATGCACTTTCCACTCTCTGCATTTTGAAAAGTTATGCCATGTTTGATTGAGTGAAAGATGTTTGTATTTTGGTGTTCGCTAGGGTAACTATGGCAACGCGTCGCAAACTACCGCCTTGATGTAAACAGCTGATTCCATCAGTATTGACTTTTTTGCCGTGCCCGCCTCGGCTGGTGCCGAACTGTCATTTTCAATTTTAAAACTGACTGCACAAAATGCATTGCTGGTCTTATTTATTACTTTGTTTCGTGAGAATTGTTCTGACGTTGCTTCCACAGACGGGCTATATCCATCCCGATGAATATTTTCAATCGACCGAAATTCTTGCTGGTGGGTTTACAGTTTTTTACGATTAACATTTTCCTCAAATATTACTTTAAATCCAACTCTGCCTACTAGGTCGAATATTTAAATTAGAAACCTACACACCATGGGAATTCAATACCAGCTTACCCATCAGAAGCATGTTTCTACCAGTTTTAACTATCGGAGGGCCATATTCGTTGATGAAACTAGCAAAAGATTGGTGGAACTTTGATGTTTTGCAGCCATATCTGCTAGTAACCATTCCCAGGATCATGATGACTGCCCTGTCTTTTTTATCAGACATGTTCATCTACAAAATGTGTCTAAACAACAACACCAGACCTTGGTCCACTCTCAAGATTTGGGCAAGCTCCCATGTAACTTTGGTGTTTCTTTCAAGAACTTTCTCTAATTCCATTGAGCTTGTGCTGTTCTCTGCACTTCTCTACTTTGTCTCTTCCTCTATGAAACTGACTGATCGTTACATCAGAAGAGAAATTGAGCTGGAAGATCAATATAAAAAAGCCGCCAATGCTGTGGAAAGGGTCAACATTGTTAAAATGCAGAAGAAAATTCCTCTGCACAAGTATAACCACAGCTTCTGGATAGGTGCCCTGTTTGCTTTGGGAGTATTCAACAGACCAACATTTATGTTGTACGCCTTGGTACCCATGTTCTTCTGGATGCAAAGAGGAATGTTTTTAAGAAAAGTGGGTTTATCCGATTTTCACGATCGGATGTCGAGTTTAGTACCCACTTTCATCATTATGGCCATGGTGATAGTCGCCTCCGACACCCTGTTTTATCGAGGATGGTCACAGATGACAGTTGGCCAGGTGGTCATGACTCCCTTGAACTTCATAGCGTACAACATGGATCAAAGCAACTTGGCAAGACACGGCCTTCATCCCTGGTACCTCCATTCAGCTGTCAATGTCCCCATGTTGTTCAATGTTTTGGGCTTGGGAGGTCTGTACCTGGTATCTCGTGCTCTTGTGGTCTTGGTCATTTCACCCTGGACTTCCAAACCCAACCTGTTTGATTTCAACGGATTACTCATCTTTTCATTTGCAGTTCCATTAATGGCATTATCTCTAACACCTCACCAAGAACCTCGATTCCTCTTACCTCTTTTAGTTCCTCTAGTCTTACTGCTTGGTCCTTTTTTGTTGAGGCGACAGGGTTTCTCTGCCAAAGCCATGCGTTCCTTCTGGTATGCCGGTAATGTTGTCTGTGTCCTATTCTTCGGATTCTTCCATCAAGGCGGCATTTACGAGACACAGCACTGGCTCCACAGACACATCCATCACGAACGTGCCAGAGGGACTCATACCCATTTGCTCTACTTCCACACTTACATGCCTCCAATGTCATTATTGGCTCTGCCACATCGAACCTCGATCGTCAACCACATCAACGGTACTCGATACCAACGAGGACGGACGGTGTTTTTCGAAGATCTTGGCAGTTCATTGCAGTTGGAAGAGCTTCGCCAACGATGCACTCGATTGGTGGAAGAGGCGCAATCTAAATATGAAAGCACAAAACTCATGACGGAGATCTTCGTCGTCTTCCCAGCTACGTTATCCTTCCAAATGGATCATCTGTTGATGCCGTTGCCAACTTTAAGATGGAAACACGTGCACAAAAGCTACCCGCATCTTTCCATGGAAGATCCGCCGGATTTTGGTGACTTGTGTCTAAAGAATTTAACTATTTCGCTGACTGATATTCAGTGCAATTCCATCATACCATGGCTGACAAAGAAATGTAATCAAATGGCTCTAGCTGTCTACCAGTTGCAGTTCCATCACCGGTGATTCTAGTCAATGTAAGAATTGGTTAAACATTTGCAATAATTAAATTACTGATTAAAAATAAAACAACCACGAAAAGGATCTCATTTGATATTCTGAGTTTGTCTTGATTCAATTCTTGATTATTCTGGGAGAACTAAACATCTTCAGGGTATGGTTTAAACAGCTTACATTTTCTGGGGTTCATTTAATTATCTTCCTGGTCAAAAAGCGTTTTTCAAAAACAATTATTTTCATGATTGACGTTCTTTTAAATTTGCTATAAAAATGCATTAGTTCAACTTGAGGATCTCGTGTTGCTAAGCGGAGGCGTCAGTTAAAAGCCACACACCTACATCTATGGTCATTTAACCAAACATTGCGGATGGCAAAGGTTCCCCAAATTTCTCCAAGTGAAGTCTATTCTTGACTGAATAGACGGCCTGTCAAAAACGTCATGTCAACGATTACGAAAATTTAAATTATTAATCTGTCTTACTTTGTTATCGACGTAGGAATCGCATTCGTAACACCAAACGGACAAGTCGGAAAAACTGAGTACCAAGGAATGACCACTGCTGTTGTGATGTTCCTTCATGTGACCAGCGACGAACCGCCCGCAGTTAACCTGATGCAATTGAAATTAAATTAGCCTCCGTTATATTATAATGTAAAAGGATCACTTACCTGATAACAAGATAAGCAGACCCAGTTCTCCGAACAATCTTGGCAACTTGAGCATGGGGTTTCAAGACCCCAATGAATGGTATCATCATCGGGACGAACGTGCTCTTCTAAATGGGGACACCAAGATAATGGAACGACAGAGTACAATTTGCCCTGCGTCATAGCCTATGAAAAAACCATCGTCATAAAATGTACATGATATGTTAAATAAGATACAATCTTCATTACCTCGATGTTTTCTGGTAATAGTAAGAATTCTTGCAGGGTCTTTGGAGGAGGGGCTTCAGTCACACCAGAAGCTTCCATTAATAATACACATCCTTCAGTGATAGTTTCTAGTTGCTCATTGGGAGCTGAAGATGACACGAGCTGAAGTTGTTCCAGTTGTTCTTCAATGCTCAGCAGTTTCTTATTCACTTGGCAAGGTGGAAGAACATCGCCTTCGGGTAAATCGACATGGAAACAGAGGCTACTCCAGTAAGGTTTCTGATGGCTGACTACTCTTTGAATGGTGCTCACAGCTGCCGGATTGAGGGGTTCAAAGCGTGGCGTAGGTAATGGATCTCCTAATAACGATTTGGCACACATGGTCATTGAATGCGAAATCGAATCCAAGTTATAGCCACCCTCTAACAGTATGGCTACACGTCCTTGAGCAAGGGAACTGAGCATAGTTGTCATTTGTCCATATCCTTCCGGAGTAATCTTGCAACCTGTGTGAATCACAGCAATCATCTCTGAGAAGTTCTATTGACATTTAAATTTGATTTTTGATACCTCCCAATGGATCGCCTTGAGCAGCATCAAATCCAGCTGCAACGAGAACTAGCTGTGGATCATACTGATATGCTATTGGCATAATAATTTGCTGAAATGCTGCAAGATACTCTGTGTCACCCATCCCTCTCTGTTAGAATTATAAACACATAAAAAGAAATTAGACAATCCAAATAGTACAGCTTAGCATAACGCACCTTAGGCCACGCTATGTTGACGGTATAACCAGCTCCGGCACCTGTTCCAATAACGTTACAATCGGATTCTTCTGGTTTTAATGGAAAAATGTCAAGCCGATGCAGCGAAACATACAGGACTCGAGGATCATCTTCAAACATTCGCTGGATTCCATTACCGTGATGCACGTCCCAATCGATAATTAGAATCCTGAATTCATTCAAATAAAAAATTAATTCAATCGACTGATTAACATATCATAATAAATACCTTTCCAGATGATGTATTTCGATAGCATATTTGGCCGCCAATGCTGTATTATTGAAAATACAGAAGCCGTAAGCTTCATCGCATTCCGCGTGATGCCCTGGTGGTCGGATAACTCCGATACCACTTCGGCTTTCGCCGCTCAAGATGCTTTCAACGATTTGAAGTGATGAACCAGCAGAAAGCAAAGCAGCACTACCCAAATATTTCAAGAAAAAACAGTTTAGAAGATAAATAGTATCGAATTGCTAGTTGATAACTACCTGTAAGTATCCGGGCAAATGAAAATGGATCCGTACTGTCGTTCCAACTGGTTGAGTGTTGATTGTTTCTTACCGGCCGTCACTGCGATCTCGTCAATGTAATCGGCTTTGTGTAACCACAGTAATTCTTCTCGAGTGGCATCTCGAGCATCCAACCGATGACAACGATCCAGCACTCCGTATTCTAGTAGCTTCTGGTAAATGGAAGTTATTCGGGCAGGTCGTTCTGGGTGACCCCTATGGAAATATTTCGAAGGATTTTAATTAAATCGGCAATGACATTTATAAGAATTGATTGTTTTGCTTACGGTTCGTTGACATTACGATGTGAAGCCATTCTCTCATCGTAAACGAAACACAACCGATGTTTCGGCACTGCCAGGCTCGTTTCTAAAACATCCAAAAATTAAACTAGTTAACGAAGCTACATTAACTATTCATTCACCTTTGATGAGCTTGTCGAGTCTTTGATCCAGAAGGTCAATCGTCTCGCGATTTTGAACTGGATAACAATTTCGAGTTGCAAAAGTTGTCGGTTTGACGTCACTTCCCTCGAACGTAACGGTGGGTACAAAGTACGTTCCTTCCTTTTTGCTGCCCACTTTTGAAACATCAAAACGGCCCTGGAACTGTAGACATTTCCAGAATGGGCGAAGTACATAAATGGCACTCAGGATACTCTCCTGAATGCTGTAAAAGGGGGAACCAGTTAAATTAGGATAAAGACATTTGAATGCATAATAAAAGAATACTACCTAAGTGAAGGCTCATCGATTTTCGAGATGCTTGGACAAGGATCGCCAAGCAGAGTTCGTAAAGTCAGAGCAGCTCCCTCAGCCAAAGATTTTAAACAGTATCCTCCCTAGATTATAAATCCGATTTCGTGGCTGTTACAGTAATAGAATAATTAAATATACCTCAAGAACTACAGCGAGCTTTCCCTGCGCCAATCCCATCAGGGACGACGTCAAATAGGAATAGCATGCAGGGGTGATTTCCATTTCTCCCTGAAAATGTCAAAAATTTAATCAATCTATAAATTGCCAAAATTATGTTGTTAAATTTAGAAATCTTAAATAACATGAGACAAGTTCTAAACCTTCTCGTCGCCCAATGCAGAATCGAAGCCAGAAGAGACGAGAACAAGATCAGGACGGAACTATGGCATGCAAACCAAGAAAAGAAAACAATATAAATAAGAAACTTTCGTACAATACCTCAAAACAACCCAAGGCGGCGTCGTAGCCGGCTGACACTATAACCAACTCTGGTTGAAACTGAGGCAAAAATGAAGCATTTTAAAAGACTTGTGCGTTAATTGGACAAAACATGGAGCGATTGCACACCATTAATAATAATAGGAATACAAGAAAAAAAAAGATGAAAAAGATGAATTACTTCGTAAGCCAGTGGCAACAACAGTTGATGCCATATAGCAAGATAATCTGCATTTCCCATTTTCGTTTTATTCAGCGGCACGTTCACGTTGAAGCCTTTCCCAGCTCCTTTGCCAATGTAGTGAAAATCGCTTTCACGAAGATTGGGCCAAAAGGCACCGTGCTCATAACGATGAACCGAAAAGTACAGGACTCTAAATATATATTCGAAAGGGCAGAACCATAAATAAGGAAAAGACGTGTTTATTTATAAATGAGCAGTATAAATTACCTGGGGTCATCGTAGAACATCTGTTGAGTTGCCTGCCCATGATGGACATCCCAATCAACAATCAGAATTCTATTAACACCTTTGTTGTCTAATGCATGCTGGGCTGCAACTGCCACATTGTTGAAAAAACAATAGCCACAGTATTCACTTTTCATGGCATGGTGCCCTGGAGGTCTATAAAACCATGTTTAAACGAGAACAATAAAGAACATGAGTCATTGATTACCTGACTATTGCCATTCCATTTTGAACCTTTCCATCAAGTATAGCATCGACAATTTCAACGGTTGATCCAGCTGCCAACAATGCTAGTTCATTAGTTGACGGATGAATATAAATGGCATCATAACCAGAGCTTATAGCTTCCAATGCTTCTGCATCTGGGCTACCATCTGTGCCTTTAAGCAATTCAATTCTGTCTGGGGTATGAAGTTTCAGAAGTTCCTCTTGGGTAGCTTTTCTTGGTTGAATTTCTACACAACGCTGCACCAATCCATATTCACGACATCTAACAGATTTTTTTATTTTTTAAGGGCTCTTAAAAAAGAGGGAAAATACAAAACTGCATTTAGTTGGGGGATTTACCTTTCCAGAACTCGAGTAAATCTCTCTGGACATTCAGGGTAATTTGGGTCCCAAAGACATTGGTGCTCCACCATTCGTTCATCATAAATAATTCCTGTTTGTCCACAGATTTTTTCTTTGCAATCCCTTGTCTAAAGAAAATGAATTCTATTATGTACCATCAGCACAATCTGTAACCTATAAATTTAGCCAAATTAATAAACCTATATAAATGGCAGCCTTACATTTTGTAGGTGGTCGACAAATACATTTACTTTGTCATTCTTTTTACTTGATGGTGAACGACCTTTGACGAAGCTGGAAAACTTTGTCTGTTTACTCATCTTGAGCTCTGGGATTGACTGCAATCCAACTTTGACGGACTAAGTTTAATCAACACAACAAACAAGCTCTAGCTTGCAGACGTCATCTTGTGATGGCCGGTTAAACCGCTTGTTAAAAGCGGCTAAATTTTACTAGAAGTTGGCAACTCTTTTTTTTTTTTAAATACTGTCACTAACTGTAGTGTTTAATTTTTTCCTTCTTCACCATTGAATGTTTTCAATAAAATTTTCGGACGAATAGAAAGCCAAACTTAAGTAATGAGACCATGTTAAAGTAATTTCCGATGAGGAATGGCAAGGTAAACAAACAACTCTTCAATGTCCAGAAAGAAATTGTAAAGAATACGAAAGAAGTGAAGCCCACCTGTTGGTGTCGGTCCGTTTAAAGATTTTTGCACTCGGGTTCGCCTCGTTATCCAGCAGTGATGCGTTAAATTATTTCGGGTGATTTTGTTATTATTTTCGAACGGAACCATTCATATACCGAACGTTGTGTGTTTTGTTGCACCGAGAAACGATTCCCTGTGAGAACATGATTTGACTCCGTTTTGCTCTCGATGTGGTTAACTACTACCTCGATGAAATGGCAGTCAAAATTGTCTCTTGCGGATTTCCAACTTACAAAGGATAAATAAATAAAAGAGGATTAGTAGAGGACTAGAAGAGACCCAGCTCCACGTTGTACATCCCGGGAAATGTAATTGCAAAAGATGCCATTCAACAAATATTTGATATAGCCAACAAGGGTAAATTTAACACAGAGTTTACAGGTAACGAAAACATTAAGGGATACCAATTGTATAAAACAGATGGCAAAAAGAAGTCGCCAAATTCTGTTCCAACGATTAAATAACCAATTCAAACGGCAACAAGAAGTGTCTCGATTATATGCTTTATTCGAAAAGACTTTAGAATTAGTTTTCCACTCCTTTCATTCTCTTTCCCTGAGAAGGTGGTGATTCATTTTTCCGTTTAGTAGGTTTGCCAGTTGCATCCTCTAGGATTTTAATTGCGCGTAAGCGTGTCGTAGATGCTATTCTAAAAGTATGCCGCAACAAATCTTCAAGCACAGTCTTTCCGTCCATGCCCTGTGCGTTCACGTCGATTCCGGATTTAATCAAGATTTCAATTGCGTTGGTTAAATTTTCGCTTGGATTGTCTTTACACAAAAAATGGAGCGCATTCCATCCATCTCCGTCCTTTGCGTTCACATCGATTCCGGATTGGATCAACATTTGAATTGCGTCAGTTAAATGTTTGCTTGAATTGTATCCACACAGAAGATGGAGCGCATTCTTACTATTGTTCTTCGTTGCGTTCACATCGATTCCGGATTGGATCAAGAGTTGAATTGCGTCAGTTAAATTTGCGCTTGAATTTTTTTGACACAAAACATGGAGCGCATTCTCTCCATACTTGCTCTTTGCGTTCACATCGATTCCGGATTGGAGCAAGATTCCAATTGCGCCAGTTAAATTTGCGCTTGAATTGCTTGCACACAAAATACAGAGCGCATTCCTCCCATATCCGTCCTTTGCGTTCACATCGATTCCGGATTGGGTCAAGATTCTAATTGCGTCAGTTAAATTTGCGATTGAATTTTTTTGACACAAAGCATGGAGCGCATTCTCTCCATACTTGCTCTTTGCGTTCACATCGATTCCGGATTGGGTCAAGATTCTAATTGCGTCAGTTAAATTTGCGATTGAATTTTTTTGACACAAAGCATGGAGCGCATTCTCTCCATACTTGCTCTTTGCGTTCACATCGATTCCGGATTGGGTCAAGATTCTAATTGCGTCAGTTAAATTTGCGCTTGAATTTTTTTGACACAAAAAATGGAGCGCATTCCTTCCATCTTTGTCCTTTGCGTTCACATCGATTCCAGATTCGATCAAGATTCTAATTGCGTCAGTTAAATTTGCGCTTAAATTTTTTTGACACAAAAAATGGAGCGCATTCCTTCCATCTTTGTCCTTTGCGTTCACATCGATTCCAGATTCGATCAAGATTCTAATTACGTCAGTTAAATTTGCGCTTAAATTTTTTTGACACAAAAAATGGAGCGCATTCCTTCCATCTTTGTCCTTTGCGTTCACATCGATTCCAGATTCGATCAAGATTCTAATTACGTCAGTTAAATTTGCGCTTAAATTTTTTTGACACAAAAAATGGAGCGCATTCCTTCCATCTTTGTCCTTTGCGTTCACATCGATTCCAGATTCGATCAAGATTCTAATTGCGTCAGTTAAATTTGTGCTTGAATCGTTTTGGCACAAAACATGGAGCACATTCTCTTCATAGTAGCTCTTTGCGTTCACATCGATTCCGGATTGGATCAAGATACTAAATGCGTCAGTTAAATTTGCGCTTGAATTGTATCGACACAAAACATGGAGCGCATTCCATCTATACTTTTCCTTTGCGTTCACATCGATTCCAGATTGGATCAAGATTCTAATTGCGTCAGTTAAATTTGCGCTTGAATTGTATCGACACAAAACATGGAGCGCATTCTCACTATTGTTCTTCGTTGCGTTCACATCGATTCTGGATTGGATCAAGATTCTAATTGCGTCAGTTAAATTTGCGAATGAATTGTATCGACACAAAACATGGAGCGCATTCCATCTATACTTTTTCTTTGCATTCACATCGATTCCGGATTTGATCAAAATTCCAATTGCGTCACTTAAATTTGCGATTGAATTGTTTTCACACAGAAGATGCAGCGCACTCGATCCATCCTTGCTTTTTGCGTTCACGTCGATTCCGGAATGGATCAATATTCCAATTGCGTTGGTTACATTTGTGCTAGAATTTTTTTCACACAAAACATGGAGCGCGCTCCATCCATCATTGCTTTTTGCGTCCACGTCGATTCCAGATTGGATCAAAATTCTAATGGCGACAGTTAAATTTGTGCTTGAATTGTTTTTACACAAAACATAGAGCGCATTCCATCCATCGTTGTCCTTTGCGTTCACATCGATTCCGGATTGGATCAAGATTCCAATTCCGTTGATTAAATTTGCGCTTGAATTGTTTTCACACAGAAGATGTAGCGCACTCCATCCATCCTTTCTCTTTGCGTTCACATCGATTCCGGATTGGATCAAAATTCTAATTGCGTCAGCTAAATTTGCGCTTGAATTGTATCGACACAAAACATGGAGCGCACTCAATCCATCGTTGTCCTTTGCGTTCACATCGATTCCGGATTGGATCAAGATTTCAATTGCGTTTGTTAAATTTGCGCTTGAATTATTTTCACACAAAAGATGAAGCGCATTGCGTTCACGTTCGTCTTTTGCGTTCACGTTGATTCGAAAGTCTATTAAGGCTTTGATTTCTCCAGTTAGGTCGAGTTGACAGTCCCTAGAACATAGTTGGCGCAATTCTTCCTCTTTTTCCGTAAGCTATTTTAGAAGAGTAAAAATTGTCTAGATGATCAAAATGTGAATTAAAATTTCATCGAATTGATTTAACCTTCTGTTCGATAAATTTTAGTTGGTGGACTACTTCAGTCGATGTTAACCTGTAAATAGGATTGTCTTCCAACATTTTTTTAAATAGGCCATCCTCGTAGAGGTTAAGTATAGAGATGTCGATATCTATAACAAAACCACAAGCTCTTCATCAACATTTAAGAGTTTTATTCTAGTAAAATAAAAAAAATACTTTGCATATTAGCCGGTTCCATTTTATTCATATTCCTAACAATCTCTTCGTTCTTTTCTGTGGAACCGTAGAGATGTTGCCCGCCCAATAAAAAATAACCAAAGACGAGGGCAAGTGCAAATATGTCGCTCTTTACGTCTCCTCGACCATCTTCGCCTTTCCTCAATATTTCAGGAGCCAAATAATTTGTGGTTCCTCGTATTCCACTCATCGAGCACGTTCCCCTCTCATTTACGGATTTGGACAATCCAAAATCTGCCCATTTAAGTGTTACCTCAGTCGTTTGGCTAGTGATTCTCTCCGAAATAAGGATGTTATCCGGTTTAATGTCTCGATGGACCAAGTTCTTCGAATGGATGTGTTCGAGACCTGAAGCTAATTGAAGAAAAACTTCAATATGATGTGGCATAGGTCCCTTGTATTTTTTAGGGTGATCCGACTCTAAGAACAACTTATCCAACGAAGCAACACACAATTCCAATGCATAGTACCTGTAACATGGCGACCAAAAACTTTCAGGTATAATATCGTTTTATTTCAAAATCAAGACGAAGCAATCTTACCTGAAGTCTTTGTCACTTTCACAATGAAATATTTTAACGATGTTTGGATGATCCAATTGTTTCATAGCACTTTCTTCTTCTTTATTCCAATTTCCCAGTAAAACTTTTTTTACTGCGACTGGACGGCCATTGAACTTTCCTTTCCATACGGAGCCATAGCTACCAGTTCCTAGTGAAATACGGTCGGGCTTACTGTTGATCGAAATTTTCCTTTTTTTTGTCGAAATTTCCTCCATTTTCCGAAAATGCAAAAAGAAACAGCTAACTGTGAACTAGCCAGAATAGCTGATAGGATACAAGACAGTTTCTGAATGGCGCTATTGCGACAGCTTTCTTCCAATCCTTGTCAAAATGGCTGACACCTTCAGATGACCATGACGCGCTGATATCCACTGATCTGATTTATCAGCAGAGATAAATAGCCTTTACGCAATCATGTGAGGCGAACGAAAAACGATTTTACGCTGATAAGCTTGACCAAACAATTTCAGGTTGTACTGTTATCGTCTAATGATAAAAGATTTGAACCTTATAGACTAAACGCGCTATCCGTTTGCTAAGGAACTGGAGGCAAATGAATCGCAAGGCCGCCATAGTATAACTCGTAGCATTCTAACTATCCTGGACGTTGCACAACTAATTGCTTTTACTGTGTCGAAAACATGGCGGAAAATTCGAAGAAAACAAAGAAACTAATTTCGATCGACGCTAACCGTATAGAACTAGGAGTTGGTAGCTTTGGAAACGTATTTAAAGGGAAATACAAAGGCCGTCCAGTCGCAGTTAAAAGAGTTTTACTACAAAATTGGAGCAAAAATGAAGAAGAAAACATGCTGAAGTTGGAACACCCGAATATTATCAAACTTCTTCATTGTGAAAGTGATAAAGATTTCAGGTGAGATTACTTCGACTTGATTTTAAAGTAAACTATAAAATATTTGAAAGTTTTTGGTCGCCATGTTACAGGTACTATGCATTGGAATTATGTGCCGCTTCGTTAGATAAGCTGTTCTTAGATTCGAATCACCCCCAAAAATACGACGGACCTATGCCACGTCACATCGAAGTTTTTCATCAATTAGCTTCAGGTCTCGAAGACATCCATTCAAAGAAATTAATCCATCGAGATATTAAGCCGAAAAATATTCTCATTTCGTTGCCAACTGCCGGCAAAAATGAAGAGATAACAATCAAATGGGCAGACTTTGGACTGTCTAGAACAGTCAACGAGCGGGGTACATTCACCATGAAAAGCGGAATCAAAGGGACAAAAAAATGGCTTGCTCCCGAAATATTGAAACTTTTGAAGACAGGGCAAGAGGGTCGCGGAGACGTAAGGGGCGACGTCTTTGCACTTGCCCTCGTTTTTGGATATCTATTATTGGACGGGCAACATCTCTACGGTTCTACTAAAAATAAAGGAGAAATTATCAAAAACGTAATCGACGGAAAACCAATCAACATGCAGAGTAATTCTTGACATCCTAGCACAATGTTCTGTTAATCCTGCTAAATTTTGTAACGAAGAATTTTTATTCCACTGTAGAAATTGACGAAAAATTACGTGGCCTATACGAGGATGAACTACTTCAAAAGATGTTGAAAGACGATCCTACCGAAAGAATGACGTCAACACAAGTTGTCGATCAACTGAAATCTATCAAGGAAAAGGTTGAATCAATTTAATGCAACTCGAGCATTCACCTAAATAGTTTTCGCTATGTTCTATTTAGCTTGCTACGAAAGAGAATGAGTTACGACGACTATGTGCTGATGATTCTACTATTACTGAAAGCAGTAAACGGAAAAGTGAAGAACCCCATCCAGATGAAAATGAGCATAAAAAGAGCGGATAAGCTACCTAAAAATCTAGCTGAAAAGATCGAACAGCCATTTCCTCTTTCCTTGTTGTCATTTAAATCAGATTTCAAATAATTAGAATATGATTAGTCTTCCTTTAAATCTGATTGTTAAGGTGAACGATTCAATTCAAAAATGCCCAAACGAAAACATCTTAACTTTCGAGCTTCTTTCAAAGCAAAAAAAAAGTGCATCACACCATGAAAGATGACCCTACTTAGAAATCCATCTCTTAAACTATTATCATGCCTTCAAATATCAATTTTGACCGCTTAATGTTGTCCCTTTGATGTGTAAACTATGCGTTTAAGTGAATCTTGCTTGCTACTCCTAACATTTGATGGTTTTCTTTTGCACTTATTTGGTTGGCGCGTAGTGACTGGTGAGAAGGTGCAATATGGCGGTGAGACGATTGTAGTTTTTCCCCCTCGCCAGTTGGCAAATAACCAAATATGTAATGACAATTTTGAACCAATTTAACAAAACTGTAGTTAACCACCTTGAAAATAAAGTAAAAAAATAAATTACATGACAAAAATGGAATTAAAGTTTTTTATCAATACCCAGCCATCACAAGTTCTGCAACTTTTTTTGGCACTGACTTAGAAATCCTGCAACATGGTTGCTACTTCCATTGAGCTACCATCTGTGTTGGCAACGATTACTGTTCACTTCCAACATTGGTAACAGTCTTTTTGCTGAAAAGGTACAAGAGCTTAAGAAGCACATTCTAAGTCAGACTATTTATATTTTTGTTACGGATATTATGTGGCTTCACTGGCGAAGTTGGGACTGGCGTTGATTCAATTCAATTCAAGATATTCATTATCCCCCTTCAATTCAAGTTCGATTCAAGCAGAATTTGATTTTCATACCTCCCAACGGATCGCCTTGAGCAGCATCAAATCCAGCTGCAACGAGAACTAGCTGTGGATCATACTGATATGCTATTGGCATAATAATTTGCTGAAATGCTGCAAGATACTCTGCGTCACCCATCCCTCTCTATTATTAATTATAAATTGAAATTATTAATTAATTAAATTATAAATACATTTTTAAAAAATTAAATAATCCAAACAGTATAGCTTGGGTTTTAGCATAACGCACCTTAGGCCACGCTATGTTGACGGTATAACCAGCTCCGGCACCTGTTCCGATAACGTTACAATCGGATTCTTCTGGTTTTAAAGGGAAAATGTCAAGCCGATGCAGTGAAACATACAAGACTCGTGGATCCTCTTCAAACATCCGCTGGATTCCATTACCGTGATGCACGTCCCAATCGATAATAAGAATTCTGAATTCATTCAAATAAAAAATTAATTCAATCGACTGATTAACACATCATACTAAATACCTTTCCAGGTGATGAATTTCAATGGCGTATTTAGCTGCTAATGCTGTATTGCTGAAGAAGCAAAATCCATAGGTTTCATCGCATTCCGCGTGATGCCCTGGTGGTCGGATAACTCCGATACCACTTCGGCTTTCGCCGCTCAAGATGCTTTCAACGATTTGAAGTGATGAACCAGCAGAAAGCAAAGCAGCACTACCCAAAATATTTCAAGAAAAAAGCAGTTTAGAAGATACGTAGTATCGAATTGCTAGTTGATAACTACCTGTAAGTATCCGGGCAAATGAAAATGGAGCCGTACTGTCGTTCCAACTGGTTGAGTGTTGATTGTTTTTTACCGGCAGTTACTGCGATCTCGTCAATGTAATCGGCTTTGTGTAACCACAGTAATTCTTCTCGAGTGGCATCTCGAGCATCCAGCCGATGACAACGATCCAGCACTCCGTATTCTAATAGCTTTTGGTAAATGGAAGTTATTCGAGCAGGTCGTTCTGGGTGACCCCTATGGAAATATTTGGAAAGAGTTTAATTAAATCGGGGATGGCATTTATTAGAATTGAATGTTTTCCTTAAGGTTCGTTGACATTACGATGTGAAGCCATTCTCTCATCGTAAACAAAACACAGCCGATGTTTCGGCACTGCCAGGCTCGTTTCTAAAATATTCAAAAATTAAACTAGCTTACGTAATTATGTTAACTATTAATTTACCTTTGATGAGCTGGTCGAGTCTTTGATCCAGCTGATCAATCGTCTCGCGATTTTGAACTGGGTAACAATTTCGAGTTGCAAAAGTTGTCGGTTTGATATCACTTCCCTCGAACGTAACAGTGGGAACAAAGTACGTTCCTTCCTTTTTGCTGCCCACTTTTGAAACATCAAAACGACCCTGAAACTGTAGACATTTCCGAAATGGGCGAAGTACATAAATGGCACTCAGGATACTCTCCTGAATGCTGTAAAAGGGGGAACCAATTCAGTTGCGATAAAGACATTTGAATGCGTAATAAAAAAATACTACCTAAGTGAAGGCTCATCGATTTTCGAGATGCTTGGACAAGGATCGCCAAGCAGAGTTCGTAAAGTCACAGCAGCTCCCTCAGCCAAAGATTTTAAACAGTATCCTCCCTAGATCATAAATCAGATTTCGTGGGCTGTTACAGTAATAGAATAATTAAATATACCTCAAGAACTACAGCGAGCTTTCCCTGGGCCAATCCCATCAGCGACGACGTCAAATGGGAATAGCATGCAGGCGTGATTTCCATTTCTCCCTGAAAGTTTCAAAAAATTAATCAATCTATCAATGGTTAAACTTATATTCTTCATTTAAATTTAGAAGTCTTAAGTAACATGACAAATTCTAAACCTTCTCGTCGCCCAATGCAGAATCGAAGCCAGAAGAGACGAGAACAAGATCAGGACGGAACTATGGCATGCAAACCAAGAAAAGAAAACAGTATAAATAAGAAATATGCATACAATACCTCAAAACAATCCAAGGCGGCGTCATAACCAGCTGATATTATTATCAAATCTGGTTGAAACTGAGGCAAAAATGAAGCGTTTAAAAGACTTGTGCGTTAATTGGACAAAACATGGAGCGATTGCACACCATTAATAATAATGGGAATACAAGAAACAAAGATGAAAAAGATGAATTACTTCATAAGCCAGAGGCAATAGCAGCTGGTGCCAAATGGCCAGATAGTCCGCGTTACCCATTTTAGTTTGATTCAATGGCACGTTCACGTTGAAGCCTTTGCCGGCCCCACTTCCTATATAGTGAAAATCGCTTTCACGAAGATTGGGCCAAAAAGCGCCGTGCTCGTAACGATGAACCGAAAAGTACAGGACTCTAAATATATTCGAAAGACAGAACCATATTATCAAGGAAAAGACGTGTTTATTTATAAATGAGCTGTATAAATAACCTGGGGCCATCATAGAACATTTGTTGGGTTGCCTGCCCATGATGGACATCCCAATCAACAATCAGAATTCTATTAACACCTTTGTTGTCTAATGCATGCTGGGCTGCAACTGCCACATTGTTGAAAAAACAATAGCCACAGTATTCACTTTTCATGGCATGGTGCCCTTGTGGTTTATAAAACCATGTTTAAACTAGAACAACACAGAACATGAGTCATTGATTACCTGACTATTGCCATTCCATTTTGAACCTTTCCATCAAGTATTGCATCAACAAGTTCAACCGTTGATCCAGCTGCCAACAACGCTAGTTCGTGTGTTGATGGATGAATGTAAATAGCATCATATCCTGAGCTGATAGCTTCTAATGCTTCAGCATCTGGACTGCCATCAGTTCCTTTGAGTAATTCAATTCTGTCAGGTGTGTGAAGCTTCAAAAGTTCCTCTTGGGTAGCTTTTCTTGGTTGAATTTCTACACATCGCTGCACCAATCCATATTCACGACATCTAACAGATTTTTTTATTTTTGAGGGCTCTTAAAAAAGAGGGAAAATACAAAACTGCATTTAGTTGGGGGGTTTACCTTTCTAGAACTCGAGTGAATCTCTCTGGACATTCCGGGTAATTTGGGTCCCAAAGACATTGGTGCTCCACCATTCGTTCATCATAAACAATTCCTGTTTGTCCACTGATTTTTTCTTTGCAATCCCTTGTCTAAAGAAAATGAATTCTATTATTCTAACCATCACCACAATCTGAACCCTATGAATTTAGCCAAATTAATAAAGCTATATAAATGGCAGCCTTACATTTTGTAGGTGATCGACAAATACATTTACTTTGTCATTCTTTTTACTTGATGGTGAACGACCTTTGACGAAGCTGGAAAACTTGGTCTGTTTACTCATCTTGAGCTCTGGGATTGACTGCAATCCGACTTTGACGGACTAAGTTTAATCAACACAACAAACAAGCTCTAGCTTGCAGACGTCATCTTGTGATGGTCGGTTAAACTGCTTGTTAAAAGCGGCTAAATTTTAATAGAAGTTGGCAACTCTTTCTTTTTAAAAAATACTGTTGCTAAGATGCTAACTGTAGTATTTTATTTCTTCTTTCTTCACCATTGAATGATTGCAATAAAATTTTCGGAGGAATAGTAAGGCAAACTTAAGTAAGAGTAAGAGACCATGGCAGAGTAGTTTCCGATGGGGAATGGCAAGGTAAACAAACAACTCTTAAATGTCCAGAAAGAAATGGTAAAGAATACGAAAGAAGTGAAGCCCACCTGTTGGTGTCGGTCCGTTTAAAGATTTTTGCAGTCGGGTTCGCCTCGTTATCTAGCAGTGATGTGTTAAATTATTTCGGGTGAGTTTGTCATTATTTTCGAACGGAATCATTCATATACCGAACGTTATGTGTTTTGTTGCACCGAGAAACGATTCCCTGTGAGAACATGATTTCACTTCGTTTGCTCTCGATGTGGTTAACTACTGCCTCGATGAATGGCAGTCAAAGTTGTCCCTTGCGCATTTGCAACTCACGAAGGATAAATAAATAAAAGAGGATTAGTAGAGGACTAGAAGAGACCCAGCTCCACGTTGTACATCCTGGGAAATGTAAATGCAAAGGATGACATTCAACAAATATTTGATATTACCAACAAGGATAAATTAACACGGAGTTTACAGATAACGGAAACATTAAGCGATACCAATCGTATAAAACAGATGGCAAAAAGAAGTCTTCCAATCCTGTTCCAGCGATTAAATAACCAATCAAACGACAACAAGAAATGTCTCGATGTATATGCTTTATTCGAAAAGAGTTCAGGATAAGTTTGCCACTGCTTTTCTTCTCTTTCCCTGTGAAGGTGGTGATTCATTTTTCCGTTTAGTAGGTGTGCCAGTTGCATCCTCTAAGATTTTAATTGCGGCTAAGCGTGTCTTAGATTTTTTTCTAAAATGATTCCGCAACAAATCTTCAAGCACAGTCTTTCCGTCCATGCCCTTTGCGTTCACGTCGATTCCGGATTGGATCAAGATTTGAATTGCGTAAGTTAAATGTATGCTTGAATTGTATTGACACATAAGATGGAGCGCATTTTCACTATTGTTCTTCGTTGCGTTCACATCGATTCCGGATTTGATCAACATTTGAATCGCTTCAGTTAAATGTTTGCTTGAATTGTATTGACACAGAAGATGGAGCGCATTCATTCCATCTTCGTTTTTTGCGTTCACGTCGATTCCGGATTGGATCAAGATTTGAATTGCGTCAGTTAAATTTACGCTTGAATTGTATCGACACAGAAGTTGGAGCGCATTCATTCCATCTTCTTCCTTTGCCTTCACGTCGATTCCGGATTGGATCAACATTTGAATCGCTCCAGTTAAATGTTTGCTTGAATTGTATTGACACAGAAGATGGAGCGCATTTTCACTATTGTTCTTCGTTGCGTTCACATCGATTCCGGATTGGATCAAGATTTGAATTGCGTCAGTTAAATGTTCGCTTGAATTGTATTGACACAGAAGATGGAGCGCATTCATTCCATCATTGTCCTTTGCGTTCACATCGATTCCGGATTGGATCAACGTTTGAATTGCGTCAGTTAAATGTTTGCTTGAATTGTATTGACACAGAAGATGGAGCGCATTATTACTATTGTTCTTCGTTGCGTTCACATCGATTCCTGATTGGATCAACATTTGAATTGCGTCAGTTAAATGTTCGCTTGAATTGTATTGACACAGAAGATGGAGCGCATTTTCACTATTGTTCTTCGTTGCGTTCACATCGATTCCGGATTTGATCAACATTTGAATCGCTTCAGTTAAATGTTTGCTTGAATTGTATTGACACAGAAGATGGAGCGCATTCATCCATCCTTGAGACTTTGCGTTCACATCGATTCCGGATTGGATCAACATTTGCATTGCGTCAGTTAAATTTACGCTTGAATTGTATCGACACAGAAGATGGAGCGCATTCATTCCATCTTCTTCCTTTGCCTTCACGTCGATTCCGGATTGGATCAACATTTGAATCGCTCCAGTTAAATGTTTGCTTGAATTGTATTGACACAGAAGATGGAGCGCATCGCATTTTCACTATTGTTCTTCGTTGCGTTCACATCGATTCCGGATTGGATCAAGATTTGAATTGCGTCAGTTAAATGTTCGCTTGAATTGTATTGACACAGAAGATGGAGCGCATTCATTCCATCTTCGTCCTTTGCGTTCACATCGATTCCGGATTGGATCAAGATTTGAATTGCGTCAGTTAAATGTTTGCTTGAATTGTATTGACACAGAAGATGGAGCGCATTATTACTATTGTTCTTCGTTGCGTTCACATCGATTCCTGATTGGATCAACATTTGAATTGCGTCAGTTAAATGTTCGCTTGAATTGTATTGACACAGAAGATGGAGCGCATTTTCACTATTGTTCTTCGTTGCGTTCACATCGATTCCGGATTGGATCAAGATTTGAATTGCGTCAGTTAAATGTTTGCTTGAATCATATCGACACAGAAGTTGGAGCGCATTCATTCCATCTTCTTCCTTTGCCTTCACGTCGATTCCGGATTGGATCAAGATTTGAATTGCGTCAGTTAAATGTTCGCTTGAATTGTATTGACACAGAAGATGGAGCGCATTCATTCCATCATTGTCCTTTGCGTTCACATCGATTCCGGATTGGATCAACGTTTGAATTGCGTCAGTTAAATGTTTGCTTGAATTGTATTGACACAGAAGATGGAGCGCATTATTACTATTGTTCTTCGTTGCGTTCACATCGATTCCGGATTGGATCAACATTTGAATTGCGTCAGTTAAATGTTCGCTTGAATTGTTTTCGACACAAAAGATGGAGCGCATTCATTCCATCTTCTTCCTTTGCGTTCACATCGATTCCGGATTGGATCAAGATTTGAATTGCGTCAGTTAAATGTTCGCTTGAATTGTATCGACACAAAAGATGGAGCGCATTCATTCCATCTTCTTCCTTTGCATTCACATCGATTCCGGATTGGATCAAGATTTGAATTACGTCAGTTAAATGTTTCTTTAATTCGTAGTGACACAGAAGATGGAGCGTATTCTCACTATTGTTGTTCGTTGAGTTCACATCGATTCCGGATTGGATCAACATTTGAATTGCGTCAGTTAAATGTTTGCCTGAATTATATAGACACAGAAGATGGAGCGCATTCCATCCATATCGTCCCTTTGCGTTCACATCGATTCCGGATTGGATCAACATTTGAATTGCGTTAGTTAAATGTTCGCTTGAATTGTATCGACACAGAAGATGGAGCGCATTATTACTATATTTATTCGTTGCGTTCACATCGATTCCGGATTTGATCAAGATTTGCAGTGCGTCAGTCAAATGTTTGTTTAAGTTGTAGTTAAACAGAATATGGAGCGCATTCTTTCCATCTTCGTCCTTTGCGTTCACATCGATTCCGGATTTGATCAAGATTTGCATTGCGTCAGTTAAATGTTCGCTTGAATTGTAGTGACACAGAAGATGGAGCGCACTCCATTCATACTTGTTCTTTGCGTTCACATCAATTCCGGATTTGATCAAGATTTGCATTGCGTCAGTCAAATGTTTGTTTAAATTGTAGTTACACAGAAGATGGAGCGCATTCTTTCCATCTTCGTCCTTTGCGTTCACATCGATTCCGGATTTGATCAAGATTTGCATTGCGTCAGTTAAATGTTTGCTTGAATTGTATTGACACAGAAGTTGGAGCGCATTCTTTCCATCTTCGTCCTTTGCGTTCACATCGATTCCGGATTGGATCAAGATTTGAATTGCGTCAGTTAAATGTTCGCTTGAATTGTATCGACACAAAAGATGGAGCGCATTCTCCTTCCAGTACATCGGTACATTTACATCGATTCCGGATTTGATCAAGATTTGCATTGCGTCAGTTAAATGTTTGCTTGAATTGTATTGACACAGAAGATGGAGCGCATTCTCATCATCTTCGACCTTTGCGTTCACATCGATTTCGGATTGGATCAACGTTTGAATTGCGTCAGTTAAATGTTTGCTTGAATTGTATTGACACAGAAGTTGAAGCGCATTCTTATCATCTTCGTCCTTTGCGTTCACATCGATTTCGGATTGGATCAACGTTTGAATTGCGTCAGTTAAATGTTTGCTTGAATTGTATTGACACAGAAGTTGGAGCGCATTCTTTCCATCTTCGTCCTTTGCGTTCACATCGATTCCGGATTGGATCAAGATTTGAATTGCGTCAGTTAAATGTTCGCTTGAATTGTATCGACACAAAAGATGGACCGCGTTGCGTTTATGTTTGTCCTTTGCGTTCACGTCGATTCCGCAGTCTATTAAGTCTTTTATTTTTCCTGTCAAACCGAAGTAAGGGTCCCCAGAACATAGCTTAAGCAATTCTTCCTCTTTTTCAGTAAGCTGAATAAAAATAAAATGAAAACTTTCTGGTTAATCAAAATTTTAACTAAGACTTTAGCTAATTGATTTAACCTTCGTTTTGATAGAATTTAGTTGATAGACGACTTGAGTCGATGTCATCCTGTCACGAGGTTCGTCTTTCAACATTTTTTGCAGTAATTCGTCCTCGTATAGGCCGCGTAATTTTCCGTGAATGTCTACAGTGTAACAATTAATTCTTCGTTAACAAAAAAGAATATTGCTGTAGGATATCGGGAATTACTTTTCAAATTGATTGGATTTTTTTCGATAATGTTGTTAAAAATCTGTTCTTTAGTTTGCTTAGAACCGTAGAGATGTTCCCCGTCCAAGAAAACACAACCAAAGACGAGGGCAAGTGCAAAGACGTCGCTTCTCACGTCTCCTCGACCCTCTTCGCCTTTCATCAAAAGTCTCAATATTTCGGGAGCAAAATAATTTGAGGTTCCTGCTATTGCACTCATCGTGCACGTTCCCCTGTCATTTACGGATTTGGACAATCCAAAATCCGCCCATTTAAATGTTACCTCAATCGTTTGGCCAGTGATTTCCTCCGAAATAAGGACATTTCCTGGTTTAATGTCACGATGGATTAGTTTCAGCGAATGAATGTGTTCAAGACCTGAAGCTAATTGAAGAAAAACTTCAATATGACGTGGAATAGGTCCCTTGTATTTGTCGGGGTGATCCGAATCTAAGAACAGCCTATCCAACGAAGCGTTACACAATTCCAATGCATAGTACCTGTAGCATGGCGAAGAAAAACAGATATTGATTTAGTTTTACTTTAAAATCAAGACGAAGTAATCTTACCTGAAGTCTCTGTCAATTTCGCAATGAAATAGTTTGACGATGTTTGGATGATCCAATTCTTTCATAGTATTTTCTTCTTCTTCATTCCAATTTTGCAGTAAAACTTTTTTTACTGCGACTGGACGGCCTTTGAACTTTCCTTTAAATACGTTTCCAAAGTTACCAACTCCTAGTTGTACACGGCCGGGTTTACTGTCGATCGAAATTAGTTTCCTTTTTTTAGTAGGAATTTCCTCCATTTTCCGAAGATACAAAAAGAAACAGTTAACTGTGGAATCGCCAGGAGCTGAAAAGATACAAGATAGTTTCCGAATGACGCCGTTGCGATAGATTTCTTCCAATCCTTGGCAAAATGGCAGTAGCCTTCAGTTGACCATGGCGCGCTGATATCTACTCTGCCCGGTTTATCAGCAGAGATGCATAGCCTTTATGAAATCATGCTAACGAAAATACGATTCTCAGCTGATAAGCTTGACCAAAAGATTTCAGGTTGTGCTGCTGTCGTCGGGTGGTTAAAGATTTAAACGTTCGACTAGACGCGTTATCCGTTTGATAACGAACTGGAGACAAATGAATCGCAAGACCACCATATTGTAGCATTCAAACTATCCTGGACGTTTTGCAACTAACTACTTTTTCGTTTCGAAAACATGGCGGAAATTTCAAAAAGAACAAAGAAACTAATTTCGATCGACGCTAACCGTGTAGTACTAGGAGTTGGTAGCTTTGGAAACGTATTTAAAGGGAAGTACAAAGGCCGGCCAGTCGCAGTCAAATGAGTTTTACTTCAAAATTGCAGCAAAAATGAAGAAGAAAACATTCTGAAGTTTGAACATTCGAATATTATCAAACTTCTTCATTGTGAAAGTGACAAGGATTTCAGGTGAGATTACTTCGACTTGATTTTGAATTAAAACTATAAAATATCTGAAAGTTGCCACGTTACACGTCGCCACGTTACAGGTACTATGCACTGGAATTATGTGCCGCTTCGTTAGATAAGCTGTTCTTAGATTCGAATCACCCCCAAAAATACGACGGACCTATGCCACGTCACATCGAAGTTTTTCAACAATTAGCTTCAGGTCTCGAACACATCCATTCAAAGAACTTAATCCATCGAGATATTAAACCGAAAAATATCCTCATTTCGTTGCGAACTGCCGGCGAAAATGAAGAGATAACAATCAAATGGGCAGACTTTGGACTGTCTAGAACAGTCAACGAGCGGGGTACATTCACCATGAAAAGCGGAATCAAAGGGACAAAAAAATGGCTTGCTCCCGAAATATTGAAACTTTTGAAGACAGGACAAGAGGGTCGCGGAGACGTAAGGAGCGACGTCTTTGCACTTGCCCTCGTTTTTGGATATCTATTCTTGGACGGACAACATCTCTACGGTTCTACTCAAATTAAAGGGGAAATTACCAAAAACGTAATCGACGGAAAACCAATCAACATGCAGAGTAAATCTTAACATCCTAGCACAATGTTCTGTTAATCCTGCTAAATCTTGTAACGAAGAATTTTTATTCCACTGTAGAAATTGATGAAAAATTACGTGGCCTATACGAGGATGAACTACTTCAAAAGATGTTGAAAGACGATCCTACCGAAAGAATGACGTCAACACAAGTTGTCGATCAACTGAAATCTATCAAGGAAAAGGTTGAATCAATTTAATGCAACTCGAGCATTCACCTAAATAGTTTTCGCTATGTTCTATTTAGCTTGCTATGAAAGAGAATGAGTTACGACGACTATGTGCTGATGATTCTCAGTTGGAACTAGCAGAGAAAATGGAAGACCTGATTCGGCTCGGAATCGACGTAGGCGCAAAGGACGAGAACGGAAAGAGTGCGCTTGATTATCTGTACGAAAGCAGTTCAAGAAACCCCAACCAACATATAGACAACGCCATTCAAATCCTAAAAGATGCAACTATTACTCGAAGCAGTAAACGGAAAAGTGAAGAACCCCATCCAGATGAAAATGAGCATAAAAAGAGCGGATAAGCTACCTAAAAGTCTAGCTGAAAAGATCGAACAGCCATTTCTTCTTTTCTTGTTGTCATTCAAATCAGATTTCAAATAATTAGAATATGTTTAGTCTTCCTTCAAATCTGATTCAATTCAAAGTGAAAGATTCAATTCAAAAATACCCAAACAAAAATATCTTACCTTTCGAGCTACTTTCAAAGCAAAAAAAAAGTGTATCACACCATTAAAGATGATCCTAATTAAAAATACTTTTCTTAAACTATTTCATGCCTTCAAATATCAATTATGACCGCTTAATGTTGTCCCTTTGATGTGTAAACTCTACGTTTAAGTGAATCTTGCTTGCTACTTCTAACATTTGATGGTTTTCTTTTGCACTTACTTGGTTGGCGCGTAGTAGTGACTGGTGAGACGATTGTAGTTTTTCCCCTTGGCGCCAGTTGGCGAATTTGTAATGACAATTTTGAACCAATTTAACAAAACTGTAGTTAACCACCTTGAAAATAAAGTAAAAAAATAAATTACATGACAAAAATGGAATTAAAGTTTTTTATCAATACCCAGCCATCACAAGTTCTGCAACTTTTTTTGGCACTGACTTAGAAATCCTGCAACATGGTTGCTTCTTCCATTGAGCTACCATCTGTGTTGGCAGCGATTACTGTTCACTTCCAACATTGGTAACAGTCTTTTTGCTGAAAAGTACAAGAGCTTAAGAAGCACATTCTAAGTCAGAATATATATATTTTCGTTACGGATATTATGTGGCTTCACTGGCGAAGTTGGGACTGGTGACTGCTATCGTCAAAGAAGAGGATAAACTAAATTACGTAATCGTCTACATAATTAATTTCGTCAAGACTTTTTGGAGATCGTAATCCCGTTAGATGGGAGGTTAATTTTTCTTTTAGTCAATACTTGGCTAAGAAGAGTCTAGTAATCAAACCTTTAATTAGGTTTTGAATTACGATTTTTTTCTATTCTTCCACATTACTTGATAATAGATACCTAAATCCTTTCTTTTCCAACGATAATTCCATCTTATAAACTTCACCAAATTCAGATTTTGATTCCTTTTTAAAAAACAAAAACTTCACAAAGATGATACGTGAGCAACCAACAATTTAAAAGAACAGGGACGAAATTACAACACCAACACAACTATTTTGAACGAGAAATCTTTATTAAAATGGCGGTCTCATATAACCGTGCGAGTTAGGAATAGATGCCTTGCACAATACAAAAGCTAACTTGCCTCACTAGCGGAAGATACTTAGAAATTCAACATACTTACACTAAACATGATGTAGCAGTTGATATCCAGATTCAAGTTCATTAAATGGCTTGTTCCGAATGATTGTTTTAGCCTTATAAAAGTCAATTTTTATAAGGCGCAATCGATATCTAATGGTATTCTTTTACTTCAAATCGACTAAATTCTGAAATTTCCCTTAGGGCGGATGGGTAAGAAAATTATACTGATGCTTCTAGAAAAAGTAAAGCTCAAGGCCATTGTTTGCCACATGTTCAAGGCCTTTGTTTCATTACTTGCCATTTCGTTTAACATGCTGTGACGTGCCTTTTTCTCTTCCATCAACAACGATCACATGGAGGAAGAGTTGGCAGTTTATTAATTCGGTGCAATGCAAAGTCAACAGGAAACGTGTATTGAATCCAGCATATGGCCAAATTCACTTTCGAAAAGGTATTGAAAAATCAATGAACACGTGTTTGTGCCATCGCTTAACTACCTACTGGAAACAATTTGGAAGGTGGTTTTTGTTCATGTAGATGAAGGATGAAAAAGAAGACTGTGGTTAAAAAATATTGCGTGTTAAGATCATACACAACGTTGAGCTCGACTTGGGCTGCTGGGCGGCCTGGTCACATGGATGTTTAACAGGCGTTTATTGTCTGCGAACTCGCGTGCTAGACCGTCAATGTGTTGGGGACGACACAATAACACTCAACATCCATACAGCCATGGTAGAGAGCCAACTGATGATGTCTTTTTGATAACGGTTATATAAATCAATTTATCAGTTGGAATTTAGATACACTTGTTTGAGGCTAATACGTTGACTATTACATTGATTGACAAGTTCATTCCCATTTCCTACAGAAGACCATGGCCACACCCTGCAGAAGAAGCAGTATATGTGACTGACAACAATCTTGATTTCCACTATATGGATCATGGTTAAATCAAATCACAGGATCAAATGCCAAAAGATAAGTTTATTTTCATGTCATGATGTTGTTGTGCTTAAGCCCCTTTTTAACTTTTTGGTTACACACTCAGTGAATGGCCCTGATTTACTACGATTCACGCTGCTCTCAAGGTGATGGCAGTTAAGGTCCTTCGCTAGCTACTCGTAATAATTGGATTACAAAAGATGTTGGATGTGTAGACCTGTATAATTTTAGTCTAGAGACCGTAAGACATGGACTTCTTTTCTTGTGTCTGTTTCAGTAGAACCCCGTTTCCAGAATGTTCTGGATCATCAGAGGGCGCCATTGCGACGTCATTTGCTCGTCAGTTTCTTCATCTGCCCTCAAGGAATTTGGTTGACCAAAACAAAAACAATGAAGTGAAAAATCCTAATTTACAAATGCGAGCAGATCTATTTGGATAACGTAGTTTCTCTCACCAAGTATCTGTTTGTAGAGCAATCATTTCTTTTTCGCTTCATTCTTATTCTCGTCATTGTTATTCGCTAACCGATTCAATATCTTTTTAGAATGATTGTAATTATTGACTACAAAAATTATGCAAGCTTCTGCTCATCAATGACGAAGAAGATATTGGGTACAAAGAGACAAAAATGAAGAGCAACGGACCCTGAGGCTCTTCGTAGCATTTCCTGGAACGCATTGCGACACTGTGTCTGTGTGTCTCGCAACCGTCGCCCTCTAACCTTATTCCCTACACACACGGATAAACACACTTAAAAAAGGACCTGTCGTCACTCTAGAACTTAAATGCCAAGTCATTGAATACTTTTGTTGAAACTCGCTATCCCCTAGTTCTTGGAATCCGACTTCCCATACTCTTCCGCAATACCGATTCCTCTTGACCTTATGAATTTACTAATAACCAGCATCGATCGTTCTAGCGGCTTCAGTTGTCTCGTCTCTCTCGCACCGTCATCACTGATTGCGCTTCTATTATACGCGACAGTTTTGCGCATCGCCAAACATTTTTTAAACATTGTCAGTTAACCGCCTCTTTACATTCCTTCACACTCATCAAATGAACTCGTCAATTAGAGAAGCAGCTGCAGGTAAATTTAAATAATAGAATAAAATTGTAGCTGAATTAATGGATTGTTTTGAAAACAATAGGAATGTTTAAGAAATTGCAAGAAATGACACACTCGCTGGGCTTACCCAGCCTCGAATTTAGGGATAGTTTCGGGGACATGGAGCAGATGGAAATCCGACCTCCTACCACTTTCGATTACAAAGTCCCTAATCGCGAATATCGCACGCATTTAATGCGGCTCCTAGTTAACAAGGGTTTAAGTTTCTTTCTGGAAGTGTTGGGTCAAACAGTGACCTCCGGCAATTTCCTGCCCGAGAAATCGGCCGATCCGCATCTCATCGAGGACGTCTTAAGCTCGTTGAATGGCGGCGTTGCGGTTTGCCAAGGACGCGGGAACGTTCGTCTGGATTTGACGGAGCCATCGCGACGCAAAGAAGCCGTCCGTCAAGGTTTGATAGAGGACAACATGATCACCTACCCCGACTTTCGTTACCGATCATACGATTGCGAATATTTGGTGGATACGGCGAACGGTGCCACACAATGTCCTCCTTGCGCCCAGCCGAACGATTCTTCCCAGAACGAAATCATTCCCAACATGTTGAATTTATCCGATTTAAAACTAGATAACAATCAGAGTTCGAAAAATGGCCAAATAGACGATGAACTGGAGCCGACCGTTATAGAACATCATCATCACCATCATCATCATTATTACAGAGATGGATCATCGCCCATCTCCTTTTTATATCAGGATCCTAACGCACCTGCGCCGTTGTCCCTCACGTTCGAATGATTCGTTTTTCTTTTTGCTTCTTCGTTTCAGCAAACCGGAATGACTTGATTCTATTTTTATACGTTTTTTTAAATTTTTCTTTACCTCTGTTTTTCTATTTTTAAACCAAAAATGATTGTACTTTCCTGTAAGCTCGACGTTGTTATTGTCTATTTCAGAAACGACGTCCCTTCGTTTTAAACTCGATGGCTTGAGTGGTTTTCTTTTTCCCACCATTTGGCTACCAGAATTTGTACTCCCAGTGTGTTGTCAGTTTTGGTATCAAGTGAATCAATAAAAAGAATTTTTTAAATGATTAATTTATTCACTTACGTCGGTACGTCGGGATTGCTGGCAGATGTTTTGACTGCCATTCGTGCTAAGCAAATTGCTTTTGTAAAGGTAAGTCGGTGATTGAGGATGGCCCATCAATTGCCAATTTACACATTTCTTCTGCTTTGATTATTTGTGTTTTTCATAAATTGATGTCCGTGATTGTTATGTTGAAATAAAGTGTATTTGTTTCAACTGTTATGAGCAGAGTTGATTGGCTTTCATATGACCGTAATAATTTCGGGATTTATTGAGGGGAGTTGTCCGGCTTGATTCGTTCGTATTCTAGAAGGACAAAAAGCTAAATTTGACATTCAGCTTGTCCCCGGAGGTGCCCTTTGGCTATTTCATGTTGATAACACAGTTCTTATCAGGTTATTTTTTTTTTTTTAAAGGTATCCACTTGGGTGGATTACCTTGATAAAGCCTACCTGACTGTGGGTTTCGTAGATACTAGACGTCGTCTGCTAGACTTTCTAATGACATCTGTTGTTCGCAATCAACAATTATAATCTGCAGAAGACAATGAAGTGAGAGCATTAGCCAACACGTTGCAAAACAAATCTTGGAAGGGCAAATGGATGTTTTTCCCCAGATGTGTTTACGCCTCAATCTCCTGGGTAGATGCTGCTTATCCACTTATGTGGCAACTAATTAATCGTACGAGACTTAAATGAAATTGCTCAATCGAGATGTTGAAATATTCAAATGAAACAGTTACAGAATTCACAAGAAAAACAGAGTCATCTGAAACTACACACAAGAGCTCAACATCAAAGTAACGTCACGACAACGATTGCCATCATGTCATGGGATTGAATAATCATATTAATCTACCGGGAATGAATATAAAAAAGGAGGACAGCATACACCCGCCACGCCTTAATTTGTTATTGCTACATCATTTCTTTATTTTATTTTTTTCATCAAGTTGATAACACCCCCACTACCAGGTATAATCATTTCCTCCCAACTCTTTCGCAATACTTATTGTCACTAATATGTTTGTGCCTTAGCTTATTTATACCATTGGTATCAAATCTTTTCAGCAACACAGTTGGACTTTTACCCTCTGCCATCATGCGATTTGCGTCGTTCGTGAATGTTTAAAAACAAAATGGAGGAACAACATTCTTCAAGTTCGTCACCAGCAGACGACAGACCACCAAGTAAATTTTTCAAACATCCAATTCGCAAGTTCTTTCATTAAAATGACGGTTATTAAGGTGTGTTCCGTGACTTGATCGAGATGGCCCGTAGCCGTGGACTATCGGATATCGAATATATTCAAGATGGATTGAAACATTGGCTGAACATCGGCCCGTCCACGTCTTATCGCGTCCCGTACGGCTACAGTGCCCATTTGATGCAACTTCACATTGATAGTGATTTAAATTTTTATCTTGAAGCTTTGAACCGTCTGGTGAACACGGGAAGCATCCGATCTGCGTCGTGCGACCGAGTCGATCCGAATTTAGCCGCCCCTCTTTTAGATTCGTTGAACGGCGGCCTCACCGTCTGTCACGGACGAGGTCACGTTCCAGATGAATTTCTAGACCAATCGCATCGGAAACAAGCCATCGAAGAAGGTCTGGCCAATGGCAACTTCATTTCGTATCCGGACAATCGTTACCGATCGCACGATTGCAAATTCGTGATTGACGGGCAGATGGGAGCCACTCAATGTCCTTCCTGTGCTCAAGCCGACGATCCACGTCAATCGTCGGCAGATGATGTCCGACCTTTACCCGAATCGCGGGTAGGACGTGAACAACAAGATCGGCGTCCACTTTACACGCCGACAACGGGAGTGAGGTCTCCAACAACGTGGACAACAACAACGTCTTGTAAGTTGTGTGCCCATTAGCTTAACCATGCATCTGCAAATGCATTTCGGCTGAATTCTTCTTGCAGTTCAACGTAATGAAACAAAAAAGAAGGGCACCACTGATCTTGTTATTGATTCGTGAATGAATTAGGGCCTCGGTGCCATTTTTGCCAAACGCAGAGTTCGAAGGATTCACGAACGTATCAACCGGATCATGTTGGCGTACTTCAAACTCAAGACGACCCGACCTGAATACATGGAACATGAGGGTTGAAACCGTTCTACCCAAACCGCATTTCGAGTTGTTGACGTGAAATTCTGAAGTCTCGTAACGGACAACTGTTGACTCGTTGCCTTCAACACGAGTTTTGTGGGGAAAAAATGATTGGACAATGTCTTCTCTCGTTAAATATCCAAACTGTTTGTTTGGAGTTGCTATCTCTTCCCTCCTCCTAGGTAAGGATTATATTTCAATTGTTTGCACCGAAATTTAAATGTTTTGTTCCTTTTTACGGTGTTAGAAATCAATAAAGTCGTATGGGCATTTAAGTATGATGTATTTGAGTGACATACAATACGTTGGTTGCTGTACCTTAAAATAGAATGAAGGGATAGCTATTTTTGGTCGAATGTCATTTGAAAATAATTTTCCCAGTATACTGCAATTAATTTTTTAAAATGCTAATGACCTACCTCAATGTCGTCTATGCTGTTTTGAATACGTTGACGACAACGATTCAAATTCGTTTTTTTATCTATAAATATGCATTCTATTCAATAACATTGTAGTGCAATCATAATTGCGTTCCAAAATCCCAATACCGATTTCTTTTTTTAGAATTCGTGTCCTTGAGCAAATGCTACAAGGACTTCCCCGTAAGCATTCCATCGATGCCCGAATCCAACACGACGAAAATAGAAATGACATTCGCCTTAATGTAATGAGATCAACTTTGATTGAATCACACAGTTGAAATGGGAAACGAAAGTCTTCGCCATAGTTGCAATTTGCATTTGTTTCTTCAAAACGAAACAAACTGGATATACGCCCCTTTCATTAATTCATTTCCATTTCTTACCCTGCCTCTGCTTTTCATGCAAAAGTAAAAGCAAGCAGACGACTCAATTCAGTTGTGTCTTGGCTGTTGTCCTGCAACGAACATCTTTCATCTTGATTTCTTAATTGTTTCGCTTTTCATAGTCTTTGGTTACACAGTTATTAGATGATCTTGAACATTAGAACTGCAAATTGGCATTAGTGGTACGTTATAGCTAAGAATGGAGTTGGCTATTCTGGTGGTATAGTCACCCCCGATTTTGGGTTGGACTTTACTCAACCTCTGCATAAAGGAAGACATTTCCATGGAAGATGTCGCGTCTGGCAAGTTCGAAAGGTGTTCATCTCGTCCCGACGGGGCTCTTCAGCTATTCTTGGTGACCAACATTTTCTAGAACTATCCTAAGGGAAGTGAACGGACGTTTTCTCTGGAGACAATCGAGACGCACGAGACGAGTTCGTTTTGAACATAATTCCTGGGAAGTAAGTGGAACTTGTTAACTCAGGACGAGCTATTTCTAGGTTGCATAGGTTGCATAGTCTTTCTACAAAGGGTTTTCTTAATGATTGGTGTGGTACATTTCGTTCTTTGCTAGCCCTTGATTTAATTCAACAAAAAGGTAATTGCTCTTGCTGTGTATCGTTAATTAAATACATAAACGTTTGACTGGCAAATGTTTCAGAGAGAAGGTAACAAATCCTAATGTACCGAAATTGCAAAATCAAAATTTCCAGGGAAGGAAACCACAAACTCCACCGTCGGCAGCCGTTCGTTCTTGTGATGGTGGAATCGTTTTCATCCAACACCGTCCATGATGATAACTGAAGGCGTTACATCCACTTCTGTCCATGCACAATCTGCCGCATTTTTCACCTTCTATCATTTCACTTCCGATGTCAGCACCTGGGAAATCGCAATCTGGAAGCCAAGCGACATCACCATCGCCGATATGCCATTTGGCTCGATCGTTTTCGCCATGAACGGCAGGTGATCTGGATTTCCAGGCAACGAGGTTAAGACGAGGAATCGATGGCGAATCACAGTCTACGATCGGGTTGCTATGTGTTCAATTGATCTTTAAAAGAAAATGTTGATTTTGAATAATGAATTTTCGAATGTTACAGGTTAGAAACGGATTTGAAGAGCAATGGTTGAATAGTTTTGACATGGCTGTTGTCGCAGACGAGACGGGCTAAACTCGTTTTACGGATTTCCTTCAATTGTTCTGTAGATTGCAGAATTTTAATTAATGAATGAACACGTCTAATGAGGGAGGAAATTGACCTGGAGTGAATGAGCCGGATTGTCCGCCGAGATCGTAGAAATAGCGATCACCGCGTTTGAGTTTTAGAAACTGATCGGCTATGAGGCACTGGAATGTTGGACCGACCAGAGCACCTGCAACCGGATGTTCGGATATGCCTGCGATGAACAGGTCGATATCGTCGACAGACTCGTACAACGATTTGAATTTATCTACAATCTGATGAATATTTTGCATTTTAAATAATCTACTCAATGGATTTCAGGTTAACGTCAATTCTCACCTGGCTGGAAATGTGATCGTGAAGATCGTCGAAACTATGTGCCTTTTTAAGGCCGCACAGAGCGCGATAAGCATTGTATCCAGGTATACCTAAATTGAATATTACAAACAATAAACCAAATGTTTTTGTTATAGACAGACATACCGTGATCTCGGCCTCGTTGAATATTAATAGACATCAAATCTAATCCGAAACCTTTGCCTTCCTCTTCGAACAAGTGGTTCGTTAACTGAATAGAATTCAAGAGTATCACAGTTTTGTTTTGAAAAAAAAAAGATTTAAATTACAGAAAAGACGAACCTCGTCAGTAACGATGTTGTCCACCTTTTGATCGGGTTGAGTTGCCAAACCGATTAAGAATTTGTCCAGGTTACCAGGTGTGTACACGGTTTGTGATTTGAAAAAGTGTTGGCTCAAACGAATCGAATCGGCACGTTTCCTCTCGCGATCGAACAACCTAAAGTGAGTTAATTATTCAATAATAATCAGATAATGGAATACTTGAACTAATTGAATACAGGTGGATTCCTTGGACGAGCGAATGTCCAAAACGGAAAGCTGCACCGGCAAATTCGTTCGCGATGGATGGATTGACTTTGGCATCGTAATCTTGGCTGAATCCATTTTGGATTGGTAAAAGACCGAGCTGTTCCATTTTACTTTTCCCGATGACGATGGGCAGCCATTCGTTGTAGGTGATGTGCTGCATTTGAGCGATCAAAATACGTCGAGCTTCTTGATAGAGTTGCTCATCGTTCAAGTGCATGTGCTGGCCGGACAAGGTCCTCACGATTCGATTGTGCTCGCGTAAAAAGACAGTGTGGGCCACAGCCAAGTTCGGCGTGATGTTCGATCTGGGGTCACCTGCGTTGAAACATTTGACGTGATTGGGTGGGTCGATACCTGACACAGCTTTCGATAACGTGCAAGGATCTTTGGCACTGTTATCGGGTGGTAGTAAGTCCATCTTGTGATGACCAGCTGGCAATTTCCAGTTGTGAGTCACGTCCAGTCGGCCTTTATCTGTTGTCGATCGCAATTGTTGGGCGTGTGTGTCATCGGAGCCGTACACTTGGGATGCGTCCAAGAAATGAGTGTTATCATTCATCTGCATGGAAATTGGTTAATCGAAGAATGTTGTGTGGAATACGAGGATTAATTAGACCTGTTCCGCAAAACCCAATCTGCAATCGGACCTGCGTGCGGGAGCTGAACGGACAAAAGACATGCAGCGTCGACCAAACTTGGAGAAAAATGGATCGTTTTCTGGAATTTTGATTGGATTGCATTCTGGATGGACTACGTCTTCGTCAATGAAGCGTCCGTTTGGCGTACAACACTCGATGTCCGTCAAGTTGTCTTTTGGTTTTTTGTTCAATGAATATTAGATTAGATATTTTCGACAGTGAAACATTTCAATCTAAAATCTTACCCATTTTTGATTGGACATTTTGCGTGATGTCGTGGTCGAGAAACTGACCAAATTGTGTGACCCAATAAGTGTTTGTCGAATGGATGTGGTCGTTGTTATCGCGGATGATGGATGTAGACACTAACCGGGCGCTGGAAATGGAGAGAATCAGTTTGGGTAATTGATATATTAAAAGAAAAAGTCTTTTCAATTTACCTAGATAATTCCTTATTATTTTTGGCCCGTCGTGGTTCTCGCACACCTGTTCCAGAGAGAGAATAGTAATAAATACGTATAATCTTAAGGGATAATGAAAAAAAAAAAAATTACACACCGTCGGCATACACAGGTAAGAGGGTGCGTTGAAATTGGGTGCGAGATTTGCCCCAAGTGGGATTTTGGATATTATTGCACGAACCATCTAATGTTCTAAAAGGGGAATTTCTTGTTCTATCACTGCAAGCAGGAATAGTTGGACAATTGATCGTGAATGGACTCAACGCAGAAGCCACCTGATTCGGTTTAAGTCCAACCCTAATTGGCAAATGTCATCATGGATGTTTACATGTAAAAATGAAAAGAACTAAATTATTGGTTACCTCTTCGTAAGTTCTTGGGCTGTGTAAACGTCAACGAGTGCTTCAAGATTGATTTTCTGTGTCTCGTGTGTCGTGTGGAAGACGAGTGAATGGGCTGCAGAAGAAGAGCCCGCCAATACCACGATATTATTAGAGATAAGTCCTTTTTCTACTATGCCCAGTGATTGAAACAGAGAATGACTAGCTTCTTTCGCAGCACCCAGTTGAGATTGAAGTTTGGATTCCAATTGTAAATCGTCATTCGTCCCGTAATTGGGCTGTTCAAAATATTTGCCATTGTGTCCTGGTTTGACGTTAAATTGAATTGAATTTCAGTCCTTTTGAATGACAAAGTAATAATGAAATATACTGTTATGTGGAAGATCAGGACAACAGGATCCAGGACTTTTCCCGTCAGACAAGGTGCAGGATGTTCCAGGTGTGGTCAGAACCAAATCGTACCAAGCGGCACATTCGACAATCGGTCTGCATATCGATTGTAAACCACCAACATTTGGACAAGGGTTTCTCCAGGGTACGAAACCACACATACCACCGTTCGTCGCTGTACGGGGCGTGGATAGTGGCATTTTTTTAATGAAACAAATCCCGTTGATGAAACGAAAATGATTGCATTCGGGATTGGCCAGGCAGAGGCTGCCACATTGTTCTCCAGTACCGGCTTGTTGTCCAATGTCGTTTCCGAAAAAGTCACAATTGAGAAGCCATTTGAGACCACCGTTGTCAGTGTTCCAATGGTCTCGCCCTGTACAATAAGTTTGACTTCATTCACAAAAGAAGATAAGTACATTTTAAAAAAATTATACCTGGTTGGAATTTCCAGGGGACAAAGCCACAGGCGACATTGCTGTCGGCCTTGAGGGAAACGTGAGGCGTAGATAAAGGTGCAGCTTTCAATAAACATTTCCCTCTGGCATGAGTAAAGTGAGTACATTCAGGCTTGGCTATGCAAATCGTCCCACACTGCTCCCCTGGACTTTCGATTTCGTCAATGTCAAAGCCAGGAAAATCACAATCCATTCGCCATTTAACATCCCCACCGCCATTGTTCCAACCTTCAGTGCCACTGATACGCCAGGGCGAGTTCAGGAGCAGCAAAATGACGCAGATTACAGAGGCAGAGGGAATCATCTAAATGTTGTAAGTGAAATTAAAGACGAGCAATTTGGCTGATGGTACTTCGTGGAACGAAGGCCAAGGCAAACTGTTTGAAAATTAGAGGATCATACATGATTTCGATGGGATTAACAGCAAACACTTGTAACACAACCTCAAATCGAAGGCGGTGATTCATTTATCTCTGTGGCTAACCCACGTCCAATTTTGTGAAAGCCATGTCTTTATCAAATTACAAATCTTTCTAGAATATGGGGCCTGAAAGTCAAAATTTGGTCGTTTTTCTACAACTAAAGCTCTGTCGAGGTAGCTCTGAAGATGTGGTTTCATTCGTTCCCAGATAACGACCGGATTTTTAAAAAAACCACGGTTCAAGGAAATGTCCTCATACCGAGATAATACTTAGAGGTAATTTTATTTTCATTTGTTCGAAGCAGTTACTTCTGATTTAATTCTTACTATCCTAAAACGTAACACCACTAAATGAAAAATTCCCCTTGAAAAACGAATTTTTAACCTTGGGATTTGGTAACATCGTGTAAAGCTTGGCCACCAATGGTGGAGAACAAGCTAAACAAAATAAAGATAGATAGGAGTATTCTACTTACAGTGGGCTCGTGATAGAAGCGGTGACTGGATGTGGAATAACACAACACAAGTGTAAGAATAACAAGGGTTTTATTGAGCACGCACTTTAATACAGAGTACTGGTTCACTCCGACTCACAAAACTGACTGACTACAGGTTTTTCAGGGGAACATTTTATGAGGAAGTGGAAGGTCGAATTGGTTAACACTGTGGGCAAGGTAGGGAATTTTGCCGTGTAAATTTAACACTAAGGTGTGAAAAGGGGTATGGCCGGTCCTCAGAGGTAAAAGTCTTCCGCGGGAACCAAGGTCGGTGTGGGGAAAACGGTGCCGACGGGTCGTGCCTTACAATTGTAAAGAAAGAGCAGACGAAAAACAGAAATATTTTGGTAGACCTGCAATACTGCGATCCATTCAAGATATCAAATTCTTTTTTTGACAATTCCCTTTCTTTTCGTAATTTCCCGTTTATTCGTGCCTATGTGGACCTACTCCTTCATTAACAAAGAATCGGTCGACAGTTGGACTGAGCAAATAACCAGTCGTGAAAGTTTACTATTCTTACAAAATGGTATTACTAGTACTGTACAACGCGCGAGAGTTACATAACGAAGCGGGAATCATTTTTTTAAATCAAATATTCTTTTCTGAACAGGCCGAAACAAATCAAAGCAGTGAAGAACTTCTAGAAAACTTTCGGCGACAATGGGAAGCAGAACTTTCTGTTGCCAGGAGTATGCAGTTGCACGTTACATAATTACAAATATGGGTTACACCGTACATTTACTCTATTTTCAATTTGCAGGTCAACAGGCTGAAACACATGGCAATCAAGGCAAATCCACATCAATACCAGTTCATAATCAGGAAGAGGAATCTGTAACTGAGAAGAACATTAAAGTTGCAGAAAATGAGGATGAGGTAAAGACGAAACAATTTTTTTTTTTTAAATAGCTTCAATTAATAGGATGCTGTCAGTTGCAGTGTGTTATTACCTTTAATAACTTTGTGTAGGCAGTGAGCATGTACTTGCAGGGAGTAAAATATGAAAAATCTGGAGATGTGGTGAAAGCCATTCGATTTTACAAGCAGGCCATGCAATTAGTCCCAGATATTGAAGAAAGAATTTATACATATCAAGAAAGCAAAGGTAAGTCAATTAATTGTTTTTAAATCATTTATACAGTCAACAAATTACATTTTTGTGCTGGATATTCTAGAAAGTAATAAATCCATTCCTTCTGACCAGAGGAGCCGCAAAAATATCGATATTGGACGTTCCCTTTGCCAATGACAATAATAACGCCGACGTTGTTGACGACGAACTTCCGAACTTCCAGAGAGTTTGCCCCCCGCTGGAGGAGCCAAAGGTTGTCCTAATCCAACATGTTAACTTAATATCCTTCATCTTACCATTTTAAAATGTATTCTAGACCACCCACATATCAGACTTACCGCGCGAAATCATTGCCTACCTGCTGAAATGGGTATGCATTTCAACTGCACTGAGTTGTAATCGTTCTTGACTGGTACTTGTTCTACAGGTCGTTTCGTCTGAGCTTGATCTTCGTTCGTTGGAGCAAGTTTCATTGGTAATTTTTCATGTTTTGGCTATTCATTGAAGAAAACTCTACGTAAATCTTATTCTTGAGTACAGGTTTGCCGGGGGCTTTACGTATGCGCCCGAGACAGCGAGATATGGAAACTCGCATGTCTTAGGTAGTACATGCAATCATTTAGCTTCTTTCTATTTGAATATTTCAAATTGTTTTTTTTTTCTCTTACTTATTTCAGCGTCTGGAAAAATGAATGCAATCCAACAACGTTGGGCTTCAGTGGATACAGGGATATGTTTATCCATCGTCCTCGTCTTCACGTCCTCGTCTTCACTTCAGTGGCTGTTACATCAGTAAAACATCGTATGTCAGGCAGGGAGAGAACAGCTTTCAAGATACGAATTACCAGGTAAAAAGGCTTGATGTAAAGTGTTTCTAAACATATATCTCATCTCATATTTTCTTTGGAATTTTTAAAAAATTTAGCCCTGGCATATGGTGAACTATTTTCGCTATTTGCGCTTTTATCCGGACTGCACAGCCGTCATGTATACTACGGCCGATATGCCTAGTTTAGTCGTTTCGAAACGATTAAAACGAAAAGATCCGTCCTGTTTCCGCGGATTTTACACACTCCACGGCAATATTGCAACATGCATATTCAAACGTAAGCGGGTTCCCGAACGACCTGAACGCATTGAGAATATGAGGCACAGAAGAAGAAATGAGGAGGCCAATAATAATGGCAGCACAATTGCTGAACAAATTTTCGAATTAGTAAGTTGATAACAGTGAAGATCACTCATGTTTTATTCAAATTTTCGTTGTTTCGGTAGGAATTGGAAATCAAGACGGTCAAGAAAAAACTTCATTGGGCACTCCATTGGAAACGTTATGCAATCCAAACTGTTTACCAAGATAAAGATCCAACGACTGCAGATTTCGATATTACCGCCTCACGTTTCCCGCCCCTGATCTTCAGTCGTGTAAGATCGTACAACGCCCTCAGTGAAAACCTCTTTAAATACGAAAACAAGTTCTTTCCACTCAATTGCAAATACGTTTGACGATTGCCTGTGCCTGTGAAAAGCTCTTTTTAATTTGATTTTTTTACTGCAGAATGAGAAATTAATTTGTTACAACGGGAAATGAAAGAACTGCTTAACGTTATCCCTGAACATTTTTGGATGTTCACTCAAAAAGTAAGACATTCTTCCAGCACCGCGGGTTTCTCTGGTAAGACGGTTTTCGCGTAAATTCCTTTTCTCGCGCAGGGAAATGGAATATTCGTAGCGAGTTTGAAGGAGTTGGTTTGGAACAGTCTGCTGATTCATCTATGTTTGCTGGGCTTTATCGCGAATGTTGAACATGAGATGGTACGCCATTGCAACGAAAATGAGTTGGCTTTTCCCGAAAAGGAAAAGTAATATATCCATGAATTAGAGTTTGATTCAAAATAATTAAAAATAAAATTTTTATTCATGGAAAAACTATCGGTCTGAAATGAATTATTTTAATTTCAATGAATAGCTCTTAGTATGAGCTTTCTACTTCTGTAACATTAAAAGTAGGATTTCCGTAATCAAAAAATTTCTGGAACGAAAGATTCTTTGTCGTTTTATCGTTTGGGTCCATTACATCTTTGGATCGCAAAACTTTGCAAAATAAAATTTTTTATATTTTTTTGTTATGGAATTATTGCATTAAGTTTTACGAAAATCGAAAGCCCTTACAATGGGCTATTCGTTGCAATTAGAATTATTCTTTTTAGACCAATAGTTTGTCCATTAATAAATATTTTATTTATGGACGGTGAATGGGAGGAGGGGAAACTATGAAAAACCGAAAACTTTGGGCCCTTCGTTAAGACATTCTTTGGGCTTATTATATGTTATAAAGGTAATATCTAGCTTCCTTGTGTCACGAGGAATGTTTTGGTGGCCATTAAACAACAAAAATTTATCGAATTAGTTAAAGAAATACTAAATAACGATCAACCAATCACAGTGAGAAAACGGATGCCATTATTTTTAGGCGGAATTTTTAAAATTTCCATTCTGATCAACGTAAAAAAAATTCAAAAACAGTTTCATGATTTCAAGTTTGTCTTATGGTATAGGATAATCGTTATTTTAATACAAAAAGAAAAGAAAAGCTTTTTCATTTGGCTTATTTTCATATTCAAATATTTACAGTCTTACATTATTTTTACTACGGTGGTTTGGACCACCGTTGAAGAAGTTCAAATTTTTCAGTTCAACTTACCCTTGCAGTTGGCGCCAAAACGGTCAACCGGTTCAACCATCTACCGGACAGTTGACGCAAAAACGCAAGTTCACTGAAAAAGTTGAACTAAAAGTACACGCCAAAATGCCCCCTGTACCACCGTTGACCTTCAGGTGAACTGCAACTCCTTCCCTTTCTCCACTTTTTCTCAACTCTTCCGTTTTGGCGTCAATCTTGACGAAAAGTTTAACTAAAAAGGTTCAACAAAAGGTTGACGCCAAAATTCGCCCTAAAGTATAATCCCAGTGGAAAATTGACTGCTCATACAATGCATAAAAAATTTTAGAATCCCTTTTTCGTGCATTCTGACGTCCACATAAAAGGTTTAGTGGCTTTGAATGGGTCGTTTGTTGTGGAATTAGTTATTCCTTGGCCAGGTTTTTCCAGTAAGTCCTTAATTTTGTTTTGAATATGAAACAGACTTCACTGCCTTTACAAATCTAACGGGTGGATTACATGCAGCTTCTTCAGGTATCGCTGTCGTGCTGGGTTTAAGAATTTTACTAGGCGATTCATTCATTTCTGAATATGAAAGTGAGTTCACTGCCATTTCAAAACTATTGAGTGGATTATCAGTATCGTGTTCAGTTATCCCTGTCGTGCTGGGTTTACGACTGGTAGTTTTTAATATTGCAGTGGAAGGTCTAAAGAGTAGTTGTTGTAGATCCAGCAGTTGTTCGTGGGGAAGATAAAGCAGCAGGACTTGTAGCACTGGTGCTACTTGGCCTGCTTTGCGCTTCCGATGAAGGGCTGCAACTGCAACAGCTGGAACCTGCAATTGTTGGTATTGGTGATGGGATGGCTGGTGTCGTCGGGCGTCTTGTTATTAGGTGATTACGAGCAGTCGTAACATTTTCTCCCACAATTGTAAGCGTAGCATTTAGGGGATTAGGAGACGAAGAAACTATTTCTCCCACTGTAGTACCGCCTTGAGAGGCGAAAGTTTGGTTACTTGTGTTGAGCCTTGAAGGATATACTTTAGTTGGTACTGGGCATTTGTACATTGTCAACGCCATATAAATCAGACGAATCGTAGACCCGGTTGCTAGCAACATCAAAATAATCGGCCACACAATTTTTCCTTTCCTGGTAAGACGAATTTTCTTGCAATGCATAACTGATGAGTTAACACAATTTTTCTTGTGTTGTTTTTGTTTTATTTTTTCTGCTAAATAGATTATACAGTAAACGTGACCATTGGGATGAAAATTTATTTTATTAATTACTCCAGATGCAGCAAATTTTTCGACGTAATAAAACAAACTTTTTTAAAATTATTTGAATAATTGTAAAAAATGTTTTAGATGAAAAATATGTGAAAAAATTTGCTGCATCTGGATTAACTAATAAAATAAATTTACTGTATAATCTATTTAGCAGAAAAAATAAAACAAAAACAACACAAGAAAAATTGTGTTAACTCATCAGTTATGCATTGCAAGAAAATTCGTCTTACCAGGAAAGGAAAACTTGTGTGGCCGATTGTTTTGATGTTGCTAGCAACCGGGTCTACGATTCGTCTGATTTATATGGCGTTGACAATGTACAAATGCCCAGTACCAACTAAAGTATATCCTTCAAGGCTCAACACAAGTAACCAAACTTTCGCCTCTCAAGGCGGTACTACAGTGGGAGAAATAGTTTCTTCGTCTCCTAATCCCCTAAATGCTACGCTTACAATTGTGGGAGAAAATGTTACGACTGCTCGTAATCACCTAATAACAAGGCGCCCGATGACACCAGCCATCCCATCACCAATACCAACAATTGCAGGTTCCAGCTGTTGCAGTTGCAGCCCTTCATCGGAAGCGCAAAGCAGGCCAAGTAGCACCAGTGCTACAAGTCCTGCTGCTTTATCTTCCCCACGAACAACTGCTGGATCTACAACAACTACTCTTTAGACCTTCCACTGCAATATTAAAAACTACCAGTCGTAAACCCAGCACGACAGGGATAACTGAACACGATACTGATAATCCACTCAATAGTTTTGAAATGGCAGTGAACTCACTTTCATATTCAGAAATGAATGAATCGCCTAGTAAAATTCTTAAACCCAGCACGACAGCGATACCTGAAGAAGCTGCATGTAATCCACCCGTTAGATTTGTAAAGGCAGTGAAGTCTGTTTCATATTCAAAACAAAATTAAGGACTTACTGGAAAAACCTGGCCAAGGAATAACTAATTCCACAACAAACGACCCATTCAAAGCCACTAAACCTTTTATGTGGACGTCAGAATGCACGAAAAAGGGATTCTAAAATTTTTTATGCATTGTATGAGCAGTCAATTTTCCACTGGGATTATACTTTAGGGCGAATTTTGGCGTCAACCTTTTGTTGAACCTTTTTAGTTAAACTTTTCGTCAAGATTGACGCCAAAACGGAAGAGTTGAGAAAAAGTGGAGAAAGGGGAGGAGTTGCAGTTCAACTGAAGGTCAACGGTGGTCCAGACCACCGTTGAAAAGCTCAACTGTTTCAGTTGAACCCCCCGCTGGCGTTGTCGCCAAAACTGTCGCCCAGTTGAACCATCTACCGGGCAGTTGACGCAAAAATACAAGTTCACTAAAAAAGTTGAACTAAAAGTAGACGCCAAAATGCGGCCTTACTCTCTAATTCCAACAATTGTTCATCATTGTTCATCATCCGGAAAGAAGACGGAAGAAGTGGAAGTAACAGGTATGTGTTAATTGTTGTGTCGTACTCATCAGTACTTAATTGATTTCATTTTATTGAGTAAAGAAGGATTACGTTTTGCTCCTGCATCTCGTCCACCACCCAAAAGTCATCCAAAACGAGATCCTGTAATCAAATCACGAACGTCGGTCCGACGTTCGATGAGATAAGATAAATAAGTTACCAACAAAAAATGAAAACAGGAGATTTTCAGGGAAGATATCTTTATTACAACACCAGCAGGAAGCCAATACCAGTCAAAGTGGTGCAGACGGTGGAATAATCAACTCGTCATCAAGACCATTAACTCGAATGGTACATTTTTAAATGCATATTTACTAAACCTTACTAATTAAATTTTTTTCATGTAGGCGAACGAGTACGGAGTGCAAAAATCAAGTGGATTGGTGTCTGCTGGATTTGCACAACGGATCTCTACCGTCAATCGCCCTGGATCTCGTGCTGGCACGGCTACCTCAGGAACCAATGCTATGAGAGCAGTCACAGCTTACAGTCATGTACGTCTTTTCATTTTATTTTAAATTTTCGTTTATAAATATCACCATTCTTCTGAATTCTTAAACAGAATACGGCAACAGCTGACCGACCAACAACTCAGCAAGGACTTGGAGGTTTAAAAACAGCTTCACGTGGACTCCCTCAAAGGCAAATACAAGATAAATTTTATTATACGAATAGCAGTTTGAAATGAGAATCGCTAACGATCAATAATGAAAGCCTGTCGTTGATTAGATCTGGGAGTGTTGCGGGCCAAAATGACGGAGGTGAATGCAGAAATGGGGAAACTTACCAAGAGCATTGAGAAAAATAACAAGGAATTGCAAAGTCTACCTTCGTTGGAAAAGCGAGTGAAAGAAATGGCTACGGAAATAACAGGTTTGTCTTACGTTACTCGTAATGTTAATGTTTCATGGTAAAGCTTATTAGTTTCCGTCGCAACGAAGATTTGCAGAGCCAGGCTGCTGATTTGAATTTACTTCAAGAAATAGATCGCCATCAGCAGTGACGCCTCGCAAATGGAAATAGAACTTCAATCGTTACTGATTCAAATGAACGCGAAGCTCACGAAGCCGAAGATATATTTGAGATTGTCAAAGCAGTTATGGAGAAAATTGCATCGTTAGAACGGGAGATTCAAAGGTATGCTTCGGGAACACTTTCATTGTTTGTAATTCATGCAAAAATGTTTGTTTTCACAGGAAAATGATGAAGCAGAGAAATTTGTCACGTCTTTGGCACCAGAAGATCAAGAAAAATACTCGCAGTTGAAAACGCAACAGAACAGATTGGCCAAGGAAGTTGAAAATGCAACTACGCAGTTGACTGTGCTGAGAGCTCGAGCACGAAAACTGGAAGAAAAATTGCGTCTCTCACCCGTAAATTGAGTTTTGAAGTTTTTGAATTTGGATTTTTAAAGAATAGATACTTAAAATTGCAGGTGAAAGAAGCAATGTTTCAACTGCGCCAGTCTCTATTTCAATTAGAAACCAAATACGAGCAGATGACTGAACAAGATGCAAAACGTCTGGATCCCGAAGGGGAACGAGCTCACCTGGTGGCCATTGTCAAAAGTGACAATGCCGAGGTGGCTGCTATGGAACTACAGATCAAAGAAATCTTGGCAGAAAGAGAGAGATTGCGAAATGAACTGCAGGAAGTTGACAACGTAAGTTTTATCATATTGTTTATTACTCGTTTTCTCAATTCTTTCAAAAAGTATTTGACAGACGTACGAGGAGAGTCGGAGTGAAAGAGGCCAGAAATATCGAGACTTGCGAAAACGAGAGCGAGTCATGGACGAATTCTTGTCTTCATGGGAAGACAGTTGTATCAGTGAAGTAGATCGTCTCAAAGAACTGGAGACCTTGATCGCACAAACTTTGAACAAGATTGGCAAACATCAGTCTTTAATGCAGCTTGTGCCCAGGTTCGATCACAATAAAATTACATTCTCAATTTCTTAATATCATTTTTTATAATATTAATAGCATATCAGAATATTATATATAATATTATATATAACATATAAAACGCCCCATAGGTGGCAAAATGTCTTTTTTTCACTTTCCTAAAAAAAAGACATTCAGCCACCTATGGGGCGTTTTTTAAAGTTCAATTGGGACAACACATCGAATTGAACTTTAGAAAACGCCCCATAGATGGCTGAATTTCTTTTTTTTTAGGAGAATGACAACTGGAAAACGTGGGACTGCATTGCGGTATTTACCTGCAGGGCCATATTAGATCGTAATTCCTGTCAATATATGATGAAAGTTACCACAACACAAAGTCGGGCATATTTTTGTTGTCGGGCTTATTTTCAAGACCAACATGTCGACGAAAAAGGTATATCACTTGAAATTCTGTAAACAATTTACAAGTTATACTAAAAGTGAAATGCTGGTTGAGGAAAATTATTCGTTTTTTTGTCAATGCAGCTGTTTTTTTTAATATATTAATATTATGATGCACTGTTTTTCACCAGCGCGCTGTACCATACTGGCGCGCCAACTTCGGTTTGGGAAAAGTCGGGCTTATTTTTTTGTCGGGGTTATTTTCAAGCCCCTAACTTTTTGAACATCGGGAGCCGTGGAGTGAAAGAAAACTGGATACCTTACCAATAGATGGCTATACCGTTTGGTGGGTCGTCTGCTGTATAAATCCAAGGTTTATTATATGTAAACTCGCAGCATAATTATTATGCTGGCATGTAATCGAAGTTTTCTAATTTTTAAGTGATGGCATTCGCGTTACATTTTAGCCAAGGCCTACTCTATAATGGGATAAATTTTTCGCGGAATAAGAATCTCCTAGAGCTATGTTTTGGAGTATCATTCTGATGGTAAAATATCTATTCAATTTTAAATAACTTTTGAATTTCCTTCTCTGTATTTGCAGTGACGTAACATTACTGATTGGTGGGGTTCTCTAGGGACAAGCCTTTTCCTTTTTCCCATCCAATCTGTGAGGCAACCTTGTTTGTGTGTTATAATTAGAACAGTAATGCATAAAGAAGGAAATGTTCACATTTTCCTTAGTGAAGTTTTCTCTCATTGAAAAAATCGAAATATTTGGTTGAAGCTACTCTGATGATATTCAGTTGCAGTAATTGGATCTTGTTTCTCTTTTCATGAAGGGTGTTTGGTCTTTCCGGCAATGAAAGATGCCACCAAAGGTTATTGATTTTCCATCAATGGCTGCCACTCTGCTGAAGACGTCTCCCTAAACAATTCAGTATTCAATTGATGGTTGAGAAGTCATGAGTTAATTAACTGAAACATCTTTACGTACAGAAAAGAAAATTCCAAATGCCAAGCCCATAGAGATGGTTTACATATTGTCAATTGAAAACTGTCTGTATCGTGAAAAGGATATGGATATTTTGGTCCAGCCTCACTCGTGGTGTGTTCAAAGTGAATGGCATAGTTAAGTCATAGATTTATCTATGGTTAAGTTCACATCTTAAGTCGCCCATTTATTTTTTAGATTTAAGATTTTCGATTTCGATTTGGCAACGTCGCGGGCAAGAATTGGTCTGAAGTCCCTCCTTCGCCATTTTGGATGTAGCCTTCGTCACGGATCATCGTCTGACGTATTGTCCGGTCTTTTACTACTTAATACGCCTTCTTTTCTTGTTATTCTTTGGCCCCTAGATTCTTCACTGACCAACAAAGAAAATGCATTTTCACCTTACTTTTATTTCTTTGGGACTTGAGTTATCAGCAGTTGGTTGAAAAGAGCATCACTGGGTAAGAATGAAAATAAATAATCCTTGACATTTCAACTCTTTTGATTTTGTATATTGGCCAATATAGGATCACAATTTTATTCTCCATTCATCTTTGGAATCCTGGGTTGCTCACTGTTTATGGAACATACTCATCTAATCAGGCCAAAAGTACGGCAAATCTATCCACATCGAACATGGAACCGATTACCGTATTGTACATAGAAATCTTTGAAGGTGGAGTATTTTGTCTATTCTACATCATTTACTAATTGTCCTTGAATTGGTTAGACTTTGGCACCTCAGTTTCTATTACCTAAATCTTAACCGTAATACATTGTGAGAATACTAATAATACTGTTTTGTTTTTCTTTTCAGATGGAATGGGTTTGATGCATTTTGGAATAATGTTCCAGAAAGCAGCATTCCAGGGGCAAGAATCTAAGTTGAAAGGCTGATCAACACATTATGTATTGTTCAACTTGTTTTCTTTGCTCCTTGGTGAATTTGAATTAAATTGTAAATTGAAAAGTTATGGAACTAAATTTCCAATTAGTTAGATGGAATTTGTGGAAGTTAGCGAAATGTCAGGACGGAGTAATACGCAAAATTTGGAGTCAAAAAGGTGTTTTCATGTGGTGAATGCTTAGAACGTCTGTTTGCACTTCCAGAAGTTTTAAGCTTGGGACTTGGCAAAGGCAGTAGATGGTGGAATTTGCATTACAAGTCAGAATCGTGTGTTGTTGCCTGTCGACCATTAAGTAACAGTTCGAGCTAGTATGTCTTAATGATTGCTTCTTAGATACCAAAAATAAATACACAAAGATATAATTGGAATTGGTTTTGTATTGTCCCACCTCCACCCACAATTCCACCACGTTTTACATTACAAGTTATTTAATACATACATTGCACATTATACAATACAATACATACATACATACATACATAAACACTTAAGCTAACCCGTTGGCCGCCAAGCCATTACAACCCGTAGGTTGTTCTTCTACAATAGCTACCATCGCTTCAGATGGAACACGATGCAAGGGGGACTTGTCTTTCGACAAGTCCCGGGCTGACTTGATGGTGGAGACCTTTATGGGAATGCACACCCCGGGTTACTCCACCATCAAATCGACAAAGAGAATGCCCTAGGGGTGCATTGCCTAAATGCGCACGAAGGCGCAGGCGACTGCCCTACCCCCAATAGGTGATCAACCTAGGGGTAGAACAGCGCCCCCGGTCCCTACAGCTACAAAAAAAATGGGGGCAAAATGGGTGGCGGCCAACGGGTTAGCTTACAATACACTACACGACAATACAAAACAAAAAACTATACCAAAAAAACGCGCGGCTCCATGATGACGGGGATGAGGCGAAGACAAGGGCGACCAAAGGCGATGCAGCAACGGCGATTAGCTCGATGACGGAAGACAGGAAAGGCGACGACGGCGATGACGGCGAGAAGAAGATGGCGATGACGGCGATGACGGCGAGGCGATGACGGCGAGGCGATGACGGCGATGACGGCGATGACGGCGAGGCGATGACGGCGATGACGGCGATGACGGCGAGGCGATGACGGCGATGACGGCGATGACGGCGATGACGGCGGCGGCGATGACGGCGATGACGGCGATGACGGCGATGACGGCGATGACGGCGATGACGGCGAGGCGATGACGGCGATGACGGCGATGACGGCGAGGCGATGACGGCGATGACGGCGATGACGGCGAGGCGATGATGGCGAGAAGCGGACGGCGGTGATGGCGAGAAGCGGACGGCGGTGATGGCGAGAAGCGGACGCGGTGATGGCGAGAAGTGGACGGCGGTGAGGCACGATCAGCTGGATGACGATGAGTAGAAAATTAGGTGGGGAACAGGACTCATTTCTTTTTCATTACCAATCTGTAAAACACATAAAATTCATTAAAGAGAAAGAAATACACTAGATGACAATCAAAGTTTTCTATTGGCAACCTGCTTGCAACAGTAATATTTAACAAACCAATTTATTATTGAACTTTTACATTGAGTAAACATTCTGAAAGTCTAGCGGAAAAGTCTAATACAGATAAGTTGTATGGGGAACTAAAAGGTGAAAAATATTACTAATTCCATTAGTCCACTTAAACGTAAATGTGCAACTACCATATATGTAAAATAATATGGGAACACCCAGCAAGCTTGAGTTTGCAAACCACCCACTACAACATTATGAGTCAATTGAAAACCTGTTGCGAGGGACTCATTTGAAACCAATGCTCCCATGGTAAAATTTACAAGTATTTAAATTTGCCGTCTGTGCCCTGGAGAGAAATTAAGTGACAAATAAAGTAAAACTGAAACTAAGGATTAAATTTCACGAGAACATAGGAGATGAAGCACTTTTTCTTGGTTGCAATCTGAGTCCAACTTTCCTATGGTTTGTTAACGAGCAGCCATCTAACTTTTCTAACTCTTAAGCTAAAAAATAATGTCAGCCTTAGAGTTATGGTCATTTTTAACTTACTTGATACTAAAAACGCACGAAAACAACGATGGATTACACAAAATTAACGAAGCAAAAGTTGTTGGGACGTTTAGTCCGCCATGACAGCCATAGCAGACGACAGTCTCCTGCAATCCTTACATTGAATCATAAATAAAGAAAAAACATTGAATTTTACGAGTATCGAACTTGAGACCTTTCTGTTATCAGCATACCACTCTAACCATCTAACCTAACACGCTAGTATTAGGCGTGATAATACGCTACAGCGTAACGTAAAATAAGAAAAGTAGTCTCTGTTAACGAACTAGTGTCATAAGTATATCAATTCGCGCGATCAACCAACAGTAGAATAACAAAACAAGCACGAAAGTAGCCACTACACCATTTCATGTATGATCAAAATGCTTAAAATGTTTAGCATATTAATGTTCATTTTTTAGTTTTTGCGAAGTTGAAAAAAAAAATTACCGGAAGTGACCGGAAGTAGACTATATCTCCAGAAATAGTGGGCCCACAACAAAACGAATATGATTTTCGTGATCCTCGTGAAATTTAAGGTGTGTCTAACCTATTTTGACTTGTTTTTGGCGAAAAGTCCAATTTGGCCAAAATCGCGATTTTTCCTGAACTATAGTTCAGGGAAATTTGCGATTTTTGACGATTTTCGGGTATTTCCTACTGACACATGGATTCGACCCCAAATTTTACGAGGATTACGAAAATGTGGTTCTTTTTTCATTCAGACCAATAGATAGTGCGTTATTAGGCATTTTCAAACCGGAAGTTGTAATGAAAGTTAAAATTTTTAAAATTTAAAAAATGAACTATGTTCTCTTTCACAAGTGGCAAAAGATCTGCGTAGTTTCAAACGTAAACTATAGTAAATGAACATAACATGGGCTTTCAAAGTTCTTAAAGTTCAGTTTCCAGGTAAGACCTGTATACCACTTCAAATCACATGTGACATTTCGTTTAGGTAATGAAGCAGTACAATATTTGCACATCGATAATAGGGGTGGGGGTAAAAACAACACAAAAAACAAAAATAACGATACCGTTCAGACGAGGGAAACTCAAATACACGTTGTAAAACGTATGTAAAAACAAAGAAAACAATGAGAACCACATGACAACAAAAAATAACAATAGTTCCATTTCAAACGCTAGAGGCTGATGAATCTGCAGCGCCATTCACAACATACCATAAACTTTCAAAGATCTATATCATAGCTTTACCATAAAGCTACCCTTCATGTATTTTACCTTACTTTTCTTCTATTCAGATTTACATCGTGGCAACAAATGAAAATATTTGCAAGTATCTGAATAACCTCCTAGGAACTCCACCTTCTAGTGGGCCTTATGTTGTTGGTTCAGCTCTGCAAGGTAATATTTCTAGGATTTGATTGTCAGCAAAAAAAGTTGGGCAATTTCAATGATTTTACTTCAAGCTTAGAGCATCTTTTTAAAGTCATATTCGATCATGCAAATAATTACTCAAAAGCATGCCAAACGAAATGTTTCATCATTTTGTTTAATAGATGTTTACTTACCATTCACCTTATTTACCCCATCATAGCCTAAATTTTTTGTTATTGTCCTGATGAAAATTACCCGGATGCGTCCTTCTGAGGGTACAGCCATTGCCCTCGCAACATGTTTACAAGAACATCGCAAGGTAAGAAATGTTAACCATAAAATTTCACAAAAAAAAAAAAAATCCAAGATACGGCTAACAAACCGCCCACCGTTTCATTCAAAGTTTAAGGTTATCCAAAAAGCTTTTGTCTTACGCCTCTGCAAAAATAAATAATGTTAGCATGCCAGAAAAAGAATCCAAACAAATGACAGCTAGAATTTCTACTACCCATACAAGTCCGTTCTCGCAATCAATCGCCAGCCAGCGCCACAATGGAACAACACAAAAGATAATTCATCACGACCAGCATCAAACCGCTTGCCACTCGAGGATTTGGTACGCTTATCCAGCTGCACACGATCCACCTAGCACTTGCAAAACTTGGACTCAAACATTCACCAATAAAGCAATTGCCAAGGAAATACGAGGAAGATCGAAAATCATCAGGGAACACGGCGCCTTATCTGCAGAAAAAATGGTTTCTTCACTAAGCCTTTCTTGTTGCAAGAAGAATCCTTTGTTGCCGCGTCTGCAAATTTCTAATTACTTGCGTAGCGGATGTAAGGGTTATACTCGAAGCTTCAACTATTTCCGATGTCCCAATTGCTGTTGAAGAAGCTGCTCCTATCCCAGGACGAGAAAAGAGGCCGCATTATGGTTACGCATAATATGAGAAATAATTTTTTTTTACGAACCAACGAACGCGGACGAAATATCGCACTTGCTGCGACTCCAATGACACAGTAGACATATGATTCAACGGTTTCTTCTAATCCGAATCGGAATCGCAGTTTCACTATCGATCCATGACGCAACTTTATTTTCATCGAACCTATCAAAACCTAACTTTAGAAAGGTGTTTTTTCCATGTTGCAATCGTGTGATATCGATTGGTGAATCCGTAAATGTATTTTATTTTTCATTGTCATTTGGGCTGGCACCTTTCATTCGTACACCTTCTAATCCGATCGTCTTCTTCTGGAAAACTAAAATACCCATGAAACGAGTGGCGTTATGACATATTTATTTGTGAAAATGTTTGTTGATTTATTATGCACTTACTCATAGCTGTCGGATGAAGGTACGAGCTCTTCTCACCTCTGTGGTGGATTTACGTTTTTCAGAATCGTTCAGTTTAACCGGAGCGTTGCGTGCGTAAACACCTGTCACAACTAAAATTAAATTCGATTTTTAAAAAGCGTATCAAGAAATGGATTTTGTTTCTAACTCTTACGGTTTAAAAATTTCTTTCTGAATTGCATTTTCATTTAGGCGTACTTAGTCGCTGCAATAAAACTAAAACAAATCCGTGAAAACGTTCCAAAATGTCCACCATTGCGACAACTCGTTTCAGGTAAGCGACGGTGCGATCTATCTATTTAATGGTTGTTTAAATTAATATATAAAAAGGAGACAATCAAAGATAAAAAAATAAATAGTGAAAATTGTTGAATCAACACATCCTACAAATTTCCTCATCCCAATAACAAAGTTCATTCTGCAGAAATATTACGTAAGCTTTAAATCAGAAATCTACTTGGAATTGATCAACTATACCTCTCAACGTTATATTCCAAGTATTTCGGTACACCACAAATTAAGAATCAGACCCGATTAACTTCATCCAGCTACCCGGGGAATCACTAACCTTTTAATATTAGAATGTTAATGCAATCTAAAAAGCATCCATATCTAAATCGGAAGCTGGCTAGTAGAGGAAAAAAAAAATCTATTGTACTTTGTCATTACCCACGCATGTACCTCATAGGACTATCTGGGCTGCCCCATTGTCTGAATTAGAAAAAAGAAAAATGTTTTATACCTTATGAGAGATCAATTTGTCTATACAAATACTCGCGCCAGAGTTATCCGTATCTGCTCTCCACCGAATGCACAGGCACTGTTCATGTGCAAATATTTTAATCCACCATCACGTTGTAAAGGCTTGACTGTTCAACAGGAACAAGAATAGAGCGAACGCTTTTCAAGTTGAACAAATAGTTGTCTCGTTACAAACGCGATGTCTCGGCTGAACACACCTGTAAGAAAAAACAAACATGTCCATGTTACATTCAACAACTTGTAATAACCATCTGTATCTGCCTAAATGGTGGTGCTCCTGATAACGGCATTCTTGTGTTTCATTGCCAATTACCCTAAACAATATGCATGGGTTATTGGGAACAGTTTATCTAGCTGCTAGTATTGGTTGCATAATGACAATAAGAACACAATCCATGTCATTTGTAAATCCTGGTCACAAGTATCGGAAAAAATTACTTTTTTTTTCACTTTTTAATATATTTACCTACTTCGTTTCTGCATGTGCTTGGGATGAATGTCCAGTAATGTCATTAACTGCTACAGCTTTTGGTAAGAAGGTTGAGACATGAGGTGGGAGGCAAAACGGTAAGTTGCTTGCACTACAATTGGGTGGAGAGTACATGATATGAGAATGACCAAAACTTGTTAAACCTGAGTCCTTTCCCAGAAGTCAATTTCAGTGGCTCTATTATGTGAAACACAAAATATCAATTTTTTAAAAACAATTTGTGGCTGAATATCTACTGCATCTACTGCTAATGAATTTGCTTGTTTGTACTAAAAAGAAAAAGTTCATCCATTTTTGGAACATTGTGGGTGGCGCAGAGAGTATTAATGGTTTTCTGAAGATGATTCCTAGCCAACGTGAAACTCCCAGTAGACAAATTCTGTAATATGCCCACTAAGGGGAGCAGATCTTTGGCTCTGTTAGGCTGTACTATATAGATGTCTGCAGTCAAGAGGACAGCATTGAGTGCTACCTTGAAGAATAATAAAATTTTATCCATTTACAGGAATTGTTTTTCTTCCACAGATGTCCGAATCGATAGAAATGAAAAAGACACATAAAAAGGAAAAGTATATGAAGATAAATTGAATTGGAGGTCAGTCACATGCTTCATGTCTTTTCTCTGTAGCATGGTGTTACGAACACGAAGAAATAACACAATTTTACGAAAAAAGGGGATACCTTTATTACAGTAGGCCATGGTCCGTTGCAATCGTCTGCTGAGCGTGATACAGCATTCCTTTGCTCACTCACCGTTGCATTGCAGCACAATTGGATAGCTCTCTTACAATGGATCTACCACCAACGAGCAAGCTGGAAATTTTCCGGAAAAAAGCCTCGGATTTCATTATTTCAAACCATAATGCGATTTGCGTGGTAGTAGCAATTATTTGTTTGGGAACATTCATTGGGATGATCGTCATCGGTCAAGCAAATGACAACGAGAGTCAAAAATGCCAACCACTGACCCCGGCTCCGCAAACCATTCCACGCGGTGAAACCTAAGGAAATCTCGAAAAAGATGGCTCTGCTGTTTCCAAAATTCTCCTGGTATTAAAAAGCAGTTTATAACGAAATACATTCCGTTGGCAAAGCAAGTTTTTCTCCTTCATTCGTTTATCACCAATAAAAAATGTAACAACGAAAATTCAGATAGAAACCGAGTAATTCTTTAGTACCTTTAGACAACCAACTTGATTTCCAAGATTATCTCATTTGAGAAAGCTCCTAGCACAAAACTATTTTCGTGTGGTGAAATCCTTCCAAAGATTCCTTAAAGAGCAAACAGCAGGAATGTATTGCGTAGTTTTGTAGTCAGTCAGGAGCCTGTGGTTCTTGAACATGGAAAACCCTAACTAAAAGACTGCTGGTAAAGCTGCAATGCCATCTTAACGATAAGCATGGAAGCCAGAAATTATCACTTACACAACTATTTCACTAAGATATATCTTACGGAACACCTCTCATCCAAGTAAAATTCAGTGAACATTTGTTGCTTTGGATACTGATGCCAGTTTAAGCAGCTTAGAGTTGCAGTGCTTCTAATTTCTATTTCTTCTACCGGTGACCTATTTTTCTTCTAAAGTTGCATCTCATCTTATTGCGAGGTGGAACACCTAGAACGGATCATACATTAAACGGCAAACAGAGAAAGATATTGAACCTTCAGTACTTGCGATCTTGTCCTCGTTCTAAAAGTATTAGTGGCGTCCAATATCCGCTTTTCCAATTACTGCTCAGTTTCAAATTAAGACATGCCAAAGCAAAACACTCGACTTCTAAGATATTCAACAGGGATTTAAAAAAAAAATTGACACATTGTTAGTAGAATAACATACTTATCATTCTTTCAGATGAGGTTACTTTTTCAATATCTTGCTTCTAATGTAGAAGTGGGACTAAGTCTGCACAAAATCGAATACGACTTATCCTGCCTGTGACAAAAAACCAACATCTAAAATCCTAAAGCCAAACATTAGTTAGTGAAAAAAAAATCAATAAAAAAGGATTATACCTAAGTGCTTACAACACATTCCCAGCGATTGCAGGAAATTATCACTAACAGACAATAAAAAGCATTAATTGAGGTGTACATGGCATGCTAATTTCCCAAATGGATCTAGAATTTCCATCGTGATCACAGTAAATGCTGAGCTATAATGTTTGAACGTGGGAAGAAAGTAGATAATTTATGAAATTTACCTGTAATCCAAGTTCTTTGGTGACTGACCCCGAAAACACCACAGCAAGCTGTAACTAATTTTGGCTGTGGTTGAACGTATCAGCGGGACACTTGATGATCATCTTGCTATGGAAGAGCTTCGATTTCGATTTTTGAAATGAGCTAGAATCAATTTAAATTGTCAGTTGATAAATTAGTTACATTGATGAATTGGCAATGCCATTTAGACCGCATTCTAATGGATGCGAACATGCGAATAGGACAACAGCAAGAGTAAAAGAGTGGAGTATGGAAGCCGTACAATCTCCAAGCTCAATGCCTCCAACAATCAGAAGTTCCTAGAACCATAAAAGAACAGTTATAAAAGTTCTAAGAATCGGTCTCAGTTAGATTTACACAACTATTGCTCAAACCACACAGATCCAGGTAACGCCTTTCATCTTTCTCTATTTATTGTCCCAAAATTGTAATAAGGAAAGAAAAGTAAGGAAAACAAAAGGCATACCATTTTGCATCAGACGATTCATCTTGTAAACATGTACATCGTTTCTTGCCGTAATTCAGTTACAAGAAATTAATCTTCAAGCGACTGCAAACAAGACGAACATCTTGTTTGGCCAGGTTGATCAACTAACAGTTCGCAGCCTGCCGAACGATAGCGATAATCAGCAGCAGTGGAATAATTTCCATCAGCCATTCCTTGCCTCATGACTTCTGTCACATTAGGGCCTTCGTATACCTCGATCGGACGACGTCCTTTACAAACAGTAGCCGTCATGAGCTTCCCGAGCTCTGATCGCATCTGATTTTCGTCAATCCTATTGTCGGTGAAGAAAGAACCCACGTGATGTACTTGACCAACAACTTCAAAAATAAATCTGAGATCGTGGAGCACAATCATCCTCATCAGATGGGTTTTGTAAGAGCATCGAGGGTCGGCCGAGACTGCAACAATGAAAGCCCGATGGAATGGCGGCCAGATTTCCAGCTGAGGGAACTCATTTTCACGAACTTGCATTTGCTCGAAAAAGGGTAGACCTTCCGAACGCGCCATTTCAATTAAAATTCGCCATCCTGTATAAAAAAAATTCAATTTCACACAATTCAATAGTTGAGATCACATAAATGAGAATAAATATATTACCTGATTCGGCTAGTGTGGTGTCAACAGCCATTTAGACAGAAAATAAAACGTCTAGGGGATGAATAGCAGAGGGGTAGGGAGGGAAAAGTAATTACTGCGGAGAAGCGGTACAGGTAACTCATCTACCCAGAGACACGATGACGACAAAGCAAAGTGGATTTTGGACTTGACCTTTATGGTTCTTGGAACAAAGAAAAGAAGGGTAGGCAAGAAAAATTACGTCACGTCGTTAATGGGGTGGAGCTTTCGTTTAAAAACCAAATTCGCCATCTGCGGTGAAAGAATCAAATTAAAATAAAGAAACATTTCATTTACCTAATTGCTCAAGTACAAGTACAAGTATTCGTTGTAGTTAACTTTTACATAGAGCGTCGTAGATGGTAATTCCAGAAGCAATAACCAACCGAATTAATAGCAGTGTGGAACGGCATGCCCTTTCGAGAACAGGAAATGGTACCGGTCCTTTCAGCCAAGTCAGTTTTAAGCTAAATCTCCTGGCCAATGCGAACTAAAGAGTTTAGGATTAAAACTCAAATTACATTTTTAAAATTTAGCTTTAACTCCTTCGTACTCCATTAAGTGCGAGGTAGTCCAGTGACCTCAGATCGTCCCTAGGTATACTTTCTCATGGCTGTTTTGGGGTTTTGCTTTGCCATTGACGCGGCATTATAAAAAACTGTTTGAATAGCAGCTGCTTTTCACTACTGTGAAAAAGTTTCGTTATGTCAGTAGTGCTGGCAGTAATATTGAGTAACTTACATATTTGATGGCAGTATGGTTTTTAAGGAGTGTCATACCACACTCATTTGTTGATCCACGAAAAACAATGGTTGTTTTCCTTCTTCAAAGGATTTGCTAAAATGCAATGGTCCTACATTCAGGAATAGACTGCCATCACTTCAATGAGTCAGCATATCATTTCACAAATCATAAAATAGTGAATCAAGCATCTGCAGTACCAATTGCCAAAGACGAATGTACATTAAAGCTATGAATTAGGGAAGAAAATAATTGAGCTTTTATATCTATTATTCCAACGTCATTACCTGGAAAAAACCTCCATGTAACAGGATAGTGTTGCCAAAACCTTTTAAATGGGCTGAAATAGAATAAAAATATGCAACAAAGCTATTAATTTGAATGTTCTCAATAAACACCAACGTACAAGTGCAGTGTTTCCATTTTTTGGCATAGAAATTGTAGCGTTTTGCTTGGCAGCCTACAGTTTAAATATCTATCATTTCTATTCTGTATGGAAAAATTCAAATAAGAAATTAGGAAGACCTTGTCAAAACGAAGATAGAATAGTTGGTACGGAAGAAATTATCTAAATGTCTAACAGTTTTGTCTTTTGATTACCACGTGGGGAATACCAATCACGGTTACAATGGCCAAATAGTTCCTTCTTTCTGTACATTAATCTTTAGCGTTTTATAATTTATACAACACAGCTGCCTTTTCATAATCAGTAATAGAATGTAGAACTGCAATCGAAATTCACAAAATTATTATGAATTAATGTCGAAGAACAAATATTTTTAAGCCTCTAGTTAGCGACAGATGAGCCATTTTGTAAAACTTTTGTCGCGTACTAAAAAGCCTCTTCAAGATTGGTTGATTTGTTTTTTCAGCTGTAACCCCAATTGCTATTGGTAGTTGTAATCACGTGTCCAATCTGCGGACATACTATTGGCTCCTCTACACCCAAAACAGTTTTCTTGTACCTTAAGCTACATAAGAATGAAAACTTATGTACTTAACGCAAAGAGCAAGTCTTAACGCTTGGCCAACAGAAAATAAAATGACAAAAAAATGAAATGATACGATGTAAACTTCCAACAAACCGTTGCGACTTTGTTTGTATTCATGGGACTTGGGTAAAGGGAATTCAGCTCACTGTCAAATGCCACGTAAGATGCGTGTATGTTTTGAATATTGGGGAAATAGGGGAAAACAAACAAGACCATGATGTAAACAGCAATTAGTTGGAACTGTACTGAGAAAAAAAGAGAAAAGAATCTGAAAGGCGGAAGAAATTAAAGATTAAAAAAAAAAATGAATAGAAAGGAAACCTAATTATAACTTGAACAAAACGTAACTGAACTTGCCAGGTTGTTCCGCGTTTTGGCTGCGTATAGACACCAAAGCGACGAGGGGAAAAATATGGCGAGAGCACTTTTTATTTGTTGTCTTCTCTTCTGTGTTTCGTCCTTTTTTATTACTGACTTTCACTGTCGATATGGGGGGTACCATCATTGGTATTGGGCATTCAAAGGGGAGAAGGTGCTTGAGAGCCACCTGTTTGGCCTTCGACCACTTGATTGACAATTTCATCCACTTGCATTAATTCACTGTCAACCTCATCGCCATCCACGTGGTCGCCGTCAGGTCCTCCGCCAATTCCGGATTCGCTCCCAGCAGTTGGAGGCAAGTGATCCGCTTCTTCCAGCTCTTCCCACAATTTAGACGCAGCTGCGGCTGCTGAATCCACTTTCATCTGAGCATCGTCTTGTTGCTCTTGGGATACATCGTCCGTTTCGTTGACAACAACTGGAAGTTGTGGCTCCGGTGAGGAGGTTTCCGTAGTTACAATGATGGCAGGAGGGATGGAAACGGCCTGGCATAAATGACCCGAATCAACGGCATCTTCCTCTAATAATTTGCGTTCGTCTTTGCTGATAAAATAAGTGCCGCATTGTAGGCCAAGCAGCCGGGCCGTCTCGGGATTTGTCAGCTGATAAGGCTCGTGTTCTTCTTCGTCAACATCACCGTTACTATGGGGATGCAGGTGACGAGTGGTCATGGTTGACACGCGTCAAACAGTGACGTCACTTCGTTGAGGATTCGCGGGATAAGAGGTGCGCTGCTGTTGCCTTCGTCTTCCTGTTGCACTCTCAGCAACAAGTATTCCCAGCTGGACATGGTAGCCGAAAGCCGTGGGCCAGCCACGTCCACTACTTCTTCATCGGTGCATAGTTCCAAGGCCTGAATAAAAACAAATGAAATGATAAATAGATTTAATTTTTTATTTTTATTAAGAGTAATTACCTCTGCAAGGCGAATCTTTCTCTTTTCAGAGAGAAGAGCTGGAGAATGTACTAAAGGAGGCCGGCCAACTCCTCGTCCTCGACCTCTACCTCTTCCTCGGCCACGTCCTCCCCTCCAACCACCTCGCCCTCTGATTGTGCTTGCTGTTGTTGTTGTCCTGACCGCCCGTTTGACAACTTTCTCCGTTTCGGTGGAATCAGATTCTTCTTCTGCTTCCACCTCCTCTCTGTCATGCTGCCCGTTTTTCTTTTCGATGGCTGGCACTGGAACTGTAGAATTGCGGCGCGTCGCCACGCTACTACTATGGTCAGGGAACTGTTCAAAATGCCTCGATAACCTGTTTTTAAAAAATTTAATATTAAAGGTAATCAAAAATGGAACAACTGCGATGTTTATACCTGTGCGGGGTAGTATATTCTCGTTTGCATATTGTGCAGTGAAACGGTGAGGTCGGTATGACGGATTTGGTGGGGCCTTTGGAATCTTCGGATGATTCGGCATTGCTATCCTCATTGCCCACGGCCACATTAGGCGATGAATGGTCAATTCGATAATCCGAATAGCCACCGTCAGAGTCATCTAGATCTGGCTGGGCAAAATCTAAATGATGCAGTCTCTTGTAATCCTTGACCATATGACGAGGTGGTTTCGAAACTCGACCCGATCGGGTTCGAGGTAATAGTTTTTTTTTGCCTTCTCGTTCTTCCTAAAATTTGGATAAAAATTAATGCAAATTTTTAGAACATAAAATCATATAATTATCAGATTATTTCAATTACTTTGGACATGTCAATGTTGGTACTAATGGGATCCTCTTCTGGCAGATCCTCTGAATCCGACTCTTCTGTGCTGGCCACTTTTCGTTTTTGGGCGAACGCTGTTGCACGTCCAGGTGGCCGTCCTCTGCCTCTACCCCGTCCTCTGACAACTGGGGGTGTAGTAGACGTCGGTGTGGTGGTTGATTTCAAAGAAACAGGAGTGACTGGGGTCGTAATAGTGGCACCCGTCGCTGAAGGAGTTTTCTTCAGCTCGCCCGGAGTCACCACTCGATATACGATCCGCGTATTAGATTTTGCATCGTACACGACCCTCCGCTTGCCGCCATCTCCTTCCGCACTGCTGGCCAAGGAACTCGTTCCACTCTTGCCATCTCCCGACAGGATTGCCTGCCGATTTTGTTTCAACACTGACGCGATGTGTTTCAACTGATCGGGAGTCAATGGCTGCAAACTGCGGAAGCTATTGCCTTCCTGAACCAGTTGAATGGGATTCTCTGTCGTGCCTAATGGTTTCTTTGGCGGATTTGCGACTGGTGTCACTGTCAATGAGGCGCTCGGAGTTGTGGTGGATGTCGAACTGAACAGGGAGGCCAGAAAGGGTTTCGAAGAGCTTTTGACGGGAGATGACATTAAAGAAAACGAACTGCTGCTCGGTAATGTATCTGGATCTAGCCGTGCTGGACCTGTTGTTTTCCCGCCAGAATTGTTCATGGCTGACTGCTGCATCACAGACGTTTTTACTACCCTCGTCTCTTGCTGCATCACAGATGCGGAATTGGTAAGGCTAGAGACAAAGCTTCCGGTGCTGTTTGAGAACGAATGTGGCGGGATGACGATCTTTATTTTCTTGGGGATGCCACCCTCGGTAAATGAATGGGCCAGCGGGCTGCCTGTCTGTGCGAGAAGTGCGCTGGCCGTACTGGCAGGCAGTCTAAGGCATAATTTGCGTTTGCCGCCCACCATTCTCGGTACAATCGAAACGTTCGATTGGTTTGGCTCATTCGGATTGAATAACGAATGAATGATGTTGGATAGAACATCATTAGCCGAACTATCCCCTTCACCACCATCTTCACCTAGCCGTTGAGAAACTGCATCCAGCGATACGGTGGTGGTTTGCATTTCTTCATCTTCTTTCACTTTCTTCTCGTCCGCCTCTTGTTCTTGCGTTTCTGCAGGTAGGACGTCAGGTACTGTTATGGCTTCAGGAACCGCAATAATCTGTGGTTCCGATTCGCCTTCCACATTTGGGCAAGATTCTTGACTTTTGGGTTGAAGCTCTGGTGGAATTTCTGGTGACATTTTTGATGGGATTTCTGATTCTCTAGTGGGCTCTTGAAGACCTTGCTGCAGTTCATTCTGGAGTTCATCTTGTAGTTCATTATGCAGTTCTGATTGAAGTTCCGACTGAAATTCTGCGTGAAGTTGGGATTGAAGGTCCGACTGAATTCCAGCTTGCAATTCTTGTTGGAACTCTGATTGCTCTGCATGTTCAGAATCAAATTCTGACTGTTCTGGATGTTCAGAGTCAAATTCTGCCTGTTCTGGATGTTCAGAGTTGAATTCTGACTGTTCTGGATGTTCAGAGCTGAATTCTGGCTGTTCAGACTTAAACTCGGGATGTTCAGAGCTGAATTCTGGCTGTTCAGACTTAAACTCTGGCTGTTCTGGATGCTCAGCGCTGAATTCTGGCTGTTCTGGATTTTCAGAGTTAAATTCTGAAGGCTCTGGATTTTCAGAGTTGAATTCTGTCATGTCTTCAGAAGGCTGCATTTCAGATTCCTGGTCCATTTGTTCAGTCATTTCTTCCATTTCTGCTTCTGCTGTGGTAGCCTGTGCTTCCTCATCTTCTACTGGTTGCTCAAGAGGATCCAATTGAATCCCTAAGGCTTCAGCGTCTTGCCGACTCAGTACCACCTATAAAAACCACAAGTGAATTACTACATCCAGAAAGATGAAAATATCCAATATACCGTTTGAGGTTCTCCATGTTCGTTTTGAACTATGGCAATAATGCTGCGATAAGGAAAGTAAATATTATTGAAGGGGAAATTTGAATGTTATTATAAAGAAATACCTGTCTTCACTAACAGTGCCACTATCCATGAGTTGTTGTAGACTCTGTTCGTCTAATACGGTTGTCGTGTGTACTTGGCCTTCCATCTGCATCGCTTCATCTGTTTCTTGTACTTGTTCACCGACATCGGTGTTGTTAGTATCCTCTTCAACTTGATTCATTTCCATTTTTGTCTCGACTTTAGACGAGAAACGTTAGGTATACTAACTCTTTTTCACCCACCAAGCGAACAACAAATTCATTTATCACCGTTTTCATCCAGTTCCCGGCTTTTTTCGTTTCTTTTTCTACAGAGCAAAACTCGATATAGTAAATCTCACGCCTTCCACCTCACACACACAGACGCTTCTTTCTGTCACAGCATTGCCATGCGGTTTTCTTTACTTTCTTCGAGCATAAAAATTATTTTAAATACCGAGTCATCCTTTATGCGAATACAATAAACAATTTTTTTAATTAACCTAAAAAATTCGATTTGTATCATTTCAACAACATGTATACAATGTTTTTGTTTTGCCAAATGCAACGCCGTTTTCCCTAACTGTCAGTCGCAATTACATACGTTAGTAACTTTTTAAGCATTTGCTTAACCCTGCTTCCTTGTTTTCCCTCACCGAATTATGGAAGTTGTGACATATCGTTTTGATTTCCTCCCAGTTTCCGTCTGAATCACGTTCTTTAGCTAAAATGAACGTTTTACTGGTCATTCAAATTACGGTTTATATCCTAGCTCTAGTTTTAGCCTTATGCATATCTGTTCCCGTCATTATTCATCAAAAAGACTTTAAGTACATTCTGATTTCTGTTACAAAGGAACCTTCATAAATAAATGTTGTTGTTTTTTCAGAGGCCATTGTTTGCTATTTTCCAGAGGAACATGGAGGGAAACTGATGGTTGGCATTGTATTTTTTTAATATGGCTTACGTCTGAAATTAATAATCTTTTAATTGCTTGTTTTAAAAAACAATAATAAAAAACAAAAGGCCAATTTGTGATTACATGGGCGCCAAGTGCCTACTGTGTCTTTGTTATAATATCTGGAGTGGTTTTGCTTACAGCATGCTGTTTCCAAATTCACAGGCTTGGTCATTTCCTATATCGAGGGCTTGACAGGTTTGTTTTTATCAATGTGTTAGATTAAAACCAAACTAATTTTTTGTTGTTTTCATTTTTAATGAATGTCAGCTCTTTCCTGTCTGCATTTGTGGATGCTGTAGGCAGTGCCTTCCTCTGTTTCCTCTCTTTAGCCTCAGCTATGATAATCACACTTGGCTTTGGCACTTGGTGTGGAGACATCACCCAACGTTTTGAAGAGTAAGCACAAGTTATTCCTAAAGTCATCTGTCAGATAATTAATATAATATTTTGTATGACAGGTGTAGTTATGCAGAAGATGAAAACATTGACCAAGTGGATAATATCAACACCTCTGGCTTTTACTTGTTGCTGGGAACTGCTCAGGTTTCAACTTAAATTTAGTTCTTACATTTGAATTCACTTTGCTTATCTCTTCTGTTTTATGGTAGTTTGGAGCTTGGGCTTCTTGGGCATGCTGGGTAGGATTAGCTGTGTGTGCAGTTCTCAAATTATGTCGATATCACCAGCGTGAAAATATACGAGTAAGCATGGCCAAAGAGCGGTAAGGAAATTGAATAGAATTCAGAACGTGAAAGTATTGCGCTAGTTCGATCTGCTCATTTTTCTTTTTCTTAGGAGGCGTTTGTTAACAGATGGACTTCCACAGCGAAGCGCTAGCGACGAAGCCATGCTCGGTTAAAAGCTGCGTATGACGTTGTAATTTGTACATTGTGCGTGCCCTTTGTGGGAGTCTATATCTGTTCGCTTCTCAAAGTCGTTTTACTCCCACAGTTCTCAATAAATGTGTAAACATGGTTATCTATGCCTTCATACGAAAAAATAGTCTTACTCATATGAACTCTGATTGCAGAAAGCCGAATAAATAAATAAAAAAAATAGCACACGGTTTAAACGTTACGATTCTTTAAACCAAGACTAGTGCTATCTCATCGGCAGCTCAATATAATGAGCCCTTTTCCTGGTCACGTGAAGACTGGCGTCGTGAAAGAATTAATCATGATTTTCCGTGAAGAGGCCTTTGATCGGCACGCCAGTCATGCCCGGGGACAGACGTCGTAAGTCTCAATAAATCGATTTGTGTTTGGTATATCGATAGTAATCTGTATCGATGTGGTTTGCGTTGACTTGGTTAGGCAATTTTAACACAGGGAGGCGTACCGTAAAGTTGCCCGTTCACGTAGAGTAAAGGGTCGCTGTCCGTTGTTAATTCAGTCTTTCCTTCATCTCTTTATCTCCGCGCAAATTTCCTTTAAATCAACTTTACCAAGTGAACTAGTACACATCCAAAATGAATCCCGAGTAGTAAGTATTTCTTCAAAGTGACAAACCTTTTTCGTCGTTTAGATCGACGTTCGAACGATTGCATTTGATGACGTATAGCTTTTTTTTGCTTTTCTCAACTGCTAATCCCATGTTAATACCAGCCATCTTACAAACTTCTTAACACTTGGTTATTTGTAATTTTTTTGGGAAATAGTTTAAAGATTTTGTGCACTCCACCCATTTGCGAGGCTGATGTAGCTAGTGGGAATTTCCCACTATTTCCAATCTCAACAATGGCTTACACTACTTGGGTGTCATCTGTTCTCTAACTAAATTATTTTTTTCTTTCACAGTGACTATCTTTTCAAACTTCTCCTGATTGGTGACTCTGGTGTTGGCAAATCTTGCCTTCTGCTCCGATTTGCCGTAAATCCTTACAAGAAATTACTTTTTATGCTTTCAAATAATGTTTATCTTTCTACAGGATGATACCTATTCGGAGAGCTATATCAGTACCATTGGTGTGGATTTCGTAAGTTATACAACTATTTTTTTTTTGTGTGCTGAGTGATGACTTACTGTTACTTGTCACGTGCAGAAAATTCGGACAATAGATTTGGATGGAAAGACTATTAAATTACAAATTGTAAGTAAAAAGATATAGTTACCATTATTTTGGCAGGATCTGGTAATAAAACAATTACACATTTGCTTCTTAATAGTGGGACACCGCTGGTCAAGAAAGATTCCGGACAATCACGTCAAGTTACTACCGAGGTGCCCATGGTATCATTGTCGTCTACGATTGTACTGACCAAGAGTCGTTCAACAATGTCAAGCAGTGGCTACAGGAAATCGATCGTTATGCGTGCGAAAACGTCAACAAACTTTTGGTTGGGAACAAGTGTGATTTGAGCACTAAGAAGGTCGTCGATTACGCCGCTGCCAAAGTAAGTAACATTCGAGTTGGTTTCGATTCTAGCAGACGAATGACATCAATTGCTTTTGCTTTAGGAATACGCAGAACAATTAGGCATACCTTTCCTTGAGACATCGGCCAAGAACGCAACGAACGTCGAACAAGCATTCATGACCATGGCGGCTGAGATCAAGAATCGAATGGGTCCCCCATCTGCCCCTTCTGATGGTGTTGGCGGAATCAACATAAACTCTTCCTCTAGACCGGTGGAACAATCGAAATCGGGATGTTGTTAATGGAATAGGGAAAAGAAATTCAAGACAAGCAACATAAAACCAGAAGAAAAAACAAAAAAAAAGCAAAGATCCGCATCCTCCACCTTATTTTCCGTTTCTTGGCTTCCCAACCAAAGTCTAAAAGTTAAAAAAAAATTACCATTTCTTTCCCTTTTTTCGTATCTCTCAAGCCGGATTGATCGATTTGTTACCCCAACCGTCTATTCTTGCACCCATGAGAGAATAAGAAAAACAATCTAAATAGTGTCGTGTTTGATCTAGGTCCGAAATACTTTTTCCATTTTTATTTTAGCTGAAAAAGGTTGATTTTCCTTCACTATTTTAAAAATGCCAACCCCTCTCCCTTCTTCGTGTAACAGCTTGTACACGCCTGTATTGTGCTGTTGTTTCTTGGGGAAATTGGATTCATTAAAAGAAAAACATAAAATTCAGAAAGAAATACCTGTAAGGGAATGTTCTGTTTCGGTGAAAAGAAAATTTTGCTCGCCATTCCATTTAGATCCATTTTCGTATCAATTTGCGATTATTATACACATTGAGTTGAATTGAATTTATTATTATTTTTTTGTAAAATTGCCTTTTAAATTATAATTGATATACGAAAGGAACGAAGCAGTAAATTATAAGGTTGACAGAAAGATATACCCGTCAATGACCGGTGTGCATCCACGACACAGTGCTGGAAGACTGGAACACGCACAATTGGCTGTCACCTGATTCTATCTTCAAAATAATTAAAGCTTCACGAGGCACTTTGTTCAATACTTGAATTTTCTCGTAGAAAAACGATTTGGCGCTAGTTTTAGTAATCGTCCCACGGACAGAATTGTGAATTCTTCACAGGAAACGCGTAATTGAGGCACTTCTTACATGTCTTAATGCCACACCGATAGCTAAGAGCCTTTCCGGTTTGCTGATCGTGTCCGCGACAGAATTTTAGCCCACACGGGTACCTACAATGTTGTACATTAAGTCAAGTTAATGAATGATTTAGAAATAAAAAGCTTATTACCATGGGACACAAAAATTCAAACGGCATTGGCAAGACATTGAGCTCGAATTTGTGTTTGAAACAGATAAATCTTTGCATCGGCTGGCTGGCCGTACCATGTGCTGTGCAGCGTCGAGAACCATAATAGCTTCGTTGGGATTACCAATAGCAGCCCATACTTTCAAATCTGCCTCCTATTTGTAAACAAATTACAGCAAACGTTTTGTAAAGATTTAACGAAAACTATTTACATATGCTTTCATACCTGAACATAGATTGTTTTTGCATCTATACATAAAGGTTGAATATGGTTAGATATAACCTTAGACCTAAAACCATTGGTTACAAAAGGAGAAAATCCCATTTAGTAAATTTCTCAGTTGGGTTATGTGCAATGCATACCTTGAGATGTCCAACGTATATTCAAATGTGGCATTTTCATGCCCATTATCCTCCTCTGGATACCTTACTGTGTGTGGGTTTTTCTATGAGTTCCAATGACAACTTATTAGTTGGTGGGTAAATTCACAACAAAATAAGGGCACAGCTCAGTGAGTTTTACCTGCCGAAGTTTGGCAATTGCATCTGCAGCAATAAAGTCCTGTTTAGATAATTTGGATGCAAAACAAACTGCCTGATAATATGGGGGCTGTATACTCTTCAAGTATACCTGCAATGAGATCATAAAATGTCATTAACAATTATTCCATTTGATGTCATAAATAATAAAAAAAAATATGTACCTGTTCCTCCTCAGCTAGAATCAGAAGTCGGTAGATTTGTACCTCCCTCCGGAAATCTAGTAGCTGTGTGACTATTGTTCCATCTGCTCTTTGATATTCTAGTTCAACAACATCTTCACTGACATTTGAAGCTAAGACTTCCTGGAGTACATCTCCACCCTTTTTCAAACACAGAAAACATTAGTTGGAATACAAAAAAAAAAAAAACATTATGAAATCAGGTGTTATTTGCACTTAGCTTTTTTCTAATTTCTAGTTACTTGTTTACTTAACAACTCACCTGATTTTTTATATTGATCACAAGCTGGGGACTTGATGAAGTAAAACAACTCAACATGAACATTAAACAGGCGAAATGAACATTCACGAACACAAAGCCGTTCATCTCGATCATGATTTCTCACGTACAATTGCATCAGGTTACGTATCGTACATCGTGATGCCTTACTTTTTGTTTGTTTTTAGTGTTTTTGATTTATCTTTCCCTTTTGTTCCTATTATTGTCGACTAAGAGTGCACATAATAACGTAGGTCTGTTTCGAGGTGCAAACGAAAAACACGATTACGCTAAAGCGTGGAATTGGAGCACGGGACGGTATATCGTGGAAATGATAGCGGAAACAGTAATAACCATCAGGGCATACGTCCTATAGACGGCATGCCTGTAAATTCAGAAGATTCCAAAACTGAGATAGTTTTTTCACGAAATAAAAATCCTCTCAAAGATTTTTTACAGTTTCTTGTGTAGAACATTACGGGAAAAATACTAATTCATTTAATTTCTTTCACACAATTCAAATTACGTTATCTTATTAAAATTTTTTTTTGAAAAAACATCAGAGTTTGAGCAGTGATGGGTTCTGTCTTCCGTCGAAAAATGATATAAAGCGAGTTAGCGAGCGGTGTTTTTCAAGCAATCAAATAAAGCAAAATATTCAAAATGGCTCCTTCTTTCGTGAATAACTTGACGTTCGTGCAATCCTTTTTCCTCGAGCTTTCTAACCCAGTATGGCTGATTTTCATGGTAATGGCATCCATTAGTGTTGGCCAGTTCCTTTTCCTTTACTACAGCTACGACACAGGATCAACAGGATCTTCCAGCAGAGAAGAACAACCTGAACAGCTCACACCAGAAAACAAGAGCGACTTGTTACAGGAATGTAACATGACGCATCCTTTACCCCAGAATACTTCATCTAGTACTGTTTGCCAAGCAGAGAAACCAGAAGGAACTAGGCCTAAGTCTGCTGTATTTCAAAACACTGGCTTGACGAAATTTTACAAAAGTGAACTTAGGCGGACAAAAAGAAATCTGACTACAGTGAAATTGGCATTTAAAGAGGCAACAGAGACGCGTAACAAACTAGAAAGGGAGATGGAAGTGAGTAAGAAGCAACTTCGGTTAGCTAAGAAGAACAACATGAAGAAAATGAAAACACTACAAAAGTTGTTACGTCAAACGAAAAAAGAATTGATCAGCACGAAAAAATTCTTCGAATCCAGACGGCACAATACTGTAGGGAGCAAGAGCCAGAGAACAGCGCACCGGTAAATGAAACTGATTCTGCTCAAAATATTTTACTAGACGATTCTGGCATAGCGGATGAATCTACTACCAGCGTAATGGAGCAAGTCCCGAGATCGAAACCATTCCCGTTTCTTGGGTATACCGGAAGAAGATGTTAAGAATGCTCGGCGCCCCTCCCACAGACACCGATACAGTAAGCGATCCAGCGATCAATTCGACACCTGCAACGGTCGTCGAACAGTCGATGGTATCGCAATTCGTCGGGCGAATGGAAAAGACATTAGTAGAGCAGAAGTTATTGACAGAACCCAATACCAGCACGACCAAGTCCGTGCAGGTAACAATCAACGAGCATCAAGTGGATATGGTGATTGACCAAGGCTGTCATGAGTCAATCATCAGTCTGGACCAATGGCAAAAATTAGGCGAGCCGGAGTTAAAGCCTTTTACTACGGACAAATTGGTCAAGTGGAAGCGTACAGGGAAGGTCAAAGAGCACGTCAAATTGGAGGAGGTCGTTGGATGTTTCAGCGCCACTGTTGTATTACAAGGCAAACTGACTATACACACAATTTACGTGCTTACAGGAGATAAGACAATGCCTAATTATCTCGGTCGTGGACTCCTCTACAACCTCCGCTTACATCGTGAAAATGGGCATTTGATTAAAATTGCACGCACAATTGAAACGGAAACTCTTCCCCAAACGCCGACCACAAAATCGGATACCGAACCTGAAACTGCGCTAGACTTGAGGCTTGCTATGATCACTTACTTGACGAACCGGATCGACATAGTAAAACACGAGAATAAAAAAAATCGCGAAAAGTATGAGCAACGCATATCTGAGGCCATACTGAACATAATGAAAACGCGTCAGACAAAAAAGGCCGAACGTGTCGACAATGTCGCCTCCGAGGAAAAATCTGAACCGAAAGTGATTGTACGCAACAATATCGACAAACTGAGGAAAACGGTTTCTAAGTTAGAATATATTAATGGAAAGGACCACAGGAGGTCCCACGAAGTTATACTTGAAGCAGAAGCCGAGCTAAACAATCAAAAAACAAAACTTGCTTCTGCGTCATCGGAATCAGAGCGCGCGGAATTGACCGAATATGTCCAGCAAACAGAAAAAGCCCTGCAAATGATTGTCGAAAAGGAAAATATCTATTTTGAGGAAAAAATGGATTTAGTGAATTTCGCCAATGAAATGTTTTTTAACCAAATGGGAGAAAAAAAAGGGAACAAATTCTGCAGCCTCGAAACGATGTTTGAACGATGTTTGAACATCGTTCTTCTAACAACCAAGTGAAAGCAGAGAAGACGAAGGTCTAACCACGAATCTTGCACAAATTCAATGTTTGGTTACTACTGATTGCTTGACATTTCGGAAATCATTTGGATCTTAAAAATAAAAAGTCTCGGACTTCATTGTTTCAAACCATAAGGCGATTTGCGTGGCAGCAGCAGTTATTTTTTTGGCAACATTCATTGGGACGATCGTCCTCGGTCAAGTAAATGACGACGAGTGTCAAAAATGCCAACCACTGACCCCGAGTCCGCAAACCATTCCACGCAGTGAAACCTAAGGAAGTCCCGAAAAAGATGGCTCAAAACAAAAAACAAAAAAACAAAAAACAAAGGACTCAAAAAAATGTTTGGACATCGTTCTTCTAAAACCAAATGGAAGCAGAGGAGAAGAAGGTCTAACAATTAATATGTTTTGATGCTTAGATAATTCTGTGTGCTTTTGTTTTGTTTAAATTCGTAACGTTTGAAGGAAGGGGCTAAATTGATCTGATTCGATGTGGTCGCTGCAAATTGATGGCATTATGATCTACTGGACGGAAGTGAATGGCGACATACGACAACGAACATCTTTGACGCTTAGGAAACCTGTTTGCTGTCAAAGGAAGCAGTTCCCTAATCTCATTATGGTCATTGTCATTGGTATCGATTTTTCATTTCTGTTTGATTGTAACTTTGGCGACTGATGTGCATTGGCTACGGGACATCGGCATTTTGATACACTGAACGTTAATAGGTGAAGAAAGACGACAATGGCACAATCGATTAAGAAATAAGTATGCTGTTAAAGTGGAAAAGTTTTTTAATCGTTATGGCCATTGTCACCTCTCTCCCACCCCCAATTTCATTCGGTTATCATGATGCCACCAAGTTTCAGCCAATGTATTTGGTTTCCGATAGTTCCATCGGACTGAAGGAAGAATTGATGACAAAGATCATTTTTGATACTTTGAATACCTGTCTGCTGTTCGAGTGCTTTAGTACTGCGTAAGTGGACAGGTTTTCTTATTCAGAAATGATCCGTTTTTCATTCCTTCACTGTCGTTTCATTCTTATCATGATGCCGTCCATTTGTAGTTATCGAAAATAGGGGACCATCGTTGCAGACACTGTAAACTGGTCTTTTAAATTGCAATAGCTGCCATTTTGAATGATGTGAAATTTATACCTTCATTTGGATGGGCCGTGACTTGAACAAAGTCCACAGGTTTTCTAAGCACCCTTACATTTTCATAGTTATACCTCTCCAGCTTCTCTTTTCTTTCGATTTCTTTCATAAATTCAATGTTTGGTTAACACTGATTGCTTACATTTCGGAAATCATTTGGATCTTAAAAATAAAAATGTTAAAAAAAATGCTCCAACGACTTCTAGTGTTTTAATACTTAGTACATAAATAAGATTGTTCGAAACAAAATACGCTTTCAAAGTCTTTGAGAATTAGCTTTGTTAGCTCGCAAAGTAACGTATTTAAAGTAGCAGGTGATGGTCATCAGAACTGATTAAATAGAAATAGTACGGTAAACAAACAAAATAAAAAAAAGGAAGATGGGGGAAAGGAACTAAACGCACAAAGATTACTTTGAGGGAAGAGTTTCAATGGTCCTACCATGTAGAGCTACTAGTTGAAACAATGGGGCTTGTAAAACACGATTTCAATTAGTTTTCGGGAATAGCCTAAACAAAGAAAAATAATTGAATTATTTTTACAACTTCTCATTGCATTGAAATGGTGATTGCACTAGACGTAACTTGCTCTAGGTTAAATAATTTAAAGTTTAACAGGAACCAAAAAAAAATTCAATAATCGATCGCTAGAGCGGACGACAAACTGCATTGGTGCTCTTGTTCCTGATCGTGGTGCAAATGAGAAGTGCAAGTCAAAGGAACAAGTCTGATGTGCGATTTTTTCTGTGGACTGCAGGCGTATCGCACAGGAAGATTATAATTCAAAGGTCAGTACACGCAGGTCGTCAACATTAATCCCGACTGAACTCTTCTCACGCCCACCATTTACTGCGTTGTGTTTGAAACAAGCCGGCAATTCTATTCGCATCACGTCAACATGGCTGCATTTTTTTTTTACAATCTTTTTCATTGCATCAAGGATAAGGTTTTCCATCGTTCCCTGTGTGCTAAAAAGCCAGGTATAACCGTGTTTCACCATCAAGTCCGTTTAAACCTGTATACGACTGATTTTGTTGACCTTCTGCATTTCACACTCTAAACACACACTCTATTAAATTGCAGAGGCGGCGGTTTGTAATCCGAAACGCAACGGTAGGATTGGATTATGCAAGGTTGGGTGTAGGTAAATATGAAGGCGCCTGCTGTCACAAAACTTTTACGATTAAAATCATTTGGCTACCATTCGTTTTTGTATAAAAGGCCAACAAAATTGGTCGGGTAAAGCATTCTTTTCGACGTCGAAATCACGGATGGTTCCAGCGAAATATAGCTACCCTATTTTACGTGTCAAGGTAGGTTGATTGAAACTGAAAATAGTATTTGGTAATTTTGTTAAATAAAAAAAAAGCGGTTACAGAAGATGATGTTTCTAGTAAACAGCGTAATAGCCATTGGTCTATATATTGGATGTACTTTGACAGTCACCCAGTGGCGGACTTGTTTCGGATTGCCATGAATCAAGCAGAGAATGAAGCAGGAAACAAGGCTATCGACTCACTGATGATAAAACAATTCTTGGTTTAATTATGGCTTTATGGAAACTAACGTTTTCTAGTCTCACCTGTGTAATGGGCTAGAACTATGAAACTGTGAAGGTAAGCTTTCATCTCAACATTTTTTGAAAATAGAACATAAATTTTTTAATTTTTTGTAATTCATTTCCCTGCTTTTCAGTGCCTTTCCCTCCCAAGAGATGCATTTTCACTATGGCGGGAATGATGCAATCTTCAGTGGCTTAAACTTCACAGTCCCAGCCGAGAAGACGGTTGCCTTGGTTGGGGGCTCAGGTCCTGCGTAATTTAATCAATCTTATTAAAGTGGTTTTCATACTAGAACAAGCGACAGTCTTCGTCAGTCAATTGCTATTGTTCCACAGGTATTATTTCATTTTTACTACCAAGCTTTTAACACTGCATTTCTTTGATTCATTTTTGATTAATAGGAACCTGTACTGTTTAACAACATCATATATTATAACTTGCATTATGGCAACTTTCAAAAAAACGAAGATGAGGTGCATCAAGCGGCGATCAAGCGACCACCAACGCGTCGTTCGGTCCAACAGTGTGGATATTGCCCATGATGAGTTTTTCTTACAAAAACGAAGTGAAGAAACAAGTTTTGATTCAAATCGGAGGTGAAGGCAGCTAGGAACCACTGCCACTCGGCACGCGAAAGTTTAATTGTTAAATAGGCACGGCAGTCGCGTTCGTTCCTCCCCTTTTTTCAATCGCACATGATGGTAAAACGCTTACCGAGATCTTTTCACCTTCCCACAATTCATTCAAAACGAACGCAACACAAATTCCCTGTGTGTGACACCAGAGATAACTGTTGTTCAATTGTTTTGTTTGTTGTTTCATGGACAGAGGCACAGACATCTTTTACAATGATGTAGGCTATGTTTCCCGATGATTAAGTGAAGTGTTGTGTGCCTTGTGCAAGAAAAAAATCAATGTGTGATATATGCTTTTGTTGAAAATTTTGGGAATTTGATAGAATTGTGGCTTGCAAAGATATTAAGCAATTTTTAATAAAACTGTTTTAAAAATTATTTTTCAACTGAATTTGGTTGTCTGGCAATGTTGTACTTCGGTGGTAGTCCATCTTTCAGACTTGGCCAAAGTTCAAGGTGGCGCCTCAGTTTGGTAATCCAAATTGAAACTTGGAGCATAATTTTTTTTCGCAGTTGCGAGTATTTTGCCAACGATTCTAGTTTGTCATCGATGACAGTCACCTGAAACCAAGGTATCCCTTTTTTTCATAAATTGTCCTATTGACCCTATTTATAACACCATGCTACAGAGAAATGGCATGAATCATGTGTTTAACTTCCAATTCAATTTGTCTTCTTAAATTTTGCCATTTTGTGTATCTTTTTCCTTTATGTCGAGTTAGACATCTGTGGAAGAAAAACAATTCCTGTAAATAGAGAAAATTATTCCTCAAGATAGAAACAAGCTTTTGAGCACTACTGCATACATCTACATAGTAAAGCCTAACAGAGCCAAAGATTTGTTCCCCTCAGTGGGCATATAACAGAGTTTGTCTATTCTTGTCAGTGGGACGTTCACCTTGGATAGAAATCACCTTAAAAAAATCCATTAATAATTGGTGCACCACCGATAATTTTCGAAAAATGGTTAACTTTTTTTTTAGTACAAATAAGCAAATTCACTAGCAGTAGATGTAGATTTAGCCACAAATTGTTTTTAAAAAATTCCCCTTATGTGTTTTATATTATAGAGCAACTGAAATTGACTTCTGGGAAAGGTCTCAGGAATAACAAGTTTTGGTCATCGTCATATCACGTACTCTGCATCCAATTGTAGTGCAAGCAACTTACCGTTTGGTCTCCCACCTCATGTCTCAACCTGCTTATCAAAAGCTGAAGCAGTAAATGGCTTTACTGGACATCCATCCCAAAAAAATGCAGAAGCAAAGTAAATAAATGTCTTAATAATAAATAAAAAATTTTTAAAAACACGGTGACCAGGATTGACAAATGAAATGTTTTGTGTTCTTATTGCCATTATGCAACCAATACTAGTAGCTGGATAAACTGTTCCCAATAATTCTGTACATATTTTTTTAGGGCTATTGGCAATAAAAGGCAAGAATGCCATTATCAGGAGCACCACCATTCAGGCAGATGCACGTCCAGTCAAGTGGCTGCATATGAAAACACTTCGCAGCCCTGTCGATACGTGCCCGAGGACGGCGTGTCTACCAATGGAAATAGCGGAACAAAATAACGCGAAGTTGAAGTATACCTTTGCGACCCGCGTTTGAGCCGGAAAAATGGTGGGCAGGGTTTCCACAATCCTCATCCCATTTCTCATCCTAATTGGATTAAACGTGGCCAAGGATCTCAAATCACTTCAGATTCCTCGAGCGAACAGGTGCAAGAGAAACCCTTTGTTCCACCATCACCCTCTTCACCTTCACTAACTCGACTACCCCCTCCTACGCTTCTTCTTAACCATTCGCCATCACAAGAACAAGTGCTAGCTTTTCCCATTTCGGGGCCAGCTGGCCATCTTGAAACTAAATGGAAACCTAAATTCGCGTCTTGTCAAATCTTCCAGCAAGAGACTGATACTGTCCCGTCTGTATGGAACCATTTGACGACCGGTCGAATGTCAAGAGATCATTCTAGACCACTGATACCATGTTTATTATCCCTACCGTTTCGCATCTATTGCTTCCATGTAAGTCACGGATTAAATATTTCATACGTAACTAATTTCGTTAGCTAATTCTGTTTATTCTTTATAGTGCCATGAAGTTGGCCATGAGGCAAAACAATTTCCCATTGGTAACTCCGTCAAGCAACCCAACAAAAGGAAGTCAGATGAAAGTCAGGGGTGCTGTGGAGTATACAATATTGCTTGTTTAATATGTTACAAAATTTAATTAAATGGCATTCTCTTTATCCTCGATCAGCATGCTAAAAAGGGAACCCATGCCATTGATTGTCATAGTTTAGCTATTGTAACTCAGGAAATTGGAAGCTCTGCTGAGAAACCTTGCATTTCCAGATGGGCTACAGGTGCCAATGCAGTTGCCGAATTAGTTGGAGGAAAGACGCCAGTTGTCAGAATATCCGTCGATAATAATCCTGTTGCTGCTGGTTCTTCGACAATAGAAGAAACTCTACAAGAGAGTTTTGTCACTCAAAAAAATATTGCAAATGCCACGTTTTCCGTGGAATCGAAATCCGTAATAACTGAAGCTGACATTGACGAACTTCTAGCTAGCGCTAGATTTGCTGGAAATAAAAAGGCGGATACCTTATCCAGTATAAAGAGCGATTCGTCGGTTTCCAAGACTAAACTCATCCCCAATTATGCGAACAGAAATGCAGGGAATTCCAGCCCTTGTTTACCTAGCCCAATCAGCACAGAAGGATCTTCCGGAACCAAGGATGACAAAAAAGGAAACGAGAAGGGGGAAACAGGCAAAAACAAAAACGCGGACATTCAAATTTGCAATCTAGTACATTTCATTTCGTTTTTGTTTTATTTATTATTGTTTTAATTTTGTTTTATCTCCAGTTTTGCCAGCCTTTTATTTTCATCTTCTTTAATTCAAAAAGAGTTGGTACCTTACGCAATCAAGAGAAGCAACGCTGCGAAGAACTGGCCAAAAAGATGCAAATAGAGCAAAGAAGGTCGGAACTGTTTCCCGAAATCTTTAAAAAAGGTGAATTACGTTAAAATTTGGAAGTCGGTGTTCAAATAATATCTTACTTACCTTGGGATTAATCTTCGGTAGATGAAAAGCGATGTGTCTCGCGTAAAGACGATGCCAGTAGAATCACCTCCACAAGAAATGCCAAAGAAAAGTGCGGAAGAAGAAGAGGTCTTGGCTCGTATAGAATTGATTAAAAGGGTACCCAGAGAGGTAAAACGATTTATGTATTTTTTTTTTTTAATCAGGAGCTTCAATTATTATTTATTTGTTTATTTTGTGTTAACATTAGGAGCTGGAAGAAATTGTTTTGAAGCATGTTTATTCTTGTGATGCAAATAAATGCAGTAAAGCAGAATTGGACACTGCTAAACGTCAGGTGTCGAACTTGCGAAAACATATCGCCTTGATTCAAAAAAAGCATAATGTAAGAACAAGTTTTGTTCCTACAAATAACGCAATTATCCAGAAATTGACTTATACGATTCGTTACTGCAGCGAAAAAGTAAAAAAAAAAGCAAAACCGAAACGTAAGCAAACTCGTTCCATTGCCATACAAGTAGAATCGGTCAGTAGCAAATTTAAATATCGCATCTCTAGTTTCATATATGACATTCTTTTTCTGACAATCTAGCTGGATTGTGCAACATCTGGCCAGCAGAACATCCCGTTGACAGTTGAATGTCTTCTCCTGGTGCATATCAAATTAGAGAGGGCTGAACCGCCATCACCAGAGTTATCCACTTCAAAGAAGGATAGCTCAAATCGTAGTTGTCCACCGCCCAGTGTTGGCAATTCAGATGTGGCCCAATTACCGTGCGATCCAATAGTCAGCAGCAGCAATACAACGAACGAAAGGATTGTGAAAATCGAATAGCAATACATGCCAATATTACGTGATAACTCATTACATTCCGAAAACAATCGTGAGCACCAAGAAACAACAGCCACGCTTCATAGTCAGCTACCGCTACAAGAATCCACGTTTACTGCCGCTAAACCTGCGCTTTATGTCAAGAATATCGTTGCGTCGCCTCTTGGACATCCTCCGAAACAATTTCCAGTTTCTGCCGATCCGATCAATCCTTACGCCAAGTATTACCAATCGTCCCAGGAGCGACCCACCAACAGTACGGCAGGTCGAATTATAGGACACCTGGAACAGCCACGTGCGTCCTCATCAAACACTTTACAAGGTGAACTTTCATCCCTATCTGCTGGTATCACCCGTCAAAGACAACAACCTTCAGCAGCTTCCAATTCGTATCAGCAACCGTACGTATGTACTTATGGGATCCAACAGGTAAAAAGATTATGCCTGTTGAGGCTTTACGCACTTAAGTGGATTAATTAGTTGTTATAGCATTATATAAGTAATTATTAATTGTTTGCTTTGGTTTCATAGAAAAGTCAACGAATCGAGAACGTCCAATCGGATTCCCGACCGATAAAGCCGGAAAACATTAACATTGAAGCAAACAAACCAATCGAAGTGATTGGGGCACCAATTCAGAGAAGCAAGATGTACGCTTTAGGTTCATACGAGCTCCCTATTCAAATTGAGGTATTTATAACTTAGAATTATTGGTTAACATTGAATTTTTCGCTACATTTTATTGTTTTTCGTTTTACAATTAGTGATAAGCGAATTTGTTGAGCCTTTTTTCTACTATTTGTTCACCGTTATAACCTAGCAAAAGTAAGTTATGATGGAGCTGTTATGCTCCATTAATTTTTCCCAAATGCGAATCTCTTTTTGTTTAGTGTTACCAGTTGGAATTCGTTTGGTACTCCTGTATCATCCTAATTTTCGTTGAGTTTCGTCCTAATCTTTTGCTGCCTACCAAAAGCGGTGGAAGAATACAAGCTCTAAAATCCTAGCTTCTTTTAGGAGTGCTCGATTTCTAATGCGCCTGTATTCTATTCTTTAATTGTAGAAATACCGTTACTGATATTACTCGGGCAATATGCAGAGCTACATTGCATCCATTTTGCCATTGTGATTATAAATGTTAGTCTTATTGTGTTGTGCATTGGTTTCATATTAGTGCCGATGCGTATCTTCGAAGAATGTGAGGAAATATTTCCTCTTTCACTGCTATGCGACTAAAAACAACGACGACTTTGTTCTTATTTTTATTTATTTTATTTTATTTTTTCTACTTTTATCAGTTTTAATTAACCAGTTTGGCAATCCTGTAATCCTGATGTACTTCTTGTTCGTTTTTAGTTCCATGAGTCATAGAACCCTTCCATGACTGGGTCATGGTTCTATGAATCTCGTTTCGCCCATTCTTTCTTAAGTAATATTTTATTTTTTTTATTAATTTGTTACTAGTGCAACGAAAATATTTCCTAACGATTTACATTGAAGGAACATGCAAGTTTCGCCAAGAGACACATGAACGTCTTAAATAAAGTTTACATCATGTAACGCTCTTGTTTCAGCCAAAGTACGAACCACGTGCTTTTGGCACAGAAAGAAGCAGCATTCTTGTTAATTCGCAGTGGGAGTTCGCGTGGTTGGAGGTTGGCATTCTTAAAGGTAAAGAACAAATTTTTATTGGAATTGGTGCAACAGTGAGCTGCCCAGTGCACATTTAATCAAACATTTCTTGCATGTTAGGAGGACAAGTTGGGGTCTTTCCTCAATTAGGTGAATCTGCTTGTTCTTAATTTATAAGTTTTTGAACAGTAATTTGACGTATTTCAATTAAATTGTTTTTAGTGGACATGAGGAGATCAATTTTTAAAAATCCACAAACTTGATGAAAACAACTCGGGTAAGTTAGCTTTTGTAGATCAATCATTTTTCACTAATTAATTATTGCTTTTCTGCGCAGGTAGATAACTGCACTTCATTTACTACTTTACTACGTTACTGTTGCATACACGGAAATTAACTGGTGAACTATTCACAATTGTTGCAGTATTGGTTATCTATACTGGCAAAAGAGAACCAGGGCAACTGGAGAGCTATGGTAAGTGTAAGATCTTGGAAGATAATTCATGTTGCCCTAAAAATGTACAATCTAAAATCTGTATGATTGCTGCAACTGAAAATTGCCTAGATCAGAGAGAGAAGCAGCTTGAAAGAATTTCTACGTACTGTCAGACGAAAAATGTGTGTCCAGCAAAGCAAGTTTCCAAGATTGTTGAAGGAATCAGAGGCAGTTAAATTCCCGCGAGGCAATAAGTCGATAGCATTGCAGAAAAAATCCTCTTAACAATTTCATCATCGGCGTTGCTGTGACTAGTGGAAAGTTCAGGCTGACAACTCTTCAAAACCCCTTGGGAAGAATTTAATCATTTAACAAAGGAATTTTGACTTATTGTCCAAGCAAGGCCCCAATTTCTGCAAGTATTGAATGTAAGTCGTGTCTGTAACTCAACACAAAGATCTTGTTTAGAAGATTAGCAATTTAAACTGTCTTTTTTCCTAGGCAAAATTTTATTTGTTGATACCAATTTCTTTTAGAAAAGTCTTTTCAAGATTCAAGTGGACGCGCCTTTCCGATGAAAAAGACTTCAGGAGAAGCCTTACATGGTAAATTAAACGAAGTGAAAAGCAAATTGTGACTATGAAGAAGTTTTTCATTTCAAGTTCTGATGAATATCTTATTATTTTGCAGGCCGGTAGTGAATGAGTTGCGCAGACTGAGACGGTGACATTTCCGATGCTGAATTTTTACAAGCGAACGGATCCTTTTTAGTTATTGATCCGTATTTCATATGTTCGATAATTTGGCTTCTCTAACTGCTGTGTGGTTCCATAACAACAACATCGAATCTTCATTCTACGTTCATCTACAAATCGTACAAAAGTAAGTAATTTCCAGTTTTACTTTAATCGGTTTTGAACTGAAATATCTACTTTACAACGACGTAGTCCTAATTAATTTATTGCACTTTACAGCTTTACGCATTTAGTTAAGGTTTATGGATATTTGGTTTCTCTCCCTTTAAGTCTACTTTCAAATGAGCCGGTAGCAATGGCTTGTATCATTAAGG